>NC_000070.6:46943663-47543663 GCF_000001635.26 Mus musculus
GTGAGGAAAGGGCAGTGCTGGGAGGGTTTGATTTAAATCTCAGTGATTTAACTCATCAGTCAGGAGGACTCAATTTGACCAATTTTTCTCCAACAAAAGATGTGTTCTTTTTCCAGAAATATAACCTTAAAGCCTCCTTTATAGCTCAGAGTCAAATGTAGCTTTCCTTTTTGTTAAAGGAAGAAAAAAAAAAGATGATTTTTATTAGAATTCAAGCATCCTGAAGATTCAAAGCTAAAAGCCTTTAGTGGCCAGCTAATGTTCTCCAATCAGACCCTGCAGAGCCAGCAAGTGACCTTCTGAGGTCACCCTGTGAAGGCTGGCATGCGGGGGGTGGGGTGGGGGGTGCAGGGGGCAGAACCTACTCCAGATCCTGAGAGGGTCTTTTCTACTCCACCCAACTGCCTCATCCAGTTCTTCCCAGGATCCCACAGCTCTCGAAGAACTGTGGACAACACTGTCCTAGTCCCCAAGACCACCTGAAGTGTAGGAACAGCAAAGAAAGTAGGAGGCATGTGACTTAGGGTCCCCAGCCTGGGGCTGAGGTCTCCTTTACTTAGATGTAAAGCTCTCAGCCTCAAAGGAGAACAAGAAACAGACAACCACAAGCAAGCACCAAGAGTCTGGATTCCTAACCTCCAGCTCCACGTCACTAAAAGCTATTGTGATGTTTCAAAAGCATGAACAAACTTTACACCCTAAAGAATGTATGGCAGCAAAGGGCAGGTAGGGTTGACCAGAAAGGCAGATGCAGGCGCTCACCTTGCTTTATTTCTGCTAAATATCCACTTTAGACATTCTCCAGCAACGTGTGTCTTGGCTGTGTGGACAGAAGTACAACGAGAGGAAGTCACGCACATCTGGAATTTTACTGACTTTAGCAAGCATTCTGGGTCCTCACCTGCTATCACCTGGCCTTCTTGGGGTACACAGTTCCACAGGTGTGACCTAGAGCACACCTCTGTTGGTAAAGGTCCATTCTTTCTCATTGTTTTCTGGTTCTGGGCATTGAACTTGGGGCCTATGAATGCCAGGAAAGTATTCTACCACTGGGTTCCATCCCTAGCTCTTTTTCAAATTTTCTGTTTTGAAACACGGTCTCTTTAAGTAGCTCAGGCTGGCCTCAAATTTGCCATCCTCCTGCCTCAGCCTTCTAAATAGTCGAATGACAGAGATGTACCACTAAACCTAATGATGGTCAAGGCGATTTCCAGCGTCGGGTTTTCTTTTCCTCCCCGCATATTTGCTCACTTTCAATTTTCCACACACATGAGTTCTGTCTCCCTGTGAATCACAACCACTGCATTTTTCCTGAAGAGCACCCAGCTGGAGGGACAATGTGGGACAATGTGGGACAATGTGGGACAATGTGGGACAATGTGGGACAATGTGGGACAGTGGCCCCGGGCATGTGGAGAAAGTTCTGCTCTGCCATTCTTTGGCCTGGGCTGCTAAGACTTTGTTTTTTCTCTTCTGTTAACCTGCCTCATCTTTAAAGTGGGGACTCAAAGGACAGTCCTCACCTCATAGAGTTAACTGGATATATATATGTATATATCTTAGAATTACACCTGGCGTCAGATGAGCACAATATAATTGATAAATTTTAAAATACCACTGTTAGCCCGGATGTTAATGAGGTTACCAGCAAAATCCCAGAGAGAGAGGAGAACACTACAGGATGGATGACCCAGTTTTGTCAACAAAAAAATTACAAGGAGGAAAAAAAAGAGAGAGAGAGAAGGAAGAGAGAGGTGAAGAGGGAACATTTCGTCTAAAGGATGCTTAAGGGAAGTGTGTGCTCTGTAGTCACAGAGACATTATTCACAAAAGCCAGGAGGGAGGACCAACACAAGTGCCTGTCAGCCGAGGAGAGGCTGAGCGGGATCTGACACAGAAACACAGCAGAATACCATCTAGTGTTTAAAAGAAAGCAATGTGTGCGCGTGCATGGGGCGTGCTCTGTGTGCTGGGTGAGTGTTCACCCACGTGTGCTTGCTGGCTCGTGTGGTAGCTGAGGCCAATGACCAGGATCTTTCTCAGCTACTCTCCACCTCATTTTTTTTGGACACAGGGTTTCTTGCTGAATCCGGATCTTGCATTTCAGCTAGATTGACTGGCCAGCAACCCTCTGGGATCCGCCCTTCCAGCACTGAAGTTATTGGCCCGTACTGCCGACATAGCCACCTTTTTATGTGGGAACACAAATCCTCACGCGTATGTAGCAGGTGCCTTACCCACTGAGCCATTTTCCTAGCTCAATAGGAGGAAGTGCTAATGCACACCACACCACAGACAAACCTGATGGCCCTGGCCATGCTGAGGGAGCCAATAGAAAGTACTTGGGGTACTCAAGTTCGTGGAGACAGAAGCAGAGTGGAGATTGCCTGGCGCCGTGTGGGAGGCACGGAGAATGGGAAGTTAGTATTTAGAGAGGACAGAGTTTCAGACTGAGATGACGGAAGTTGGAGAGATGACCAGCTTTAATGGTGGCACATTGGGACTGGACTTCATGGCAGTCATTAATGGGATTCATTAAAATGATTGAAATGGTACGTTTTACGTTTGCACATTTTACCCTAATGTTTAAAACAATGCTTAAAAGATATATCAACTAATGTACAATGTGTGGATCTGATTCCCAAAGCAAACTTAAAAATGCATGACCTCTCTGAGCCGGATGGCAAACTTGACCCTTGACTGGCTGTCTTAAGATAGGGAAGACTGGCATGGGTTTTCCTACAATGTCTAACAATGGTTTTTAAAAGACCTTATCTTCTGGGGAGGCAAATGGAAATGTCCACAGACAAAACTGTATCCAGTGTGACACTGATTTCAGAATAAAAGGGTGTGCGGAAGCAGGTGACACAAGTCAGCTGGGAGCTGATGGTGTTGCAACCAGCTCGTGGGTACCTGCAAGGTCCTTCCAGTATTCTACTGCTTGTGGGTCTCTCTAACAGAATAAAGCCAGGTTATCACCATTGCAGACAAAGCTATTAAAGGTTATGTACAATATCTGTGCTCCCAGGCCCAGTACAGATGCTGAGGAACACTGAATCTGATGGCTATTTCTCAGTTTAGTCTGCTCTATGCTCCCTCCTTCCTGTCTCAAGGGAAGCCACGGGCTTCCCTCTCATCTCCCTCTGCACTCTTGCATCTGATTTCTCAGGCATTGGAGCAAACCACCTCACCCTGGCGGAGAATGTCTCCGCAGAATCACCTGTTAGGCGGTTGAAGACCCCAAATCCCTGAGGTCAACAGCAATAGACTAAAGATGTCTCCGTGGACCTGTGTTGAGATTTTTCCTTTCCCTCCCCTCCAGGCAGACCTGGGGGGAGGGGGATGTGACAGAAGCATGTGCCAGGTACAGAAGGATCCAGGGCAAGGACAGTTTAAGTGATGCCTGGCTGTTGGGTTACATCACATACCTGGTAAGAGTAGGCATCAGATGCTTGTGAATACTATTCTCTCTCTCTCTCTCTCTCTCTCTCTCTCTCTCTCTCTCTCTCTCTCTTGGTCTGCATTCCTCAGGGCCATCCACACCCATTCTATGTGACCGTGCAAGAGGTGAGTGTTAGACAAAGGACACTGTAAACCAGAATATAAATCCCCAACAAGTCCCCAGGGTGTTTTGTGACCTGAGCAAGCCAGTTACTCCCTAGGAGCAGAAGGTCACTTACAGATGGAATTGGGATAATCATAGACTCACCCCATTGGAGGATGGGGAGATGAAATACAGGTTGTGCAGACCGTGTCCAGCATGCCACATGCGTACAGTTCGTTTCTCTGAACACTGAATGACTGTGCTGGGTGCCGATTCCCCTCTCCTTTTCCAGAAAGATATCATCAGTTTTTCATGATGCTGGTGATTATCATGTCATATGGTTTTCCACCAAGCCAGTGAACATATATAGACAGTCTTGAAGCACACGTGTGTGTGTGTGTGTGTGTGTGTGTGTGTGTGTGTGTGTGCTCACACTCATGCGAGCATGTGAACATGTCTATCTATCTGCCTCCGTACTGGAAGCCTCTAGGGAGTCTCTTCGGAAGACACTGTGTTTGAACCGTCTGGACAGAGGGAAGTTACTGTTCTGAATGAGAAGTTAGAGACCTCTCTATTTCTATCTCATGCTACCCCCACCTCAAGACAGAGTCTCACAATGTGGCCCTGGCTGGCCTGGACCTTGCTCTACAGTCTGATCTGGGAAATTGAGAGCTTACATTCTTTTATATCTTGCTTTCATTGAATTTGTCTTTTTAACCAGTGTGCACTGTGGGGTCCATTGCTGTGCTGTATTGATGCCTGTGTTCATTGCTGTCAGCCATGTATCAAAAAGAGAAGCTCTGTTTGGCCTCTCCAAGGCTGCGGTCCTCAGAGATGAACACCAGAGGTGAGCATCAGATGAAGCTGAGAATTCAGCAGTGGGCCATGCAGCAGTCCTAGTCCACCCTGGTCAGCATGTCTGGGCCTTGCCCTGGGGGCTTCAGATGCACTTAGGCTTGGAAAACTCTGCTCCTGAGAAGAACAAGACAAACCTGGACCCAGAGCTCCTGTCTGTATTATCAAAGGTCAAATAATGGCTGTTCTTCTAACCCACGGGCCTGAGATAGGACCATCAGCTGGGAGGAGAGTCAGAATCACATTTAAGATGCCCTTTGTAGATAAGTGAGTGAACTAATAACCATGGTACATCCAGACAATGGGATATTATTTCCTATTTTTTTAAAGGAGTAAATTCAAGGCTGGAGAGATGACTCAGTGGTTGAGAACATTGGCTCTAATTCCAGAGGTCCTGAGTTCAATTCCAGCACCTACAAGGTGGCTCACAACCATCTGCAACTCCAGTTTTAGGAGATCTAATGCTCTCCTTTTGCCTTCATGGGCACTGCACTCATGTGCTTCACAGATTATCATGCAGGCAAAACATACACATATAAAATAAAATAAATATATCTTTAAAAAAAGAAATGAGCTGTACAGAAATCAGTATGGAAATTGCTCATAAAATTACCATACCATGAGGCTACCTTTACCACTCCTGAGTATATACCAGAAGGAGTCTAAGGCAGCACACCACAGAGAGAGATACCTGCACGTTACCCACAGTCTCCGAGATATGGAATCAGCCTAATTGTCCCCAGGTAGATGATTAAGATTAAAACATGTAAATATATTATATATAAAACTATATATAGTATATAAAACTATATATAGTGTATAAAACTATATATTGTATAAAACTATACATTATATAAAAATAACACACACACACACACACACACACACATATATATATATATATATATATATATCACTTGTAGGTGTTGGAATTTTACCCAAGTCCTCTCTTAAGCACCAAGCCATCTCTCTCGTCCCTAGTTCATTCCTTTTAAACAGGGAATAACACCTTGATTTATATATCAAGGAAAGAAGTAGAGAGGGAGGGAGGGAGGGAGGGAGGGAGGGAGGGAGGGAGGGAAGAAAGGAAAAAAAAGAAGAAAGAGCCAAACATCAGATCAGTAGGCAAAAATAAATAATCAAAATCAGGGCAGACATTGACAAAACAGAAACTAAAAATATTACAATCAACAGTACAAAGGTTTGTTCTTTTAAAAGCTAAGATAGACAAACACTCAGCTAAACTAACCGAGAGACACAGAGAGAGATAGAGAGAAAGAGAGAGATAGACAGAGGACTCAAATTATTAAATTAGAAATGGAAACATGACCATTGCAACAGACACTAGTGAAATTCAGAAAATTATTAGAATATGCCTTAAAACGTATATCCCACCAAATTGAAAAATGTAAAAGAGATGGAAAAGCCCAGGTCCAGATGGATTCCCTGTGGGATCCTACAGGACCCTAAAGAGAACACATCAACACTTCACCTCCTGTTCTGAAAACAGGAAAGGAAAGGATGCAAACTCTTCTTCCAAGGCCACGTTCAGCCTAATGCCACACCCGGGTAAGGACACAGCAAGCAAACACTGCTATAGGCCACTCTCCCTGATAACGAATGCAGAATTCTCAATAACAAATTTATGAACTGAATTCAAGAATAGATTAAAGATCATTCACCAAGAGCCAACTGGCTTTGTTCCAGAGATGCAGAAATGGTTCAACATATGCCAATCAATAAATGTGATACATCCCATAAATGAACTTGAGGACAGAAATCACATGATCTTCTCCATAGTTACGGAAAAGGCTTTCAACAAGTTCAACATCCTTCATGTTAAAGGCCCTGGCGGAGCTAGGAACAGAGGGAACATGTCTCAGTGAGATGAAAGCTACATACAACAATAACGAGCATTATGTCCATGAGGGGAAACCGAAAGCATTTCCATTAGAGTCATGAACAAGACACAGGTGTCCACTCTCTGCACGCTATTGAGCTGGCGGGAAGCGTTAGCTCAGCGTTGAGTCAAAAGCTGCAGATAAAAGAGATACAGATGGTAAAGGATGGAGTCAGAGCATCCTTACCTCACAAGATGGCTCTATACCCAAGAGACCCTGAAGAATCCACCAGGAAACTCTGAGACCTGGCAAGGAGCAGTTTCAGTGAAGTGACAGAAAACGAAATTAACATACAAATGAGTATCCGTCAAACACAACACTGACAAAAATACTGAGAAGGAAATCAGAGACATGATCCTAGGCATAATTGCTTCAAAAATGATAATAAAACAGAATACTTTGGAATAAACCTAACCAAGGAAGTAAAAGACCTCAGCCATTAACACTTTAAAATACCTAAGGAAGGCTGGGCGTGGTGGCACACATTAATCCCAGCACTTGGGAGGCAGATCTCTGTGAATTTGAGACAGCCCTTCTACATATAGTGAACTCCAGGCCAGCAATGCTACATAGTACAAAGTAGAGGAAAAAATGAAGAAGACGGTAGAAGATAAAAGACCTCTCATGCCTGTGGATGGAAGGATTACTGTTGTGAAACTGACTATCTTACCAAAAGCCATCTACAAATTCAAGGCAATTCCCATCAAAATTTCTAGGTCATTTTTTTTTCACAGAAATGAAAAAAAATCTTAAAATTCATATAGAAGCACAAAAGACCTTGAATAATAGACAAAGTGATCCTTGGTGGTGGTGGTGGTGGTGGTGGTAATGATGATAATGATGGTGGTGGTGGTGGTGATGGTGATGGTGGTGGTGGTGATGCCAGGGGTGTCCCTGTAGCTGATTTCAAGTTATGTTCAGAGCCTGGAAACAAAGAATGATTCTGGCACAGAAACAGACATGTAGATCAATGGAACCAACAAACAGAAGACCCAGATATAAACCCACACACCTCTGGACACCTGACCTGACTTTTAACAAAGACACCAAAAAAAAAAAAAAAACCCAAACAAACAAACAAAAAACAAACCCAAACCCAAAACCAAAAAGAAAACAAAACAAACAAACAAACAAAAAACCCATTACATGCAGAAAAGGGCAGCCTCTTCCACAAAAGGTGCCAGGATCGTTGGGCATCCACACATAGATGAGGGAACCTATATTCTTATCTCCCACCCTACAGAAAACCCAATTCCACAGGGATTAAAGAGTGGACACAGACCCAGGACTTGATACTATTAGAGAAAAACCCAGGAATACTTCAAGATGGTGGCATGGCCAAAGACCTTCTGACAGAACCCCAGTAGCTCAGGAAACGAAGAACCAGCAACCAAGAAACGGAACCTTGTGAAATTACAAAGTGTCTGTACAGCAAAGAGCAGAATTTGGCTAACAAAGTGCAGAAGCAGCCTACAAAATAAGAGGAACTCTTGCCAGCTATGTATCTGACAGACAACTAATGTGTAGAGTATACGCAGAACTTAAAAAACAAACAAAAATCAAACAATCCAATCAATAGAAGTGTTAATGCAATGAACAGGCAGTAAAAGATGAAATATAATGACCAATCAACGAAAAAGGCTCAACCTCACTAGTTATTCAGGAAATGCAAATTAAAACTACTTTGAGATTCTATTACCTCTCAGTGAGAATGGAAGTCATTAAGAAAAATAAAATAAAATAAAATGAATTCTGGTAAGGATGTCAACAAAGAAAGGTCTGGTACTCTGTTTGTGGGAAAGTGAACTAGTCCAACCTCTACAGAAATCAAGAAACTAGAACTAGATCTATCAGATGGCCCAAATACCAACTCCTAGTGTTCACTCAAAGGCTCCAAGTCAACATCAGACACTTGAACGTCAGTAGTCCCTGCAACATTGAAGTCATGTGATGAGCCTAGGTGTCCATCAACTAAGGAATGGAGAGGGGAAATGCAGTACGGAGACACCGTGGTGTTTTTCTTCAGCCATAAGAAAGGATGTATGTGTGTCATTTGTAGGGAAGGGAGTGTAACTGAAGTTAATCATACTAAGCCGATTCAGCCAGTCTCAGAAAGACAAACATTGCATGCTTCTCTTGTTTGTGATCTTTAGATTTTGTATAGTCACATAAAACCACATATGACATGAAAGTCCAAATGAAACTGTGTAGTGAAGGGGAGGGGGAGGGGCAAACAAGGGAAGGCAGTGGGGGCGAGGGAGGAATATGACCAGCATAGAACATATACCTATAACATTTTAAAAATAGAACAATGTATAGGTTCAACAGTTAAAGAAAGACAAATGTATATTGTCTCTCATTGTGGAATCTAGATGTTTAAAAAAAGCAAGCTATGAAGGAGAAAGGAGACCATGTTCGAAGAAGAGGGAGAAGCCCTGTAATGTCAGTTACCCAGGATGCTAAAGCAGGAAGATGTTGGAGGGTGGCAGAGGGTAACAGGAAGACTATGACTGACATATATCAGACAGATGTGTGACAGTGTCACAGTGAAACCCATTGGATTGCATAACTAACATATGTTAATTTTTAAAATGAAGATAGACGTGGTAGTGCAGCCCTATAACGTCAGTTATTCAGGATGCTGAAGCAAGAAGATCATGAGTTCAAGGCCTGCCTGGGCTACAAAAAAAAAGCACAAGGCTAACCTGAACAACTTAGCTAAACCCTGTTTCAAAATGTAAAAGTTCTGGCAATGTAGTGATAAAGCATTTACCAATGTGCAAAGTCCTGGGTTGAATCTCCACTACTGCAAATAACAGCAGTAATAAAAATATTGACACATAATCCATGAGGTCACAGGCAAACACAGGAACTCACATGCCTCCTACAAAATGAAGGAAGCCATCTCAAAGCCTCCTATGCAGGATCCCAGCCATGTCGCTTTCTAGAAGAGGTCAAACTCTGGACTCACTGGAGGACCGGTGGTGGCCAGAGTTGGAGGGACAGAGAGGGCATAGAAGCACTTCTTTGTGATGCTGCGACAGCATATAGATGTCTTGAAGATTTTGTCCAAACCCACAGAGTGTAGAGTGGGAGAGTGACCCAGATCACTAACTATGGGTGTTGGGTGTAGAGGAAGCAGCAGCGGAAGACTCTCGTTGTTACTAATAGACCACTCTGTTCCTGGATGTTAAAGGTAACGAAGCACGAGGAGGGGCCACATGACCTTCTCTTAGTGTTTCTGTGAATATATAACTGCCGGAAGAACATTAACTTGGAAAAGCGGGAGATACAGAGCCAGGAGCCTGGAGAACAGGGACACTGGGAAGAGGTAACAGTGGTAGCCAAGCATGGTGCGAGCTCCAGGGGCACTTGGATCTGTGTTCTGAGGGTAGTGAGAAGGCACTGGGTCCTGAGCAGCAGGAAGAGTGCACATCAGTCCCTTCTCCAGTCCAGGAGTACACAGAGGAACGGGACTATGCGTAAGGATGTTGGGAAATTGGTGCACAATGGTGGACCAGCCAAGCTGGGGGTAGAGGCAAGAAGGACTCAGATTCAGGAGGTACAAGGTGAGTATGGCAGGGAGGGGGAGGGATAGGAGCGGAGACTGACCTCTAGGTTCTGGCTTACAAAAGTACATGGACAACAGACATGGACTGAGATGAGGCATCGCAAAGTAAGTGCAAGACCCAGAACTGAGCCCAAGCTGCAGGAACCACACCCAACAGGTGTCACTGGGGGCTAAGCCCAGCCCAGTGTGCTGTCTTCTTATAAAGGGGGGCAGTTGAGTTGATATTTTGAGTAATAAGTGGGCAAGTACTTCAACATTTAATTTATATGTCAGTAGTTTCAAAACTCATTTTAAAACCTCCCTATAATTTTACCAGGTTTATGTACACTGACATTATAACACCCCGAATTATTTCTGATCTAAAAATAATTATTCCGTATGTTGCTTTGCCTGAAAAAGTGTTGAGAGAAGTTATTGGCAAAGAATCTTCTCTCACTGCCAGGAAGCAGTGAACCAGTTACCAGTTATGATTCCCTCATCCCACTAAGTTTAGGCCCAGCGCAGGACCACCCTCCTAGGCCCAGCGCCTAGGCCCAGCACAGGACCACCCTCCTAGGCCCAGTGCCTAGGCCCAGCACAGGACCCACCCTCCTAGGCCCGCGCAGGACCCACCCTCCTAGCTGTTGAGGAACAGTACAAGGGAGAAGGCTGGAGTGTCACACGTCCCTGTGAGATGCTCTACGGTTCAGATGAGGAGAAAATATGGACATCACAATGTCTGTGAGCAAGCAGGTGTGTGAGGGACCAGGCAAGAGCCATGTGTGTTCTTGAATGGGAACCAGAGGCCACAACTGTTGGCCCTTAGCATGTTCAACCTTATAATACATTTCATTTGATGCACACAGAGAATTGTCTTTTCAACTGAGCCAATATTAAAAATATAGAAAATCCTGGCTTCAGTAGCTCTAGTCAAGTGGGTCACCTTTCCCTGGGTTAGGCTGAGCAGCCATGGCCCATTTAGGTGGGAAGACACGCACACACACACACACACACACACACACACACACACACACACATACACACACACCATCTTGATACTCTTTATCAGTTCCATCATCTCTGCACCATCTAATCTGAGCCACTGCAACTAATGAGTTTGTTTTTCTTATGGCGAAGAAATATTTCCCTCTGCCCATGTCTACATAGCAGAAAGGCAACACATAAATCAAGAGCTGTGTTTTCTAAGAGAAATAGGAAGAGCGGATTGCATACAGCATTAAAGCCTTCTCCAACTGGTGCCCCACATAAAGTCTGTGCCAGCTCTCTGATGTGCCCATGTGATCTGCCTGCTCCCACCACCCCAGATGCCCTGGAGGCTGCAAGCTCTCTGGGTACTCGGCCCCAGTTCCAACAGTTCAGGGGTGAGGGATATGAACAAGACATAGTCACACCAAAGACCCACATGTCCCTGATGGAAACAGGTTCTGAGATGAGGCCAACTGGGCAGAACTAACATTAATAGCTCTGATGGCGAAAGTCACCAAGAGTCTTGACCATGCAGACTGCGGCCAAGCAGGAAGCCTAGTGCTTTACACAGACTCGTCTCACAGGTGTGAGATCTGAGGCTCAGAGAAGTTCAGTCATTCACCCAAGAGAAAGTGGGAGGTGTTCGAAGGCCAAGGCTCAAAGGCTATTACTATGGTGGTTTCCACCAGAGATATATATGACAAACAAGAAGATGATTAGAGACATACTTCTGAGCATGCCTCCTGATGATCCTGACTATGTAAGTCCTGAAATCTCTGGGTTATTTTGTTTTGTTTTCTTTTCTTTTCTTTTAAGTTTTCTGGGGTATTTCAGGTTCACAGTCCATGGGGAGAGTCACCCTCTCATGCCCCCATAGACAAATGTCTGTCCAGCCCCTCACTCAGGCAACCCTCCAAAGGGCTGACCCATCATCTGTCACATGAAAAAAAAAATCAGTCCTTATTCAATATGGCACCCTCAAAGATAACTCTCCGATGAGCCCAGTCAGAGTATCCTTCAGAGGCAGGCCTTCTCCCCAGGGCTGTGCAGGTAGAGTGCTATGTTCTAGTTATTGAGGAGAGGGACAACAGTGGACCCAAGGATGGAGGAGGACTACGGAACCTCATGAAGGGCATGGTACAGCAGTGGATATTTATTTTGATCTCAAGCCACATCGTTACAAATTTTAGGACCCAACTAACTCACTGACCCAGAAAACCAGATCAGAACAAAGACAGAAGCAAAAAGGACATAGGGCTCTGGGGAGCAGGTAACTCCTAAGTTCCTGCTTGTGACAACTGTTCTACACACCCAAAGCCAGTTCATCGGCTCCTGGAGAAATGCTTCCATGATTAGATGAACATTCAGTTGGTCAACCTCAACCGTAATACTATCCCAACTAAGAAAGACTGCTCTGCTCTCCAGGAACGTGGGTGCCCTCAATTTTACAGACCATGACACCTGTGGTGGCCATAGTGACACATTCTTGCCTTAACCACCCACTGGGATGCTTGGGGTCAAGTTTCTGATTTGCCTTTGAGCAATGATTCTATCCTTCTGCATACATTTCTGAGTTCAGTCCCCTCTTCATTTCGTGACTCTCCTCTAAGCACTCTAAAATGTCTCTGGATGATCTATCCATTTTAAGCAATTCACTATGGAAATGTTTATAATTTTTGAGTTGTTTGTGTCAAGTTTACACATTGTTCCATTTGACAAAAATTTTGGGTCAGCAAACTTTTTCTGCAAAGGCCCAGATCTGTAATATTGTATCCTCTGCAGAGCATATGGTCTCTCTCTTTTAACCATCCTTTTAAAACTGTTTAAAAACCATTCTTAGCTTTCAGGCTTAAAATAAAAAAAATAACAGGTGCTATCGTTTGCTGCTGTGTGATCAAGAGTGAACGTACATTAAACTGAGACTTACTAGAAATAACTGCTATGAAAATCATGGAATATATTCTTCCAGACATTTGATATGCTTAATTTGGATAAAATCTAGATTCTATCATACAAACTGCTTTGTAGATTTTTTATTTAATAATTTACCAATAATATCCTCTGCCAAAATGGAATACATAAAACATCATAGAGACTGGAGAGGCGACTCCTCATGAAGGAGCATTTGCCTCTCTCCCAGAGGACTCTGGAGGGCTCATGACTACCTGTCACTCTAGTTCCAGGGTTGTGACACCCTCCTCTGGCCTCTGGGAGAGACCTTGCATGCATGCACACACACACAAATAATTCTTAAAAGAAGTTTCCTATAAACACCACTTAGTCACACTGATCCTTTCTTTATCAAAGTTTAGAGCAGTCCCCATTTTTCAACGATATAAATAATACTCCAACCACAACTGAGGAAATTACCTAAAAAGGGATTTTCTAGACCCAAAGAGACATAGCTTAAAGTCAGTCAGGGACGTCCCCAGGTCACCGTTTAGAGAGTTAGTTGCACAGTTACACAACACCCCACTGCAGGGTGAAAATACTTCTTAACCCCACCAATGACAGAAACCATTGTTTATTTTTACAAACCAGGTAGGTAGGCGACACCTTACTACATTCTAGGCCCCTCTTGCACCCACACAGCTCCTGTCTACCTGTGGGGCACCCCCTCCTGAAGTCCTGTGGTTCCTTTCCTCTGCTGCTGACCTTGGGTTTTACAGCCTGTCTTTCACTTATCTACTGGGCTGTAAGGAAACGCCTTAAGGACATTCATGCACCTCCAACTTTGAATTCCCCGGGCTGGTAACTCCAGCAAGCCAGCCCCACATTGGTTCCCTGGTCTGGAGAGTGAGGGTCACAATCGATTGTGGGAAAGGCCATGTGCAAGCTTTCCAAGAGAAAAACTTGAGAACAATATGGCAGTCTCAGGAGGGATAAGAAAAGAATGGTGGAAAGACCCCCAAGAATAAAGGGTGAGTGACCTCCAGCATGGTCCCAAGTCACCTTCCAGTCTTTCTCCATCACTAACCAGACAGACCCTGGTGAGTGACAGCCAGCAGCTGTATCTAATACCAGAGCAGTGTCCCCAAAACTACATTAAAGGCTTCAGGGACTTGTGAGTCATCCTGGAAAAGGGAGGGGTCGGAGGCTGTCTGCACACAAACAGAACACAGCAAATATACATCTGTGGTCTGTGTAGATGACTCCTCCCTCCACGACAGTCTGCAAGGACTGATGGAGTGGGTAGCACCCTGGGCCTTTGACCTCAAGAATTAGTTAGGCAAGAACGGGCAAGTACATCCCAGTGAGATACCAGTCCTTCAGAGAACCAGACAGTTCCAAAAGAGATGGAAGTCGGGGAGGGGATGGAGACAGGGCAAGAGGCACACCACTCATTCTGTAACGTGTGCTCCCCACACTGAGAGAAGTCTTCTGGCTCCCGAAAACATTGTGGTCCACACTTGAGAGTCACTGCTGTGACCCACTTGCTGGCAGATAAGATGCTGCAGGTGGGCCCCAGGACAGAGAAGGTCTGCAGAAGGTCCAGCTATATGATACAGCAGACACCCCCCCCCACCAATGTCAGCAGGAGCTGGAGAGGGAGAAACACCGTATGGAGTATGTGTTAAGCCAGGCTAGGGCAATCACAACACAGACCCTGGGGTTCTGGAGCAAGGCCACACCATCTGCAGCAGGGAACAGAGAGCCATCCGAACGAAGCACTTAATGTGCCACTGAGCCCTGGCGGAGACGGCGTGTAGCCTCCCACTCAGTGGGGCTCAGCGACTGTCTCCCATCACTGAGCATCCAGCCTGCCAGAAGCAAAGGCCACAGCCCAGGCCCATATGGTATTGAGCCTTGTGGAGTCCAATAAGCCTCCCAGGGATAAGCTGATGCTATGGGCCACCTCCCAACCTCAGGAGGCAAGTGGCCCATCCTGACCGTCATAGAAGCATGTTATAGATAGGTTCAAGTCAATCTGTCTTGCCATACAGCCTTTGTGGGCACCATCCTTGCAAGAGGCTTGGCCACTGGCTTGGGATCCTGTATGCCACTGCCTCAACCCAGAGGAGATGTAACGAATAGTGACTATGTCCAGTGGGACCTGCTGGTCCTATGGCAGCCTTTTGTAGGCACAGATGAGGGACCAGCTCAGGGATGGGCCTATACATGGTAGACAGAAACCAGTGAACCAGAGGAACAGCCTCAGTGAACCATCCATGATCAATGACACACCCCCAACATCTGAAGGGAGTCTCCTGGTTGCGGCATATCCACAGCATCTACGGAGGCCTCTGATGCCATGGGCCAGCAGGAGGACTCAGCTGATAAACAACAACAACAACAACAACAAAACACTTATTCTCCAATCCTAATGATATGAGTTTGATCCCAGGACCTCCCACACTCCCATAGTGAGAGGGGAGGCAGAGACAAGAGAATTCCCCAGAAGCTCACAGAGCAGCTAGCTAGGAGTTCACAGGGTGGTAGAACAAGGGAGGCCTGCCTCAACATGGTGGAAGAAGAAAATCAACTCCCTGAAGTTACACATGGACTGTGGCAACTTGCACCTGTACACACACACACACACACACACACACACACACACACACACACACACACAAACAAATAAAAACATACTTAGAGAGAGAGAGAGAGACAGAGAGGAGTGCTGCCATGTCTTCTACACACACATGTCTGCTTTCCTAAGTAACAGAACCTGAGACACTCACGCTGTGTGTATTTGCTATGGTTGGGTTTACTGCTATGGTGGATATTGAGGGCTCCATTAGTATCCAGCCATTAGTGGCTCACGGCTGGGACCCTTCCTGGATGAAGCTGGCCTCATGGTCAGGGGCCTGGCTCATGCCAGAGGAGAGCCCCTAACCTCGGAGTCACACTGCACAGCACTGCAAATGAGCTCACCACCACTGGATGCTGGGTCCTTCGAGTTGTTAAACTGGTAACACTTGGCATCATTTCCCTTCTTTTATAAAATTAGAAACTTAAAACTGGGTATGGCGGAGCATTCCTGTAACCTCAGCACTTGGGAGACAGAGGCAGGAGGATCTAGAGTTTGAGGCCAGCCTGATCTACATGATGAATTTAGCCTGTCTCTAAAAACAAATAAAACAAGACAAGTTCACCTGCTGTTTCCTACCTCATGGCTCAGAATTTTACTTCGGGGTGACTTTGAGGTTAAAGGTTGCACTCAGCAGTGGCCGTAACATGGCTGTGGGGCGCTGTTGGGGCTTCTGATCATTATTCCCCAGGGTAGCAGCTTAGACGATAGCATCAGTATACAGAAATATAGTGCTTGAAATTGTCTGAAGATCAAAACTATGGTTTTGCTAAGCTTGGCTCTCAGGAAGGAGGCAGTGTGGAGAACCTACGCAGGGCTCACGGGAGAGGCTTGGCTGGCGAGTGGGTGAACAAGCGGCAACACAAGGTTGGGAAAATCTGAACTCTGACCTCACTGTGGCTTCATCTCTTAGTGTAGTTGTGTAGGGCTGTCCCTGGTGTAGTGGACTTTGCCTCCTTTCCTAAAGCAGCCAGGCACCAGCCATGGGCTCTCCACCCTAGCACGAGGCAGTCCCCGGAGCATGAGGACAAGGTCCATCCAGGGAGGGAGCCAGTTGTGGGGCTGCATTCAAGAAAAAGGCAGAGAGTGAGCAGCATGTGAACACAGTAGGGATGTGAACACAGTAGAGATGTGAACACAGTAGGGATGAGCCAGCAGGTAAGCCTTGAGGGCTGACTAAAGGACTGTCTCCTAAGAGCAGTAGAAGCCACCAAGGGCTCTACACCACAATTCAGGATTTCACATGTCTATGTAAGTGTTACCATGTTCAGTTTTAGAAAGAGCCACTTCAGAAGGCAACACAGACAGCATCTCACGTCTGCCAGGATGGCTCCGGTGAGGATGCGCAGAGAGCAGAGTTTCATGCATTGCTGGTGGGAATAAGAATGGAGCAGCTGCTGCAGAAAGCAGCACAGTGGCTCCGTAAAACCACGGGCAGCGAATCACCATCTAACCCAGTGATTCCAGCTCTGTGCATGACTCCCTACAGACATGGAAGCAGGTCTCAAGAAGTACTCGCTGGTCCATGCTTCATCAGCATGATGCACGACAGCTAGAGGGTGGGAGCGACGTATCATCCACCAACAAATGAGAGCAAGCAAACATGGTGCATGCATACAAGAAATACCACTCAGCCTTGAAAACGAAGGCAGTTCCGATCCATGCTTCAACATGAGCAAACCTTCACGATATTCAGCTTGGTTAACTAATCTTGTCTCCAAAAGACAAGAACCGTGGGGTTCCACCTGTGTGGGCTCCCTATTTTTTATACAATCATAAAGAAGATGACTGTGATCTTAGGTTAGGGGCTAGGGTGGAGTTGTTATTTGGTGTGTTTAAGCTCTGGAAATGGATGGTGGGGAGAAATGTGTATTCCTGCCTGTGTTCCACACCACTTACTGTGCCTCTGGAGATTGTTCTGGGAGAAAAGGGACTGGAACTTGAATTTCCTATTTGGCTGTACGCAGGTTCATTTGTTCTTGAATTGTGCATGGTCCGAAACTAAACAGTTTATCTTAAAAATCACTCTGAGGCTTTTAATAAAGCTTGATATTCCTTCACGCCACGAAAGTTGGTCATGTGCGCCGCCCTTACTTCTGAGCATTCTATGATCTAGTCCGAGAGATCTGGCAATTTCTACCACTCTTAATCATCCTGCCAGGCTCCGTGACAGGCAATCTCGAACACTCACAATGATTTTATTACTTCATTACAGGGCAATCTTTCAGAACACATCATAAGTAATAATTTAGGTGTCTGAGTGTTTGTTAAAATTCAAGTGAGTGTGAGATCTCCCATAAAATAAAGACCCATGGCAACCCGGGTGGACAGAGGACAGAACTCCACCTATCCACAAAAGAGGACCAGCTTTACTATAAAGTTCTCCTTTGACCCCTAGCAAGAGGCATCCTGGCTTCAGAAGTATTGAAGTATTGACAAGTTGGGGGAGGGGGGACCAGTGTCTTAGGCTAGGGAAGGTGTGATGTCTGCTGAGGACAAAGGGAATTTATGCACAGGCAGGGCAGGTGCTAGCAGGCATCAAGACAATCAAGAAGCCAAGCTAAAGAGATGGCAGCCACATGAGCCCTTCCCATACTCTGGTCACAGGACAGGAGCCAAAAGTCCCACATGGTTATCAAGGATAGTTAATGAACTTGGGAGCTGAAGAGCTTTTTAATATTGTTTTTCCCCTCTTCATCTCCCTCCCTCCCTCCCGTCTCTCTTTGTGGGTGTGTATATGCATGCATGTGCGCATGTGTGTGTCTGTGTGTGTGTCCGTGTGTGTGTGCACGTGTGCACATGGGCATTCGTTCACACAGGTGTGAATTTGCCACACTATGTGCAGAGGCCAGAGGACAAGCTCAGGAGTCATCTGCCACCTTCCACCTTGTTTGACACAGTCTATTGTTCACCCTGTATATACCAGGCTGGCAGGTTCATGAGGTTTTTTTGTTTTTTTGTTTTTTGTTTTTTGTTTTTTGGTGGTGGGAGAATTCTCATGTCTCTGACCCCACTATCTCCATAGTGACACCAGAGTTACAGACACATGCTTTTTGGAGGCTGGCTTTAGTAAATGCTGGGGGGTCTGAATTCATGTTCTTGTTTATTTTACCTAATGGGCCAGCTCCCCAGCCTGGAGATGAAGATTCAAAGCATCAGTGAGTGATTAATTAAAAGCCCCATATCTTAGAAGGTGGGATGTGAATTCTTCTTCGTCCTAAGATAGCAGACAGAGGGAGAAAGTTCTTACTATTTGTAAGCACTTTCCTGTTTATCTCCGCTACAATTAATGCATATGTGGAAAGATTTTACATGTTAAAAAATAGAAATGCAGCTGGAAAGATTGCTCTGTCAGTGAAGTGTTTGCTTTCAGGTGAGATAGTGCACACATACAATCCCTCCACTGGGGAGGCAGAGAGAGGCAGGGCTCTAGGGCTCTGTGGCCAACCAGCCTTGGCAGATTTCAGGACAGTGAGAGACCCTGACTCAAAAGAGAAAGGAAGGAAAGAAGGAAGGAAGGAAGGAAGGAAGGAGGGAGGGAGGGAGGGAGGGAGGGAGGGAGGGAGGGAGGGGGAGGGAGGGAGGGAGGGGGAGGGAGGGAGGGAGGGGGAGGGAGGGAGGGAACGAAGGAAGGAAGGAAGGAAGGAAGGAAGGAAGGAAGGGAGGAAGGAAAAGGAAGGAAGGAGGGAAGGAAGGAAGGAAGGAAAAGGAAGGAAGGAAGGAAGGAAGGAAGGAAGGAAGGAAGGAAGGAAAAAGAAGGAAGGGAGGGAGTCGGGAAAATGGCTGGGCCTGAGGAATGACACCTGAGATTGTCTCTGGCCTTTACATAGCTGAGCATACACAGGCTCGTGCGCGCATGCGCACACACACACACACACACACACACACACAACTCAAGAAGAAATATAAATAAATACAAATCTTCCTGGCATGCAGGAACCTTAGTTCTACAAGAATAGATGCTGTAACACATGGCCTGCCCTGAGGAGCCTGGGTGAAGCGAGGCAAAGTGAGCATGAAAACCCTGGAGGAATCGCCAGCCCCGCTTTGACTGTGCTATAAAGTGCTGGTCAGCCAGCCCCTGTCTGTCTGTGGGTGCTGATGCTGCGGGCGCTGTCTCTGAAGGTCACAAGAAGCCCTGTTGAGGGAGAGATAAATGGTAATGGTCTTTTTAAGGATGAGGCCCATCAGTCACTGCATACCCCATCCATGTAGCCGACATCAATCTTCCAGGGAGGGTGCAGAGGTTTAGAAACTTTGTGTAACCAAGGGAGCCACTTGCTCCTCCAGCCTTGCCAGTCACTTGGGCTGTTGTGTCACATGCCCCTTTGCCATGCTCCAGGGAAGGACGAGGGGAATTTGTTAACTTCCCTTTACAATTCTTTCCTTAAGTCTCAGGATAGCTATGAGCTTGGAACACAAAAGGGGCACACTGCTGGCAGACACATAGAAAGCCATCTGCCCCATCGAGCTTACAAAGTTGCCTCCGGCTACACATTGCTTAAACCCACCCACATAGCCAGAGCCATTCCTCTTAGGAGCTAAGACTTGGGTGGCCAAGAATTCCCACAAGGTGTACCATGTAAGGACATGTGTGACCTTCTCCTTGTTCAGTTTCATTTCTGTTCTGTTGTTAGTGTTAACTGCTAGCTGGGGGATCCTGAGGACTGGTGTCTGGTAGGTGGATGCATGGAAATGGAAAAGGATCAGTTGTGGGTTAACAGGAAGTTCTTGAAGCCATGTCCAACCTAACAAATGACCCAGAAACACTCTGTGTGACCATCTAGTGGACAGGTAGAAACATTGGATAAGTAGGACAGTTGACAAATAGAAGAGAAGAGTCACCTATGCAGATGAGATCAGAAGAGAGACTAGGCAATAGCTCTGTCAGTAGAGTACTTGGTATGCAAGCATAAGGGTCCGAGTTCAGATCCCCATAACCCACATAAAAAGACAGATGTGCTGGTACATGCACATCCATAATCCCAGTCCTTGGGCAGCAGAGACAAGAGGATCCCTGAGGATTGATTAGTAGCCAATCTAGTTGAATCAGAAAGTTCCAGATTCAGTGAGACCCTGTCTCAAAAACTAAAGTGGAGAGCCATTGAAAACACCCAGTGTTCTCTTTCTCTGCCACAACACACATACAGGCATGCACTTATATATACACACACATACGTATGCACTATCATACACTGCATAAACACACAAATGAAAAGCTAAAAGGTGGCATAACAGTTAAAAGAGTCAAATTGTCACACCCTAATATAGTCCCAGGCAGCTCCATGAACAGAGAGGATCTGGAGAAAAATCTAGGTATGAACATCAGGGCACTGAAGGCACGGAGGGCACTACCCATAGAGGAGGGGTAGGACAGGGGAGTGGCTAGAAGAGAAGCCAAGATTCTCAGCATGTGTGACCAGGAAAAGAATCTGGAAAACTAGGGCACAAACCATGTGCTGTGGGATTGGGTAATGTGCTCAGACTTCACAGTATAGAGCCACATACCTGAGGATGGGGAGGGTGGGTCCAAATGTCCATCCTTCTGCAGGTAGTTGGGAGCTGGCCACCAGGAAAGGGGTAAGATTCAACAGCAGCAAGTGCAGTTATGGAATGGGCTCCCTCTCTATTTCTCTTGCTCCAAACTTAGAATATTCACAGCTAATGACCAGCCTGAGATCTCCCTCTGCTCCCTTCCACAGAGACACTAGTTGGATCTCCAGATAAGAAGGGAGGAGTGGCATGTAAGACCCCACCAAGTGTTTGTTCTTTGATTGTGACTGGATCATATCCTAGGGACAGTCATCAGACAGATGGGTATCTGGTTTTGTTTTGTTTTATTTTGTTTTTCCACAAATGAAACATCCTACCTGTGTATGCAGAATAATGCTCATTGAAGATACCCCGTCCTAATCCCAGAAACTTGTGAATAGGCTACCTTAAATGAGAAAGGATTCAGAGACTAACTAGCTCTGAATCTGAATGGGCCAGGATATCCTGGTGATCTAGGTACATCCAATGTCACCACCTTCATAGGAGGGAGCCTGGAGTCAAACATAATCACAGGAGAGGCAAGGCTGGGATCAAAACCTTCAAGTGAGGAGAGAAGGGGTGATGTATATGTATGAATACAAGTGACCTGTACAAGTTAAAAGGGCTGAGGGATTTTCCTGCAGAGCCTCTGGGATCAACCAGACCTTCGACATATTGAGTGGAGCTTAATTAGACCATTTTTGGACTCCTGACCTCTAGAAAGTAAGATTATACATTTGTGTAATTTTTTAAGCCACTAAGGTCATGGTTATTTTTATAGTAGCAGTAGTAAATAAATATTGCATACCACTCATGTTAAGGCAAGACCATCTATCAAGAGATTAAATGTAGCCAGCCTTCCTTGCAGCTACGTATGGCTGTGTGACTAGCCTCCCTTGCAGCTATGTATGGCTGTGTGACTAGTCTCCAGCAATGCATGTGAATGGCAGTAGTGTAAACCATTCCTGTGCCAGCTTCAGCTTTAACACAAGCAGCTTGCTCTCAACTTCTGCACTTTATTCTCCCCTCTTCCATTTCTGGTAGATAAACATACAGATGTGACAGAGACACTATTGTGATCACGCCTATGAGGGCAAACTATATGACACAGGGGCTGAGGAACTTGGATCCTTGAAAGACTTTGTGGAGGAGAGATGGCTCATTAGCCAGGATCAGCTAGGTCATTATCTGAGAGAATAAATATATTTGTGGTGTGTATGTGTGTGTGTGTGTGTGTGTGTGTGTGTGTGTGTGTAGGGGGGTCATGTGAGTTCACATACATGTGCATTCACATTTGTAGGCCAGAGGTCAATGATGTGTTTTTCCACTGGAGTCCTCCACCTTGCCTTTCTGAGACAGGGTCTCTCACTGGGACTTAGAGGTCTATCTGATCAGACTGGACTGGATGTCCATTGAACGCCAGGGATCTCTACAGTCTCCACCAAGAAATACAGTTTTAATACATTTAGTTCAGTCACAATCATAGCAGCCACCATGACAGCTTAATTGTAGTGTAAACACACTATTGACAGAAGTTCCACAGAAGGGTTGGGGAGATTTCTAAGTCATTGATATGCTCACTGTACAACCATGAAGACCTAACTTTAGTCTCCAGTTGAACCTAAAGCTATGCACTTGCGATCCTTTCACCGAGTGGGGTGACAAGACGAGCCTTTGATGACCAACCAACCTAGCCAAATCTGTGATCTCCAGATTCAGTAAGAGACGATGTCTCAAAGCAATAAGATGCAGAGCAATGATCTCTGGCCTCCACATGTACACACATGTGCATGCACACACATAAACATACACACAGCCACAGGGACACAAGACCAAACTTATCTAGACAGTTGTGTTTAGACACAAATGTTCACACTCTGACAGGATGAATACAGGGTACAGAGGTGGCTGGGCACTCGGGGAAAACACCTTCCCTTCTGACATAGGGAAAGAGTTCCAGATTGACAGAGTGGTCTTAGAGACAGCCATTCACACTGCATATGTCCCCAGTACTGCCATACCCTGCCTTAGAAACCTATAAACCATCAGACATCCATCTCTAAGGGAATGGGCTTCCCATGTGACCAAGAGGAGTAGAGCTCTATCTGTTCTCAGTGTGCAGATTACTCAAGTCCCCCATCTGTGGTAGCTTCAGATCAGCTGGCCTCATGCCTGCTTCTGTTGGGCCAGACCCAGGCTCTTTACCAGAGAAGAGTGTGCTGGCCAGCCCCAGCAGCTGCAGTCTTGACCCAGACAACAGCTGTGGAAGACAAATCACCTTGCTCATTGGCCTTGTGCTTTTAACAGCTGGAGGGCCTCTTAGACTGGCTCCCTGGGTCTTACAGGGACTTAAACAGGTTGCTAATGTTTCAACATTTTTTCTGTGTTGGTGGTTTTGTCTAATGGTGGTTGGCTATAATCTCAATCTCTTTTGGTATCAAATATATATATATACCAAAACTCTCTAAAACATACTGAAAAGTGGCCCTGCGACACAGGCGCATCACATCCCCTCCCTGCTCCAACTCCTCCAATGCCCTCTACCATATAGTCCTGAGGACCCTACCCACTCTCTGACTTGGCCCTGCTCTCCTCAGCCCCGCAGCCTTCCTTTGTCCTGAGCCCCAGCAAAGCTCTCATTTCCTCTAGCCAGCCTCCCTCCAGCACCATCTCAGAGAGCACTGCAGCCTTCTAGAGGGAAGATTCCACCCCACACCATGACCACACACTCCTGACACTCCTTTACTGCTGGTTCTGGTACAGTTTGAGCTTCCCTAATCCAAACATCCCAAATCTCGAACACACCAAAACCAGAGAATTCAGAACCTGGAGTTAGGGCAACGCCACACAGCCATGGATGCTCCAACAGTGATCGAGACAGACACCACTTTGTTTCCCAATGGTTTGCCATTCAAAACTTGGTTCCATGAACAAAATTGCCTAAAATGTTGTATAAAATTATCCTTAGCATATGTGTATAAAGGATGTAGAAAGCACACATGGAATTCACGTTTAGACTTGGGTCCCTCACAAGTTATCTCATTACATGTAAGTAAATAGTCCAAAACCCAGGAAAACCTAGCACTTTCTGGTTAGCTCTATCTAGGTTAAGATGATGTTAATTTGTGCGTCGATTGTCTCTTGACCACCACAAACACTCTCTGTGGAAAGGTTCTTTGTCTTATTCCCACAAGCCCACCTTGGACTCCTCGCTGCTTACAACATTTGCCGGCACACAGTGGGGTAGATGAAGAAGATCTCTTAAATCAGCAGTGTAGTGACATTAGCAATGCATGAGGACCTACTGATAGAGACCACTCTTTTTTGTTATCATTTTTTGACAGCTCGTCCCTTGGCATCTCGTTCTTACCTTGATCACACTGCTTTTGACTAAACTGCTGTGGACAACCTGTTTCCAGTCAGAACACCTGCTACCCTCCCAGGGGCACCTCCAACCACAGCTCTCTCACATCGCCTTCCACTCCACACACCTACTTAGAGCCCAGGTCTGATCTCCGAATAAACAAATGGAACCTGTGCACGCCAACCAGGCACACCTTTCCTGCACAGTGCATGGCTCCCTCCGCCAGGCAGGCAGCAGCTGGCATAATCACGAGGTTTGTAATGCGCAGCTCTGCAAGGCTGCAATTAGCGCTTGACAAGCTCTTTATGGCCCGCAATTGAAATGTCTGTGGTGTTGTAATTCAGTTCCTCCTTGAGGTGAGCATGCTACTAACCTCATCTAGAAAACGAGATGAAACGCCTCCTCACATTCCTGGCCTAACTAGTGCATGTGGGACCTGATGCTTCTCTGTCACTTGCAAATTCCCACCATGATTTTTCTTCACTGTCCCTGACACGGGTGCCAAGGACTGCGGTAAGTACACAAGAGCTGGATTCCCACAGACTAGAGGCAAATTGGAGAAGATACGTGTAAAGCCTCAGGTAGGTATCTTAGGTGTCTCTCCACCGCTCCTAGACAGTTGAGAATGATCGTCAAGACATCCACAACCCCCATACATGTGGTATGACTAAGGTATGTCTGGTCTACTGGTCTACCCAAGGAAATGAAGCTGGCCTGTTTGCAACTCTTCAGAATACAGATAAGGAGTTGAACAAATTTCACTACTAATTTTTGATCTAGGACAAAACTCTCTTAGAAAATGACCCAGGGGATACCTCTGGGACACAACCACAGCTGTCACAAAGAATAGCTAGCAGCCACACAATCATTAAACAGCAGTCTTGCTCAAACTCAGAAGACAGTCAAGAATGTTGCTCCAACCTCTGCTTAGTCCCATCTTCAAAGAGGATCAGGGCATTCAGTCTATGCGGAAAGGGGGTCAACAACACGGGGCAATAAGAGGAAGAGGCGTTGTTAGCTGCACATCAAATGACTGTCTACATGGAAGCTCTCACAGGAACCTACTAGAATTAGTAAGAATGTTCAACTGGGCCTTTGACTCTGAGAGTATTACATACACAGATCAAGGCTTTCTACACATAGCAGCAGTTAGTGAGAAAATACCTCTGGGGACAAGGAGTGACTACAGCAGCCGCCCATTCACACTGCAGCACAGAAAGAGTACCACTGGCTAATTAACGCAGCAGCGAACTCACTCTCAATAGGATGCGTTTGGAAAGGACTCTCAGGGCCAGAGATGCACCAGAATATTGGCTAATGGAGTTCAGCCTTAGAGAATCTCCAGCCTCGAAAATCGATTTTAAGCTGGATATGGTAGTTCACTCCAGTAGTCCCGGCACTTGGGGCCCCAAGTAAGAATTATTTCAAGTTCTAAGCCTGCCTGGACTAAAGAGCAAGATGCAGTTTCAGATATCAAACAAACAAAATCAATTCCAGTAAAATTCAGTGCTCTTTCAAGTGCAGGCACAGAGTCTCAGAATTGCCCAGTGTGGATCTTTGAACTGCTCTCCACGATATTTTGCTTATTATTATTATTTTTTTGCAGTACTGGGGATTGAAGCCTGGCTTCCTGTGTGCTATGCTGGCCCTCTAAGCTACATCCCAGCCTTATTATTTATCCCAAGACAGAGTTGACTAAGCTTGGCTCTGAACACACAATCTGCCTTGTCACTATTGTGGTCCTGCACACACTCAGGAGCCTCACTAATGCCACTGTAATGATGATGATGCTACTATCACAGTCACTGTCACGATTGTGACACTACTGTCATGATGCCAACGTCACTGTCATGTGATGCTGTTGTGATCGTGACCACCATGCCACTGTCACTATTGGTCACTATTATGATTGCCATGCCGCTGTCGTGATCATGATGTGGCTGTCACAATCACAATGCTGCCACCGTGATCAATATGCCACTGTCGAGATCAGGATGCCACTGGTGTGGTTATAATGCTGCCATCTGAAATCCAAGGTGACCATGGGTTTGGGGCAAATCTTGGAAACTTCCTAGGACATTGACACTGTAAAAAGGTAACAGTTTAAGCCCGGGCAAAATTTGATGGATACCCTTTAAATGTCTAAAATGTCTACCTGCCGATTTGAGGCAGACTCTGGCCCAAAGTGCCCACAGACACAATTATACATGATGAAGATTCAGATCAAACGCTAAGCCTTGCCTGTGCTACATAAGTGCTGTACCACTGAGCTACATCTTCACTGTCTTAGTCAGGGTTCTACTGCTGTGAGCAGACACTATGACCAAGGCAGCTCTTATAGGACAACATTTAATTGGAGCTGGCCAGCAGCTTCAGAGGTTCAGTCCATTATCATTAAGAGCATGGCAGCATCCAGGCAGGCATGGTGCAGGAAGAGCTGAGAGTTCTACATCTTCATCTGAAGACTGATAGCAGAATAATGTTTTCCAGGCAGCTAGGATGAGGGTCTTAAAGCCCACACCCACAGTGACACACCTACTCCAACAAGGCCATACCTCTTCATAGTGTCACTCCCTGAGCCAAGCATGTACAAACCATTACACCCATCTTGGACCCAAACTTTATAGAAAGGCCACGGAGCAAAATGAAGATACATGCCGAGTTCTATTGTGTTTTTAGCTCTAGTAAAGAGTCAGTGCTTTTAGACAAGCACTTTCTTGATGCCTATTGTATGGACATGGAGGGAATTCCTATACCAGATACGAAAGTACAATATGAGGTCAGAATAATTTTATTAACAAGAGTTCAAAAACTGTCAGCCTGATCAACTGTAAGGTAGGTGGCAAAGGCAGTTATTTATCACATGGTATTGGGACCTTGGATTGCCTGTTTATAAACACGATAATTGAGAAAACGTCATCCTATTAACAGTTCTGGGAGCTGATGGGTGAATTGATTGCTGCTCATGTGTGAGAACCTGAGCTGGGGCCCCTAGACTCTACAAAAAACATGGGAAAAGTGGCCTGTGCGTGCAATCCCAGAGCTGAAGAGGCAAACACAGGAGGGTTCATAGAGCTCACTGGCCAGTCTGGTTATATCAGTGAGCTCTGGCTTCAGTGAGGGACTCTGACCCAAAAAATATAAGGCAGAGAATGACTGAAGAAAATACCAACATCCATCTCTGGCCTCCATGTGTGCGTGCACACACCCTTCCCCCATATATAACACACATAACACACACCCAAAATTTTACATGTGTTGAAGCTAAATAATAAATTGGAACCATTAGAAAACAAAATTTTTTTTTAAAAAAAAGGATCTAAGAAGATTAATTATAAGGGCATAGAGTATAGAGGAGGTTCCTAGGCAAAAGTCCAGGGGCAGGAAACATGATGGTGTAAATCTGATATGAAAATGAAGAATCTCCTATGTTGACAAGGAACAGAAAAACTGAAAGGCAGGAATAAAAACAGGAGGCACATTTACCACCGGCATGGGACAGGGGCCATGTGCATCTAACGCAGTTCACAAATTAGCAGGAGAGAGAACTGTATATTCATAAAAATAGGCAAGAGCTATGACAAGTCCATTCACAAAAACAGAAGGGCTCATTAAACATCTAAATACATTTAACTTTTATTTTTCAGTGCTGAGAATGGAACCCAAGGGCCTCGTGCATGCTCAGCAAATGTTCCACAGCTAAGCCATATTCCTAGCCCAACCTCACCAACAAAGAAATACACATCAAAGTTTATTAACTATCCAAGGGGCCAAGCATTTGATTTAATTTTGATTTAGTGCTAATTCCCAGTCAGGGACTCTAGCAAAGGGTCCCTCCAACTTTCATTGTCTACCCAGCTAGACAGGAAATCCAGGGCAGAAAAAATAGCGGGGACCTACAGTGTCTCTGTGGGCTTCTTCCGTCTGTCCCAGCTTCTGAGGCTTAGGGTAAGTGTTGGCACTGCTCAAGCCCCACTGTTTTACTCTGAAAGAAGAATAATAGTTATTAAAGGGGTGATGCACATCAAGCTGTGATGCCAGAGATAAAAATGCATCAAAAGATGTCAATCGCCCATCTTCTTTGGTCTAGCCAAGACTAAATAAACCCTAAGAAACAAATACAGAGACTGAAAAGATGGCTCATCAGCTAAGAGTGCTTGCCGCTCTGGCAGAGGAAGGACCAAGTTTCAGCTCTCAGCACCCACATCAGGCAGCTCACAACTCAGGCTTCATGGGATCTGACACTCTCTTCTGGCTCCAGTGGACACCTGCACACACATGGCATATAGACATACATACAGAGGAAATTAGATAAAGAAATAAATAATCTTTTTAAGAATGAAAAAAGAGAGGGCTGGAGAAATGGTTCAGCCATTAAAGGCTAGGGTCACAACCAAACATATAAGAATGAAAAAGAGAGAAACCAATCTCAGAGAAGCATACACATTTTGAAAGCTGTAGACTGCAGTGTCATTTAACAGCTCATGTGCATGCACATGTGAACACTCATGCACATATATACACATGTGTGCACACACAGGCACACACATACCCACATGTGCATGCACATGCTCACACTCATGCACAACCACGCCCACATGTACACACACATGCACACACTCACATGTGCATGCATGCTCACACACTCATACACACACCCACATGTGCATGCACACACACACCCACATGTGCATGCACACACACATATTCATGCACACAGTACACTCCCACAACTACAAACAACTCACACATTTAATGATTGATTATTTAATCATTGATCCCACAGCTTTGTGGAATAGTGGGAGTGCTTGTGTGCATGAGGAGAGGATTCCTAAAAGGTCTAGAAGGCTCTTGATAAGGGATTAAGGCTTAGGACGAAAGCATGTTTTGTTACATATAAAAAAAACAAAACAAAAACAAAACCTGGGGAGATACGATGGAGCAAGCAGCACATGACCAGGATTTTGTCTCTAAGTGTGGGGCAATAATGGGATGACCTCAGCAGTAATTGTGTGAGGGAGTGGGGTTGTGGGTGATTTGGGGTTTCTTCTTCTTTGTTTTATTTGTTTGTTTGTTTTGTTTTGTTTTTTGTTTTTTAGAGACAGGGTTTCTCTGTATAGCCTTGGCTGTCCTGGAACTCACTTTGTAGACCAGGCTGGTCTCAAACTCAGAAATCTGCCTGCCTCTGCCTCCTGAGTGCTGGGATTAAAGGCAAGCACCACCACCGCCCGGCTGGGTTTCTTCTTTTTATGTGCATTTTTCTAACTCTCTATTAAGAAAAACCACCACCACTTAATTCTACCAGGTAAAAATCACAATTAGCTTTTTAAATGCAAACGCTCAAATACAAAACTACAAGCATCCTAAGTTTGCTTTTCTGTGCCAGAACACCAAGAGAGAAAAGCAATGTAGGGAGAAAAGGGTTGATTTGACTTCAGTTTCCGTATTACTGAACAACGTCATGGAGGGAAGCCAGGACAGCAGCTCAAGGCAGAAGCCGGGATGTGGGGACTGAGGCGGAGACCAGGAAAGAACACTGCTAATGACTTGTTTTTCCTGCTTTCTCATACAACCAGGAACACTTGTCAGGGGTGGCGCCACTCACAGTGGGCTGGGCCCTCTCACATCAACCATTAACCAAGAAAGCGTCCCACAGACCAACCCTATGGGGGCAACTCCTTCACTGCCATTTCCGTTTCCCAGCTGACGAGCTGCTGTCAAGTTAACAAAAACTAACCAGTATCGGGAAACTTGTTTCTTCTCCATTTTCTCTTTGTCTGTCTGTGTTGGCGTGAGGGTGGGCATGCTCCTGTGTGTTCATGTGCAGGGGTGAGGGCACACTGTGTCACAGCTCACACAGGAAGGTCAGATGGCAACCTTGGATACTGGCCCCCACCTTCCACCCTTCTTGAGACATGGTCTCATGTTCACCACTGTATCCACCAGGCTATCTGGTCCTCGGGTCTCCACCTCCCAGCTTCCTGTGAGGGTGCTGGGATCACAGATGTGTTACCACATCCAGTATTCCGAGGGCTCTGGGAATACAAACTCGAGCTTGGGTGACAGTCCCTTCGCCTACTGAGCCATCTATCTCTCCAGCCCAGGATGGCTTTTCAAAATATGCAAATGATGTCATACAAGTGTGTTTCCTTTCCTGGGTAGGAATGGTCCAATGTCGATACACAAGGACCCCTCCCCCGCTCCCAGTGTGATGTTGGCAAATGTCTCCAAAAGCCACTGCCATGGTACTCAGTGACACCTCCCATTTTCATGCACCTGTGCTCCTCATTCTGAAAAGGAGACTCATGATCCCCAGACAGCATGCGTGTCTACCTCCAGAGACCAAACCCACCCACACGTGTGAGTGATGTTCTCCAATAACACAGGTTGCTGGTGGAGCCTGCCTGCTCTGGGCACAGCATCTCTTGGGAAGTTGTAACTTGGTTTTGTCTTCACAGTGGTCTCTGCTTGAGTTCCCTGCTTCAGGGCCAAAGCCAGGGTCTTCCTCCAGTCATCTCCTTGCCTATGAATCCCCACTAGTACATACTGTGTCCTAAACAGAGCTTGTTTTGTTGTTGTTGTTGTTGTTTTAGCTGGGGTCTCTTTGCTCTTGTAGCCTCAGACCATAAGTCAGAAGAGTTTTCTTTTTTTCTTTTTAACCTTACCTTAGCTTCTAACTGGCTCTGATTCTCTTTATTTTCCTTCCATTACTTTATTTATTCACTTTATCCTCTAATATCAGACCCCCCCCTTTTCCTAGTCCCCCCTCACACAGCTCTACCCCCATCCCCTCCTCCTCTTCTCCTTTGAGAAGGGGAAGCCCCCCTGGGTATCACTCCACCCTGGCACATCAAGCCACTGCATAACTAGGCACATCTTCTCCCACTGAGGTTAAACAAAATGGCCTGGTTAGTGGAACAGGATCCACAGGCAGGCAACAGAGTCAGGGACAGCCCCTGCTCCAGTTGTTGGAGACCCACATGAAGGCCTAGCTCCATATCTGCTACACATGTGCATGTGGGGTGGGGTAGCTCACGCTTCTCCCCTCCTCTGGGGCTCCCAGCTTCGTGGGTGAAGCTCCTCCAAAGCTGCAGCTCTTTCCTTGCTGCCACCGCTACTGTCTATCAAATTGAGGGAGGATAGAAGAGGGCGTCTACAAAGCTCTCCCATGCCCCTTCTCCTATGTCCTCTGCCCCTGACTCAGGCACAGTGACCTTCCATACACATCAGACTTTGTCCCTTCTTCAGGGCTGGCATGGTTTCCTTTGCTCTACCTGTCCTACATGATGTTCCACTACCAACTGTTAAGGACAGGGGCTGAGGGTGTGTAGCTCAGTTGATAGAGTGCTAGCCTAGCATTCATAAAGTCCTGCATTTGACCCCCAGCCTTACATAAACTGGGCATGGTGCCACACACCCACAATCCCAGCACTCCAGATGTATAGGCAAGAGGGTCAAGACTTCTAAACTTCCTCATTTTCTTGTTTTCTTACTTGCTTGTTGTTTTGAGACAGCATTTCTCAAAATAGACCCGGCTGGCCTTGAGCTCAGCAGCCGAGAGCTCGGCAGCCTCTTGTTTCATCCTCCTAAGCGCTAGGATCACAGGGGTGCGCCATCACCCCCGCTAAATCGCCTTCTCATACATCTGAGCCTTCACAAAACCCTTCCCGGGATGTGGCGTTTGTTTGTTCGCTTGGGTCTTGACTATGCTGACACCTGACTTCTCCTTTCACAGGATGAAAGACTCCGGCGGCCCGTTTTCTTCCCTAAAAAGTAAATTCCGCCTTAAAAACAGGAATAGATGGCTCACTCTTGACATCTCCTGCCCTATTTCTTCTTAAAACTGAAATGAGACCTACTTAGGCCCTATTATCTCCGCTGCACTGTTTCTCCTGTGACTTGCAGGGTCCCCGCCTCTCACAGCAGCGGGCATTGTCACAGCCGGGGCTCTTGCAGCTATGCGGTGCTCTGGCTTTGGTCTGAAAGGCTTTCGGGTTGTTACCCAAGTGAAGTAGAAGATGACCTGGGAGCCAGGCGTGGTAGTGCAGGCCTGTAATCCCAGCCACTAGGGACACTAAGATGGAAGGATCACAAGTTCACAGCCAATTTGTGCAATTTTAGTGAGACCTGTCTCAAAAATTTACAAGCTTTTTGTTTGTTTGTTTGTTTGTTTTAAAAGCAGACTTTATCCTAGTGTTGAGATATTTGTCTACCATGAATGAGGTTCTAGGGTCCAACCCCAAGGCTGGGAAAAAACTCATCTAGAAAGTGCCTTTCAGCCGGGCCTTTAATCCCAGCACTTGGGAGGCAGAGGCAGGCGGATTTCTGAGATCAAGGCCAGCCTGGTCTACAGAGTGAGTTCCAGGACAGCCAGGGCTATACCAAGAAACCTTGTCAAAAAACAAACAAACAAACAAACAAACAAACAAGAACAAGTAAGAAAGTGCCTTTCCCTTGTCACAATTATGGAAACTGAGGCAAAGAACATCAAAATTAGAGCATGGGATCAAGTGTTCCCAGCCCTCGGCCTCCCTCCCCTGCAGCTCCTCTAAGCCATTCTAACTCTCACCAAATGCCCAGCACGGAGTCTTTTCTGGTAAAAATCCAATTTAGTCTTTATCCATCAACTTCTTTATCAGTACTGTGTGAGAACCACTGTACGCTCAGCTCAGAATCTCTTCCTTCCGACTGCATTTTCCAAATGGCCCATCACTCTCTGCCCGAAGAAGAAGTAATCTGAGGCAGGCTGTAACAAGGCTGGAACCTGGCAGGTCTCAAAAGCAAAACCATCCGTCGTCCCAGCTGGGAAGCCAGGGCTCCATCCTTCCCAGGCGGGCTGATTAATCACAAGAATCCAAAATGACAGCGGGCCCCAGTGGCTCTGCTGTCTCTCAATGCACACTCTGCTCCCACGGAGGAGTCCATGGAATGGAAGACCCTGCACACAGCTCTCACCACACCCGTGCTAATGGAGACAGGTGCTGGGGACGGCCACAGGGTGTGGCTTCCCCCACCCTGTCACTGAGGCCTCCTCTGACGCCAGCCTGGCCGCCCACCAGACCGACAGGAGGAACAGTCCCGGAAGTCATAGCCAGCTTCTGCCATCAGACTCACAGCCAGGCCTGGCAACCTGTCTCCCTGTGGCTCTTGTTCACATTTACTCCAGCCCGGCCCACGTTCCCTGCTTCCTTCATCAAGAAAGCCATTAGGAGGAATGTGAAGATCATGGCCTCCATACAGCCCACCTACAGACCCAACTTCGAATACACTTTAACATCACTTCTGGGCCCTCTTCAAGGCCCTGACGCTGTTTTCCATTACTCAAATTAGAATAGTCTCCTGACAGACTCTCTGGATATCAAACCAGGTTGGGTCCTGCACTCATTCAGTATTTCCAGGCATGGATGGTTGTGCCTGGCTCCAGCTCTCCTAGCCTCTCAACAGTCACTCGCTCCCTGCTTCGAGAGAAGCAGGCTGAGTAAGTCCCGGGTATTACATGTCCCTGGGCCTGTTCAGGGACACAGTGTGTAGTGCCTGAACACACTGTCTAAGCATCCTTCCCCTGCACCCTAGGCTTTGCAATGTTCCTGAAGGCTGCTAGCTCAGTTTCTGGGTGACTCGAAGGTGTCCGTGCCCAAGAAGCCTCTTTGCTGCCAGCACTATCTAGAAACCAGGACTCTGGGGAAAGCTGAGGTGAGCCATGACTGACTAGAACTGTGCTTTCGAGGCCTGTGGCCCAAGGATAATGACCTTCTAGGTCTTTCCCACAGCTTGACTGAATGGCCCTCACACTAGTCTCCTTGAGGTCTTTGCTCTCAGCCTTGCCTCACTAGTCCTCAAACGGCTCTGCTTGCCATCGCTCAAGGTCACAGGTCACAGGTCACCTGCTGTAGGTCACCTCCCCTCTGTGCACTTACAGTCAGTCCTCACATGTGCCCTTTCAAAGAAAGTATCCAAGCAGCCTCATGCCCTTCTCTGTCTGTGACAGGTGCTCCTGGATTCTGAGCACCATTACCAAGGGAAAACTGAAGCCAGTGACAGACGCTTGAATGTTCACGGCATCCCTGTGCCTTTTATAAAGATGCTATTGGACACTGAGTGTGGTGGTGCATGCCTGCAATTCAAGCACTTGGAAGGCAGAGACAGGAAGTCTGCAAGTTTAAGACTATCCCGCTCCCCGTAGGAACTTACAGGTAGGTCATCCAGGGTTATATGGCTAGGCCCTGTCTCAAACAGAACAAAACAAAAAGATGTTTAAAAACATTCAGTGACTCTGAGAGAACGCCAAATCAATCAGTCTTCATAGGTAATCCAGGGGCATCGTACAGCTGCGACTTTCTACAGCTCTCTGAAGCCTTTCTTTTAAAAAAAATAAAAAGTTCAGCAAAGCTGACTGGTGCATGCCTTTAATCCCAGCGCTTGGGAGGCAGAGGCAGGTGGATTTCTGAGTTTAAGGCCAGTCTGGTCTACATACAGAGTGAGTTCCAGGACAGCTGGGGATATCAAACAGAGAAACCCTGGCTCAAAAAATCAAATAAATAAATAAAATTATGTTATTTAATGCATTGAGTGTTTTGCCTGCATGTATATATGCGTGCCACGTGTGTGTGACGCCCAGAAGAGGGCGTCGTATCCTTTGAAACCAGAGTTAGATATTTTAGATGTCTGTGGGCTGCTGTGTGAATGCTAGGAAGCAAACCAGGTCCTTTGCAAAAGCAGTAGTGTTCTTAATCTGAGCCACCTTCCTTATTAGGATTTCTTGTTTGTTTTCAATTGTGTGGTTTTGCTTTGCTGGAGACCGAGTCTCACTCTGTAGCCCAAGCTGATTTCAAACTCTTGACATCCTCCTGCCTCAACCCACTGAGTGCTACAAAGGTCTAGTTGCCTCTGTCCCTGCCCCTCCTCTCTGCAGCAGCTCCATGAATAAAACCAGAGACAACATTACAATTCCCTTTTACAGGTGATGAAACCAAACCATAGAGAAGGGACAGGTGACCCATGACACATCTGGAGCTCCATCTACTGAACTACCCTGCCTCCTCATGATTTGCCTCTGGATGCTAAAGAAATGTGTCCTTCATGGCCAGGACAGCGGATCGTATCTCTTCGGCCTCAGACCCAGCAACTGCTCCTCAACTGACACCTTCTAACACCTTCTCCATTAGCAGGCCGAGTTGTGATTTTTATCCCAAAGTGTTGCTTCAACAGTGTATTTCACACCACTCACACAGCACATTTGCTCAGCACCAACAGTGTGCCAAGGGACATGCTAGGTGCCCAGACAGGGGCTTCAGTCATACACAGATGTCCCTGAGTGTCCAGAGGCACAGACCTGGTTGGTGGGATCCCTCAGATGTAAAACGTGAGCCAGGGCTGCCCTTGTGGGCTGGGCCAGCACTCAGCTAGAGGAGAGGGTGTCAGGGAACAGCAACAAGCCCCAACAAAACAGAGCTAAAGGGAGCTTATTGGAGAAAACAGATTCCAAGCCAAGGAGTAAGCCCTGAGCGTGCAGCATCCATCCAGTGATTTCAACTAGAAATGCATCTGACTGTAATGTTCGGACCCGGGTCGCAGCCTCCCCACTAGCCTTAAACGCGGCCCCACTGGACAGGAACTGATTTATTTGCAACAGCAGCAGTTTCTTTTTTCTTTCTTTCTCTTTTTTTAAAAAAAAGGATTTATTTATTTTATGTATAAGGGTACATTGTAGCTGTCTTCAGACACACCAGAAGAGGGAATTGGATCCCATTACAGATGGTTATGAGCCACCATGTGGTTGCTGGGACTTGAACTCAGGAACTCTGAAAGAGCACCCTGTGCCCTTAACCTCTCTCCAGCCTAGCAGTATTCATTTTCATATGCATCATAATCAACTGGTCATACTGGACGTGAGTGGCTGACTCTGGGATGTAGATCCATATGCTCAATGCTTCAAAGAATACACCCTCACAATGACCTTGAGCATTGCATCCCCAATCCACAGACAGAACACAGAGGCTCAGGGACCGCACAGTGTATACTACACAGGTTGCATGACTCTGAATAACTTCCCACCCTGGGCCAGCTTTCTCCCTGCAGTCCACACACTAGCAAGCCATTATAAACATCTTAATTAGCCCCTGATCCTTCAGCTGGTCCTCATTCATTCTACAAGTATTTACTGAGTATCTGTTGTGTGCTAGACAGTATACTGCATTCTTGAGGGAGTGAAAACCAGACCAGTTCTTGCCCCCTGGAAGGATGAAGTCAGAGCACACTGATGGACATTAACCCAACACATCTCAAATGGTACCTGTAACAAGCCCTGGACAGGGACGCCGTAGATGGGAAAGCAATTGTGATGTGTGAGTCTAAGTCAGAGCACAAGAAACATGTCCAAGCTAGTTCCCATTGCAGAAAGAAAGGTAGCTGAGGTACAGCCAACAGTGGCGGCTTATGCAAAGGCCCTGTGCAAGAATGAGCATGCTCACTCTGGAGTCACAAAGGACCACAAGGATAGGCGGGGAAGATGGGACAGTGCTCTGCATTGGCTCTGGGAGTTGATGGGTTGACCCTAGAGTTGCTCCAAGGCTGTGGGAAAAGTCCTGTTTTGCCAGTCCCAGAACAACAATGCATCCCTGCAGGGTGTAACTGTAAGCAGTGTCTCCGATGCTGGCTGGCGTGTAGAGGACAGGAAGGGACAGGCTTTGTGCACATGGAACCACTCCTGGCCCACGTCTTTCATGCACCTTCTAGGGACCAGCTGTTTCTGGTCCATCTGTGCATGCCCATCATCACCCAGGCCCTGGACCTAGCTGGAGCTTAGGAAGGTTGTCACAGTTATATACAAGAGGTACAACTGTTGACCCGGAGATGATCTGAGTCTGACAGGAGGCACAAACACTGGCACTGAAGTAAACACGACAGAGGTGACAAGTCCCTCCCCCCTGCCAAGAGCCAGGTTCTCCAGGTGCAAAGGAAGAGAAGGAGGATGTGTGTGAACCAGGCGTGTAGACAGATAACACTCAAAGTGAGCCTCAAGTGCAGAGCTGGAGGTGTATGGCTAAGTGCGCTGGTGGGGAGAAGGGAGAGGATGGATCCGAATCAGGGGCAAAGCAAGCAGTAAGGGTGAAATCCACCATGGAAGATATCCTGTCTTCTGAAAAGAAAAGCTGGTCTGGTTGGGTGGGGGTGGGGTGGACAACTGCGCGATGACACGTGACAATGTGGACATCTGTGGAAGGCTCCGCTTTCGGCTCCTTCTTGGCCGACGGCATGAAGCCTCTTCACCTTGCTCAGTCTCATCTGTGAAGTGAGGGTTCGATGAATGGCAGATACAACACCGCCCACACAGCACAAACAACAGATAGGGAGGGCGAGGAAGCAGGGTCCTTCTTGTCCTCATCTCTAATCCTCTCACTTGCAGCTGTATCGCCCCACTTCTCTGTCCTTGGTTGATGACAATGACATTAGAAGCTCTATGAGGACTCCCTAACATCCCTAATATTCCCTGAGTCCTTCAGGATCTAGAAGGATCCCCTGGGCCCCAGTTCTCACTAGGGACATGGAAACCTGTTCTCAACATGGGCTCTGGTCACCTGCCATAGTGAGATGTGAGGTCCCGAAGCCATTCTGGGCCTTCGCGTCGAAACTCCAGTGACTGGGTGGCTCCAGAAACAAGGCAAATTGCCTTCGATGATACGCTGGCGATTATTGTAAGTGTGGCTGTTGCTTTCAGAATCAGCTCCCTCGAAACCAAGTCAAGTGGATCTTGAGCAGAAGTGTAAAAATATCATTTTCTCCAAGCCCCTCCTGACCCCACGGCTCAGGAACAGCAGTAACCCACGACTCCCCAGAGCCTCCGCTGGCTAGATTTCATCAGAATCCTGAGCAATGAGATGCTTGCTAAATGGCAGGAGAAGGGGTCTGCTTTAGCCAGCAACTGACACCCCTAGACACCTATGAAGATGGATCACTCCATTTACTTCCTACCTTGGATCTACTAATTTCCCGGACAACCGTGACACTTCATCCTTCAATAATAGCACAGCACATTCAAAAAGACCAGGAAAGTAAAAATTGGAAAAAAGAAACCCTCAGTCTGTCCAAAAGGCATCACAATGGCCACACCTTTTACTTGGGCAAGAATCTCCTGATTGAAAAAAATCATCTCATAGCCAATCAACTCTGCACATGGTCCTATCAGATTTGCTTGTCTAACAGGGTCCAGACCCATCCCAAGCATCAGGGAGAAGATGGCTTTCTAATTCCACTCCTTCAGTTCCTAAATCACTTCTGATCACACAGCAGCTCGGCGCCTGGAGGACGTCTTGCTATTCAGGAGGTTCCCAGGCCTGGCACAAGACCACCTGACTCACCCAGACTGGTGACTTGGTTTCATTCCTACAGTGTCTCCTGGGACCAGAGCCCGGCCCCACCTCCATTGGCTCAGTGTGGTGTCTGAAAATGAGCACAGGGTATCAGAACCCAGCTCCTGAGTCTTCATTGAAATATTGCTCCAATAAACAAACCTGAGACCAGAGAACTTCTCTCAAACCCAGGTAGATTTCCCTCCTAGATTGGGCTGTGCATTACAGAATGCTACACACATATTCTATAGAGAAAAGGGGAGGGATGGCATCAGCTTGACACACCCTCCCCTGTTGGAACATCCAACACGTGCCCTTTCCTCTTTCCATGACCTCTGTAGAGTGTAGAAGGAGCATTCAGGAAGCTTTCCCCAATGCTTGGCACACAAAGCTCCTCACCAACTTGTTAGGATGGCACTCAGTCCTCACAGAACCAGTGAGCTGGAATCAGGCTCGAAGACCCATTTGTTTGTTTCACGAATATTTTTGGAGCTCCTGTTCCATAGCCCTGGGCCTGAGATGGTACTGGGGACAATGTGGAGCCTTTAGTGCTAAGATGGCAAAGAGGCTCTGTCCCAGCTGCAGGCAGCAGCTAGTAGAGGACTTGCCACCAAGGCGAACCACCGATGGTACACCGAGGGTCCTAGCCCACCAACACTCTCTAGGACTCCTCCTATTGTGTCCTCCTGCTGGTACATCTGTGCATCCCTAGACAGCCAGGTACCGAGAGGAAGGCATTTCAGCAGCCTCCCAGCCTAGCCTGTTGTTATATAACCACAGAGCTGAAGAAAACAGAGCAGCAGATGCAAGGCATCTGCTTCTTGGGCAGCTTTGCCTGTTCGAGCTCTCACCTTCCTAGAACCAAAACACAATGAGGTGAGAAGTCAGGCTTTGCTCTCAGTTGAGCTGGGAATGGCCAAGTCAGGAAGGTGTTCCACCGGAGCCTCGTCTGGCTTGTGGGTGGCTCACACCGTGTGTGACTGGCTTAGCCCTGTTGCACAGCAGGCTTCTCACTGAGGACTGTATTGCAGGTCCTCACCCAGATCCTGGGAGCAAGTTTGCCTCAGCAAGTAGGTGTGGTATCAAGGCTCCAGGGCAGGAATTCGCCTTGCTGTGACAGCCAGTTAGGTGAGTTCCTTAACTCCTTTCCAAAACCCAACATCAACACTCAAGATTCTAGAGCTACTCTTCAGGCCCAGCGTGGAGCCCCAATCCGAAGAGGACAAAGCTCCCCACTGGTCTGCTTGAGGCTTCGAAAAGTGGCCCTTGACTCTGTAGCTCCACCCCCTCAATTGTCTTTCCCTGTCTCCTCTTTCCTACGTGTGAGGACAGTGCCATGGTGTGTGCACTTCCTTATCTAGCCCTTTAAGAAAATTAGTATATGTTCATTGTACAGAGTGGTAGGTTTCTAAAGCCATCTCAGTTCAAGCACATCATGTACGTTGGCCAGGTTCACCATCTGTACCTTCTCTATTGTGCCCTCATCCCCAAAAAACATTCTCCATCACTCTCGGGGATAACTTGAGATCTCCAACACCTATAGATTCCCCCTGGCACCATCTTTCTGAAGGACCCCAAGTGGCAAATGCCCATGAAAGCTACGTGCTCCTCTATACTTCAGATTCCTTTACATTTAATCTGAGGGCAGTAACTATTTCCGGTCAATGATAAAGGACTAGAGCTCATACATGTTGCTTGCAAGCCAAGGCAACTAAAACCCGATTCACATAGGAGATTCCAGAGTATGCGACACAGCCTGGAAACAGCCTATATCCCTTAGGTTGCTTCTTGGATGAGAGTCAACAAGAAGGCCCTCTGACACACACAAGACTTTGAGTTGAGTATGCTACGGAGATTCCAGGACTCCATTGGTTACTGCCATGTCTATTCCAACAGAAGTTATGACTTGGTGAGTACCCACTGGTTCAGCACCACCGCTCTCATTGCTCATCTTGCACTTCCAGCTTCTAAGTTCCTTGCTGGGATCTCAGGTCTCTGTGTGTGGAACAATGTCTCCTCTGTGCTTGTTAAGAGGGAGGGCCACATGCACGAAGAAGCCCCTTTTAAAAAGGACAACGTCATCCCATAAAACTCTAGTTCGACATTGGAATGTGCACTAAACAGAATTTCTAATTCCTCTCATCTCCTTTCTAAGGGAATTTGGGGACCAAGGTGTGTCTGTGGGTGCCTGTCCAGACTGAGGAATTGGCCGGGGATGAGTATGGTGAAGGCGTTGCCCCATCTGGGGCATGGGAGCTCAGGAATTGGTGCTGGTGGGAATTGCAGGAGACAGCAGCAGCTTGGCAGCAAAGGTCATCTTGATTCCTAAAGTCACTTACAGCTTGACATGAGAAAATAAAGGCCCAGGGCAGTGGTCCAGGCAAATCGTTCCAGAAGATACCAACACATCCAGTTAGAGTTCAGCTCAGCAACCATTCACTCAGGCCCACCATACGCCCAGCTCTGCCAGGCCCCACCCCAACTCCCAAAAATCAGGCTTGCCCTGCCTGCAGGCAGCTACAGCCTAGTGAGGGATGCCTGTCACAGGGAGGGAGAACAGGAGCTCAGTGAAGTCCTCAAAGTCTGTATCCTCAGTGCCTAACACCCTTCTCAGCTATGGTATCAGAAAACAGTGCTTCATGTTTACATCGTGTTTGAAGCTTCCATATGTATCTTAGGTCTTTCTCCTAGCAGCTCTATATGGTCAGCATAATAGAACTCACAAGGTATAAAAATAATAGTGGCAGCATATTAACAACCAAATACTAGCATTTGCTACATCCTGGACCTGGGTTTGGCTGCTGCCCTCTCACTGCTTCCTTATGCAACTGTTGCCAGGTCTCCAAGCAGGTAAGTAGCATCCAGACCACAGTCTCCTGACCCTGAGCCTAACCTCATTCAACAGGTATCAGGTGAGAGTTGGAGGTGCAAGGGCAGAGGGTGGTCACCGACCCTCTGCCTCTGCCTCTGCCTCTGCCTCTGCCTCTGCCTCTGCCTCTGCCTCTGCCTCTGCCTCTGCCTCTGCCTCTGCCTCTGCCTCTGCCTCTGCCTCTGCCTCTGCCTCTGCCTCTGCCTCTGCCTCTGCCTCTGCCTCTGCCTCTGCCTCTGCCTCTCCATCCCTTGAGACCCCAGCCTTTCTCTTGAGTTTATGATACAACAGTTTCCAGGCCCGCAATCTCACCCTGCCCAAAGCCACTCTCTACTTTCCTACTAGATCACTAAAGCCTAGCTCTCACGCCCAACCTTCTTCAAGGCAGCCACGCCCAGTCCCAGGCTGCCTTTCTTCCCACGAGGCTGTCTGCAGGTACCACATCTCACACCTGGATACCTTCATTCTTTAATCGTGAGACTCTTCCCTGGGCCCCATCTTCACTTCCCCTAGGCTTCAGCTCTCTATGTCTGTATTATAGTCACCCCACCCAAACTCTCCCCTGGAAGGAAGTACAGACATGATCATTTTCTCTCTGCTTTCGAGACTGTCAAGACTACCGTCAGTCTGGTGTTTCCCATGAGCCTGCCTTTGTGGAGACCATCATCAATGCTTCATGACATTCACGCCCTCCTATCAGTCTCTTGTTTCCTAATAGGTACAACTTCTTCTCCACTCTGTATTCCTAAGATTGGGTACAGGAGACCTCCCCCCTCTTTATCCCTCCCTCCCTTGCATCTGTCTATCTATCTATCTATCTATCTATCTATCTATCTATCTATCTATCTATCTATCTATCTCTATCTCTTGGTTTTTGAAATCATGACAGGCTGGTATGTGGCACAGGCCTGGCATATCAGTATCATATGATTGGGTAGGGGGTGAAGTCATGACTCAATTCATACCAGTATGATCCTAGCACCTCTGCTGGAGCATTTGGAAGGCAGAATTATTCATGCTGGATTTTCTGCAAGTGTGCAAAGCCACAGTTGTGTGGGGCCATCTGCCATCACTCAGGACAGCATGCCTCACTGTGAACTAGCAAGGGATCAGAGCCAAGATCCAGAGAGGAAGGCACTTTTAAAGATGTACCTATGCTCTGGATACAGACATACCTGAACATAGCACACTCCAGGTTTTGCTTAGTGATATGAACCATTGGTTTGGGTTTCTACAAGAGTCCTTAGTCTGGCAGAGTTCCTAAAGGTTGGTCAGTGAGATACAGCCACTCAATGTGAGCCTAACTAAAATCAGCTCAGTCCAGCTTCTGTTTGCCCACAGCAGGAGGAATGGAACCAGAGCCTAGCACATGCTGGGTAAACATTTATTTTTGAGTTGAGATCTTACTAAGTTGTCCAGGCTGGTCTGAAATGCACTCTGTAACCCAGGCATGCCTTGAACTTATGAATTCAGTATCCTGAATAGCTGGGGTTATAGCCTGTGCCATCAGATCTCTCTTTATTGTTTTTTAATTAACAGCCGCATTGATAGAATACTATAATATTTACTATTTAGGAAGTTCTTTTCTAGAATGCATAGCCATCCCCACTTTCATGTCCTATCCTGAGCTGAAGATGATGAAGGTTATCTTGCTCTGCCCTCCATTTGCCGGTCACTTCTCTCAGGCTAGACCTGTGGTTCTCACCTTCCTGCAGTGCAGCATCTCCGGCAGGTGCTTGGCACACACCTGCAGAGCTGAGCTCAGCCTCCTGAGGAACACAGACACAGCTCGCAGCTATTTGAATCCCTTGTAAAACATAATGCAGGGACCAGTGAGATAGCGGAAGGAAGGGACACGTGTCATAAAGCCTAGTGACAGGAACGCAGACTCCAGGATGCACACGGTAGGAGTGAAATGACTCTCTTAAGTTGCCCTCCGATTTCTTCATGTGCACAGTTACACACATAAAACAAAGCGCAGCACATAGATGAGCAGGGAGCTGGCAAAGCTGCCCAAGAGAAAGCCATGATCATCAATCATTTGCTTCTGCTGGGATTTCTAAGCTGGATCCCTGCGTCATCAGAGTGATCCTCCTGAAAGCTAGATTGTGCATGCTTGGGTTATGTGCCTTTGGTTTCCTGAACCTTTCTTTCTTCTATTACAATATTGTGTGTGTGTGTGTGTGTGTGTGTGTGTGTGTGTGTGTGTGTGTGTGTGTTTTAAATAGTAGAAAAAGTCAGAAAACTGCAATCCAACAGCAAGAAAATGATTAATTATTTATATGTGCATGGAATAGAGTAGTACACAGCTGCCAAAAATCATATTAACAAGATAGATTTAAAGACGTGGGGGAAATTCCATGATATAATGGTAACTGGAGAAAAGAAAATATTAAACTGAAAGAAATAATCCTAATTATTTGATGCAATCAATTACTTTTGCAAAGGTAGATTATGGGCGATTATTTTCTGTATGCTTTTCTACATCTATCAATTTCTCTAAAATGAGCACTAGTCAGATCAGACCCACAGCCATGATTTTTAGTATATTACTTGATTATTATTTTCTTTTACTAATGTGGCCATCAAAGAACTCGTAGGTAGTATGGTCCACCAAGTTCACCTGGGTATCTGGATTGCTTTCAAACACAGGGCAGAGAATCTGACACTCCAAAGGCTGCTCCCAGCTTTTTCTTATGGTGGGAGCTTCAAAGCCTCCACATAGCTTCTGGCTCTTCCTCTTGTCTACACTTTCAGTGCCTTGCTTGTGTTTTTATTACACAAGTCCTCTTGGAATCCATACACAAGTGTTTGCTGAAGTGATGCAATGCTCCACCAAAGAAACCGAAGTCCGACCACCCCGTGATCTGTTGTGATGCCCCATCGGCAGACAGAGGCCTTGAACGTTCTGGGCTGAGCTTGGAATACCTGTTACTAGAGACGCTGGTACAGGCTCAAGGCCTGCCTGAGCTGCAGAGTGAATTCAATACCATCTTGGGCAGCTTATGGAGACTATCTCAAAATAAAGATGTAGGAAGAGATCTGGGGATATAATTGGCCAAACCTTTGGCTTCTGGGTTGGATCCCCAGTATTGCAAAAAGGAAACCAGGAAGTTCTACTGCCTGTCTCATCACAGAAGAGGCTCAACCAACATAAATACATGAGGAGGTAGGCTGGCCTGGGAGAGCAGATAAACTATGCCTTGCTGTATCTTTCACCCTTTTTACAGGCGGTGTGGACCAAGGTCCATCCTGCCTTCCTTTAGTTACTGGCCAATGAGGCTATGACTGACAGCCAATGTCAACAAAGCCAGGCAAGATTAGCCCATCACACCAACCCTGCATTCAAGTCTTCTGACAGGAGCAGCAGACGGTGAGGAGGCAGCTCTCTGAGTCCACAAACACAGCCTTGCGCTAACAGGGGCTACTCACTCACTCAGAAGTGGCAAATGCCTTTCAGATTGCCCTGCATCTGCTGCCAGTTCCCAGACTGATTTTCCCTTCAGTCCAGCTCAGAGAAAACTTTAAAGACAGGTTAGTGGGGGGGGGGGGGTGAGGGGGAGTAATTATAGTTCCTGGGCACTCTCCCAAATGTGATACTTCATGCACGAGGTGATATATTGACTGTCAGCCAGAATTCTCTTTTCTGGTAGTAACCTCCCTGACTCTCTTAAAGACTGTAAGGCCAAGCAGGAGAAAGAAGCATTCTTAATATTTTAGCAGTGACTGACTTATCCCACCTAAAGCCATAGTGTCTCACTGGTGAATCCACACCAAATGGAAGTGCAGGAAGGGAGGCAGTTATTTATTGAGTGCTTACAGCGTGCCAGACAGAGTGCTGGCAGTGGAGCCTGCTGGCATCTCTCTGTAAGCCCCTGGACGCCATCCGACAGAGGATGGCTAACCACTCTGCTCTTGAGATCTGAACACCTGCATTTAGAGGCATTAGAGATTAAGTGTCCAATTCAAGGTCATGGGTGGGCGGGGTCAGGAGGTCAGAGGGATAACCTATTTCTGCAGTGTTCAACCCTAAGCCCCAGATCAGGTACAGTTGACATTAGAGGGAAACCCAGTGCTGTGCCTGAAATATTCCCACCAACCAAAGCTCCTCTGACTGCCTCATCCTCTTGACTTTGGGTCCTCTCACTCAGAAAGCCACCAAGACACACTTGAGAAAAAAAATGTAAAAGCGTTGGCCCACACCCTGCAACCAAGCGCCCATCCCTCTGCTACCACAAATGGACTAATGAGAAACTTCTCAGGAAGCATTCGAAAAGGTTTTACAAGACATAGTGAAGATGTATACAGGGCAGCCCTGTCTACAATTGCTTTTGTCTTCTAAGAACCGGCCTGTCCCTGTCCCTGTCCCTTCCAGAATATGGGTGGAAGCCACATGAAAGTGTGCCAAGGATATATGCCTCTGCATAAATGCATACCCATCTCAATGTGCTTGTGCCAGACAGGTACCCCTAAAGAACTTGAAACACTGAGGGGGGAGGGAGAAAAAAGGAGGTCGTCAGGAACGTCAATCGAAAGTGATTTCACACACGGTTAGCCCTGTACAGCCACCCAGTGTGCCTCTTCCCGAGGCAGAGGAGCCTCTCTGCCTGCAGCAACCTGAGCTCACCGTTACCAACTGCCACCAATTCCTTCACCTTTTATTTACAGAGCAGAACAGCAGGCTGCTTCACTGGTGAAGCGGGGGAGGCGGGGAATGAGATACAATCTACATTATGCTCTTTTCCGGGAGGGGGTATAAAAAAGGGGTCAGGCAGGGGAAGAAGCCAAGCCCAGGTTACACCACCAGGGGGATGCTCCTTTCTTGAGGAGTCTGCCCGGGAGCTCCAGCAAAGGTGCGCTGGGGGAGCCCGGGAAGCAAGGGTCCAGAGCTCGCCCTGGCTTTGCTGGGAGAGATGCAAGAGGCGCCAACAGAGCTCTCAGTAAAGGAAATCACTGCCCCCTTCAGGCCGAATCTTATCTCTCGAGGCTGCGGACCGGAGAGTAGGGGCTCCCTGGGTCCGGAAAAACTCGCAAACCCGTCCTTATTCCTGATCGCTCTTCCAGGCCCTCTCTTCGTCCTAGCCTCAGAGTGGGCAGTCAGGGTCTGAGCTGAGGCTCCTTGGAAACCTAGACATGAGGGCGTGAGATCGGGGTTTGGGATGGAAAGGTCTTGGTTCTCCAGCTCTGCTCAGAAAAGAAGGCCAGAGGGGAACCCTCTGCCACACTCCAAGTCTAGGCTCCCACGACACGAACGCCTCAAGTGTGCACCTGCTCAGCGGTGTTAGCAGCTGCTGAACAAAAGTGGAAGCGCGATCGGACACCACCACACGTCCCGGGCTAGACCTGTCAAGCCACTCTATGAGCAACTAACCCAAGGCGGGGAGAGGGGGAAGGGGAGTCTCCCAAAACTGCTCCAGCTACTGCCAGCGCTGGACAGATCCAGGCAGCAGCGCTGCAGAACCCTCCGGGCTCCGAGGCTGACCGTGGCGCGCGCGAGCCCTGAGCTGCAGAAGTGCACCACAGGATCGGTCCTGCCCGAAGCTTGGCCCCCGAGGGTCCTGGAGCCCTCTAGCCCTAAAAGGGCGGCTTGGAATTTTTAGGGTCTGGGAATAGGCCCCATAGCCTGTCCAGCTGTGGCTGGCCCAGTTTGTAATCAGTGTGCGTGTTCCTCTTACTTGGCACCTGACAACCCTAGGAGCAGCACCGGACAGGGGCAACCGGCGCAGGCCTCTGGGAGTCCAACCTCTCACATCTCTAACTCCTCCTCTGGTCAAAGGAGACCCCCATTCCACACCCACACAGAGGTGGAAGGTGCTCACAGATCAGGGTCCCACCTGCTCCAGCCAAGCCCAGTGAGACCCTGATGGACCCAGTACGCGGTCAGCCAGCGAGGAGGAGACAATCACGGCTCTGTCCCTCCTCGACGCCCCCAGCCTCGACGGCATGGGTCACTGGACACTTACCTCGGTGTCGTAGAGTCGCAGGTCCAGGAAGTAGGGGCGCAGGAGTGACTCGTTGCGGATCTGCTCGATGGCTAGCTCCACGGCGGGGAGCACGCCGCGCCCGATGCTGCCCTTGGCCACCTCCTTGGTGAGCGGCATGAGGCCCATGATGGAGAGCGGCGGGCTGCTGGGCGGCGGCCGGGGGGCGCCCCGCGCCCAGCCCCAGGCCCCGGGAGCCAACGACAGCAGCAACGACAGCAGCAGGGGCAGCAGCAGGCGCGCGGGCGGCGGCGGTGGCGGCGGCGGCCGGGGCTGCCCGGAGCTCGGCGGGGAAGCCATGCCGCGCCGCGGGCTGCGGGCGCCAGCTCACTCGGCCCGCATGGCCTGGCCCGGCCCGCCGCCCGGCGCCGAGCTCTGCCCGCGGCTCCCGCGCAATGGCGCCGGCACGGGCCCCGGCTCGGCTCCGGCTTCTGCTCGCTCAGAACGGCCGCGGCGGCGGCGGCGGCGCCCGTGACGGATCAATCACGCCGGGAAGGGGTGGGAGCCAGCGGAGTGCGGGAGGCGGGGAGCCAACGAGCGAGCGAGCGAGCGAGCGCCGAGGGGGCCGAGTCTCCGCGCGCCTCTCTCCAGCGCGGCCGCCCCGCACCCGGCCGCCTCCTCCCGCCTCCGTGCGCGATCGCAGCTCTTTCCTGCTCGGAGCCGCGGGACGTCGGACCCTGGAGCCCGGCCAGGGGAGGGAGGGCGGCAGGAGGCTCGGGAGGCGAAGGCAAGGCTGCTGAGCGGCGGCTCGGGCCGCCTCCGGGGACAGGGACGGGCCGTGCGCGCCGGGGGAGGGGGAGGCGCCGGCGCTGCGGCTGCCGCGGGGAGGGCCGTGCTCCCGGCACACGCACACTCGCGCCCCGGGCGCTGCGCCGCGCCGGCTGCTGCGGCCGGCTGACCCCGCCGCCGGGGACTGAGCTCCAGAGCCCCACGTTCGGGGGAATCGAAGCTGCTATGCGCGGGGGACGCGGGCGCCTCGCCTTGCGCTTCCTGTAGCACCTGCAAGGTGGTTGGGTACTGCTTCTCCCAGGTCTGGGCGGGCGAGTCGAGGAAACGAACGTTCTACAAAGGTGTCCTAGGGGCACCAGCAGCCTGCGCTCTCCTGTGCCAGCTACCAGGGAACCTGGGACCCTTGATCCAGTCTGGAGTCCTTTGCCAAGCCCAGGTCAGGGCTGGGATAGGAGACCTATGAGTACTACCGCCTCCTCCAGGCGTTTGACCTCCCGGTGTCCCCAGTCCCAGAGGGCCCCGCCTTAAAATTCTCCCCTGGGTGGGAACCCTGTCTTCAGTCCCAAGAAGCACAGCCTGGACTTGGCTCATTCTGTCTCCCAGGTGGTATAAACACACTGGATAACCCCAGGCAAAGTAGTCCTGGACAAGATGAACCTGAGTAACCCCTCTGTGCCTCCCTGTGAATCATGGCACTTGTGAGCACTAACCTACAACATCCCAAAGCCTGACTAGTACAAGGATACATTACATTACATTATAAAACAGCCCATCCAAGCATTGTGGACCAAAAGCACGACCTTGTAACAAGGGTGGGAATTTAACCTTCACTAACTGCTTGCTACCTGACATATCTGATGTATCCTCAAAACAGCCGTATACGCTTAGTACAGTGGGTCTATCATTCCCGTTTTACAGAAGAATACACTGATCGATAATATACAGCTAATACAGGGGAAGCAGAATGCACAGCCACAAAGGACTCTTATGCACCCCTGATATTGGAAAGCCCTTCCAAAAGGAGGACATGGAGGCCACGGTGCTCTCAGTAGCTCTAGATCCCGTTCCTCCACACAGTTTGTAATGGGTCATCTAAATGGAGTCTGCATATTTGGAGCTGGGCAGGAAACCCGGAGGAAACCTGGAAGATAGAGCCCAGGCTGAATTGAGGACGGCAGTACCTTGGACAGCTCCAGAGACCCTGAGGCCAAATCAGCCAGGGCGCCTGCCCGCATAGCCACTTTCTAGGCGGCTATAATTCCTCCCCTCTCGGCTGAAGGTTTTGTACAAGAGCACAGCTCATCCAAGCACCCCCATCTTCCAGCCAAAAAAATAGTCTAGAGGTAATAGTCACCCCAGACATTCTAGAAGATGTCTCACTGACAGGAGGAGACCCATCTCCCTGCCCACCAGCTTGGCTCCAGGCCAGACTCTGACCTCATGCCTCACTTTGCTTGTCTGGGCATTCTGGCTCCCAGTTTCTGCCCTGATCTTGAGTTCCACTGTGGGTAACTGGAACCTTGGTGTTTTTCCTAGTTCTGAGTCCCTGCCTGCCTCAATCACTAGCCAGGAATCCCTGCTCTTGTATAGGTGGAGCTGGGCTGCTTTCAGCTACTAGCCATTCCACTTAGCTATATTCTACTTAGGAGACTCTCCTCCATGTTTGCCAGGAAGGTAAGGAACTGAAGAAAGCAACTCCAGCCATTGTCCCTGTTGAGTTGCTGTTCTGGTTGAGAAAAGAGACAGTATTTAGGAAGAACTGCATTTCAGGGTTCCGATGTGAGGGAAAACCCATTGGAGGTCAATACATCAGGAAAGAGAACTGAGACAGGTGAGGTCAGGCTAAGATGCAAAACAGGGAGTCTGGGAAGTGCTCACTACAGTGACTCCTTAGCAGAGGCTTAAGGGAGCTAAGACAGAAAGACAGTGTCCCATGAGAGGAAAGGGCCCAGGACAAGGAGCAGGAGGGAGAACGGTAGGCTTGAGGACAGTCAGGGGCCAGGGTGGCTGAGGGAAATGAGTGAATGAGGGAAAGAGCAGTATGAGCCAAGATCAAAACCAGAGTGATCATCCAGGGCCCCGGTGCTGGGAGGACATTGGCTGCACTGGCGGAATGGAGAGCCACAGCACACTGCCACGGTCTGAGCCACTGGACCAGGCTACTCTGGCAGCTGAATAAAGATCCATTAGGCCCAGGAAAGGGCAGAGGCAGGCACACCAGCCATTATGCTCAGTTCATGGCAAGAGTCAGGGTAGAAGCAGGGGAGGTGGCCATGGCTGGAGCAGCCGTTGTTCTTATTACTAATGGGAATAAAAAGCACTGGCCAAGTTCCAGGACTGTGAGACACTTGATGTAGTCCTCTCCTTATGAGAAAGCCAACAGAGCCCCCGGGTACCTCTCCTGATCCAGGGGGAGTCAGGGTTAGCAGGGGCTGCGATGCTAAAGTCTCGTGGCCTTCCCACGCCCTGCTTTCTCCATCATCCTTTCATCCTCATGCTCTCCTACAAATAGCAATGTGTCTCCAAATCCCAGCTTGGCCATTCCGAGATAGCCCTCACTGGCTTTGTGGGGACTTGTGAACTCTGTGGTCCATGACCTACCAGGGAGCACAGCATCCTTCCCTATGAGCAAGATTCTGACCCAGGACGGTAACCACCCCACTGTCTACTGTTTGGCTCTATTAGGCTGGGAATCCTCTGCCACCTTGGAGAGTTAGGAATGCCCGGCTCTTCCCTAACAGACGTATCCTTCTACAACCCGGGTCTAAATTTCTCACACACTTCCCTTCCATCCCATTGTCCATGCCTGTCTCTACTCTCTCTCCCAAACAGCCTCAAGGACTCCTTTCACTCTTTCTAAACACTTTTTAAGTTATGTACATGTGTGAGCATGCACACACATGCATAGTGTGTGCTACGGCACACGTGTGGAAGTCAGAGGACAACTTGCAGGCATCAGTTCTCTTCTTCCTCTTTACAGATCCTGAGGAATTGAACTCAGGTCATCAGGCTTGGAGCCAAGCCACAGAGCCAGCCACAGAGCCAGCCACAGAGCCAGCCACAGAGCCAGCCACAGAGCCATCTCACCAACCCACCTCCCGCTCTTTCTCTTTAAGAAGTACCGACAAGCCACCCTTGCAGACAAACCTCTTCCACGGATTCGTGTTTACACGGGGATATTTCTTTCGATCAAGCAGTTCGGCTGTTTTTATAAAGCACATTGTTTTACATTTCTTCCTCTTCTTCTTCTTTGTTTAATGGAGAGGTTGTGAATGATGGCTCTGAAAGAGATTCCCTGAATGACTCGAAGGAGCCTGTTCCTTTTTCCCCAAGGCATGTTTTTTAAACTGAAAAATTGGGTTTCAGGCATCAAATGTGGTCTAGTGACATCTTCGAGTAATAATAATAGCTGCCACTTACATTAACCACCCACCTGCTCTGTGCCAGACACCTTGGTATGCATCATCCGAGACTTCATGGCTGCCTGGGAAATGGCTGTTGGCATCTTCATCTGCAAATGTCTTGACTTGGTGGTGTCCCGAGGGCAGAGACAGTAATAGGCACAGACCACCTCTCCATCCCCGGTCCTGCATTTGTCTCTTTCACTCACCTGCCTGTGAGGGTTCCCATCTGTGTCTGACCAGGAATATTAGAAAGAGGTTTAGAACACCACCGAAGGGCTGGGGAGGTGGCTCAGTTGGTAAAATGCTTGCTGTGCAAATGTGAGGACCTCCCAGCACTTGGGAGGCAGAGACAGGCGGATTTCTGAGTTCAAGGCCAGCCTGGTCTACAAAGTTCCAGGACAGCTAGCGCTATACAGAGAAACCCTGTCTCAAAAAACCAGAAAAACAAAACAAAACAAAACAAAACAAACAAACAAACAAAAAACCCAACAAGTGTGAGGACCAAAGTTTGAATCCCAGAACCTACATTAAGAGCTAAGCATGGGGGTCTAGGGAGATGACAGCAGTTAAGAGCACTAGTTGGTATTCCTGAGGACCAGGGTTGGATTCCCAGCACCTATATGGTAGCATGTCCATACCTCTGTTTCCAGGGGATCCAATGTCCTGTTCTGGCTTCCAGCGACTCCTGTAGACATGCGGTGTCCAAAACTCCCATACATATGAAAATAAAATAAAAGCTAGACAAGGTGGTAAACATCTTAGTTCTAGCAGGATAATCCTAGGAGCTGGTTCGCCAGATGATTTAATCAAATCAGTGAGCTCCCGAGCTGGTGAGAGAGTGGAAGACACCTGACATCATCCCCCAGCCTCCAACCCCTGATGACTTATGGACACCAACCATCCAACACACATGTGGACTCACAACCTCATGTGCACGTGCCCAGCACACTGCCGAAAGTCCGCAGTGGAAAGTAGGAAGAGAGGCTGGCCGGAGATTCTACAGAATGAAGGATGGGTCTGGGTCTCCTGGCCTCCCCAAGAAGCCCCTATGGTGATAGTGACCCCACCACAATGACACCAACACTTCAGGAGAGTAGTGCCCTTGTGGCTGGAGCTCTCATCAGATCCAGCATTGGGGACTGAGTTCCCAACATATGCTGAGGGTGAGAAGTAATTCTTAGTCAGATGGTTTCCAGAGGGCACAGACTGGCAGGAGCGCAAAACCTCTCTCAGAAGGAACCAAGGACAAACAGAAGGTACACTTTTGCTACCAAGCATCAGGTGAGAAAGATGCATAGAAAGCCTTTGGTCCAACCACCTGCCCCACATCGGAGTCCCTCCTTCTCTTTAGGGCCCAGAGGAACTTTGAAGTCAGACACTCCTGGGTTCCCATCTTTCCAACCGTGGTGCTGCGACTCCAGATCAACTACTTAACCTTGTGAGCTTCGGTTCCTACCTCATGAGTTTCGGTTCCCACTCTTTGAAGCAAGGATGAGAATGGCTCCTCCTCTATGGGGTTATCCTGAGGATTAAACAGTTAACAGCAGTTGTTACTGCTGAGCCCCCAGCTTGTTAGCTGCTGTTTCTATCAGATTGCCTTATCAAGTACAATGTAGCATCTATTGTACTGAACACAGCTCTAAACACTTAGTAGGCAAGAAATCAAGAATATCAATGCCACCAAGGGCGGCAAGACCTGTGCCTGCAGAGGCTCCCACAATGCTACTTGATTGACAAGACCTTCATCTTCCCCTAGGGCTCCACCGAGGTCATCTGTCCTATAGCTCTCTTCCTGCTGGCTTCTGAATCTGACACTGACTTCTACGTTACTCTTAGTTTTGTTCATGGTGGCACTTCAGGAACAGTAGCTACAAGCATCTCCTTATACTTTCTTCCTCAGGAGAAGTGACCCTGGATCCTTTCGCCTCCCTGGGCCATCAGTCATCATCCCAGGCTTCCATTCCACGGTAAAGTCAGAACTGACCACAAACTCTCTGAACAGGCCAAGAAGCACACAGTGGAGTAGGGCCAGCCCTCAGCACGGTCACAGGACCGCCGTCTAGTTATTCATATTTTGCTAGTGGCCACGTCACTCTTGGGCTCCTGGGACGCTCACTGCCCTGTCAAAGCCTAGCTTTGTTTTCTAGGAGGCTGCCACTGCTGCTGTTTCCAAATAGCCAGGCCTTTCCTACCTCACTTGCTAGCAGTTCTAGTTTGAAGCCCCAGAACAGGAGTGAAATGTTTCTCCAGTGACCCCTTCCTGCTGTGCTGCCCCGCTGAAGGTGTCCTGCATGGCAGATCTCTTATTTCTCATACTTGGTATGTCTTCCAGTTAGCGCTGCTGTTATTAGGCAGCCTGGCTTCCTTTCTTGTCCTAAAACATTGACCAGAATGTTAAACAGGAGAGAGCAAGAGCCGCAGCCATGAGTCTGCCCACACTGGGCATTACATACCAGGATTAAATCTCACAACCACTGCACTCCCACATCCTACAGCCTGCATTTCCCCACCTCTCACCGGAGAAACGTGACCATTCTTGATGCGTTTGACAGAAGCTCTGGTGCACGATGTCTCGGGGCTCCTCTGGCCTGCCACACTACTAATTCCATGAATCCAGACTCTGTGGAACTTGATAAACACAAACTGACACTTGGGAGGCTCTGTAGTGAGTGGTTCTGGAATTCTGCAGAGAGGTGGTACCTGAATACCCTATTGCTGAGAACACCTGGGGAAGGCTCTTAGAGAAACCAGAACTCAGCCACACCTCTACTGCCTGGCCCCTTCTGCCTCTCCCTTTCCAGAGGTTCTCAAAGTCTCTGCATCCATCTGCCTGGAGCCTCCATGTAGGCTCAGTGGAAGCTGCCTTTGGAAAGTCTCCTCCATTTCCCTTTCGATGATTCAAGCTCACTTCCCACTCACTGGCCAATCTCTACCAACGTCTCTGCAGTGCCACTGTGACTGACACAGCAAAGAGAGAATGCAACATCCTTCCATCTATCACCTCTCCTGCTCCTTGTGCCCCACCCAAGCTCCTCTACTGTCTGAGACCTTTTCTGAAAGCCTCTGCTTCTTCTAGGACTGACCACCAGCATATAGCTCTATTCTAGACTCTTCCTTCCAGGGTCTCTCATGGTTCTCATACTTCTGGTAAATGTTGAGATGTAACCATGGGTACTGAAAACCACACAAATGTTAAACATATGGTTCAGTGGATTTTCACAAAGCAGACATACTCATAGGACCAGCAGACAGAGCCAGAGAGTACCAGCAACCTGCAGCCTCAGGTGGCCTCCTATCTCCAGAGGAAACCAGTGTGCTGAACGTCAACAGCAGAGGTTGGTTAGGGTCTCTTTTGGATTTGAGCTAAATGGTATCGCTGTTGTCTGTCCTCTTTGAGTCAGTCACACCCTGTAAGGTTCATCCACATGGTCACGTGTGTTGGATAGATCTATTCTCGCAGCTGGGTGGTGGCCTTGGCTTTTAACAACTGAGCTTCAACACACTAATCCACATGTAAGGTTTTCTCTCCAGCTACTTCAAGGCCTAGATGTTTGCCAAGGTCTAACATGTAAGGCTGGCCTCTCTTCCAGCTCTGTTGTAGCCTAGTCCTCATACACCTGTCCAAAGCTTAGTGCTACTCCCAGCTCAAAAAATTCTGGGGCTCCCAGTTACCATGGGACACATACTCTCAGGCCCGATATTATAGGCTGTTAAACTGCAGCTTCAAAGCTTCCAGAATTACAACCAGCGTCTCTCCCCACACCCTCCAGTGTCTAGCTTCGTACACTACGACAGGTAGTCTATAGCGTGCCTGCTCCTTTCTGACCCCACCACTGATCGTGAATTCCTTCAGCCTAGGTTGCTCTCCCTACTCTTTCTCCCACTGGCAAAACTGTCAAGACCCAGCTCAGGCATCAGCTCCCCTGCAATGCCTCCTCCAGTCCCTCCTAGGAATCATTGTTCCCTTTTCTCAGTTTCCAGGCTCCCTCCGAGCCGAGAGATAACACTTATCACATCTTTAGAAGTTAATTACCACACTATGCCATCCCGAGACACGTTCTAGCTCATCTCTGGGACTAGGATGTGCTTTGCCCCCAGTGGTACCTTAGAGTTGGATGTATGGAGGTCTGGGGGCTTTTGTTTTTGTTCTTTCCTATCTTGATGGTACATGAAACCCTGGCATCTTAAGAGTCAAAAAATAGAATGTTTATTCTTATCTCAGCATATTCTAGAATGGCTTTTTGGCATCACGTTGCCTTGAAGAGTCAGCTGTCTGCAGCTCTGGATCCCTCTCTGTTTGCAAGGCCACAGGCAAGCCCAAGGTAATCAATACACATTTGTTGAATGGAGAAGTGTGCTGTCTGATGCAGGCATTCTCTGCATCTGCTGCTGAGACAGAAGTGGGGTGAGTCGGGTGGTCTCTGCGTGGTCCATGCTAGAGCTTTCTCACCTGAGGGGTTGCTTGCTGGTAGGTGAATGCACTAGTCTGTGTGGCAGGGAGGGCTTTCACTGTTAGATTGGTTCTGAATCAACAAAGCCAACTACAATCAAAGTACCGTTCTTGGGGTTAAGTGTGATTTGGTTTTTTGGGGGTCTGATTCTCAGCCCCATCTTTCTGGGAGTGCATTCTGTGGTAGGGTACAGCTACATTCTGTGACCCAATTCATGTTCCAAGCCACCATCTTTGAAAAACAGCAAGTCTTTACTTATTTACTTTTTGGTTTTTTTATTTTCCAAGACAGAGATTTTTCTGTGCAACCTTGGCTATCCAGGAGCTCTGTACACCAGGCTGTCCTTGAACCCCGCAATCCCCCTTCCTCTTCCTCCCAAGGGCTGGGATTAGAGGTGTCAGCTTTTCTAGTGATTGCTCCTGCCCTACCTCTGGGCTGTACCACAGGCCAAAAGCACAAGCAAGATGGCATCTAACATTAGGATATTTTAGTTACTTTTGCCCATTTCTTAAGATGCTGGCCATTCCAATTTCATGGGAATTTTAGTGAAGTTCAGCCTGGACTGGTCTTGGTCTATTTAGGTTATTGTAATAAAATACATCAGAGTGGGCAGTTTGGAAACAAAACTCATAGTTTTGGAGATGAGGAATTCCAAGATCAAGGCTCCAGCATATCTGATGACTAGAAAGTGCCAGTCTGCATAGCTGGTGCCTTTTCTGAAGGGGCTCTTTTATAAACTTCATTACTGTTTGAAGATCCCACATACTAACGCCACCATGACGGGAGTTGGTTTCAGTGTGAATCAGTCCTTCGGACCACGCCGATGCCCTACCGTCTTTTCACGTGCTTTCTGAGATATAGAATTCCAGCCTAGATGGCCAAAGGACTTGGGACAGCACTTTTCATGTGCGAGGGGCTGGAGGATGTTTGCTGCATAAGCACAAGGACCTCGGCTCTCAGGTAAAAGACATGTGCAGCTGCACACATCTGTAACCCCCAGTGCTGGAGGTAAGGTGTGAGAAAGGCAGATCCTGTCCAGCCAGCCAGCCCGGCTGACTTGGTGAGCTCCAGGATCAGTGAGGGATCTGTCTCAAGAGATAAGGTGACGAGCCATTAGAGTGACACCTAGTGTGGACCTCTGGCCTCTGCATGCAGGTGCATCTCACCTGTGCATTCTTACAGAACATCATGCATATACATTTTATATATATATCACCCATGAACACACACATCCATATGCAACATAAAGGACACAATTCAACGATATTGCCCTATCCTGGTTTGGAAGGATCTTTGTTCCTGAGTTCTTCAGGTGTCCTGAATCAACTTTGCAGTGTTTACATGTGTTGTTATGAATAAGAGACTCTCTCTCACAGGCCCATGCACTGAATGGTCCGTCCCCACCTGGCAGCACTATTCTTGGGGTGTTAGAGGAACTTCAGAGAAAGAGCCTATCTGGAGGAATTGGGCTACTGTATCAGGGCCTTTGAAGTTTGCACCTGGTCCCTGGTTACATTTCCTTCTCTCTGTTTCCTGTTCATCATGTGAGCAGTCTCTGCCACACACACACCCTCACTGTCACCAGGTCTCGGAAAATAACAGAACCAAACACTATGTATGGATTGAAACCTCAGAAACTCCGGGCCAAAATAATTCCCTCTCTTTAAGTTTATGTCGAGCATTCTGTCACCAGAAGCTAACCCGGGAGGTTGCTTCCTGGACTGGGCGAGTTCCCTGGGGAATGAGCTGAGTGTACCTGGTGTTGCTCTCTGTTGCATGGCTTTCCCGGATGTTTAGACAACACCGGATTGCCAGGCTGCAGAGCTTGATAAAGTTCAATTGCATGCCCATCTGGACCGCCCTTGGGGAATTTCTTCTACTGACATCTTTTTTCTTTCTTTTTTTTTTTGGGGGGGGGGGTCAGGACTGAAGAAGGTGCTTAATTCTTTCAGAGATGTTTGCTGTCTTTTAGCAAATTAGACCTCTGTAAGAAATCTCAAAATTACATCTTCTCATGAAAAAACAAAACAAAACAAAACAAAAAACCCTGGGCCCCATCTCTGCAGTGTGTGAATAGCAGAGAGAACATTTCTGTCTATGCGAAGGGGGAAGGAATAACGGGGTGGGGAGGGGAACATTTGGGGTTTTACCTTTTTTGTTTTCCATATTGCATGAACATTGCTGTTTTCTTGTTTTACCATAGACTGCTGTTGCTTTTACCCAAAAAGAAGCCACTTGTAGCACTTGGCTTGCCCTTTCTTTCTTTCTTTCTTTCTTTCTTTCTTTCTTTCTTTCTTTCTTTCTTTCTTTCTTTCTTTTTCTTTCTTTCTCTCTCTCTCTCTCTCTCTCTCTCTCTCTCTCTCTCTCTCTCTCTCTCTCTCTACTGTTTTTGGTTCTTTTTTCCCATTTCTTTCACTTTGTATTCAGAGGATGACTTGTTTCATTCAAAAATAATAGCAAAAGCAAAACAAATACAAGATTAAAAGAAACAATGTGGTAGAGCACGCCTTTAATCACAGCAAAGGCAGGCTAGTCTATGTAGGTCCCGGGACAGCCTGGTCTACAGGGAGTGAGTCCCAGGACAGCCTGGGCTACACAGGGAAACCCTATCTAGGCAGGAAGAGATGGGACACTAACCCACCACCTTGCAATTTTGTTGATCGTTGTTTATATCAAATTTAACCTTATAATAGAAACAAAAGAAAAAACCGATGTGCTATCAACATTTTTAGAACTTGAAGGAGGGCAGTTAGGAATCCTCTAGAGAACCTGGGTGCACAGCAGAGGGGATCTTTGAGCTCCCTCAGCTTCCTCCATGTACCTCCGTAATTACCATCGGTGACACTGGAAGCCACCGGGCACCCACTCCTCAGAAGAGGAAATGGAATCTCAGTTCCACCAATTTTGTCAAGAACACACAAGACAAAAGACAAACTTGGAACTTCAAGTCTGGACTTGAGGACTCAACCAGTCTTTTCTGGCCCATCGCAGCTTCAAGATTAAGTAAACTACCAATCATTTTTGACTGCCCCTCCTCCCTCCCCCCTCTCTCTGTGTGGTGTTGTGTCATATGTCTCTCTGCCCCCCCCCCACACACACACACAATGCTTGCCTATTCCCTGGGCAATGGTCCCTGCTGGCTACAAATTTCCATGGAGCTTGGTTGACTATCACAAGAACAAGCCTGAAAGCCTGGAAGTTGTCAGAATGTATGACATTTTCATTCTCTCTCTCTCTCTCTCTCTCTCTCTCTCTCTCTCTCTCTCTCTCTCTCTCTCTCTCTCTCTCCCTCTCTCTCTCATACCTATGCCCTGTGGGGAAGGGAAGGAGGGAGTGGGACAGAGTGCTGGGAGGAGAGGCAGGGAAGACATGGGAAGTGGATTGTTTCCCACATGCTGATACTTGGGCAGTCCTTCAACACCTGTTTAAAACAGGTAAAGGACAATGGGGGAGTTGTGACGGAAAACAATTCTGAGCACTGATCAGTATCGGCAGCCAGCAAAGGGCAGAGCTGAGGATCCACCTGGAAGCTGGAAGCCCACTCGCCGTCTGCCCTGCCTTTCCCTCAGAAGATGTCTTCTGTGTGGGAGGCTTGGAAGTTTGAGCTGAGAGAGACAGCAAGTTTCCCGCTCAGTGGTCAATTGATCCATCTTGGGACCAGGCTCCTCAGGTGCCTGGAGGTCTGAATGTCATTGCTTTGGCTTAGTTATTGGCCCCCACCCACCCAAACATGCCATTTAAAAAAATTGTAAATTATGTCTAAGTTTGTGTGCCCAGGTATGTGCACATAAATGCTGGTGCCACTAAAGCCAAAAGTGTCCCATCTCCTGGATTTGGAGTTGTGAGCAGCCTGGTATGTGTGCTGGGAATAAAACTCAGATCCTCTGAAAGGGCAGTACATACTCTGAGCCATCTCTCCAGCCCCTGGTTTGTGCTTTCAGACAGATTCTCACTGTGCAACCCTAACTAGCCCAGGAACTTTTTCTGTAGATCAAGCAGGGTTTGAACTGGCAGTGATGTTCTCATCTGTCTCCAATGTGCCAGGATTCCAGGGATGTGCCACCATGCATGGCTTTCTGAGGTACACGACTCACAGAAAACTCCACTTGGAAAAGAGTCCACTGCCTCTCACACACTCTTACTTGACCCATTTTGCAGGACCTGGAATAAAATCCCTTTTCTGTGAAGCCCTCCTTGGTTGTCCCAACAAAATGACACTTGAGCCTTCTTCCTCTTTCTCTCAGGTGACCAAACATGGCTTGCCACATGGCCTGGCTGTGAGATTCAGGGATGCTCATCCCCCAGCTGTCTGGATCCTATGTCCTGGTCATCTCAAAGCTGGGCGGTGGTAGCCCTCAGGTGGAGCTCTACAGAAGTGTATGGTTAATACCCAGGATGACCTCTGCTTTCTTGCCTTGCTTCTGTCTCAGGTTCCTCTGGGGTCTCAGTCACTCACACTCCCCTGGGTTTCTATGCACGATCTTATCCAGCTGCTTTCTAGCCTCCTCTGGATCAGGTGCCTGTTTTGTTGATCTGCTGATCACAAACTGCCCATGTCTTTGAACCTCTACCACTCTGTTTGCTTAGGACTGTAACCTACACTGGGCTCAGTTAGAGCGGCCCTTCTGCTGGTCTTTCTGATCACTCACAGCTATAGTTTGTTGGCACACTAGTGGGTGGCTGGGCTCTGCTGGGGAGGTGTGGACAACCAAGGCTCTCAGTGGTCTCTGTACTCTGGCTCTATGGCTTCTTCTCCAGCAAGATAGCCAGGGTTAGCATGGCAGCCAAAGGTACCAAAAGAACAAACAGAGAAGCCGGGGGCCACCTGCGCTACACTTCACTGGAAAACTAATCACAGATTGTATTAATTACTTTTCTTGTTGCTATAACAAAATAATCTGCCAAAATCAGGAGAGAATGGTTGATCTGGGTTCACGGTTTGAGAGGATCCAGTGTGTCATGGCAGGGAAGACACGACTGTCGGGATGTGAGGCAGCTGATTCCAGTCAGCAGTTGGGAAGCAGAGAGGTGAACGCAGTGCTTGGCTGGATTTCTGCTAAAGGTTCCATCTGGAACCTAGCCCGTGAAATAACACTGTCCACTCAGAGGGCATCATCCCTTTCACTTAAGCCTCTCTGCAAACACCCTCAGACATGCTCAGAGGTGTCTCCTAGGTGATACCAAATGCAGTTAATCATCGAAGAAGATTAATCACCACAAAGACCCAGGCAAGAGTCGAGCTTCAAAAGAGATGAATGTGGGGAGACTATATATGTTAGTTTTCCCTGTCCTGTGACCAAATGCCTGACAAAAATGAGTTGTTGTTGTTGTTCTTCTTCTTCCTCCTCCTCCTCCTCTTCTTTCTCCTCCCCCTCTCCTCCTCCCCCTCCTCTTCTTTCTCCTCTTGTTCCTCCTTCTCCTCTTGTTCCTCCTTCTCCTCTTCCTCTTCTCCTCCTCCTCCTCCTACTTCTCCTCCTCTTCCTTCTTCTTCTTTGAGACACAGATTCTCAAAAAAAATCCCTTACTGTCCAGAAACTCACTTTGTAGACCAGGCTGGCCTTGAACTCACAGAGATCTGCCTGCCTCTGCCTCCTGGTGCTAGGACTAAAGGCATGTGATACCACACCTGGCTGACAAAAGCAACCTAACCTAGGGGAGGTTCATGAGTTCTGGCTCCTGGTTAGGTGCGTGCAGTGCATCATAGCAGGGAAAGCCTGGTGGCTTCTAAACCGTGGGGATGCGGGAGCTGGTTACAAGTATATCTACAGTCAAGAAGGACAGAAGGAAGGGAGGGAGGGAGGACAGAATGTGAAGGAAGAGAGAGAGGGAGAGGAAAAACTGGCCATCATCTATAACCTCTAAGATCCTCCTACTGGATCGACAGCCTCACAAAACAGCATCAGCAACTGCAGACCAGGTGTTTAAAATGCTAATTTTAGTTGTGTTCCTATGTGTATCTATGTGGGAATATGTGCACACGAGTCCAGATACCCTCAGAGGTCAGACGGTGTCAGACTCCTCTGGAGCTGTTGTTGCAGGCAGCTGTGAGCCACACAATGTGGGTGCTTGGCAAGCCAACTCAGGCTCTCTGGGAGCACCTTGCATTCTCTTAGCCATTAACCCACCTCTCTGGCTCCCAGGTGGTGAACAATTGATATCACGCCACACTCCGGGTCTGTTGATGTGTCTCCTCCTTAGACACAGGGCTGTGTCCCCAGGGTTAGCAAAGGGAGGAGTGGAAAGAAGAGACACTCCCTAGCCAACAGCCAGGAAACCCGGACTCTGGGCCAGTTCTGTGACCAGGTAACCGAGGGCCAGTCCCTGTTGATCTCTGAGCCTCAGTTTCCCTGTGTATACCATGTAAGGCTGAACAGAGCAGATCAGAGGGTAGCTGGCCTTCCCTTGATTCCACAAAACAGAGCCCACAATCTTTGATGATGTCACAAGAGCTTCTTTTCCAGCTCCTTCCACTCTCCCACCTCCACCCCTGAGCTAGGCGTGTAGCCCAGTGGATAGAGGGCCTGCCTGGCATGAACCCAGAACCTTCCCATAAAATGCTGTGATGGGACACATCTGTAATCCCAGTATTTGAGAGGTGGAAACAAGAGGCTTAGGAGCTCAACGTTATTCCCAAAAAACGCAAGGCCAGCCTTGGTACATAATACTCCGCTTTAAAATTTTATAAAAAGGGTAGAGTGGGGCTGGACAGACGGCTCAGCAGTTAAGAGCACTGTCTGCCCTTCCAGAAGACTCGGGTTCAATTCTCAGCACCCACATGGCAGCTTAATACTGTCTTCAGCTCTAATTCCAGGGGATCTGACACCCTCACAGAGACACACATGCAGGCAAAACACCAATGCACATAAAATAAAAATAAAATAAACCCACTTAGAAAAAATAAAAATTTAAGAAGTCTCCGTGCTTCCTCCAACTCTCCACGGACGGGAGCCTTTTTTGTGCTTGTATCCATAGGAACAGGCAGGCGCTCCCCTGAGGTACTGGGGCCAGGGTTGGGGCTGCTTGGCCCCGGGTATTAATCAGTCTAACCAGAAAACAGTGTATACCACAGAGGGCCGTACACAGGACACTGGGGACTGGAGGTACAGAGGGTTGAGATATCCCTAGTACGGGCAAGAGCAGAAGGTGACTACTGTCCTCTGCTGGGGGAGCAGACTGACAAGAGGCCACCTGAGAAAGAGGGTTGACTTGCTGTCCAGAGCAACTTTTGGAAGTGATACGACTGCCTCCGAGGGCACCTCCCGAGGCCCACATGGAAGAGAGCCTGCTGCTCCTGACCTCTGCTTTTCCTCAGCTCAAAGCTTTCCCCTCATGCAGGGGGGCAGTCCCACAGGCACCCTTAAGACAGCCCTGACCCCCAGGAGAGCTCCCTGAGGCACTGGTGTCTTCCCTCTGGAGAAAAGCACAGCAGAGCCTGCTGAGGCCTCAGGCCAGAAGTCAGCTGACGCGAGCCTGGGAAATGGGACCTTTGGGAGACTCCTCAGAACACAAGACCCGGAGCCAGCACCACAGGCAGGTCCAGCCCAAGCTAACCGACTTGAGCTACAATATGCCGGTCTGGGGCTAGCATGTAGCTCTGTTGGTAGAGCCCTTGCTTCACTACACAGAATCCTGTCTTCAGTCCCCAGCACTGCACCAGTCAGTCCCAGAGGTAACAACTGTAATCCCAGCACTCAGGAGGTGAAAGCAAAACTATCAGCTTAAAGCAGGGCTGGAGAGACAGCTTAGCTGGCAAAGTGCTCGCAATCAGGGGACCTGAGTATGCAGGTAAGAATTCCAGCTATGGTGGTGCGTGCTTCTAATCCCTGTGCTGAGGAGGTAGTGATAGCAGAACCCCTAGGGTTAGTACCTGTGGCCTTCAAACATCTATACACACACGGACACACACACGGACAAACAGACAGACATAGAGACACAGACACACACAGAGACACACAGGCATACACACACAGACACACACACAGACACACAGACATAGAGACACAGACACACACAGAGACAGACACACCACACACACAGAGAGACACACACAGAGACACACAGACACACACAGAGATACAGACACACACAGACACAAACGGATACAGAGACACACAGGCATACACAGACACACACAGAGACACAGACACAAACGGACACAGAGACACACAGGCATACACACACAGACACACACACACACATGGGGGGAGTGGTTCAAGGTCAGTCTCAGCTGCATTTGAGGCTGACCTGGACCACATGAGACCCTGCCTCAGAACAAAAACAAACAACAGCCTGCTTTGCAGAACTGGCTGTGCCAGCTGTTACAAAGCACATCTGCCCCACACTGAATCCATCTACCTTTCTGAAGAATGAAACTGGCAGGGAGAGACTGTTGGTGTCTGATGCCACTGATGGGACTGGGCTTCCACTGAGGACTTGGCTCATGTGTCTCTATGAGGAAGGACAACCACTTTCCTGGGTGTGCGAGTGCTTCTGTATCCAACCGCTCACCCCTCATGAGCTCCTGCCAGATGTAGATAGTATCCTCCAGTCATCTGTAACTTTCATGCAGCCCAATCTATTTATTATTATTATCATTTCTCTCAGGGTTTGCTTGGTGATTGTTTGTTTGTTTATTTATTTTGTATCTTGTCAAGGAGTCTGAGATAGGTGTCGTGGTATATAGCTGTAATCCCAGAGATGGGGAGCTGCGGGGCTGAGGCAGGAAGATGGTGAGTTTGATCAGCCTGGTCTACATAGTATGAAATTCTATCTCAAACAAAAACAAAACCAAGAGTCACATCCACGTAGCGTCCTGGACTGTGTTCTCTAAGCGGCAGGAACTGTGGGAACGAAGTGGAAGCTTGTCCCTCCAGGTTTCCTGCTCGGCCTTGTGTTGACCCTGTGTCCTGGGAGGTGGATGCTCTCTGCCTGTTTCCCAGGTTGAGGACTCTTCTTCGCCAAAGACTTTGTTCTCTGCGGACCACACTAACCATCGCCATTGCCAGTGACACCATAGCTGGAAATAGCAATGCTGAATAGGAGGGAAAGACATGCATTATGTGTGGAGCACAGCTGGCTTCCAAAGCAGGTCCCCTTCCAGGGAACGGCAAGAAACGTGAAGGGAAACTGAAAGTGGGCACGTCAGCTCCCACCCCTCAGGTGTCCTGTCTAGAGGGAGTGGACACACCTCACATTCATTTGCAGGCCTTCAAGTTTGTTCAAAAGTTTAGAATGTGACCACTTCACGGCTGCAGAAGCAGCCGAACTTGGGGTCAGACACACAGAAGTGGGGCAGAAAGCCAAGGGGGAATCTGCACACAGCACCGCTGTCCCCTGACCTGGAGTGTGCACCTTCCCTGAGAACACGAGGACACGTGGATAGGAGAGGAACTGAAGATCTCCCCAGCCTGTAGGGATTGTTTCATTTGGTCAAAGGGCTTCCTATTGTAGCCCAGGCTGGCTATGAACCTGCCTCAGCCTGCCAGTGGCTAGAATTGTTTGTATGTTTCACCAAGCTAAGGAGGCTTTTGTTCCGAGACAGAATATAGCTATATAATCCAGACTAGCCTCCAAATTGTGATCCTCCTGCCTCTCTCTCCTGAGGGTTACGATTACAGGCATTCAGGTCTTTACATATTGCTCAGCACCTACTGTGTGGTATGTACAGGGAGACCTTTTTTTACTTAATTCCCCCCATTATCACAATAGGAGGGATTTATTCTCCCACTTTATGGAGGGAGCTGTTGAGACTGAACGGTTCCACAGTAATGTAACCCTGCTAGGTGATCAGGTAGGCAAACCATCCTTTCTCTTGGTTGAGTGAACAGTGGAGCCATTTGATTTGAGGGCTGAGGCCTTTCAATGGCCTTCCTTGTGTTCTCTCTGGCTGCTCTCCATCCTCCCCACCATCCTCTTGCCTTGGGAAGCAGGTGAGCAGCAGTCACACACGGCACTTCCCAGGTCTCCTCTCCCCCATGGCTTAGGTAGTGCTCAGCGCTTGGCAGCCCCAGAGATCCGACATCTGGCTGCTGAAGCTTGCTGCCTACTGGGAAGTAGTTCCAACAGCGCCAAGCAGGTGCAGGGAGCTGGAAAGGCCTGCCCTTCCAGAGCCTGGGAAGTGAGTGCCCCAGGAGACTTTCCATGTCAAGTGAGGGAGGGTGTCACTGCAGAACGAGCCTTCGTAAGCCCAGGAATGAAGCTGCCCATGGCCTCGTGGATGAGGTGCTCAGTCAGGCACAGTCTGGGTGTCGGAGAATGTAGTAGGGTGACTTAGAGCAAACATAGCCAAGTGCTTGGCCACCGACACTCCTTGTGACAGGTAAAGGCTCTAGAGTTGTGTGGACATGATGGTCTGAGGTGGCCCCTTAGCTTGAAGGACATGGAGACCATTTTCCTCCCCAAGTCTCACTCCCAGGAAATTTCTAGAGCCCAGTCACAGAGGACTTTAAACTCTGGTTGGTGTTACTGGATGAAGAAAGCATCGGGTGATTTCAGCAGCAACAGGTTCTCAGGTCACAGCACCTCAAGACTGGAGAAGGTGCCTGAGACACTCCCACAGAACTCTCTTATGATGTAGAAGGTGGGCTCAGAGAGGGCAAGTGAGGCTGCACAGCACAGCACCCTGAGTCCAGACTCCCAGTAGTGCTCTCTGCCTACGTGGTTCCTGGCAATCCCTGTGGTAAAAGTCACCATCCCTGTGAGTGCTCACCCTGAGGGGCTGTCAAAAAGAGGGTGTTCCCCCTGGATCCTGAAAAGCATTAAGGGCACAGCCCTGTTGTTTGAAAACCGCATCCCCGTTCATTTTCATATGTGCACTTTACAGAAACACCAACAGATGTGCTAGCTCTCCCCTTGCCAGATTCCTGGGAGATGCAAGACTCAAGAAACGTTGTGCTTGGAGTCTATGGGGAGCCAGAGAAGTCCCAAGCCTAGCGTTTCCCAGGAAGCAAGGGCAATAGCAAAGGCAGGAGGGAAAGTCACAGTGAACTTACTGAAAATCTGACTTTGCTTTGTCATTGACCTGATGTTCCAGAGTTGGGACTGGCTGCGACCCTTGTTTCCCTGCTGCAGTCTCTGGGTACCACTTATATCCTTCCCTCAGGTTTGCAGAGGCTGCGGAAGGGTTGAGGTTGAGAGGGAGGGTTTCCTCCCATTTCAGCTCAGGGTTACCGGGTGACTTAAGTCTCTGCATATGACAGCCAGTGAATCCGAATCTCCTGAGGGGCTCTGTCTAGATCAGATCTGACCATGGACAGCAAGAGAATGACAAGCCATCCCATGCTCGCTCTGGGCTGACATGGCAGCCGGGGATGCTGTTAATTTCACTGTTTACAGAAAGAAGTCCGGGGTGAGTGGAGGCTTTTTTGGTGTTTTAAAGCCAGATGGTATTTCCTGCCTTGATCAGCCTCGGAGCTTTGGTTCCCATGGCAACTCTGAAGTTCCACCTACTGCAACTTCCTCATTCTCTGAGCTTCTTCCTCTTCCACCATAGTGGGGGGGGGTGGGGGGGGCAGGAGAATAAAGCCATTAACTAGTTTGTGTGTTGCACTTCTCAGCTGACACTGCGCTCCAGCTCCAGCGTGTATGACCTCAGTCCTCGCTGCAACCTAGACACAGAGCATCTGCTGTCTCTGTCTTGCACAGGGAAACCCAGGCTCCAGAGACAGGTGATATGTTTTGCTTGCCCTCATTGGTGTCAACAGGACTTCAACCAGGTCTCATGTCTCTGGACCTCGGGTGGGATGAGCATACCCTAGCACTCCCTCTGCTGTGCTTACAATTCCTAAGTGGCGAATTTCATATGTAAGTTGAGTCCAAATCTCCACCAAGTTAACTTCTCTGAGCATCCCTTTGCTGTAAATGGCAAGAATGGTGGCCCTGGAAGGGCAGGGGACTTACATATGGATATGTAGATAGCCACAGTGTGTGCCTATTTGGATTTGAAGGAGACCTAGCATCGCCCTAGTTACCTTTTGACATTGAGCATGATGTTGTCATGTAGAGATGTTCTGGGTCACATTCTATGCACCTGCAGGCCACAGATTGGGAGGTAACAGCAAGCATGTAATGTTTATTTGCTGCGGTAAGAGCAGTACATGATTTCTCATGATGCAATGGACACACACATCCCTGGGGTCCTTATTGGGATTTCACCTCTTATGGATGTCCCGGGGAGTAGACCCCACTTCATGCAGCAATACCATCGCGTAGGAAGCACTGTGCGAGTGTTCTGAATGGCTCATTGTGCAGAGAGGCAAGGCCAAATCTGTAGAAAATGCTGGAAGCTGCAGGGATGTCTAGGAGTGTGGGCAGGAGCCAGTATGGAGTATTCCTCCAGGTATAAGATTGCCAGAAGGGCTCCCAGGGCTGCTGCCCAGGTTCTGCACATACTAAAACCTCATGGGGCCGTGGCAGCAACTGCGTCCATTCTTGGGACATTCAGTAGAGGATGGAAGGATGTCAACAGGCCATATCCTGCATGACAAAATAGACTCATTGGTAATGATGTGGCCAAATCTTCCCAGCCAAAAATTACTTTCAAAAAAAGTCATCTTTTCTCAGGAATGCCAAAGGACACATTTAAGCTCCTGGCAGAAGGGGAGTGGAGCTGACAGCAGGCACCTGGTATTGCTCTGCCTGGCAGTTTTCTTTGCTCTGTATTCTGTATGACTGTGGTTTGCACACCGAATTATGTGCATTAAGTTAATTGCTATCCAATTAACAAATATTTTCCATTAATTCTTGCAATCAATCTGGCTGGTACATCCCATCACCCAGCTCTTTTGCCTGTCCTCGGCTCCGTGTTGGTCAATGTGGCAGTGCCAAGTGGCTGATGAATCGTTCCTGCAGCCCGACCCCCACCTGACAGACAGGAAAAAAATGACCAGGAGCTCGGGTGTCAGAGTGCTTTCCTTGTGAGGAGCCCACAGACTGCCAGTTAAGCGCCACACCTGCCCCTTGAACAGGACTGTCATTATTCTAGAGGATGACAAGCAAGGCAAGGACTTGGCTTGGCTCCCGGGGTTTCCCCAGTGCCTCTGACGATGCTCCATGCTCGGGCCTCAGCAGATGAGCCCGTATCCCAGTTCCCAGGATTCCTAAGGACACAGTAAAGTCAGCTTGTCCAGCAGCTTCATTCACAAAGCCTTACACCTCTGGGCTCTTACCACTGGTCCCCCATGTCGAATGACCCTAACCCCCTTATTCCATATGCGATCCAGGAGGCAGACTCTAGTGCAGACTGGCTGTGCTGTCTAGTTTTATGTCAACTTAACATAGTTATTGTCGTCAGAGAGGAAGCCTCAATTGAGAAAAACGTCTCCAGAAGATGGGGCTGTAAAGTGGACAAGCCTATAAGGCATTTTCTAGTGATTAAATAGTGATTGATGATGAAGGGCCCCGCCCATTATAGGTGGTGATACTCCTGCACTGGTGGTCCTGGGTTTTATGAGAAAGCAGGCTAGGTAACCCATGAGCAAGCCAGGAAGTAGCACAGCACTCCTCCATGGCCTCTGCATCAGCTCCTGCCTCCAGAATCCTACCCTGTTTGAGTTCCTGCCCTGAATTCCTTCAATGATAGACTAGGATCTAGCCTCCAGCCTTTGGTTTGTGACCTGATCTGTCAATTAACAAATATTTTCCATTCATTCTTGCAATCAATCTGGCTGGTACATCCCATCATACAGCTCTTTTGCCTGTCCCAGCTCCATGTTGGTCATGTTACAGTGACAAGTGGTTGATGAATCGTTCCTGCAGCCCGACCCCCACCTGACAGACAGGGAAAAAATGTAGACAGGGAAGCAGGACTAGGTGACGAGAGAGGTACAGAGGGGACTGAAAGGCATGAGAGGGGCTGGGCCTCCATGGCTGAACAGACCTTGGAATGGGTGATCATGCCTGCGACAAGTTCTAAGCCCTGCATTCATCTGCTGATGAGCAGAGGCAATTGCTCTAGTGACGCTACCTCAGGGGACATTCTCACTTCAGGGAGGGGGCTCACTAGCCCACTCTGGAGCATTTGCTGGGGGGGGGGGCTTTGAGGACACTGGCTTGAGACCTTCAGTATACTTAAGCCCATGTCTATGAGAGAAGGCATCCCAGAGCAGGTACAGATCTCTTCCAGAGGACAGAGTGGAGGCCAGCAAGCCTGGCTGGAGAAGGGTGGAAGGCCACTGGGCCATGACATAGGCCCATCACCTGTATCTGGTAACCGAACCCTAAAGCAAAACTTACCACTGTAACCATCGACCGGGGTTTAAAGAGTCTCATCATGCATGGCACTGTCACAGCCTCCAGGGAAACCCTTCCCAGCAGCCATCACACCCCCTCCCATTCCAGCCTCAGCACCACCAGAACGCTTTCTCCTCCATGGACCTGCCACTGTGAGGACACAGTGTGGTCTTCCCCTTAGTGAGGGTCTCAGGCTCATCATGGTCAGGGCTTCATTCCTTCCTGTAGCCCAGTAGCATCCTCTCTATAGACAGGCCACTTTCATACATGATGGAGCCCTGCGATGGTCACTGTCAACTCTGAGAGTCTACAATCGCCCTGGCACCGTCTCAGTGAGGGCTGCCCAGGTTGGGTTGGCCTGTGGATATGCTCGCAAGGCATTTTCTTAATCGGGACAACTGCTGTGGTAAGACCCACTCTAAGCATGAATGGCACCATTTCACAGGGTTTAGACAATGCAAAGGAGATCTGAGCACACATCCCCGGCTCTCTACCTGACTGTGGGTGTGGCCAAGTCCCTCAAGCTCCTGCCTCTGCTGCCCTGATGGACTGTAATGTGGAACTGAGCGCCAAGTGAACCATTTCTTCCTCGATATGCTTTTGTTAACAGCAACAGAAGAAACCGCGACACCTGGGCACCTCCACCTCCCAGCAAGTTCTGGGTGGAACAGAGCTTCCAATCCTTTTAGAAGGACGCTGAGGAATGGAACTGCTGAGATAGACATACATTGTGTTTACACTGCTGGATCTGGGCTCCATACCAGGTCCTTGCAAACCTGGAGGCAAGTGCTCTGCCTACTGTTGAGCTTCACCCTAACCAGCCTGGCTGGACATTCTATGCTTTATTTATCGAAGACTCTCTTCTGCTTGCTTCTTTTTCATGATTATGGAGCGAATGAGACCCCGAAGGAGCCCTAGGGCAGTGATTTCTTTCTCTCTCTCTCTCTCTTTTTTAAGACTTGGATTTCAGAAGATACTGAAGCTATCACCACATCCTCTTCCCAAAACAGAAAGACTTGTCGGGTCAAGGCCAATGGGTCAACTGTAGACATTGTGCCAGGGTCACCTCTACTTGCTACCGAGGCTGGGAATTGCCTGGCAATCCATCCCCTGCTAATCTGGATTCCTCTCCAGCACCCCCCCCTTCCCCGCACACAGACTTGTATGGCCTCCTTGTCTATGTGGGAGATGCTTCCTGCCTGGCAGCTCTGATCCCCGGGTGTTCTTCCTTATGGGCAGTCATTCTGTCCACAGGCTCCCAGTTTCCCGCCCCCACACCTAGACACCATGACTTCTGCTTGCTTGAGCTCCAGGTGGCTGAGGCACCAGGACCAGGGCTGAGGTAGCATTCTCTGCAGAGACAAGAACCTCCAAGCTATTTATAGCACTCTGCAGCCCCTCCCCACTATAAACAAACTCCAAAGAGGAAATGACAAAGTGTCACTTGTTTGTGTTCGGTTACTGGCTGGGTTACTCATTGCTGACAGGCAGCCAGACATCAGGAAGACGACTTTGAGGTGAGACCTGCATTCAAACCAGTGTCCCTCCTTAGCTGGGTCTGACCTTCATGAAGCTGGTTACTAGCCTGTGTCACAGTCACCAAACTGACTGGAATCAAAGGTTCCAGCTGCCTCAAAGGCTTACTGTGTAGATGGATGAGGGGGTACACAGAAGCACCCCGCAGCATGTCAGCTATACAAGAGGAACCCTGGGCCACATGCTATGCCCTAAAGAGCACAAACTCAGGGGACACAGTCCCCATTTTTAATAGATATAGTCTGGCAAGGAAAAATCTTTCCAAGAATCACGCCCTCGTGTAGAAATAACGCTGCGACTGATGTGAGAAAAATGAAAACCAACTGCAGGGCTGAAGCAAGATGGCGCCGTGGTCTCTGACCATGGGGGGAGCCACCCCAGTGTGAGCTGGGACAAGGTCACATTCTAGTCCTGCCACTGGGTATCCTGATGGACATGACTGGGGCCGTGTCTGCCGGACTTAGAGGGAAGGTTCACACAGGAAACAGGACCCTGCCCTGAGGTGAGTCGGCTCTACTCAGCGGCAGGGCTCTGGCCAGCAGCTAGTATGGTTTTGGCCTTAAGAAGGAAGCCTATGGGCCTGGAAGAGCTGAAGACGAGGGAAGCGGGTGGGCTTGGAGCTCTCTTCCCGTGTGGCTCTTCCTCAGACCTCCCTCCTGCACCCTCATGTCACTGTCGGTTATGTGCAGCTAGACTACAAGCATGGCTGTGTCCAGGTCTGTAGCACCCCAGGAGCAGTGGGGAGCCTGGCTGTTTCTCTGGAGGCCACATGTGAGTGAGCGGGAAACTCCCGAGGGTCTCGGCACCCTCTCCTCGGCAGTCTGCAGAACCGGGCACCAACTTCATTAGGGAGAACATCGAGCTTCCTCACTTGTTGAACAGGGTCTATTGGTGATTGCTTAAAATGAACCACGGCAGCCACAGTGGGGTGCTTCACCACACCTTCTGCAGGGGTTCATCTCTGTGTAGCATCTTCTCTGGAAGAGTCTCACGCCTCGAGGGCAGCACGTACTTGCACAAACTGGTTAGGGTTTACATCTGCAGCCATGCGGCCTCCAGCATGCCTTGCATGTTCTCAGGCCTCCGCAAGGCAGAGACAGAGAGGAGAACTTCCCAGGCCCTGCCCACTGCATCAGCTCTGATGATGCGTCGCCCGGCCTCCTTTCTGTCCACCTGCTGTGAGTCCCAGGGAAGAAACAACCCAGGAGCAGAAATGATGGAAGGGCAGGGAAGCACTGCTCAACCCTCAATGCCTCAGGGCTCCGAGGCCAGCGGAACCACCAAAGCTGTGGCTACCTCCTGCTAGACACGGTTTCTTCCGGCCTTGTCCATCCGGCCATGGCTGTGTCGTTGTTGATGGACAGAAGCAAGAGAAAGGGAGACGGGGAAGAGACAGAATTTAAAAGATGCAACCACCTCTGAGATCCTGACATAGCACCAGGGCACAAGTAGCTTTCTGGCCTCCCACTGACTCTGGCACCTTGGGAGAGCTGTTGCTGGGAAACTCCGAGAGGAAAACCAAGGCTCAGGAGATGAAGCAACATGGCGGGCGTGCATAACTTAGCGAGCAGTGGCTAAGCCAGAGCCAGTTTCACTCCACAGACAGTATTTCTAGTGCTTCCAATCCATGGCAGAGGGAGGTCAGACAATGACTGACACTTCTTCCCCATGGACTTAACCCAGGTGGGGTAGCATCGGCTCCACTCCCCTCCCCGTTGTGCCATGCCCACACCTGCCCCAAAGAGGAACCTGAGGGTCACTGATAACTGGGTCCTTGGTTCACCGCACACTTTAACACACATCCCAACTTGGCACCCACTGGCTTGTCAAGGGGCTGTGGAAGTCTCAAAGCCAAATGGTGAGACTCAGTCTACACCAGAGTCCTCTACAGGACAAGTATCACCAGGGCCGTTCTGCTGGAGGGGACAGTGAGTGTTCCAGTATATAATGTGGCAGGTTGGGGCAGCAGGTTGAGGCTGGCACTTTGTGAAGGGGGTACTGAGGCTCAGAGTGCTCACATCAAGGTCACGGCATAGAGGCTCACGTACAGGGACCATTGCCAGGGGCTCTGGTGTTGCTGGCACTGCTTTCAAAGGAAGAGTGGAAGTTGTGAATGGTTTCCTGTAGAATCTGCCTCTCACGCCCCTGTGGACAGAAACACACGTAGAAAGTCCTGTTAGATCTGAGGCTATTCATTCAACTGACTGCAACTCTTAAAAATACAATAAATGTTCTGAGGGAAACAACTATTTCATTGCCAGAGTCAAGTTCAGGACTCAGAAGCTCCGGGTACCCACAATGCCAGCTGCTGGTGAAGGGAGACCTCGGTCTTGTCCCTGGATGAGGTACGATTGCCCCCTCCCCCCCCCCCCCCGCTGGTTGGAAAACTCCTCACTTGCCCAATTTTAGGAACGCAATGGGATCCCCACAACAAAGCCCCAAGTCCCTCCCATCCATTTTGATGTGAGAAAAGGTAGACGTGGCTGTTTATTCAGCCCTAGAACAGCCCCACGGAACAGGGAGAGGCAGCAACAGATACACCCCAGTTAAACATGGATTAAAACCCAACAGCCTGGGTTCAAATCCCACCTGTCCCTTTTGCCTTTCCACCTTTCTGGGCCTTGGTTTTCTCATCTGTAGGAGGGATAAGGTATGTAGTGGCTCAGCAGGTAGGACCCATCATGAGACACTGTGTGGGCAGCAGGCAGGTCCTGACCAGGGGAGAGCACAGTCAGACTGTATGTTCTATATTACAAATAGATGTGGTCAAAACTTACAGCAAGTTAGAAGTGCATTATTAGTATCTGTAAAATGGGATAATGCCTGTTGGTATACCCATTTCATCCCAGCACTCAGGAGGCAGAGGCAGGCAGATCTCTGTGAGTTCAAGGGCAGTCTGATCTACATACCAAGTTCTAGGATAGCCAAAGCTAATTAGTAAGCCCGTCTAAAAAAGGGGGTGGGTAATCAATCATCTTTGGAAGATTGTTTTTTGTAAAAAGAAAGTGCCCATGGAGAAAGGGCAGAGTCCAAAGGTTCTTTTCTTTTCATTCACTTCATAAACTTGTACCAGCTAGAGGAGTCTCTCTCTGGACCCCGGTGCAGAGCCCTCCTGTGCTGACAGGATAATGAGAACTCCCTTTTCTGCCAACCTTGAAGATGACCTTAAACAATTGCTAGTATCAGCAGGAGTGCATGGACGCATGGCAGTCACATGGCAGCCGCATGGCTGAAAGCTGTGGAGTAGAGACCAAGCACAAATGTGGGCAGGGGAACCAGCAGTCTTATTCCACCCATGACAGGTGGTGGCAGCCAGGTCTGGCTTCCTTCCCCTAAGCAGTATCTGTAAAATGGACTAATGCAACATGCCAGAGTAGCAGAGAACAGGGAACATGTCATCTGACTTTAAGTACCACTTTAGCCTCAATCCCCTGAGAAGGAGGTCAGAGACAGGTCCCAGAGTTCTCTGCTCCTCACCTCAGGAGGGTGCCATAGATCCAACCCACCATCACCAGGACGGCGGTGACAACTGCCCTCTGGTCTGACTGAACAACCCCAGAAAGAAAAGCAAATGACTGTTACATGCAGGAAATAGCTCGGGTCCGCCTAGTAGCTCAAGAAAAGTAAATTAAAACCAAGGGTATGTTTGGACCTACAAACACGTAATGACTAGAAACCAAACCACAGGGGCCATCGAGATGGTTCAGTGGGTTAACACGCCTTCCCCTATGTCCCAGGATCCAAGTTCAGTCTCTAGCGCCCACTTAGTGCAAGCTGAGATTGAGCCCTGCAAGTTGTCCTCTGGCTTCCACATGTGCTCTGTAACATGAATAATCACACACACACACATATACATGCACGTGTAGATGTGATTTTTTGATAAAGCAAATCACTAGTGCTCAATGTTGGCAAGGCTTCCAGGGACTGTGAACTCACACCTACAGCTAGCGGGACATCCGTGGCACTTTCTGGAGAGAAATTCAGGATGACACAGATGTACTGTGGCCTGGCTCTCTGAGTTAGTGACATCTATCCTGATGATACTGGGGAGCCTTCATATGGAGCTGTCTGCTGCGTCCACAAGTGGGAAGCTGTGTACCAACAAGCAGGGATTTTAGAAAACAGTTTTAGCACACCTGTGTAAATTTACATCAGCAAGAACTCTGCAGGGCACCGTAACCATGCCTGTCCTCCAAGCACTCGGCAGGCTGAGGCAGGGGGATCCTGAACACAGCAAGCCTCCATCTAAGAAAACCCCAGGTTCATTCTCAGCGCTATGGGTGACCGCACAGATTTCACGCTAAACAAAGAAAATCAAATATAAAATTATAGATCCAAATTTATCTCAGCCATGTTTTGTTTGTTTGTTGTTTTTAAGAGCCACTGGGCACAAGACACTGCAGAGTCATTTGCCCCAAAGTGAACAGTGTTGGTCCCAAGTGTGGGGAACATGATTTCTTACAAAAATCCTTAATCATTTTTTATACTATACAAACTTAATTTAAAGAAAAAAAAATCACAAGAAGGGAGAACACAAAGAAGCAAAGGCTTGGAGCCCAGGCAGGGAGGGCTGCGAGGGACAGGCAGGGCTGTGAGCGGCTTCTGCTGAGCCTCCTGTAACACACACCCACTGGGGATCCATGGACTCAGCAGCTCTCAGGCTCGCGCTCACGGTGGAGACCTGGCCGGCAGACAGAGGATCGGTAGTGCTTTGCTGAGTGGTGTTATTAGGCTGATAACACACATTTAACATGCAGTCCTTGCTCAAGGCTGGCTTGAACTAGTTATGTAGGTAAGGGTGACCGTCAGCTCCCAATTTCACGTTTCCTGCACAAGGATGCTCTCCGGTATCTCAGGTGGGCCTTGGACTTGCTAACTCTGTGAGGATAGCCTTGACCTCTTGACCCTCCTGCCTCCCTGTCCTGGGTGTTGGGAGCACGGGCATGCACCACCATAAGTACTGTCTTATGCAGTGCTGGGAATCACACACAGGACATCATGAATGCTAGGTGAGCATTCTGTCAACAGAACCGCGTCCTTAGCCCTCGCTTGAAAACACAAAGACCTAGATTACTAGCTGAAGCCTTTCTTTAAGAGGACACACAACAAAGAAATCCCCATTCCTCCCTACAAAGCCCACTCATGGTCCCATTCCACTGCAGTTTTAAGAAGTGCCTCTTCAGGGGCTGGAGAGATGGCTCAGCATCAGAGTAGGGGCTGCTGGTCACTGGTTGATTTCCCAGCACCAGTATGTATGCCCCTTAAAACTTTAACTCCAGCCTCGGGAATCTGATGCCCTCTTCTGGCCGCCTTGGGTACTACATGCACGTGGTATACATGCATACGGCCAAACACCCACATGAATAAAAACTAATTTAAAAAATAATAAAGTACCCTTCTAGACCTACTCAGTCGATTCTCTCCTTTTTCCATCATGCTGTGGACCCAGGCAGCAAAAAGCATAGGTCTCTCTCTGGCATCTCAGAGATGCAGCCTGAGGCACGTGTCCTCTTTACCGAGCAAAGTGTCAAAAAGAATGGCATGATAATCAAAAGAAGTCGTCCGTGAGGAGCTGGAGTCTCCCAGCAGGGCCAGGCGGAGCCTGCCCTGAGTATCCAGGTCCGGGGTTGCAGGCTGGGGTCTGAGCTGCATCTGACCTGGGAGCTGTGCTCCAGCCACTGTCATGTTAATAAGCAGAGCAGGGAGTGCAGCTGAAGGCTTTCATAATATTGCATGTCTCCCCAGCTTCCTCTAAGACATGGTGGCACTGCCCCTTTCCAGTGGACTGGGCAAACAGGGCCTTCTCCTGGGGATGACTCGGGTAGATTGCCTGGCCTGGCATGTGCGGGCTTCCAGGGGGAAGGACACAAGGTGCCCTTGGCTCAGCATCTCAGGTACTCAGGGCCTTCTCCTACGGATGCTCCAAGGAGGATCGCCTAGCTGACCCACCACCCTTCTGCTTGTAATGGTGCCATGCTCAGAACAGAAACCAGGGCCTGTGCTAACCAGGGGGCAGGAGGCAGTCAACCTGGTAGAGAACAGAAGGTGCTGTCTGCAGACCTGGGAGATGCCTTGGGGTTCCTGTGGCTCTCCTGTCCTCTGTTCTGTTGAGGACAGTCACTCAACTGAGGACACCTTTCTCTTTGTCTCCCTGGGCCAAGGAGCCCACAGCTTCACAGGGTAGAGGAGGCTACAGTGGCCTTGCCCGCTGTCATCTCCCATGTCACCACCTGTGGTGCCAGCCCCTGCCTGTCCTTACCATCCACATCAGAATGTGCTCTGGTTCTCCTCCTGAACTGGTCTAAGCTGGCTTTCCTGTCATCCTTTCTTTAACCACATGTCCACCCTCAGGGCTAGTAGAAAAGTAGAAACCCCAATTCCACACCCCTAACATTCTGACACTTTTTAAGATCCTGCCCTCCCTCCCTCCCCTGGGTCATCCCACTGTCCTAGCCTTCACCTGTGCCCTCTGGCTTCCCCCACATTGCTTCCTATGGCCTGCTCTGTTCCTGTCTTCTGCTCCCTTACCCAGAGCCTCCCATCAGGTCTACACACACACACACACACACACACACACACACACACACACACACTGCCAATGGAGACCCCACTCTACATAGAGGACAGAGCATGCTATGCCTCCCCTCTCCCACATGTGCATGTAGTTTAGTGATGCTCAGACCTATGGTCACACCAAGTCTGAGTTCCAATCCAGCCCCTGCCTCTTACTAGCTGTGTGACCTTGCACAAATTCCTCCAGCACTCTGTGCGTGGGGGCTGTGTGGTGTCTACGGCACAGTGCTGGTCACAGAGATGCTCAGCTCTCAGCACCCACGTGGTACCCAAGACAACACAGGTTCTTTACTTGAATAATAGGCCAGTGCTTTGGAGCCTTCTGTGAGGGTCTGGTGGACTAGCCAAGGGCTTCTGCTCTGTTCTGTAGCTGCTATCCTTCCTAACCGTGGAGACTGGTCTCCAGCCTGTCTGTGCCTCCCCAGTCTCCACACTTGAGAGCAGAGCAGGAGCCTTGCTGGGCTGGAAGACAAGGACTACCTGGGCTGGGCTCCCTGCCTCTGGGCTGGGCTCCCTTGCCTAACCAGGTAAGCCCTTTTCAGAGACACAAGGGTAGGCCAGGACAATGCCAGCCATGCAGTGCCTGCATGGTGCACCCTCACTCACGAAGGATCACCTAACAGAAGCAACAGTAGCCACTGGCCCAGATCTGGCTATGCAACAGAGAGGAGGAGGGCGAGAGGACAGAAGCCCTGGGTTCAACTTCTCCCTTAGATGCCTAGCATGGCAGCCAGGCAGGGTTAAGTCTTGGAGTGTCTACTCCCTTGCCAGGCAGCTGTGCAGACTCTGGCCTTATCAGGGCTGAGTAAGACATGTTTGCTGAGTGACTTGCAGATGATAAAAGGCGGCATGGATACTTTTTTTTTGCTTGGGCACTGTTCATCTGTTCACCGTTGCAGAACACAATCTCCAGAGCAGAGAAGAAACCAGAAGCCTTGCGTCACCTCACATAGTGCAACACAACCAGGGAATAGCCAAACCATGAAGAAAAAGGAACAAGAAAAAGGCAGAGTGTCCATGCTACCCCGACACCATGCTACTGTCCCACAAGTGGGAGGCTTCGAGGCAAGAATGGAGAAAAGCCATAGGTAAGCAAACATTCAGGCTGCTGAGCGTGGTGCCCCATGGGAAAGGGGCAGGAGGTGCAGGTCTGAGCAGCCTGCCAGCAGCTGGACAGTGTTTGCCTGGTGTGCATGCGCCTTGGAGATGGGGCACCGCTGACATTCACTTTTAAAGGTGATGAAATATAACACCAGGCATTGATGTGGGACATAGGACAGATAATGGTGTCTGACAGCCTTTCGTGTCCGGGCTCTGCCAGCCACTGCAGCTCAGTCAACTGTGGACAGGGCAGGGAGGCCCAGAGAGGGAATGACCTGTCCTGAGACTCCTCCCATACTCAGTGTGTCCCCAGGGCTCTCATCCCACAGCATTGCCAGAGGCAATACCCAACCCTGAGGCTGAAACCACCTGAGGAGAGAGGATGTATGTACATAGATTGGAGGAGCTGCAACCTTGTGGAGAGAGACCCACAAGGGAACAGGCAGCATGGGGAAGGCCAGAGGGCTCTCAGTCACCAGGAGTGTGCAAACAGGCCAACTCTAATGCCTGCTGGAGGAGACTTAGAGGGAATGTCATGAGGACCCTGATGACGTTCAGCATACGGACAAGGCTGGGGGAAGCTGAAACACAGTACCTTGCCCGCATTCAGCTCAGAGATGGCCGCCAGGATCTGCTGCCGGGAGCCATCCGTCTTAATCCCCAGCTCCTGCAGGTCGCCGTCGGTGAGTGTGAGGAAGGCTTCCATGTCCACCTGGGGAGAGAGGGACGTGCCGCTGTCTGTGGGACACTGTCCCTACCGCACAGGAGTCCTGCAGAGGGGCCGCTGAGGCTGCTGCGTGAGCCCACTATGACTCACTACTTCCAAGTCTGGCCTGACACTTCAAGACTAATGGTTCACAGCCTAGCCCTCTGCTTCCCAACAGAGGCACTGTGGGAAGATTCAAAACGAACAGAGGAAAGTGTTGGCGACAGGGATCTGCCACTAGGAAAGGGATCCCCATGTGACTGCAGGCAGCAATATGGAGTGCATGGAAGTGTCCCCCTACAGGATGAGGGGTGTACACTGTGAGAAGACAGCCTGAGAGATGAGCAGATGCAAGAGAGGAGAGAAGGGTCATAGAGAGCCAAGGCAGAGACACCAGCAGCGACGTGTGCAACTGTACCCTTTGTCCTTGCAGGTGACATGCTGCCAGCCCTATTGGCCTATCTACGTGTCAAGAAGAAATGGCCGTGCTATGGAGAGAGGCTAACAGGCTTCCCATCCCTGGGGCTGGGAGATTGTCAGAGTGGCCCAGGTGAAGACACCCCACCACTCTGCAGCAGCCTGAAACCCAGAGGGGCAGGAACAGGCTCCCACACCCAACAAATCCAGCCCTATCCACCCAGTCCTGCATACACAGTGTAGGTGTGATGGCTGGAGCTTCAGAGCCACACTAGACTTTGAGGACAAGGGCCACACAGCTCACGGAATAGAAGCGAGGTACAGTCTGAGACATGTTCTGTGGACACCTCAACGAAGAGCAGGCAGTAGCGAGGAATCAGGAAACGGCTCTTGGAAACAAAGAAAGCTCTGTGGAAGTTTCAAAGGCCAAGGAGACAAGAGAGGACAGGACAGGAAGGAAATTGAGGAAGAAGGCTGTGCACACATCTGTGTGCACACATCTGTCTCTGTAGCTTTCCCCGAATCCCCAGCTTGCAGGGGGCGATGAATGACAGCAGCTTTTATGTGTCAAGCTGTCACTAGAGAACTCTAAACCGGTGATCACAGCCCAGGGCTGGTGGCCTGCAGGACATTTTATTTGGTTAATACAGTGAGTTTTTAAATGTTACTGATATATAACCCACCTGCTCTGCAAGTCACCATATACAGCTGTGTTTAAAGCATGCAATTAGATTAGTACACTTGGTGTCAGGACTTCCTTCTGGGAGCAGGGTCTCAAGCTGTCTTTGAACTTCCTTCCGGTCTCCACCTCCTGAGTGCGGGGTTGTGTGCACAGCCACAGCTGTTTTGAGCAGTGCTGGGATTTGAACCTAGGACTTGGGACATGCTAAGTAACTGTCTATCACCAGAACTACCCTCCACCCCCAGTTCCAGCCCAGTTTGAGGACATTTTTATCCCCTACAAGGAAAGCTGAGCCCAATGGCGGCTGCTTGAATTCAGCCCCAGCATCTCTTCTTCACCCAGGCCCCAAATAGTCTCACTTCTGTAGTCCAGGATGACCTGGGGCCTATAGCAATCCTCCTGCCTCAGCGGCCTGAGTGCTAAGGTGACAGGCATGAGCCACCGTGCCCAGTTGACATGTTTTTTTGTTTTTGTTTTTTTAGTATAGAACAGTAACTCAGATACTCAGATGACCGCTGACACCGTTCCTAGACACTTCTGAAACTCAGATTCAGCCCATGCAACAAAACTGTCTGCCATACAGGAACGTGCTCGCAGCTACAAACTTCCTAACAAGGGAAAACTCTCGGGCCCTGTGTCACCGGGAGGGACTCAGATGCAGAGAGACATTTCATGCGAAAGCCCTTGCTTTAATGGTAAGTCTTAGCTGGCACCCTGGAGCAACATCCTTACCTCTTGTTCCTCGAAGATGGGCTGGTATTTCTCAAGTGATAACTTCTTAAGGATTCCAGTCAGTTCATCTTCATGAGAAAGAGATGGGATTTTTTAAAAAATGCATTTTGGCCTTGGTAAAACACAAAAGAGTGGGTGGGTGGGTCCTACACTTCCCTAAGATTTGGTTATCTAGTGAGATTTTCCCAAGTAACCCCAGGCCAGAAACATACATATGTCAGCTGACCACCCCCACCCCACCCCTGGTGGCTGAGGCTAGGGGCAGGCCCTCAGCTCTCCAGAAAGCCCAGAGCAGTCTGAAGTGTGTGTGTGTGTGGGGGGGGGCTGGGCTGGGCTGATGGTCCTGGGGCTGCAGGCAGTAGATTCTGAAGTTCCAGCTACTGGGAATAAAACCTGCCTGTTCAGGAGCGTACATCCAGTGCCCTGGCTAAGACCAGAAGTCCTCAGTTGGTCTGAGAATGGCACCAGGGCAGGGAGGCACTGCAGACGGGGCTCAACTGAATGGAGCCCACGGCCTCCCCAGTGCAGGGGCAGCAGAGGTACGGAGGATGGACATCTGAACAGGTAGGACAAGGAGAGGACAGGAAGCCGTGTCTGGGACTAGAAGAAATGCAAGGACATGCTCAACAGGGGCGTACCAGACTAGACACCAGAGGACACACAGGCTGACAGGCAGAGAGAAAGGGAGGAAGAGAGCTCAGGATGGATAGAGCAGGTCATGAAATGAGGTGCTGATCAACAGAGGGCGGCCAATAAATGAAGGAACAACCTACACAGATGTCTGAGGTCTGGACATAAGGCAGCATGCGGAGAGTGTGGGCAGCGGGTGCAAAGGTCCTGGGGTGGCGCGTAAGTTCTAAGTGGAGACTGGGTTTCTTCTTTCACTCCCTCAGCAGTGAGTACCAGTGTGGCTACTGCATGCTGAGAACCCATGAGTAGACAGGACCCTGTGACCTTAGACCCACTGAGAAGGAGCATGGTTGGTGCTCTTTCTGCCGGCCGGAAAAGTCAACACAAAGATGAAAGAAGCCCCAAGCTGCTGGCTGGTACCAAAGCCCTACCAAGATCTGCAGAAAACATTTCTGAAGGCCCTGGATCCACACACCCCTGAAGCTTGCTCCGAACATCCATCTTATGAGACAATTCATGTCTTTTCTTAAGCTGGTATGAATACAGCCCCCTTCACCAGAACTGTGAGGATGCAGGGCACAGGGAGAGGGAGCAACTGGGTTTGGAAAAGCCTTCCACGGGTGTCTGCCTATCAGCAGAACAGCCTACACTCAAGTCCCATTTAAGGGTGCTTACATCCAGGGCAGGAAAAAGATGTGTGCCCTCGGCTGGTACCACGAGGCTCTAAGCTTCCAGGTCACTGTGGTGGAGGCACGGGCGTGGATTTGGGTCCCATGGAGACTCACCCTCATCGGTGATGGTGCCACTGCTGGAGCCCCCACTGCTCTTAGACTGCCGGTGAGACGAGGAGGAAGACACCGAAGACTCTGCAGTGTGGCCTTTGGGCGAGGGAGAGGGCGTGAGGGTGGGAGAGGTGCTTTTAGAGGTAGCAGAAGTTCCGGAGGGAGGCCGTTTGCTGGGGTCCAGTTTCTGCACAGGGCATAAAACAAAAATTGAAGCCATCAGCTGGTGGGGGGAGGGGATGAGGATGGGTGCCGTATCTTGGGACATGGCCGTGTCTAGTCAACAGCACCACTAGCCGGGACTGTGATGCTGTACAGAGACTCAGACGCAGAGCATCATGGACAGCCGGCCAGGAAGCCTGAGTGCCACTCCACTGCTGCCACGAGGGGTAGGGCTCACACTTAAACAATACCGAGCCTCCCATCTCCCCGTCTCTCCACAGTGTTGCGCGTCTTGGATTTACCAGTGTTCTAGTTCTCAACCTACAGAGTCTACACGTTTTACTAAATTTAAACACATTCCATTTTCATGTAATCTTACGTAAATGGTATTTATAAAATGTCAAATTAAAAATTCTAATTGTTGGGGCTGGAGAGATGGCTCGGTGGTTAGGAGCACCTGCTGCTCTTGCAGAGGACCCAGGTTCGGTTCCCAGCACCTGCGCGGCAGCGCAGAACAATCAGTAACCCTGGTGTCCCAATATCTCCTCTGACTTCTGGGCACCTGTAAGTGCACGTAGTACAGATACACAGATGTGTATCTGTTACTTAAAAAACCCTCTAATTGTTTACTATTGGTATATAGAAATGCAACTGACCTCATATACTGACCTTGTATTCTCTGACCTTGCTAAACTTGTTTATTACCCATGAGCATTTGAGGACTCCTTATTGTCTTCTATATGGACAGGCATGCTGTCTAAGGGCAGAGCTAGGTTCCTGCCCTCTGTGCCACTGACCATAGTCTCTAGCACAGGCTGTAGCTGTAGGCACCCTCTGTATAACAGCATCCTGCATCCCCAGCAGGAGGGCGCTTAGTCTTTACCAGCAACTATGATCCTGCTATACCAATTTTACACCTAACTCAGGAATCCCTTCCATAGCTGCTTTGTGTTTTAGCTTCTGTGCACCACAAACATGCTAGTGTCCTAGAAAGCGGGAAGAGGGTGTCAGCTCCCCTGAGACTGGAGTTACAGATGCTGTGAGTCACCACGTGGGTGCTGAGAATCAAACCTGGGTCCTCTGGGAGATCAGCCAGTGTATTTAACCACTCACTGAGCCATCTCTCCAGCCCCTAGATTCTGAATGCTATGTGTTTTGTCTGCATTTCTTCCTTCGTTTGTTACACGGTGTGCCACAGTCACTGATTTTATAATGCTGAATCTAACTGGCATAATGAGCCCATCAGTTAGAAGGGGTTTCCTTTTCATCCATCACTGTACTTAACTGTGTGGAAGATTCTAGAGTTTATGAGGACTACCGGGGCTACATTCTTTCTTGCAGGATCATAAAAATCCACCTTGCTCCCAATTTTAGGGGATAGAGAAAACATATAGCAAAATACAGGGTCATTAAGATACAATAATCACCAGGCACGGTTCTGCACATCTTTAATTTTAGCACCAGAGAGGCAGAGGCAAAAGTATCTCTGTGAGTTTGAGGCCAGTCTGGTTTACATAGTGAGCTCCTGTCTCAAAACAAAACAAATAAACAAACAAACAAAGCCCTGTAACAGTCCCAAATATGTGTGGAACTTTAAGTAAGGAAGAAAGTGACAGCTTTGGAAAGAGAAATGACCTGACCCTCTGTCAAGTTACAGATGTTACCACACTTCTAAGTGGCTGGTGGAGTCAGCAAATCAAGAACACATGGACCACACCACCCGCCAACCACACCAGAGTGACATTCACAGAGCCCCCTTCCCAGAGGCCGCAAGAGAACACATGCTTTTCTTAAGTGGGGATGGGTTGCTCATACTCAAGGGCATAAAAGAGACCTTGACACACTTACAGATAGGAGGAAACAGAACGACTACAGCAGAGCTGAGCTACGCCTCGGTAACAGGAAATTTCCTGGAAAAACCTCAAATGACTGAAAAAATTCAAACAAAAAGAACTAACCATGGGTCGGGAAAGGAACTCTGATCCAGCTGCTGACCGAAGGTTTGGAGTGAGCACACGGAGCCCTAGCTCTGGGTACAGAGGGAGCTGAGCTCTCCTACAGAGATGCAGAGGGAGTGCCTGGCTCTCAGTCACCCTTGCTGCTTTCCCAATGGTTCAGGCTTCCATGATTGGTGAACAAGTCAGAAGCCAGCCCCATGCATTACCTCACCACAGCAGTGAGCTTCCTGCTTTAAAACGAAGGACAAAATGCAGATCCAGGAGGCTCTAGTTTTGAAGACTAATTTCTATTCTTCCTAGGGGAGCCATTGAAAAGCACTTTGTGTCTTCTTACTCCTAGAGCCCACAACAGAGAGGCCATTTCACTGTCCTCTGATTGGGGCAGTGGTTTCTAAGAGTGGTGGCTAAGCTGGACTCTCTGGGGGCAGGAACTGATTCCCCAGACCCTACCCTGAGGGTCAGGGCAGCAGGAAGGCCTGGAGAGTCACCTCTATACCAAGCGTCTGGAGACCCCGGGACGGGGTCATTCTCCACCGACTGTCTCTGGGACACATCTTTTGGCAGCTAACCTCTTCTCATCAGGATATACCTGCATGTTGTTACAGTTGACACACACAGTAGTGTGGTAACAGTTAACAGCTTACATGCCTGTTTCCAACATCAGTGGCAGAACACTAAATGATACTTAGTACGGTTAATGAAACCCTCAGAATAGAACATTTTAGACAACAAAGAAGAAAACTATTTCAGAAGCCCTCAGCTAGTAGACTTATTTTAATGGGTAGCTGTGAGTGGCCAAGTGGAAAACGTGAAAAGAGAAATATACTAATTATATAACTTTTTATATCTTATAAAGAAAATGAATCAAGATATTGGAGGAGTCTATAGCTGAACTCTAAAATAAACTTAATTATACAGGTCCTTCGTATAAATAATTCTGAACGTAACAGAAATAAACCCAATGTGTCGGGGAGAAGCTGCTGGAACTAAATTATAAAAGGAACTTAAAGGATGAGGTTTTGCTGTGCAAGGGAGTTGGGATAAGAAAGCTGTGGAGACAGCAGTATCCGGGCAGAACCGGACTATTTCTCACACATCTGCTAAGGCGCAGACCTAGAGCTGAGGACCGTGAGAGGTAGCTCAGTGAGCTGTGGGTTAATGCAGCAGGCTGCTCCTGGCCCTGGGGTTAACCCTCCACTGTCAACAGAGAACAGCAGGGACCACAAGCAAGTGTGCACCTGAGCCCCTTCCAGCTCCCCATCCCCCACCTCCCACCCCTGCCACGGAGAAAAGGTGAGTGAACAAGGGGCCTGCAGAAGCAGTCAGACCTCTGCAGGAAGTTCAGGAGTGGCCATGACTGCAGTGCCAACCCCTGACATCCCAACTCTGCACGTGGGTCACAGGAAAGCACTGTACAGGTGTCACAGGCATCCAGAGAACAAGCACCTTGCTGCTGGAAGGGCCACTGGAAGAGCCACTACCACTGCTCGGGAGGGAGGCTGGGAGCTCAGGCGGGCTGGAGCTGGTGGCTGGCCCCACGGGACTGGACTGCTGGCGGGGCTTCTGCTCACACAAGCCGGCTGCTTTCTTCCTCTGAGCAGCGATCTGGGACAGGACACTGTCTACGCTGCCACCTGGGGAGACAGCAGTGAGCATTGTGGTCAGTCCTTCCCGCCTCATGGTGAATTGTGAGCTGTTTCAAGGTTCAGGCTTGTAAGAGTTCTACACAAGGGCCCAACGGGGCCGAGGGAGAGCCAAGTGGCATAGTGAGAAGCAGGGCAGGCAAGAGCTGGCTTGTCTTCACTCCTTCAGGGCTAGCACGTGTAAATCCCTAATGCCACAGAACTCTATGAGCACTGAGCGCTAAGCTTCTAACTGCACCCTGACTGCCATTTTCCTCTAAGTATACTGCAACCTGGAGAGGGGTTGGGACGGACACATGGACACATATACACATGGACAGACACACACATACACACACACAAGCATGCACACTCTTACTTCCTGGGGCAGTTCCCAGGAAGCCACTGGCAATGGGTATTCATGGAGCAATCCAGTTGGTTATTGCCTGCAGGGGTACCTGCCAGCACTTCCTATGGAACTGGAAGATGGAGTGTACTGACTAGCTGGATGTGGTGGTGCACGCTAAGTACTGGGGAGGACTGAGGCAGGAGATCTGCAAGTTCAAGGCCTGCCTGAGCAAGTTAGCAATAATCAATCTCACAATAAAAAGTGAACAGTGAATAAGGGATATGACTCAACAGTAGTGAGCTTGTTAGTGACAAACTACACTCACTAACTGTTGTTGGGGGTTGGTTTATTTACATTGTTGTTGTTGGTTTGGTTTTGGTTTTTTGTTTGTTTGTTTTTAGGACAGTGTTTCTCTGTGTAGCCCTGGCTGCCCTAGAACTTGCTCTGTAGATCAGACTGGCCTAGAACTCAGAGATCAGCCTGCTTCTCCCTCCACCTCTGCCTCTGCCTCTGCCTCCCAAGTGTTGGGATTAAAGGCGTGCACCACCACCACTACCACCACCGCCACTACCACCTGCTACATTTATGTTTTTGAAAAGGCAAACAACTGACTCAGCCATGGAGCTCAGGCTACAGAGCTCACTGAGCAAGCCTGAAAATATCACCTGGGAGGCGCGAGACTGGCAAACCAAGTGACCTGAGGGGAATCCCTGGGACCCACAGCAGTAAGGAGAGAACTGACTCCTACAGACTGTCCTCTGACCTCCACACTCATGGCATGCTACACGTGTGCCTACACGTGTGCCTACACACATACAAAAGCTCATACCCAAAATAAATTTCAAAACAGTTGTTGATTTTAATTTCAGGAGACATTATTTGCATGGACAAGAATATAGGAGAGCCTCAGAGTTCACTAAGAAGTGGCCACTCCAAGGGAGATCTGAGAGTGCGTAGAGCAGCGGCAGAAATGCATATGGACCTGAAATGCCAGTTACAGAGCAGGCCCTCCTGCCCTCACTCATCCCTACCCCTCCCCTGCCCACCCCTGCTCATCAGGGCTCTGCAGCAGGGCTGGGTTCAAGTTCGAGCTGGGTGAGCTCAGGAGTCGCTGGAGCCCAGCTCCCTCACCTGGAGCATGCAACAATACCATAAAGGGATTGTTCAGGGACCATTTAAATGGCTCGGCGTCGTGCCTGGCACAGCGCTCAACAAATCTTTCGGAGAGTATAAATATTCATAATATGCACAAAATAAACCACTGCAAAGTTACAGCAAAATGTTAGTGACGAGTAAGCCCTCATGAGTGAGCTTATGTCCCCTTTTGCCTTGCAGCTCATCTGGTCTGCAAGGTTTTTATTTATTTTTTTTTCTTTTTTTTCCCTGATGCATGTAAGCCTTACACAGTGGCATGCGGTGGGTGTGTCCCTCTCAGAGGGCTGTCTTTGGCTCGTTCTTGAGATCTTTGAGAGCACCTATAAGTACGCTGTGGCCTAGAATTGTGGGAGTCCCTGCTTTGACATTTCCTTGCCTCCAGCCTGCTGGGTAAGCCTGGGCACATCTCTTGCCCAGCTGGAGTTTCGGAATCCTAGTCTGTTCAAATGGGTGACAGAATAGGAATTTCCTGAGGCTCAGTCCTCGGTAAGTGCGTGTGTCATGAAACCCCTTTGCATCTTTCTCCATTTCTTATAACATTTTATAAGAAACAAGAAAAGCACTATGGACCTGACCTCTTCCTCCTCCGTCCAGCTTCACCTCGGGAAAATGAGTAAAGATAAACTCTGAGTGGACAGCTCACTAAATATCCCCAGTGGCACCAAGAAGTGGGCGGCATACAGTCGTTCCTGGTGCTGTGTACGGATGGAGCAGGGGACGGAGGTGGTGGGCCAAGGACTGACCCATTTCCCAGTGGCCTGTGGCTGCTTACCTGAGCGGCTATGCAGCTCACCACCCAGCCTGCTCATGCCACCAATGCCACTGGCACCCCCTGAGGAGTGAGGCGAGTGGTTAAAGCTCCCAGAGCTGGCAGGGGACGCGGGGCTTCTGGAGATGCTGGGGAATTTGACTGGCCTGCTGGTAGCCTGTAAGGACAAGGTGAACCAGGTAGTTAGGACAGGGCCTTGCTTCCTGACCACCCAGTGCAGTGGCACCATGCCCACCTCACTGACCCCCAGGGTCCCATGGCAAAGAGCTTAACCCTATCTGCTAACAACCCATTACCTCGGCTGGGCAGTGGAGCACCGTCCCAACAACTGGCTGCTTGACACCAGTCTCATAAGTCAGAGTGCCCTCCGGGAAGTGCTAAGGAAGCCCCTCACTGAAAACCAGGGGAAGCTTCAGTGTATCCAAGACAAGGTCTACCCGGGGTCCAGCCTTCCTCTGTCAAGCTATCTTTGCTGCTCAGCCTGAATCATGTCCTGTGAGTCCTGTCTAGCTCAGTTCCTCCAGGTGGCAGTGCTCTGGCCATTTTCCCTCCAGGAGGACCTGCCCCACACTGTACCAAGACTCTCTTGGCTCTTGGGCAGTCACTCTGTGCCTTTAGGACCGTCACCAACATCCTTCTCACTCCTTATAGTGATGCCCTGTCCTCTGGTCACAAAGCATGTGTCTCTGCCAAGGTATCCTAGGCTTGGCTCCCTGTCATGCCACTGCCCCTATCCCAGAAACCTGGACATCCATGTAGCCTGACCACAGACTGTGCATGCAAGCTCACTCTAACCACTGACTCTGTTGATCCTTGGTGACCTGAAGGCTACTGAGAGACCTGCTCTCCTCTCTAAGCACTGTCCTTCATCCTAGCCTGAGCATATTGGAAGCACTCATAAGGAACAAAGGCTGCAATGGACGGGATGGTGGCCCTCAGAAGACAGGTTAGTGTCCTCATCTCTAGAACCCGTAAATGCTGTCAAGTGCCACCATCTCAGAGATACTTATCAATGGTGCGCCTGTGCTAAGAACTTAAGGGGACAGAAACATGGCACTGGAAAGACAGCTCAGAGGTTAGAAGCATCAGCTGCTCCTTCAGGGGACCCAGGTTTGATTCCTAACACCCACATGGTGGCTCACAATGATCTGCAATTCCAGTTCCAAAGGATCTGATGTTCTCTTCTGGCCTCTGCAAACACTGTACACACATGCAGTAAAATACTCAAAAAAAAAAATATACTAAAACTAAAATCTTTAAAAAAAAAAAAAAAGGAATGAAGGAGAAAAGGAAGGAAGAAGGAAGGAAGAAAGGAAGAAGGAAGGAAGAGCAGAACAGAACAAGAAACTTGCCTGGGTCACCTATGTGCTCCCTGAGTATAGTCTCAGGCTGCCTTGGGACACGGGCAATTCTGACGAGAGAGGCTGAGTGACCACAGAGGCAGGGGCTGAAGGGATGCAGCCACAAGCCAGTGTATGTCAAGAAGAGTCCACAGGAGTGTTGTGTCCTTGGGAGAGAATCTCCTGTCTCTCCCATGAGCCTCAGCGGGGGCACAGCCCTAGCCACACTTGCCTCAGCACACACAGTACTGTAAGGAAGGATCCAGTCTGAGGTGAGCAGAGCGCGAGGCCTCACCCCTATGCTCTCCCTCCAATGGGTGACCCCAGAAGCCTTCTTGGTGGCCTCCTGGCTCCTGGAACACACATTTGTCTTCTGGGTGCTCAGATACCTCTTGTAGGCGCCGTGCCTGCTGCTCTAGGCTCCATGGAGGAAGGGGTCAGGAATGCTTGCTGAGGGAACGAATCCCGAGCACTGACATCCGGGAACTTGGGGTTAGTCACATTTTCAAAAAAGGCAGCCAGGGGAAGAAATCAAGGGACGCTCTGCCTATCGGACAGTCCTACCTCACCTCACTCAACGCACCAGGATCCCTGTCTCACTAGGACCTGAGAGTGCCCAGCCCTGGGACAGCCTTGCCTCATGAACACAGCAGAAATCCAGGTGTCTGCTGCCACTCAGCCACCAAAGCAGCAAGACCTGTTCTGAGACCTCGTCTACAACTTACTCACTTACTGCAAGCACACTGTAGACCGTCTACACACCCAAAGACACCTGGCCTGCTGACAGGGACTAAGCTGGGCAGCTCAGAAACCGGCAGATGGCTCCAGATGAGAGATTTTACTGAGGTCAAAGGGACAGGTGTGTCCTCCCACAAAAGCACCAGGAGTGCACACAGCGGCCCCCTAGTGTGTGTTCTTGGTCACAGCCCTGAGCAACATTATATAGTTGATTAGAGTCCAAGAACCCCATTTCTCACCCTCCCCCACCAGGCCAATGATTGTCAGTACGTCATTCCGCAGGTCACTTCTTCCGCTGGGTTCCACTTCCCTCACCAGCTGAAGGAGAGGTGACAGAGCTTGAGTACATGCTCACACCGTGCTCCCCAGGGAGAAGCCAGAGGTCCCTGCCCCCACACCCATCCCTGCAACACTTTAAACCTTCCACATGCTGTGACCCTGGGTCCTAGTGTCTGAGGTCCCTCTGCTAGCCACACACCCAGATCTCTGTGAGCAGTATCACGGTCCAGCAACCGGGCGACTTACACCGTCTGTGCCCACACAGCCCACGGGGTGGGCCCTGCTGGCTCTTGGGGGTAGTGCAGTCTTCGTGGGGTCTGCCTTCCCGTTGTGACATGTGTGGGACCTGTCAGAGCTCCACAGCTCAAAGCTGGACGGGGGCAGGAAGGGTGGGATGACGGCCTTTAGCTTGTCACTGGGGAGCCGGGGGAAGGGCGCTCCGTTTCGCAGCTGAAAAAGATGAGCCAGGATTAGATGGGCCCTGGAAGCTCCCTCTCTGGGGAAGGAGCCGGGCTCCCTGCACCATAGATGACAGAGCCTCTGCACACTTCTCCACTGGCAACGGGAGCCCAGACAGCATTGCAGGCTCTCCTTCCAGTAACCCAGGGCACTGTGGCAAGAGGAGGGTATGGACAGGAGACAGCAAACCAGAGACTAAGAGATGCTAAAGTAGCATACAAAGGGGATGGGGCAAAGAACATTCCAGACATAGGATGGGCAGAATATAGGCATGCCTAGAGCCAGGGATACAGCAGGAGGTGCAGAGACACAAAGCCAGCATGTGCCATGCTGGGATAAGCATAAGGGGCAGAAGCTGGGGGCTGCAAGCCCAACCACACTCCCTTCACGCCCACCATGCCCTGGCCATGGCTCCACTGTGGACATTTCTTCAACTGTGACATAATTTTACTCTGTGAACCTACACTGGGGTCAGTATACAATCCACACCGCACTGACTGTTGGATGTCTGCAGCAGCATTCCAATGTCCACGTTTATTTTAATTAAGGGAAGGCTGAACATGGTGCCAGATGGTCCTCCACAGGGACAGACATCCCACGGTTAACCCTGCCCCGGGGGTGGGCAGGCGAGCAGGAGGGCAGCTTTGCACCAGTAGCTGCAAACATCCACCCTGGGGCCAACAGCACCATGGGCCCGCAGCTATCCATCCACCATGAGCCACCGAGTGAGCCCACTGGTGTCCTCTGCTGCACACAAGCAGTAGGACAGAAGAGTGCCAAGGCTGGCAGCAAGCCTCCCAGGCTTCTTTTCACAGGCTAAGCTGTTTCTCCGCCAGTCTGTAAATGGGCATCATCCTCTCTGGAATGGACAGGCTTCCCCTATCTGACAAAAGCTGGGCTAGATACTCAGGGCAGCCAGCCCACCACAGACGGGCACTTCTACGGCACTTCTGGAAGCAACGACTTTCACATTCTTTGCCTGAGGGGTGTCAGGAAGCCGAGGAGACTGCAGTATAAGGATGTTCACAGAGCTGTTAAAATTGCAAAGAGCTACAGAAGCCCCTCCCTAACTCCCAGGGGTCTGTCTTGGGTGAAGTCACTCTGATGGAATGTCCTGTCACACGGCTATTAAACATGATGTGGCTAAACAAGGTTTTAATGACATGGAAAAGATTATGGGAAATTGTTAATAAATCAGTTCCAAGACACTGAGGGGAAATGGTAATACCACTGGTCGTGCGCAGCTCTGGGGAGGTTGGGTGAGAATGTGCACAGAGCTGAACACTTAGGAAGTGCTGAGGTGTTTGCTGGTCTTAGTATAACCTGATTCCACAATCCTAGATACTAAAAATGCTTAGAAAAAAAACCACAAAGGATGAAAACTAAAAATGCCACCGTGACTCACTCTGGATGTGTGATCTTAATCATCTTGGGAGACCCTAACTACACCCAACGGACAGGCAAAGTGTGGACAAAGGCAGAGACCACTTGCTTGGCAGCTCGGTACCTAACTACCCTGCCTAGGCTTGGTAGGCAAGTTGCTCCGGCTTGCCTGTCCTTGACAATACTGCCCTCTGCTGGCCAGAATTAGCATCTCAGTGCCAAGGTGCTCTAACCAGGAGAGTCTTGGTACCAGAGAACATCAAGCCCAGAGAGGTGAGGTAACAGTCAAGATCAGACAGCACTAGGCTGAAGGCCTCCCGGGAGACAATCTCCTTTCAAAACTACCGCTGGGATGATAACCACCCCTTAGTTAGAGGCAGCTTTTCTACCAGGATCTACCTTCCACATCTCTTTAGCAATGACATTCCTGTTGTTTAATAGGAACCTGGTCACCTGGACAGATTTCAGGGGCCAGTCTGCACAGTGTGCTGTGGCCACGTGACTCGACTGGAAGCCTTCTGCCCTGAGCAGAAGTGACATGGGGATCCCCTCCCTCTTCCTCACTACACAAACTGAATGGTTTTCCTTCACGTGACATTCAGTGTCACCCCAGAGCCTCAGCCACAGAACCAAGAGATCATAGACGGGAACTTCTAGAACATATGCTAAAAACAACCAAAATGAAAAAAACACAAAAACCAAAATGAAAAAAAAAAACAAAAAACAAAAACCTTCCTTTTAAGTTTTACTCAAAATGCTCTGACTAAGCATTGGAAAGTCTAACACAGGACGTAACGGCCAGAGCTATGGAAGCCCTCTTGGACTATGAGGTAATCTTGATCAATAGAAACCTGAGAATAGACGAACTGAGGTCCCCAACGCTGTGGAGTAAGCTGCTGTCTCATTTGTGTCACTATGACCTCAGGGGCTTCTAATACTCTTAGCTTACCCTAATTCTAAGCTTACAGGTCAGGAAACTGAGGCCCTTCTAGACTAGAAACACCCCTTCCTCAGCTCCCCCACTTAACCAGAATGGTGAGTCTTCCTGCTAATGCTGGTTGCCTGTCAATTTCTCCCATCTGGTCCCTACCACATGGCCAGGACTTGGATGTAGCCGCTAAGGTCTGGGGACCTGGGAAACACTGGAATGGTGTTTCCCTAGCATGGTGCACACATGAGGCCCAGATACTGTATGACTTGGCATGATGGATCCCCTTCATCCCAGCACTTGGTTGACAGAAGCAGGAGGACTAGATGTTAAGTTACCCTTGGCTACACAGCAACTGTGGGGCCACCTTGGGTTGTGTGAGACCCCAAGTCTTCACAAGGCTTCATTCGCAGTTCAAGGCTGGCATCTGCTCTGATCCATGGAAGCCAGTGCTCCACTGGATGGTACCCATCTGACCATCCCTCTACCTGTGGCTACCATGGAGGCAAACACTCACACCCTTCCTCCTCAGAATCAAGCTGCCACGGACCGGCAGTCATGTTGAGTGTGACAGACTGGGCATTAGTAACCAGTACAGAAACCTCTGTTCTGCTGAGGGTCCACGGGCCGGGCACAGCCTCTCTTGCCTCTCATGCTTTTAGGCACCCACTCACCATGGTTGTCAGTAACACATCTCCCTTCTCTCTTCTTGGGTTCCCAGGACCTGCAGAACAAACAAAAGCTTCCTGAAATGGCCTCCCTGTGACCACCGCCTGCAGAGTGGTGCCGGGGCCCCCACATCCTGGAAATTCAGCTCTCCTGGGGACGTAAATATTTAATAACAATTGGTGTTCAATATACTGACAGATGGAAGACATTTAAAGTCCTCTCAGAGTACGTTTCCAGCCTCTGCCTTGCTGGGTCAGATAGTAGTAGCATGCCCACTCAATAGTCTGTCTCTAACAGTAGTACCAAAGGGGTCGATCCAGGATGGGAATCTGACTGCTGGAGGGATCTTATCAAATCTGTTTTCCTTCCAATCTGGAAATCCTTCAGCAACCTGGCAAGGTCCTTCGGTCAGCTAAATGCCCCCAGTGGTGTGAGGCTCACCACCTTACTGTGTGAACTCCCTGTGTTTCAAAACCCTTTCAGTACCACAAGTCAATCACGCTGGATGGTGAAGACACCAACCATCAAAGGCCGTGCCTGGCCTGTAGTTCTTAGTAGGAAGTGAAGAACCAGACCTCAGAGCTCCTCTGCAGGTTACTGCTGACCACTCTACTACAATCAGCATGGCATGTGCCTATTCTAGTGTCTCCCAGATCAGCCGCTGGTCCTGTGTCTCATCTCATGGCCTGCTAGAGTTCAGCAGGTGGAGCCTGGGCCTTGGTGTCCCCGTTGGCACCCACCCCGGGTGCAGCTCTTCTCACCACTGTCTTTGGTTGCATGGGCTGCTTCAGGTGGCCCAAGGTGGCTAGTCCTGTCCTGGGGGGGTGCCCGCATGGTGGAGTCCAGCGCCAGCTCAGGCTCGTCAGAGAAAGGCAAAGGTTGGTTGGCAGCCAGCCCGCGTGGCAGTGTCTGCATAAGTTTGAGCTTTCGGAACCTGTTGGACATCCGGCTCCACCAGGACTGTGTGGGAGGGAAGAGACAGGAGTCAACTGTAGCTGACAATAGGACAGATCCAGGGACAGGCCCTGGAACAAGCTCCATCCAGCGTCCCCCCTCCTGGGTGCCAAGCAGCCACTGCACCTCTCCCAAAAGAGCACGCTATTCACCAGATCCTCCCCCAGCCTTTCCAGGCCACCCCTCATCTCTTCGATGCCGTAACACAGAGAAACAAGGAACAGGGCAAGGAGCTGGCTGCTTGGGGTCTTAACCATGAGCCAGAGATGGGCAGAGGCCGCAGCAAGTAGCTCCAAAAGCCTGACACCACTCCCTGCAAAGCCCCCTCCACCTGCACTAGAGATGTTGACAGAACTAGAACCTAAGCCATCTGTGGCTACAGCCAGTCTCCTTCCAGGGCTGAATGTAGAACCAGGCCTACAGTCAACATCCTCAGCAGCTCCCATCAACACACAAAGTGGTGAGATGGGGTGATGGCCACAGGAGACAGCATCGTAAGACCATCTTGGACAAGCCACAGAGAAAGGCAGGCCAGAGCAGAATGACTCCAGGGGGGAGTTGATACATGAGGCAGTGCAGGTGTCTGTCTCTCGGGAATAAAGTTTGGCTCTAAACAAGCAGGGTGGGGCAAGAAAAGTGAGAGACACCAAGAGAGACTCTGGCACTTGCAGGAAGCAGCAGAGGGCTGCAGGGACCCTGAGTGGCAGTCAGATGGAAGGCATCAAACATCATCTCTGTTTTCTCAGCTTCTCCAGAAGCAGCTGCTGTGTGGGGTCAGAGAACAGCATCCCACAGGGAAAACAGAGCCACAGGCCCAGCGCTGCCGTGCATGTGCGGTCTGTCTAGCTCAGGTCTATATGCTGCAGGACTGAAAAAAAAAACAAAAAACAACAACAAAAAAAACCTCTCCATTTATAAACTTGGGTTCTACACCACTATCTTGATTCCTGGCTTGTTCTAAAGTTGAGGGGAGCAATTCTAGGCCCCAGATTCTTGCAAAGCAGCTAATGGGATCACCCCAGTCTCCTCAGATCCCCTCATTTCCTATGAGCTCCCCAGCTTTATGGCTAGTCATGCTGACATCGCCTCCTCAAAATCAATCTAGCCCTGGCAACAGGGAACAACAGCCCCCCGCCCCCAGCCCTTTCAAACCTTCAGGCCTCCCTTGTCGTCGGGCAGCACAGGGATGCTCCAGGGTTGCCTGGCCTTCGAGTGGGGCAGGGGTGGCCGGTGGCTGGGCCGACCTCGGTCTTTATTCACCTGCATGCACACAGACGCCAGCAGTCGAACAAGTTCAGTGTCTGTGGGCACAAAAAGCAGCGCCCGCCCTGTGAATACGGCTTCCTGTCCCTGGGGAGAGGACCAAGTCAACTCTTATCAGCCTTAGAACTCGGCCCTGCAACAGCAAAGCAGGCTCCCCTGAGGAGTTCAGCCTCCCCACTTCTCTCCATCTGATGTTCTTAGAGGCCCCCTCCCTCCCAGAAGGCAGGGTATTGAAAGGCATGGGACCTCAGCCAGACCACAGCAGTTCCTATTCTGTGTCTGTCCCACCCCGGGTAGTGGCAGGTAAATTACAGTCCCTCTGTATGGTTCACAAGGAGGTGACATTAACCCCAGCACATAAATGTGTCTTGAGGATTCCTCGGGAGCTCAAGGTGCTGGCATTCAGGGTGTGCTTAAGAGTGCTCCAAATCATATTAGCTCTTCCTGCAAGCGCCTTGGGCAACCTGTGAAAATGGTTCAATATTCTCTTGACCCAGAAAACCCTATGAAATCATGCAAATCAAGAGGGTCAGGTCTTCATGCTCACTTTAATGGCATCTGTGAAACTGCCAGGGCCATCAGAGATATGCATATCTGAACAGCCAGCAGGTACCTCAAGGATGTCTTTAAATAATCAGTTTGTGTCATTTCAGTGGTTGTAATGGGGGAGCTGTGTAGGAATGCTCAGGCCAAAGGGTGAGGCTGAGGACTGTTTCGATGGCCCCCAAACAGTGCTCACTTTTCCTACACGTGCTACCTCAGAGGGTGACGCTGAACTTAAAAGATTTAGGTGTAGAGTCTCCATTCAGTGAACATCTCCAGGTAACCAAGCTTCCGCAATGCGCAGTTGAAGTTCTCAGGGTCAGGTTGAACCTGACCATGGGTAAACTCCCGCGCCTCTCTGAGATGGCCTCACTGAAAAGCCGTTGTCCCTAGAGAGGAAGCTGCACTACAGCAAACCACATCCCAGCAGAACTGCACTTTTGGCATTGGAGAAAACTCACCATAAACTAAATGCAAATAAAATTGTTTTAAATGCGCTATTATTACTGTGAACTCAACTAGGTTGTTTTAGAAAGCATGTTGGACAAAACTGGGACGAGAGCACTCAGCTGCTGGGCTTGGAAAGGCACCCATGCACAGTGAGGGACACATGGGTCAGACCCCCAGAGGGGGCCCTGTGCTGGGGAGCACCTGGACTCACCTGACACCCCTCTACCTGTCCATCTTTCCAATGCCCTTAGGGTAAAGCAGTAAAAAGAAAGGCAGAGAAAGCCCGAACTCTAAGCATTCAATAGCAGGCAGGTTTGTGCTAAATTTAAGAGTGTTAACTGCTGGGTTCATAGCAGGCTGTAGCTCTAGTTTCAGGGGATCCAATGTCCTATCTGGCCTTCATGGGTATTGCATGTATGTGGTGCACAGCTGTCCATGCAGGGTTCAAACCACTCTACAAACATTTTTTTTTCTAATCATAAAACAATCTCTAAAGCACTAAGAATGGGTGTGGCAATACCCATAATCCCAGACGTCAGGAGGCTGAGTTTAAAGTCAGCCAGAAGAACACAGTGAGACCCTGCCTTGGGGAAAAAAGAGGGAGGAGGAGGAGGGGAGACAGAGGGGGGGGAGAGGAAGGGGGAGGGGAGAGGGGGAGGAGGAAGGGAGAGGAGGAGGCTAGGTGTAGAGATACTCCCAAGGCTGACAGGCTGAGTACAAGCCCCAAACCCACACAGTGGAAGTAGAAAACTAACAAGTCATCCTCTGACCTCATGTGCACCATGACACATACAACGCAAGTGTAGTTTTTACAAAGCCTCCATTCCTACAACATGGGGCTGGGATTCCAGCTCAGGCTCAAAGCCTAAGTAAGGCTCAGGAGGCCTCTGAGCTTCTCCATCTCTAGACTGAACCTTTAGGATAATCAAGAGAGTGACATGTCAGAGAGACCCAGCCCCTTTTAGGGCCAGTCAGAGCAGGATTATGGGTATTGCCACACCCATTCTTAGTGCTTTAGAGAGAACGGCAGGGCCAACAACCACCCAGAGAATCAGGGCAGACATGCTATTAAAGGACCGCTGGCCTGCAGTCTGGCCGTGGCATAGAGCGGGCCTCCTAATGTTGCCTGCAAAGTCACTTAGTATCTCTGACTGTGACCACAGAATGGCTCTAGGTCCTAACAGCCTGCAAAGTCATATGCCCTTGCCTGCCCTCTCTCTCTCCAACAATGCTGGGATCACTAGTGCCAGAAGAAGGCTGGCATAGAGAGTCCCGAGGGCATGGGGTATGCCCTTGATCCCTGAGACTGACTTTTCTACAAATCAGCACAGGCTTCATATAATGAATGGAGGCCGTGCTCCCACCGGTACCCAGGTGACCAAGGGTGTGGCAGCCTAGCGGTCTGCAGCTCACTCACCAGGATCGTTCAGCAGCATCACCAGGTCAAAGGCCGTGTACCCATTTTTGGCTCGAAGAGCAACATCAGCCCCTTGATTTAGCAGATACTTGACAATTTCTTTATTTCTGGGGAACAAAGAGGCAGGCAGTTAGGCTTCCTAGTCTCATTGGGTGTTGATCACCCTACAGCTCACAAGCACAGGCTTGTTCACAGGAAGGTGCTGTGGCCCACTAGGGGTAGGGCCTACTGGTCATTGTGGATGTGACCCTCGAAAGGGGAGGTTGGGCCTCTGGCTTTGCCTCCTGGATTAAGCACTTTCTTGGACACTTGCTCTCTGCCTATGCCTTGGATCCTTTCACCAGAGGTTGGAAGTCTTGGGACCGCTCCATCTTGAACAACAACCTGGAGACCCATGAACCAGAATAAACCTTTTCTTTATAAATTAACTGTCTTGGGCATTTTGTTAGGAGTGACACAAAACTGGCTAATCCAGCAAGTGACAGGGAAAGTGTGGCTATGTTCCCGGACAACGAGCCTGCCAACATTAACCAGGGAACACGGTCTTCCAGTGTTTAAGCGGGACATAGCCAATCACGCCCCGCCACTCAGCAGGTCAGGGGCAAATGTGCTTTCTATCAGTCCTACTGTTCCTCCCTAATGACAATAAAAACCAGGGCCTCTGCCCCGAAAGTGCTCAGCCACCACACCTACCTCTCGGTGGACAGGACCTTCCTTCCAGAACTTTCTAGCAGGGTCAAGGATTTGAGGTTCATCAGATAAGGTAACTAATGCAGGAGTGTGATATGGCCAGCTGAACCAGACAAGAGGAAAACCCCTAAGGGGAACATTTAGCGGCTATAAGATGACCCCAGAGGGGCCTGCAGAAGGGTGACAGCCCACCTGGCTGGGATGATCACATTACTTTAAAGGGGAAGGTCAAGATGACTGTCAGAGTCTAAGGTGATATTTGTGGCCACTGCTCATATCCTGGAGGGGATGCTTAATGGAGGTCTCTGAACTGCCATGTGAAACGCCAAATGAACCAATAACAGATCAGCTGGAAATAAATGAGAAATGATCTTTCTGCCTAAGATGCACCTGCTGTGTGCGTTTACACAGCCATGGGGAAACTCAAGGGCAGGGTAGCAAGTACCCCAGATAGAGACAGAGGCTGGCTGAATAAAACCCACATCCATTCTATCTTTTTGCATGTCTTGATGTCCTCACAGCCCTGGGCTGGCTACAAGTTGAATCTTGAGTCAGAAACCCATCGCCAGCTGGCCTCGTGTGGGAGACACGGACCCGTGGTAGGTGGCCTGCATGAGGGCCGTCCAGCCATGCACGCTGTCCTGCTTGTCCATGTCTGCGTGCTTCTCCACCAGCAGCTGTACCAGGGGCAAGTGCCCCGTGACAGCAGCCAGCATCAGTGGGGTCGCCCCGTCCCCGTTGACCAGGTTCACATGGTTGGGGTCTTCGTCCGCAATCTCCTTCACCAGCTGGAAGTTCCCTACAAACAGCAGGAGTCCAGGTGACACACAGGTGACACACAGCCCCTGGCCCCACAAGGTCATTTATTCAGTTGTCTCTCACTCTGCCTCTGCTGTGGTCATGGGGGCCGCTACTCAGATCCCTCTATCTGTGACAGACGGAGACCAGCATATGAACAAACACAAGTGCTATCTGTGTCTCAGAGCAAAGGGAGAGTGAGGAAGGGCCACAGGCCTGAAGAGGGAAAAATACAGGTTTAGATGGTAAGCAGGAATCCGGGAGGGCTGCCTGAAGGTGGTGTCTGTAGCAAGAGGGAACCCTGGAGCTTGGGAGATGGATCAGTAGGTAAACGTGCTACCCATGCAAGCCTGAGGACTTGAGTTTGAATCTCCAGGACGCCACATAAAAGATAGACACGGCATGTAGCAGTAAGTGTTTGTAATCTCAGTGCTCCTAGAAACAGGAGAATGCCAGCAGCTTGCAGTGGCCTGGTGTATGAAGCAGAACACTATGGAAAACCTTCTCAGGAGGTTAGGTAAGAAAGGAAGGTGAGCAATGGTGAGGCCAACCTCTGCAGGATGGCATGCCACACCAGCGCCTCGCTCTCTCATACACACACACACACACACACACACACACACACACACACAGAAACTCTGGGCTAAAGAGCCCTTCTGTCATCGAAAAACTGAGGCTCGCAGAAAGAGCCAGGCACATCTAGCTGGTGATTCAGTAGGGGCCTGGGAGAGTGTTCTAGAAGTGTTCTAGAGTGTTCCAGAGTCTGTGGGTAGAACACTCTAATAAGAGGCCTCCAGGGCCCACCCTTCCCTGGTGAGAATGAATTAGAACATCACAAAAGTTAAGAAATTACTTCTAAATGAAAGCAAACAAGAAAACTGCATTTCTTTATCAGATTCCTTGTGCCCGTGAATTAGTGTGGGAATCGGGCTAGAGGGAGGGGCTTGGGCTCTTCAACATCCAGAAAAACCCCTTGAAGCACTTACCCATCTTCAGGGCATAGAAAATATCTGGTCGCCTCTTCTCCTCATCTGGGTAAACAGAGATTTCCAGAATTAACGGAGGAGAAGTTTAACAGAACTCTAAAACCACATCGGGTCAGAGCACAGGCTCTAAAGGGCAATTCCTTATAAGTCATGGGGCAGAAGCTCAGAGCAGGGGACTGACTAGGTGACAGCCTTTCTGGGCAGCTGTTATCCCAGGCTTTTGAAAACACTGCAAACTGTGGGGTGTATTTACCTAGGTTAATAAAAAAAAAAAGTATGGTCTTGGAAAATGTTCATTCTGTAAGAATTTGAAAAAGAAACTGTTAAACTTCTAAAATCTAACTACAACTAACTAAGTTCAAGGTCAGAGAGCCCTGTGACACTGGATCACTGAGCTCTGGAAGTAATGGCTGTGCCCCCCACCCCACCCCAGAAAAGCACCTTTTCTTTCTTCCCAGGCACTTGAGTGCGGTGCCCCGCCAGTCTGTGGACAATTGTCAGGCCAACTGCCCATCAGACATGTTCACACTGGGCTCTGACCCTTGGCCTGGTGCAGCGACTCCCTGTCCACCAATGCAAGCCTCTGGCCTGACGTCCACGCCGCACCAGGCCCAGCAGTCATCCACGAACAGGAAACAGGCATTCCCTAAAGCCAGTGAGCATGCTGAGCAGCACAGGCAGGGCTCCTGAGCCTTACTGAACTCCATGAGGGACACCCATGGCTCTGGGCTGGCTGGGAGGAGCAGTGAGCCTGAGCCCCACGTGAGCCAGAACGCACGTTTGTTTCTGCACTGGCTGCCCCACTGACATCAGCATCTGTGCCACGGAGTTGTCTCAAGGAGCAGCAAGTGACATAGAAAGGAGGTGCTTCAGAAATGTGAAGCCTATCAAGGTACCACTGTGCTAACTGGCCTCCAGCAGCCATCCCAGCCAAGCTGTAAAATGGAGTAATACCGTGACTCTCAGTATCAACTACAGCCAGGGACACGGAAGAACAGGGCTAATTTTGCCTGTGAAATATCAACACATGGAGCCATATCGTAGTCACTGAAAAAGCACCTCTGGGGGCTGGAGAGATGTCCAGCAGTTAAAAGCACTGGCCACTCTCCCAGAGGACCCAGGTTTGATGACCAGTACTCACATGGTGACTCATTGCAGGGGCTCTGGTGCCCTCTTCTGGCCTCCTGGGGCACCAGGCCCACATGCAGTACACAGACATTCATCCAGGCAACACACCCATATACATAAAATAAAATCTGTAGAATTGTAAGTGCCTTCGAATTGCTTACGAGCTCCGTTTGCTGAGGCCCGGGGTTTCTGAGGGGCAGGAATGTCACCAATCTTATTGCTGGATGCTAGGCAGCCACCTGGTACCATGAGTCACTAACAGTCCATCCTGGCTCTTGATGCTAGGACAGCTATTTGCACTGATAACCCGCACTGCTGGGCTGGGCCTTTCTTTATTCTGGGCTTCAGTGGTGTTGTCCAGGGACTCCACCACGTCCCAAGGAGAGGACACCTGACCCAGCCTCTGCACAGCATGAGACAGAAGAATGTCACAGTCACCGGGCAGCTTTGGTTGGGACAAGAAAGAACACAGGGAGGCCAAGATCTTGTGTGGGTGGATTTCCTGCATTTCCAGGGAAGAACGGTGTGTGAGTGAGTGTGTGTCTGTACTGCTGATGACTTAAGGACCTACGGTATGACAATCAATCGTGCAGCCTTCACGGCTGTGGTGGTCCCCTGGGGTTAAGAGCACTTGCAGGACTTCTGAGGTCCACTTGTGGTTATCTTCCCTGGGTGGCCATCCCTGCCATCTCACAATGCCTGGCACAGCCAGTCTGGCTCTCTTCTCATCTGCTGTTCTCACTCACGGCACTAACCTCTCCCACATGGTCATTTATTTCCTACTTATAACCTGCCTTCCCCTACCAAGGGGAGGGATCTGGCTCTCAACTGTTCGCTGGCACATGCCAGGTGCTTTGAAGGGCGCCTGGAACATAGCAGGCATCCCACACTAGCAGAGAAACTGAACTTCCACTGTTGGGAGCTATGCACCGGGGACAGACATTTCAAAGTACAACTGTCACAAGAGCCTGGCAAGAGAAATGCATCTATACTTCATGAAACCTGATACTAGGATCCCCAGGAAGCTGACACCGACACCGACACCGTGACAGTGATCACACGGCCCACCCTGAGTGGGCAAAGAGAAGCTCAAGCCAGGTCTGGCAGAGTCAGCACTTGTCACCCACTTTGCTCAGTGCCCAGGCTGTGTGTGACACTATTGAGCAGAGGTTCCAAAATGCAACATGCTGTGTGACTACTCCTCTAAGAACAACCCTAAAAACAACAGCAAACAAACACGAGACTGCCAGGAAAACCCAGACTTGGAAGGGAACCACTGCACACTCACTACGAGTGACCTGGTCCCCAGGGACTGGTGGCCAGCACCTTCCAGAACAGGGGCTACAAACCTAGGCTTGGGACCAACCTGTCCCAAGTTTGTCTCGGCACCCAGCACAAGGCCACACTCACTCACTTACATTCTAAATGCAGCTGCTCTCACTCTAACAAGGGCCAATAATCACTGGTCAGCACCTACATAGCCCAGGAAGTCTAAATCTTCATCACCTGGACTTTTACAGAGAAAACTTTGCCGGCTTCTGTTCTAGAGGGATCCTTGGACCACTTACATCAGAGCCAGCTGAGGGAGGAAGGTCAGGTAGAGAGAAAAGGCCTCACTGTACAAGTTCACAGGCTCTACCTACTCCCAGCAGTACCTGGTCATGTTGGGAAATGTGTAAGGCCTGTGTGTAACCGGCATTCATAGGTACTGTGTAGCTCAAAGCTCATGGCCTGCGTGCACTCCTTCTGCACACATTTTTAGTTTGGCAAACCTTGGCTTGTGCAACCTAAACAATCATCTCTGTAAAGCCACAGCAGGGACCAGGGTGTTGGTGGGGGGTGACTTTTGGGGGAAGTGGTGGGAGGTGGGAGGGTAGGGGGAGGGAGTGGGGAGTGACTGGGCCAGTGGTGGGGAAGGGGGTTGGCCTGACCTGTTTTTGGCCTGACAGTGGTCAGTGGGTCCAGGTATTCAGCAAGATCCCTGTACTTGCGGTCGAGAGCAACCTCGAAGGCAGTCTTCTCCAGTACACTGAGGTGGTCAGGGTTGGCTCCCTTCTCCACCAGCTGCTGCGCCACATTCAGCTTCCCAAGGAGGGCTGCCAGCATCAGAGGGCTCCAGCCCACAGTCCGGGCTGTGTGGTTAGGGTCCGCACCCCACTCCATCAGCAGACGTACCACGGCCTCGTGCCCATGCTGAACAGCGGCCATCAGGGCTGTAATGCCCAGCAGTTCATCCCCGCTGCCTCCCGTTGCTGGCGACTCTCCAGAAGGGGTGTGGTGGTCCACAATGGCTCCCGCCTCTAGCAGCAGCTTCACCACACCCAGGTGGCCACCCCGAGAAGCCACGGTGAGCACACTGGCACCCAGCCGATTCTGAGCATTGACATCGGCTCCATGATCCAAAAGGAGGTGTGCCACGCTCACATGCCCACACCTGCCGGGAAGATGGGGGTTGTTGACACTGAACAGAAAATGCTGACAATCGAGCAGTTCTGATGACCCTCACTAATGTCAACTACTGCAGGCACAGGGGCTGTTCACAAGGGATGACCTCAGCCTGGTGTGGAACGCCATCAAGGAAAACTTCTTACACAGGCTTCACACATGTACCCATAGACATGCAAACATGCATATGTGTGTACACACACAGAAAATAAATGGACACAGTAGTGCGCGTACATAATCCCAGCAGTGGAGGCGTGAAAACAAGTGGGTCGGTGTAACCTGCCCGCCTGCTCTCCATGCTCCAGGCCCATGAGAGACTGTCAAGAAAACAAGGTGGGGGTCTGCAGAGACAGCTCAGCAGTCAGGACTTGTTGCTCTTGCAGAGGACCTGGATGTGATTCCCAGTACCTACTTGGTGGCTTACAACCATCCGCAATTCTAGCTCCAGGGTATTTGAAGTTGTCTTCCAAACTCAGGGGGTACCAGACAAATACGTGCACAGACATGCAGGCAAAACAGCATACACATAAAACAAAAGAAAATAATCTAAAATTTAAAAAAACATATACACACACACACACACACACACACAGGCACACATTTACACACACTGAGGACAGATCCATCTGCCTATACCACTCTGCCCTCCACATCTGAGTTTTCTGTACTCTGAGTTATGGCCTGCTAAGCTGTCTCTGCCAGTGCTGATCCCCTCATGTTCCCTTTGTGGTGATTCATATCTACCCTCCTCAGCCCCCACCATCACCTGCACATCCCAGTGTGGCAGCTGCCCTGGGCAAAAGGACTCTGGCACCTCCACGGAGCCCTACTGCCACCTGCTGGCAGGAATGTTTACTGCAGGTGACTATGAGCCTGGTGTAGTCCCATCCTTCTCAAAGAAACTCCAGCTATGGCTGTATTCAGGGCCCAGAGAAGACAGACAGGCTCCTGCCAACTCCCTGACTCCAGGGGGAGGACAGATGCCGCTTCTCAGTGGGCAGAGTTATGTTTTAAGGTGTGAGGTCTCTGAACGGAGAGTGTCCAAGCTAAAGAAGGTTCCTCCTGGCTAAGGGGATAGACACAAAGACAAATCCAGGGAAGGGGGTGTCAGAAGACTACAGTGCAGTGGTCAGGCTTGGAGGCTGAGTTGTCGCTCGGCCCTCCTTTGTGGAAGTGGATTTTGTGCTTCAGCGAAAGCTCAGGGCTTCCTTCCCTGAAGGAGGCAGGGCCAGGGCTGAACTCTGGTCTGAGGCTGCAGCTGAATATAAAATACCTTCTGGGCTGTGAACCTTGACACACCAGGCTGCCTCCTGCAGTGTGCAAATGAGAACCTGGTGATCTGGCCCCCCAGCCCAAGGCAGGATGGGGGCCTCTTCTCCCGAGCAGAGAGGTGGGTGAGGAAACACACTCCCGTGCAGAAACTGCAAACTCAAGCCCCCTCCCGCCTCCATCCCTTTCCCTGCTGTCTGTCCTCCAGAGAGCCCCCACCCCCACCCAACCCTCCAGGTCCCTCCCACCTGCCCACAGCCAGGAGGGCTGCCTACATCACTGATATTTCCCAGCCCCTTTCTGCACCTTCCTACCCTCCTTCCAGGCACTCCGTCATGAGCGTGACTCACAGGGTCCTGCCAAGCAGGGTGCTGTGCCTCTGTGCTGCTCAGGGCCCGCTCCCATCTCGCCAACTCTGAGCAGTTTCCTGGGCTCCCATCTGAGGACCCCCCAAGTCTGCAGCTTCTCTCTGTCTAAACCTGAGCCCTCTTTCAAAAACTGTTTCTTGCCTACCTGATTGTAACTAAGGACAGGGTTAGGGGACTTCCCTGGTCACTAGCACAGGAGATGGCCCATGTTAGGGTTCAATATATTCATTCGGTCTATGAACTGATAAATGAACGTACTCATTGACGACAGGGAAGGGAGGTCTGAGAGAGAGAAGGCAACCAGGGGCTGCTTTGACCGCCACTGCAGTAGAGTTAAAAGCTCCCACCGGTTTTGGGAGCACAAAACAAACTCTAGTGTAATCTCTAGCTGCAGATTACAAGGTACTTTCAGATTCTTATCTCATTTGAAATCCGGAGATGTACACAGTGCCTCCCACTTCACAGATAAGGAGGCAGCAGAGTGGAGCAGAGAGCAATTAATCTCAATTTGAAAGTGACAGGACCCAAACCGGCCCCAAGAATTTCAAATCGCAGCCCCTCCAGCCTGCCCGGTTCCTACCGGGGAAGCAAAGGGACTGAATTTGAGCAGAAATACTGAATTTTGCAATGTTTTCTGAACTCCCAGGTAGCCCTGGAGAGCATTCAATTAGGCTGAAAAATATAAAATGATCCAACGGCGCCCTAGATAATTTTGCGTGTGTTCATTTTCTAATAGGTAATTACTGAAAACGGGGCTGCTGGGGGCTTCTGAGCAGGTGCTGAGGCTGACAACTAATTTCAGCAATTAACACCTGTGCTTTGAGAGCTGGCACACGATCCTGCCACTCAGAGCACCTGGCATGAGTGAGGTAAAGACAGAAGTGGGTGAAAGGTAAACGGGCCAAGGTGTGGCTAGACAACCTCGCCATGCTGTCCCCTGCTCAGAATCACTACCAATGCCCGAGGGGAGTTGTCAGTTGCTGGATTCACAGCTCTCCGGCCATCCATCAGTCTGTGAATCTGACTCTGTCACTCAACTCACCTTGTGGCTGTGGACAAGTTACATAGCTTCTCTGGACCTCAATTCCTTGTCTCTAAAGGGGGGTCAACAATGATACATACTTCCGAAGGTTTGGGGTGGACTGAAGGAATGAATCCATTTAAAGCAATAAGCACGGTGCTGGATACAAAGTGGGTGCTCAAGAAATGCCACTGTTAGCTGGACCCAATGATGCGGGCAGGGCTGATGTAGGGCAATTAGACCTGCTCGAGCTACATAGTAAGTTCAAGGACAGCCGGGGCAGTTCAGTGAGCCTCTGCTTTAAGGGCCGAGGTGGTAACTCTGTGATAGCATGCTTGCCTGCCAAGTACAGGCCCTGAGTTCATCCCCACTACTGGGGAGGGGGAAGAAAAGAATAATCTATTTTTGCAAATAGGAACTACGGTTCTACTTAAACCATAGGAAGCCATTGTCTCCAAGTGCTGACACAGGGTCTCTTCGGCTTGCCTCATGGACAGATGTTGGAAGGCACAACAAGATGATAAACACAAGTCCACTTAGGCAGGCACCGTGGGTATCTGGAGCACTGTCCAAGGATTCTAAGAGGAGCACAAGAAAGGAGAGTGGCCATGCACAGGTCACCCTGACTTGAGGGACAGAGAGACCAAGGGACCCACAAACTGACCCTCAACGAAGTCTCCCTACACTGGACTCTGACCCTGAGCCTCCACCTGGACCAGGGAGCAGACAGCTCAGCGCATCTCAACCCATCTCAGAGTGCAATGGAGTCTCCTGTGAGGAGACTTAAAAAGTGTCCAGGCCCTGGCGAACAGGCATGTGTGAGTTCTAATCCTCTCCTCACGGAGGTACCTCCTACCTTGGGCTCACAGAACAGTAAGGTGAGTATCGTACTAATACTCTCAAAGCGGCACCTCTTGGGGCCAGAGAGATGGCTCTGCAGTGAGAGCACCGGCCGCTCTTCCAGAGGCTCCAGGTTCAGTTCCCAGCACCTCTCTGGCTGCTGACAACTGCCTGTAACTCCACTTCGAAGGGCTCTCATGCCCTCCCTCCTCTTGCTTCTGAGGGCACCAGGCACGCATGGCACACAGACAGTGGTGCAGGTAAAACACTCTCACTGATGAAACGGTAATTAGGAAACAGCGCTCATGGCAAACTGAAGCACAAAAAGACAGCCCAAAGCATCTCAACTACAAAGTGTCAAAGCTGGAGTGCTTGGACCGCAAACCCCAACTCTTTTTACCCTACCAACGGAAGGACTCTAACAGGCCCAGGCACCGCACACAACTGCCGGCGGGGTTTGCCCTCCTTCCTTCTCTCTCTCTCTCTTGCTAAGCCGTTACATCACTCACATTCCAAAAGCTAGCCACCAAGGTCTGTTAGCTCATTTGGCTACTTCCCTGTGCCTGACCAACATACCCAGTTTCAACTATGAAAATGCCCAGGTCTAGCAATCAAAACTCATTATTTGGCTATACTGGCTAATCTGTCCAATCAGGACTCACCAACTAACTCACCCTAGCACAGATTCCCTGTTTTCTCCTTAAAAACCATTCCTACGGGGGCTGGAGAGGTGGCTCAGTGGTTAAGAACACTAGCTGCTCTTCCAGAGGTCCTGATTTTCATTCCCAGCACCCACATGGTGGCTCACAACCATCTGTAATGAGATCCGATGCCCTCTTCTGGTGTGTCTGAAGACAGTGACAGTGTACTCACATATATAAAATAAATTTTTTTTTTTTTATTTTAGAAAATCACTTCTGCAGAGACACCTGCTGCTGTCTTTGCCGGATTCAGAAGCAGTTCCCCCCTCCCCCATCCTCTGGGCTGACTTCAGGGTCCTTTCACCAACTTTTATACAAGAAAGTCCTTTGAATCTGTTAAACTGTTAATTAACCATCATGGTTAGGTTAAGTATCCTGCCCATCAAGATAAACAGGAGGTGATGGGTGTGATGGTGCACACCCAAGTCCCAGCACTGGGGAAGTAGAGGAGGCTCTCAAGTTTAGAACCAGCCTGATCCACATTAAGGCAATAATAATCAGACATCATGATGATGATGATGATGGGGAAGGGGAAGAAGAGGAGGAGGAAGAGGAAGAAATAATTAGATAATGTGGACAATTCTGAAGAAGATGAAGAAGGAGGAGGGGGTGAAGGAGGAGGAGGAGGAGGGGGAGGAGGAAGAAGAAGGAGGAGGAGGAGGAGGAATAATAATAATAATCAGATAATGTGGACAATTCTGAAGAAGGAGGAGGAGGAAGAGAAGGAGGAGGAGGAGGGAGGAGGAGGAGGAGGAGGAGGAGGAGGAGGAGGAGGGAAGAAAGAAAGAAAGAAAGAAAGAAAGAAAGAAAGAAAGAAAGAAAGAAAGAAATTAACCAGATGATGTGGACAATTCTGCAGAACTTGGTAAACAGCAAAAAAATAGGTGACAGGGGTTGGTGGCACTGGGACAAGCCAGTGCTGCAAACCATGACAAGCAAAGCTTTCAGCAAATGCTCAGGGCTTGCAAGGTCTCTATAGTGGGTGGATCTCAGAGAGAAGGTGTACACCTGGGCCTCTCCAATGTACAAAGTCATTCTGAGCGTCTTTCTCACAACCCTTCCTGTTCCCCACCTCTCTCCTCAGCTTCCGAGTCACGGCCTTCAGAAAGGTAACCCCAGGAACCCCATGTGGAGAGACATCCCAGGGAGTCTTAGGTATAGCCAGGGTTGGGTGCACAGCGAGCCAGCCTGGTATGGTGAGACCAGAGACCATGGCCACATCAAGGAAGGCTTCCTGGAAGAAGCTAAGCTTGAGAGAGGAGGGGCTTTGCTGAGAGCAGAAGAGGAGAACTCAGGCTAAGGGTTCTGTGGAGACTCCCTGCCAACACACATTCTGATATCTAAATCTCAGGGTCTCACCAGTAAGGTGGAAAGATAATCTTGTTTCAGCTTTTTATTTATTTATTTATTTATTTATTTTGGTTTTTCGAGACAGGGTCTCTCTGTATAGCCCTGGCTGTCCTGGAACTCACTTTGCAGACCAGGCTGGCCTCGAACTCAGAAATCCGCCTGCCTCTGCCTCCCGAGTGCTGGGATTAAAGGCATGCGCCACCACGCCCGGCTCAGCTTTTTTAAAAAGTACAAAGTAATGCAGAGAAGGCCCGGATGAAATCCAGGCCTGAGCCTAAGAGACCAGGGCGGATGTACTGACAGATGTGGACAGACAGAAGTGTCATCCTGAGTCTAGGGCAGCTGCTGGTGACAGGCACAGCCAAGCACTTGTTCCAGAAAGATCTGGAAGCTCTTCAAGGGGGCAGGGGCAAAGGTATACCTGGAGCAGAGGAGTATGGTGGGAGACAGCTACAGAGGTATCTGCGGACAAGGGTGAGGGGATGGAGAGGAAGACGGAGGGGGGTGCATTCTGGGGATATCACAAGCCATTGAGGGGGTACCTAGGCAGGAGAAGGCTCACCTGGAGGAAGAGTAGATACTGCCCCTAAGGGGAAAGGGACCTAGGAAAAAGGTTTTACGGTCACCTCTGCTGCCCTGGCATTCTCCACCGGTACAACCTGCTATGTGACTGAAAGCTATGCTCACTCTCAGGACTCTCCCTCTAGGGCTAGAGAGATGGCTCAGCAGTTAAGAGTACCTGCTGCTCTCAAAAAGATGCCAGGTTTGGTTTCTACCATCTGTGTCTGTACCTCCAGTTCCAGGATACCCATCGCCCTCTTCTGGCTTCCCTCAGACACCAGGCACACATGTGGTGCACATATACACAGGCGCTCATACACATAAAATAAAAACAAATCTAAAAACAAAACAAGCATTGTCTCTTTTCTTGTTTTTTTACAGCTCAGTATATTTATACGAGTCAGAAATCTAGAGATGGATTTTGCTGCCTCTCCCAACCCCTTCGCAGGGTCACACAACCACGAGGATCAACTTCAGGTTTATCCAGGCCACTAATTGTCTCTTCCTTGGCTGCTGTCTTCCTAGCCAGCCTTCCTGACTCTGGCCCATCTCTCTGCCTATTCTCACAGGTGCTGAATGTAACTTACCCGAAACAAAAGTCTGTTCCGGTCACAGTGCCCTGTGCCTTCCACACTCCTGATCATCCTTAGATTGTGGGTTTCTGTTCAGCCCCAATCTGGCACCTACTTTCTTCCTCCAATGGTGGGCTTGTCTCCAGCCCCCTCTGGGTCGCAGCATCCTCCCAGTTGTCTGACCACCTTTCATCACTATGTGTCTGCAGTGTGCTTGTTCTCCCTCGCTTCCTCGTTTTCCGGTCCTGGATAACTCTTACAAATCCTCGAGTCTTAACACCTCATTTCCACTAAAAATCGCCTCTATTCCTCCAACTGGGTCAGCTACTACTGTCAGACCTTCCAGATCAAGAATGCTACTTTATTTACCCACCCACCCCACTCATATCCCCAAAATAGGGACTTAATTGGATCCCAGTTATCTATTCGGTCAACCCCCAAAGCCAGGGTGAGTAGACAGATTCTTAGGAGACCCTTGATGCAAAACGGAATGAATGAACGTCTAGAAGATGCACTCCGCAGCCTCCACACTGTTCAGAAGCCAAAGTTTCTAACATCCCTAATCTTGTGTTTCTGAAACCGCCCTTTTATTTCCATCATACAGATGACCAAAAGGCAAAGCTCCAAGTCTGCCATTCGCACTCTCACGAGTCCCGGACTCTCTCCTTCCCGGTCCCCGCTCACCTGGCCGCCTGCATGAGCGCGCTCCAGCCGTAGTGGTTGCGGCTGTTGACCGAGGCTCCGCGGCGCAGCAGGAACCTTACGAGTGGCTCGTGGCCACCGGCCGCCGCCAGCTGCAGCGCCGAGTTGCCCGCCTCATCGGAACAGTCCACCGGCACCGGCGCCCCGGCCTCCGCTGCCCGGACCGCCTCGGGCCCTGCCGGCTCCGCTCCCGCCTCGGGCCCCGCGACCGGGTCCGCGCCTGGCTCCAGCAGGCGCCGCGCCGTGTCGGTGTCACCCTGCTCGCAGGCGCGGAGCAGCAGCTGCAGGCCGGGGGCCAGCGCGCCCTCGCCCATCGCTGACCGCCCGCTCCGCGCCGCCGCCCGCTCCCACCCCGGGGCCGCGCGCGTGCCCGCCGTCCGCAGGCCCGCCCCCTGGGTGCGCGCGCGCCTCCGGGGTCGCGCCTGATGGGTACGCGCGCGCAGGGCCCGCCTCCCGCCTTGGAGGGTGGGCCTGTGACTGTGCGGTCACTCTTCAGTCTTCCTGTTCGTTCCTACTGAATCCGACCTCTGGGCCTAGCTTAGAACTCATCTCGCATCTCTACCGACCCCAGACCGGCCCGCATTTCACTAGCGCTCCCTAAACAGTCGCAGGCTGAATCGGGACGAATGGGTCAGCCCCGTCGTTTGCCGGAGCAGCCCTGCAGTGCTGAGTTCTTCATCTGTGTCAAGCTACCCGCCCATCTATCTCTTGTTTTTGACAGGGGGGGGGGGGGGTCACCACTACCGCAGTAACTTACATGTTACAGATAGAGATTTTTCTAGCCACACCCCAGACCCACTGTCGGAAACTCAGTGTGGGACCAGCAACTGTTCTGGTCCCAAGCCCTCCTGTATATCACACAAACAGTAGGAACCACCGACTGGTCCCCAGGGCAGTCCTTGTAGCCACCCTAGAGTTTCAGATGATTATTCCAATCTACAGTAGACGAGTGACCGGGAAGGTTGTATGTTGCTATAGTCTGCACAGATCTGCAGGCGCTGCTGTGGCTAGGACTCAGGTCTTCTGACATCAAGTTCATCTCTCTTTCCGGACTCAACAAGTATGTATTGGATGCCTGTTAGTGCCAGGCACAGCTCTTCGTGCCGCGAACGTTTGCAAGATAGCATCTCTGCCTTCTAGGATCTGACCCACCCATACAGGCTATAAAGATATGCTGTGGTAATAAACTTGGCTGCTGAATGGTAGTTGAGTGCTGTTGACACAGTAAACGGAACATGAATCCAAGCAAAATCGGGTAGAAGGTGGAGCATTGTTTCATAATTGAGCCAACAAGAGAATTACTGAAAATATAACACTTGCAAAAACCTTAAGGAAGAGAGTAAGCCATGAGGACATTTTGGGGAAAAGAAGCTAATTAAGCAGAAAGCAAGACGCAGTTCACAGCATATGTGTCCTTACAGCATGGACACTTCCATAGGAAGAGACAACTGGTTTCCCTAGATGGTTAGTAGTGCCCGCCCAAACCCAGCAAGAAGCCAGACATACAAGGCAAGGCTGTTACATGTCCCAACAGTGTGTCATGATAACAGCGTAACTGTTAGGTCTGAGGACAGTTATTGAAAGTGTCCCCTGACTTCCACATTTGTTGTATGGCATGCACAGGCACACACACAATAAATAAATATGTCAGCTATGGTGGTGCATGCCTTTAATTACAGCATTGGGAAGCAGAGGCAGACAGGTCTCTATGAATTTGAGGCCAGCGTGGTCTGCATAGTGAGCTCTGGGCCAGCCAAGGCTATATAGTGAGTCCTTTTCTCAAAAACAAAACAGAATAACAACAACAACAATAATAAATATAATTTAAAATAAACAAATAAAGTGGAAAGCTGTGTAGGAAGATATTCGACATTGACCTCTGGCTATCACATACCCACATGTGGTATATGCCCATAATTATAGCACATAGTACATAAACAGCGTGCACACACACACACACACACACACACATATATGAGCAAAAGAAAAACTCCAACTCATAGCTGTATGTGGTTGCACATGGGTATAATTTCAGTCCTGGAGTGACAGAGGAAGAAGAATGGTAAATTCAAAGTCATCAATAGCTGTATAGAAGGTTTGTGGCCACATAAAACAAACAAGCAAACAAACGAATAGAAGAAGAGGCCTCCTAGTGACCTACTTCTTCCAACTAAGGTTTATCTAAGGGTCTGCAGCATCCTTCAATACACTGGGAAACCTATATTCAAAACAGAAGGCTGTAGGGGACATCCCTGATAAAACCGGGGAATAGTGACACACATGTGTATGAATGCCTCAGATACCTCGACCCACTGGCTAACAAATCCCTGCACACTGCCTTCTAAGCTTTTCCTCCAGGAGTCTTCCTGCCTGATTCAGTTCCTGGAGGGTGAGGGGTTAGTACATGGTCCAGCCACACTAAGTGGCTTAGACTGAAGTGCTTACTGAAGCAAGAGAGGCAAGCCCCTCACAAGGTTTTCAGTTGTCACACTGGAGTTACCATGCCAGTACCTGAAGCAAGACTGCAAGGCAGGCTGCCACACAGGGCAGCAGAGCCATGGGCAGAAAGCCCTGCCCTGCCTTTCTGCTGATGTTTATTTTGAGTAAGGCGGTCATCATAGTCAATCCAAACCTATGGAGGGTAGCACTTACTGTTCTAACTGCAGAGGTTTGTACTTACATTTTCTTCTTTTGTGGTATTGGCCACCGTCTCTAGGGCTTTGTGCTTGCTAAGCAAGCTCTCTCTCACTTAGCTGCACCAGTCCCATATTTATTTTTGCTAATGAGTGGCTCCGTGCGGCGCAGGCTGTTCTGAATTCTGCCTGGTTTTTGTTTTGTCTTTCCATTTGGCAAATGTCTTAGACACCTTCCCATGCAGATGAATTTAGATTGAGGACAACATTCACAATGGTGCGTATGACACCACCAGGTAGGAAATGTAACATCATTTAATTTTGTTTGTTTGTTTGTTTTGTTTTTCTAGGCAGGGTTTTTCTGTGTAGCCCCCCCCCCCAAGTGTCCTGGAACTTGCTTTGTAGACCAGGTTGGCCTCGAACTCAGAGATCTGCCTGCCTCTATCCTTTAACGGTCACCATGCCTGGACACTTCTTTAATGAGACACAACTGACTTGTTTCTAGTATTCTGCTAATTTATATTAAATACGTATTTCTATATTATAAATACTATATAATTATGCATACAGTTATATAGAGATATATTATATATAAATACATGATATACTTAATTATAAATTATACATTATAATATACTATACAATGTAATACATTAAATATATAATTATATATAATAATTCAATTGTATATTGGATATATAATCATATATTATAATACATTATATATATTCATATATGCACATAGACACACATATATACTATACATTTATACATTCATATATTTACACATACACATGCACACACACACATATGTTGTATTGTCCAGGTGTGGTGGAGGGTACCTGTAATCCCAGCATTCAGGAGGATGTGGAGGCAGGAGAATCATGATTTCTAGGGCCAGCCAGCTTGGAATATGAAGTAAGACCCTTTTTCAAAAACACCATCACAAAATCTTGCAGTAAGCCATGTTAATTAGGGTCCTTATAGAGGACAGATAGCACACTTGGCTGACATACTGAGCAATATTTACTAAAGACTGAACAAGGGGCTAGAGAGATGGCTCAGCAATTCAGAGCACTTTCCACTCTTGCAAAGGATGCACCTGTGCGTACACACATACACAATAAGTACGTAAATAAATGTTTTTAAAAGCATTGATCACATTTAAAAATGGTACAGGATGCCAGAGTTCTTAACCCTCAGAGTATTTGCCACCCCAGGTCTGATAGAGAAGGGTTAGGGCAGTCACAGAACTCTGTAAAAGAGCAGCAGCAGCGGTGAGCCACTTGATACAGCTGTGGCTTTGAGGAGAGGGTCAGTCAGCTGCCCACTGCAGGAGACTCCTCCCACCCGGAACAAACACCTCTAGTCTCACTCCCCTCTGTCTGCTTGTCTCCTGCTGTACTCCTGGTCAGAACTCAGCAGGAGTCCAGAGTCTAGAAACCCACAGGTGTTCCATCTGTCACCTCCCTACCCAGCCTCCCAACAGCAGGAAGCCTTGCTACTCAGCATGTGGTCCACTGGGCAGAGCAGGGACACCAGCTGGGAGCCTGCAAGCAGTACAACTTCTTGGGCCCAGGCCAGCTCTACTAGGCCAGACTCCCCAGGTAATCCAAACACATATTAAAAGGCATAGGGCAAAAGCCAGCATCTCTTAAGTCAGGGTAGCTACAGTTTTATTTATTTTTTATGATCTGCCTTTGGTACTTTTTTTTTTTTAGATAATTTCTTCATATACATTTCAAATGCTATCCCGAAAGTTACCTATACCCTCCCTCCGCCCTGCTCCTCTACCCACCCACTCCCACTTCTTGGCCCTGGCATTCCCCTGTACTGGGGAATATAAAGTTTGCAATACCAAGGGGCTTCTCTTCCCAGGGATGGCCGACTAGGCCATCTTCTGCTACATATGCAGCTAGAGATATGAGCTCTGGGGGTACTGGTTAGTTCATATTGTTGTTCCACCTATAGGGTTGCAGACCCCTTCAGCTCCTTGGGTGCTTTCTCTAGCTTCTCCATTGGGGGCCCTGTGTTCCATTTTATAGATGACTGTGAGCATCCACTTCTGTATTTGCCAGGCACTGGCATAGCCTCATACGAGACAGCTATGACAGGATCCCTTCAGCAAAATCTTGCTGTCATATGCAATAGTGTCTAGGTTTGGTGGCTGATTCTGGGATGTACTCCCGGGTTGGGTAGTCTCTGGATATTCCATCCTTTCTTAGCTCCAAACTTTGTCTCTGTAACTCCTTTCAGGGGTATTTTGTTCCCTCTTCTAAGGAGGAATGAAGTATCCACCCATTGGTCTTCCCTCTTCTTGATTTTCTTGTGTTTTGCAAATTGTATCTTGGGTGTTCTGTTTCTGGGCTAATATCCACTTATCAGTGAGTACATATCTAATGACTTCTTTTGTGATTGGGTTACCTCACTAAGGATGATATCTTCCAGATACATCCATTTGTCCAAGAATTTCATAAAATCCATTGTTTTTAATAGCTGAGTAGTACTCCATTTTGTAAATGTACCACATTTTCTGTATCCATTTTTCTGTTGAGGGATATCTGGGTTCTTTCCAGCTTCTGGCTATTATAAATAAGGCTGCTATGAACATAGTGGAACATGTGTTCTTATTATCAGTTGGAACTTCTTCTGGGTATATGCCCAGGAGAGGTATTGCGGGATCCTCTGGTAGTATTATGTCCAATTTTCTGAGGAACCTCCAGACTGACTTCCAGAGTGGTTGTACAAGCTTGCAATCCCACGAACAGTGGAGGAGTGTTCCTCTTTCTCCACATCCTCACCAGCATCTACTGTCACCTGAATTTTTGATCTTAGCCATTCTGACTGGTGTGAGGTGGAATCTCAAGGTTGTTTTGATTTGCATTTCCCTGAGGATTAAGGATGTTGAACATTTTTTCAGGTGCTTCTCAGTCATTCGGTATTTCTCAGTTGAGAATTCTTTGTTTAGCTCTGAACCCCATTTTAATGGGGTTATTTGAATTTCTGGAGTCCAGCTTCTTGAGCTCTTTGTATATATTGGATATTAGTCCCCTATCAGATTTAGGAATGGTAAAATCTGTTGGTGGCCTTTATGTCTTATTGACAGTGTCTTTTGCCTTACAGAAGCTTTGCGATTTTATGAGGTCCCATTTGTCAATACTTGATCTTACAGCACAAGCCAGTGCTGTTCTGTTTAGGAATTTTTCCCCTGTGCCCATATCTTCGAGGCTTTCCCCCACTTTCTCCTCTATTAATTTCAGTGTCTCTGGTCTTATGTGGAGGTCTTTGATCCACTTAGACTTGAGCTTTGTACAAGGAGATAAGAATGGATCAATTTGCATTCTTCTACATGATAACCGCCAGTTCCTTTTGGCACTTTTCCCCCCTCTGTTCCCACTGTTTTGATTTGAGTCCAAAAAAACAAAAACAAAAAAAAAAAAACAAAAACCAAAAAAACAAAAAACAAAAAACAGAAAAACCCACCAGGTGTGGCACGCCTTTAATCCCTGCACTCGGGAGGCAGAGGCAGAGGATTTCTGAGTTCGAGGCCAGCCTGGTCTACAAAGTGAGTTTCAGGAAAGCCAGAGCTATACAGAGAAACCCTGTCTCGAAAAACCAAAACCAAAACAAACAAAAACAAAATCAAATGTTTAAATATTTGTTTATTTGTTTAACTTCTGGGGAAAATGTCTCCAAAGAGTAAGAGGGGGGATGGAGGAGAAAGGACAGAGCGGCAGGTAGTGCCGAGAGGAGAAGGAGAGGCAAGATGCTTCAGCCCAGAGCCTAGTACTGGGGAGATTCAGCCAGATCTATCAGGAGACCCAGTTAGCATTCCCACCGCACTGGTGGTGTTGGGAAACTAGAGGACACCATCAAGACTGGGCAGGTGCAGCCACTGGAAGCTCTCAGTATCAGCTCCCCAACAGGCTAGAGTTTCTGGCAGTTGTGAATCACTTGATATGGGTGCTGGGAACCAAACTCAGATCCTCTGTAAGAGCAGCAAGTTCTTACATACTGAGCCATCATCTCTCCAGGCCCCGTTTGCTTTTACGGACAATGCTGCCTTGGTTTTCCGGTATGCCTCTTTTGAGAGATTTTTAGCTTATTTTTAATGGCTAAATTCCTAGTTGTGGACTCACAGAATCAAAGGGATAGTAATGCTAACGTTGAAATAAATGTTGCCTAATCGCTCTCCAAAGCTTATACCAGTCTGCTTGTACCAGGCACACAGGGCATGTTTATTTACACCCTTGCCAACAATAGAGTTACTATAACAACCATTTAAAAGCGCTGCCAATCTGATAGGTGAAAAATTAGTTCCTGGGAAGTTTAATTTTGTGTGCATGTTGGACAAAGAGATGGAGTTTAATCTTCTGTCTTTCTTGAACTATTTCTCTCTGTCCTTTGGGGGAGGAACTGGCTATTCAGAGCCTCTGAGCATCTGTATTTCTCTTTGCTCTTTGTCGTTTCCTATTGATTCACATACTGGGTAAATGGCACCTCAAGAAACCTTTTCTTGATTTGTCAGCCGACTTTGTATTATCTTGGAAGCCTTATAAATATACAGATTTTAATAAATTTATAAATAATTTCTGTAATGGTTTCTTCCACCCAATAATTTTATTGTTACATTTCTCTCCTCTTTCCCTTCCCCCTGACCCACTCCATTTTATTTATTTATTCATTTGTTTGTTTATTTACTTATGTATTGGAGACAGTGTGTCACTGTATAGCACTTGGTGGCACAGAACTGGCTATAGATCAGGCTGGTCTCTAACTCACAGAAACCAGCCTGCCCCTGTCTCCCAAGTGCTGGATTTAAAGGTGTACACCACCACACCAGGCCTTCTGCTCTTTTCTTTACAAAGTGTATTGATCTACTTATTTGGTGTGGAAGGGTAAGTGGGTACTTAGGTGCCACCGCATGTTATGGAAGTCAGAAGACAGCTTGTGGGACTGGATTCTCTCTTCCACCCACGTGGATCTTGGGGATAGAGCTTGGATCCATGGGATTAACACCAAATGCAGTTACTGAGTCATTTTGCTGGCCTCCTCTTCTACTAGCAATTTCTCCTTCCCTCTCAGTCTTCCTCTTTTCCAAACGCTTCCCCCTCCCCTGCTTCCTTTTCCCTTCCCTTCCTGAAGCATTCACTTCCCCCAGGAGTCTGTTTTCCTTGCCTTTGCAAAGTCACCATTAGGATAAAGTGTAATGTAACAATGTGGGAAAACTCAAGTCCAGTGTTTACAGCGCACGCTGAAAGCCAGTAACCACCTGCTCTTTCTGTCTGTTACCTGGGCTCCGACTTTTTTTTTCCATCCTAAGCCTCTGCAGGGAAGCATTCCAATTTGGCAGCCAATCCAAGCCCTTCTGAATTGTAACCCTTGTCTGTTTTCCAATCTGACCGCAGATCTTAACTATCTGGAGACTGGCCCAAAGATGAGGCCCTAGGCTTTCCTATAGCACCTGACTTCCTGCGAGCCTGGGTACCTGGCCTGGGCACCCGGTGGGGTTACCTGTAGGCTGTCCTTTGCAGGGTTCATTCCTAGCCTTGTGCTCTCCTCAACCCTGGGGAAACTTCCTCCCTGGGCTTTCGACCGGAGCCTGCAAGTTGTTGGAGGCCATCTTCTCATTCCATGTCTCAGAAATGAATGTCTCTGTGAAACTGGACCCGACTGGTACTTTCTGAACTCTATCTTGCAATCCCTGTAAAAAGAGTGGATTAATTCCTCGATGAGGAAGGAAGACACCCATACTGTCTTTCTGAGGGGCATGCTGAGTGGGGCCTTTCCTGTGCTTCCACCAGTGTTAGCCCGGGTTTCCAGGTTGACATGACTGGTGGCTGTTCCCCACATGTCTGCCTGTCATGCTTTTTCACAGAGGTCACCCAACCCAGAAAACCCCAAGAGCTTTCCAATATCCACTGGTTTACCTTTCTACAATTATGCTTTGGGTTGGGGATAAGGCTCAATTGGCAGAAGGCTTGCCACCACACGCAAGGCCTTGGGTTTAAACTCCTGAAAAACTTAAAAACAAAACAAAACAAAACAAAACAAAACAAAACAGAAACCCACCCACTCCTATAGAGAGCTTATAGGCAATCAATGGCTTCTGAGAGAGGAAGAGTCAGTTTTCTTTAGAAGTCAGCTTCCAGATAGATTATCCAATCCCAGTGGTCAGCCTTAAACATATGCATTGCAAGCAACATTAAGTAGGATGCTAGCTCTCTGGGAGTAGATGCAGAGGCAGGAAAATCAAAAGTTTGAGGTCACCCTCTGCTACCTATCAAGTTTTAGGGTAGCTTGGCCTACTTGAGACCCTGCCTCAAGAAATGTAAAACAGGCATTAGAAAGATGGCTCACCGGTTAAGAGCACTGGTTGCTGTTCCAAAGGACCCAGTTTTAATTCCCAGCACCCACATGGTGGCCCATAACCATCTGTAACTCTATTCTTAGGCAATCTAACACTGCTTCTGACTTCCACAGACTCTTAAATGCTTGTGGTATGCAGGCATATTTTCAGACACACACACAAACACATAAAATAAAATCAAAAGTTTTTAAACAAAGAAATGAAAACCTAGAGCCAAGAAATAATGCCCTGTCAATGCAAGAAACATAGCTGTCACCTCAAATGGAATAAGAAGCAGTTTGTCTTAGTGTTCTATTGCTGTGAAGAGACACCATGATCATGGCAACTCTTATAAGGAACAGCATTTAACTGGGGCTGGCTTACAAGTTCAGAGATACAGTCCATTATCATCATGATGGGAGGCATGGCAGTTCATTGTCATTATGGCAGGGAACTGGGGGCTTGCAGGCAGACATAGTGGTGGAGAAGTATCTATGAGTTCTACATCTGGATCCACAGGCAGCAGGAAGAGAGAGGGACACCGGGCCTGATTGGTCTTTTAAAAACCTCAAAGCTCAACCCCAGTTACACACTTCCTCCACCAAGGCCATACCTTCTAACTCTTCTAATCCTTTCAAATGATGCCTCTTCCTGGTAACCAAGCATTATGAGCCTATGAGGGGCATTCTTGTCCAAACCACTACACAGTATTCTGGAGTCAAATCTGAGTGGTCACAGATTTAAGTGACCCCAAAGTCTATGCTCCAGTGAAGTAAAAAAAATGTCAAGTTGTTTTTTTTTAATCTTTTAACCACATTTATTTATTGTGAACGTATTTGTGTGTGCACAACATACATGTGCACTTATACTACAGGTGTGTGTGTGTGTGTGTGTGTGTGTGTGTGTGTGTGTGTATGTTGGCATCTTTATGGAGGCCAGGGAACAACTTGAGGGAGTCAGTTCTCCCCTTACAGAATGTAGATTCCAGGGATCAAACTCAGGTCATCGGGCTTAGTGGCCAGCATCTTTACTTGTTGAGTCATCTCCTCAATAGCTCTTCATGAAGTTTTTATAGTAATGTACTGGCTAGTTTTGCGTCAACTTGACATAGGCTGGAGTTATCACAGAGAAAGGAGCTTTAGTTGGGGAAGTGCCTCCATGAGATCCAACTGTAAGGCATTTTCTCAATTAATGATCAAGTGGGGAGGTCCCCTTGTGGGTGGGACCATCTCTGGGCTGGTAGTCTTGGTTCTATAAGAGAGTAGGCTGAGCAAACCAGGGGAATCAAGCCAGTAAGTAACATCCCTCCATGGCCTCTGCATCAGCTCCTGCTTCCTGACCTGCTTGAGTTCCAGTCCTGACTTCCTTTGGTGATGAACAGCAATGTGGAAGTGTAAGTTGAATAAACCCTTTCCTCCCCAATTTGCTTCTTGGTCATGATGTTTGTGCAGGAATAGAAACCCTGACTAAGACAAATAATGGAACAGAGAAAGTCCTAAACCCAAACACTTTCGAATACATTGGTGTGTACATGAGACAGGCAGTTTATAGTGAAGTGGGAAAACCCCTGCTGTGGGCCTCCAGTGCTTTGTGGCGACATTCTTAGCTCTTGGGTTGGTGAAAACAGAATCTTTTTATACATTACAAAAGGATTTGTTTAATATCTGCAAAGGTTTTAGGTCACTGTCTTAGTCAGGGATTCTATTCCTGCACAAACATCATGACCAAGAAGCACTTGGGGAGGAAAGGGTTTATTCGGCTTACTCTTCCACATTGCTGTTCATCACCAAGGAAGTCAGGACAGGAACTCAAGCAGGTCAGAAAGCAGAAGCTGATGCAGAGGCCATGGAGGGATGTTACTTACTGGCTTGCTTCCCCTGGCTTGCTTAGCTTGCTTTCTTATAGAACCCAAGACTACCAGCCCAAAGATGGTACCACCCACAAGGGACCCTCCCCTCTTTTTTTTTTCAGGTTTATTGAAAATATGGCATAACAGATTAAACAGCTCCACATGGTGTTTTGAAATTCATGCCAACCGTAGGCTGGGAGTTGTGGGGAGCCGCCCTCACATTCGCCGTTACAAGATGGCGCTGACATCCTGTGTTCTAAGTGGTAAACAAATAATCTGCGCATGTGCCAAGGGTAGTTTTCCACTACATGTGCTCTGCCTTCCCCGTGACGACAACTCGGCCGATGGGCTGCAGCCAATCAGGGAGTAATACGTCCTAGGCGGAGAATAATTCTCCTTAAAAAGGGACGGGGTTTCGCCATTCTCTCTCTTGCACTCTTGCTCCTGAAGATGTAAGCAATAAAGTTTTGCCGCAGAAGATTCTGGTTTGCTGTGTTCTTCCTGGCCGGTCGTGAACGCGTGTAAGAGTTGGTGCTGAGACCCGGGACGAGAAGACCTGGGACGAGAAATCCCGAGACGAGAAAACCTGGGACGGTTACCATCACCGGCGCAAGGAAGATCCCTCATTCCGGAACCAGAACTGCGGGTCATGGTAATGAAGTGTTCCCGTAAAACAGACTGTTGAGAAGGATTCAACTGCGTGAATTCAGAACTCTTCAGCTGGGGAACAGGGTACCCGTAAGTATAGCTTTACAAGGTAAGTCTGGCCTTGAACTTTCTAACGAAATTCAAGACAGTCTATCAGAAGTAAAGTGGGAAATAGCTTTACAAGGTAAGTCTGGTCTTGAACTTTCTAACGAAATTCAAGACAGTCTATCAGAAGTAAAGTGGGAAATAGCTTTACAAGGTATGTTTGGCCTTGAACTTTTTCTAGTGTTAGGAGCCTTTTTGTTCCTTTTCACATGTTATCAAGCGGTTAAGGCAGGGCTGAAAATTCTGGATGAAATTCAGGGCAATCTATCAGAAGTAAAGCGGGGAGAGAGAGTAGGAGCAAAGAGGAGATATGGTACACAAAATAAGTATACAGGCCTTTCCACGGGTCTTGAACCCGAGGAAAAGTTTAGGTCAGGTAAGAATACCTGGGGAGAGATTAGAAGGAAGGAAAAGAAAAAAGAAAAGAAAAAAGATCAATTAGCGGAGGTCTCTAGGAGAAGGAGCCTATACTCATCACTAGATGAGCTCAAGGAGCCAGTTCTTAGTAGTTCTGAATCAGATGAAAAGGCTATTAGGGCCTGGAAGGCGCTCTCCCGAGCAGGTGAGGCCACTGGACAACTAACAAAGATCGTCCAGGGACCTCAGGAGTCCTTCTCAGATTTTGTGGCCAGAATGACGGAGGCAGGCTCTTGCAGCCTACAAGGTCTTATTGTCCACCCTGGAGTTGTAGATGAGGATTATAAAGGGGAACTTCAGGTTCTCTGTTCTTGTCCTCAAGTTGTCTTTTCTATATCACAAGGGGACAGAATAGCTCAACTAATAATTTTGCCAAGCCTACATGGCTGTTTTCCTTCCTCTGGTATTCCTCGAGCCGCCAGAGGGATTGGTGCTACTGGAAGTGATTCTGATTACTTAATAATGCCTTTAGATTGTTGTCAAATTTTATCTACTCCTCATGTAGGGGTAAACCCCTGTGGCATCAGGCCATTACAGGTCTGGCAAATGGATGTCACGCATATTTCCTCCTTTGGGAGAAATCAATATTTACATGTCTCTATTGACACCTGCTCTGGCATCATGTTTGCTTCTCCGTTAACCGGAGAAAAAGCCTCACATGTGATTCAACATTGCCTTGAGGCATGGAGTGCTTGGGGGAAACCCAAACTCCTTAAGACTGATAATGGACCAGCTTATACATCTCAAAAATTCCAGCAGTTCTGCCGTCAGATGGACGTGACCCACCTGACTGGACTTCCATACAACCCTCAAGGACAGGGTATTGTTGAGCGTGTGCATCGCACCCTCAAATCCTATCTATTAAAACAGAAGAGGGGAATCGAGGAGGCTCTACCCCGAGTACCAAGAGTGTCTGTGTCTATGGCACTCTTTACACTCAATTTTTTAAATCTTGATGCTCATGGCCATACTGCGGCTGAACGTCATTGTTCAGAGCCAGATAGGCCCAATGAGATGGTTAAATGGAAAAATGTCCTTGATAATAAATGGTATGGCCCGGATCCTATTTTGATAAGATCCAGGGGAGCTGTTTGTGTTTTTCCACAGAATGAAGACAACCCATTTTGGATACCAGAAAGACTCACCCGAAAAATCCAGACTGACCAAGGGAATACTAATGTCCCTCGTCTTGGTGATGTCCAGGGCGACAATAACAAAGAGAGAGCAGCGTTGGGAGATAATGTCGACATTTCCACTCCCAATGCCGGTGATATATAATGCTCAAGTATTCCCCTGCTTTTTTACCAGTAACAAGGAACTGGGTTTGGCCTTGATTCAGACAGTCTTGGCTCTGTCTGGACAGGTCCAGACGACTGACACCATTAACACATTGTCAGCCTCGGTGACCACAGTCATAGATAAACAGGCCTCAGCTAATGTCAAGATACAGGAAGGTCTCATGCTGGTTAATCAACTCATAGATCTTGTCCAGAAACAACTAGATGCATTATGGCAAATAGCTCAGCTGGGATGTGAACAAAAGTTTCCGGGATTGTCCGTTACTTCCATTCAGTATGAGAAATTTACTAGGGCAGCTAATTTGTCAAAAAGTCTTTCTCAGTATATGTTACAGAATTGGACGGCTGAATTTGAACAGACCCTTCGGGAATTGAGACTTCAGGTCAACTCCACGCGCTTGGACCTGTCCCTGATCAAAGGATTACCCAATTGGATCTCCTCAGCATTTTCCTTCTTTAAAGAATGGGTATGGGTGGGATTATTTGGAGATACACTTTGCTGTGGATTAGTGTTGCTTCTCTGGTTGGTCTGTAAGCTTAAGGCCCAAACTAGGAGAGACAAGGTGGTTATTGCCCAGGCACTTGCAGCTCTAGAACATGGTGCTTCCCCTGATATATGGTTATCTATGCTTAAGCAATAGGTCGCTGGCCATTCAGCTCTTGCACCCCACGAGGCTAGTCTCATTGCACGGGATAGAGTGAGTGTGCTTCAGCAGCCCGAGAGAGTTGCACGGCTAAGCACTGCAGTAGAAGGGCTCTGCAGCACATATGAGCCTATTCTAGGGAGACATGTCATCTTTCAAGAAGGTTGAGTGTCCAAGTGTCCTTCTCCCCAGGTAAAACGACACAGGACCAGACCAGGACCCCTCTGGGTGATGAGCCTGGGAGGAGGTTATGTGTACGGCTCCTTTACCTGCACACTGGGGATTTGACCTCTATCTCCACTCTCATTAATATGGGTGGCCTATTGCTCTTATTAAAAGAAAAGGGGGATCTGTGGGGAGCCGCCCTCACATTCGCCGTTGCAAGATGGCGCTGACATCCTGTGTTCTAAGTGGTAAACAAATAATCTGCGCATGTGCCAAGGGTAGTTTTCCACTACATGTGCTCTGCCTTCCCCGTGACGACAACTCGGCCGATGGGCTGCAGCCAATCAGGGAGTAATACGTCCTAGGCGGAGAATAATTCTCCTTAAAAAGGGACGGGGTTTCGCCATTCTCTCTCTTGCACTCTTGCTCCTGAAGATGTAAGCAATAAAGTTTTGCCGCAGAAGATTCTGGTTTGCTGTGTTCTTCCTGGCCGGTCGTGAACGCGTGTAAGAGGGAGTGACGTGCAGGTTAGAGAGACTGCCCAAGTCCAGAAGCGTCAGCATCTCCTGGTGTCGGGATCCACCTCAGTGATCTCCTGATCTAGGGCTGAGACCTCAGGAACGTAATCAGCTCTCCTCTCTCTCTCTTCTTCCTGCAACTTGAAAGAGCTACCTCTCACAGGACCTCTCTGAATCCGATCATCAGATGCGTGAAGTAGCCGGCTATCTTGTTCCAAAGCTTCTTGCTGGGGATAATGGCGATCTCCTCTCACACGCGCTTGTTGGTGTGGAAGTCATTACCCAGGCGCATGTAGTACTTCTCGATGATCACCCGTGCCGCTTTCTTCACGATCTTGGTGTGAACATGTCCCATGTTTGTGGGTCTCGGTAAAAGAGGAAACAGGAAACACAAGAGAGGCCTATAAAGCGCGGCCAGAAAGCCCGGGACCCTCCCGCCTTGGTCACTAATTGAGAAAATGCTTTACAGCTGGACCTCATGGAGGCATTTCCCCAGCTGAAGCTCTCTGTGATAACTCCAGCTGTGTCAAGTTGACACAAAAAACCAGCCAGTACAGTCACACGCAGAAATCAGCAATAAATGGACATTTAGGAGGCTAGGATAGCTCACAATAATTTAGCTCTGGACCTGCAGCATTCCAACTCTCTATAGTCTGAAACTCTTCTATCAGCTGTGTAGATCATAAGGCTAAAGCAGGTCCATATTATCTTAGGCATCTATCTTGGTACCTGCCGCTCCTGTGTGTGCTTCCTCGCTCCACAATAAAAGCCTTTCTTTACCTGATCCTGCCTGCTGCTGTCTTCAGTGTTGGAGATGTCTATTCTACCACCTTTTGTAATTCAGATTTGTTCTGCCTTTAATTCTTTAACTTGAGAGAATGGGAGCCCATCAAGACCCTAGGCTGTGTCAGCTTCTCCCTCTGACATAACTTTAGATAGATGGGAGGGGAAAACCAGAGAACCAAACCATCATGGCCAAATTAGTTAAATCAAGCAAGTAATTAAAGCAAGCTCTTTTATTTGTGTACACAGGCTGCCTCCTAGTAAGCTGGGGTTCCAAAGGTCTGAATTGGACAGGAGGAAAGATAAGATTCTTATAGTTCAGGGGTAGGGAGTTTCCAGATGGGGGATTTGGTGGGTAATGTAGTCTGGGTTACAGAAACAGCACATAAGCATAGCAAATTAGTCCCTCCGGAAGCAAAGACACAGTGGCAAGGTGGGTATGACAGGGTAGTCATGGGTGGTCAAAGGTAGGGTGGCAAGGTGGTTATAATATCTTTTTGAAACAAAGACATGGTTGTCATTTTCTAGAACATGCAGTACAGAACCGTCTGTAGTTAGGTTACAGGTGGGACATACCCAATCCTTGAGAAGCAGGGGTCGAATCATAAAGAGGAATGAGCCTAGTTTGTCTCTCCTATAATATGGTTTTCAAGCCTAAGATGGAGGCAGACTGGTGTTAAGGGATGGTTTTGTGCACCGTGTATTAGATGCTGATTTCAAAGGCATGTGGTTGCATTCTGGATGCATGTTGACATGGTCCAACACCTCCGGTCTCAATATTACATAAAAATGGTTTTCCATCACCTCTGATTGGTTAATAAAGAGCAGATTCCGCCATAAATGGGCAGAGGAAAAAGGGAAGATGAGACATCCAATCACAGTGAAAGGGTCCCAGGTGAGAGAGGAGGAAGAGAAGAAGGTGTAGAGACACCGTGTGGAGGGACCTGGAGAAGCAGCAATGAGGACATACATGGGTCAGAACCAGCCAGGGCAAGATTCAGATGCAGGTACAGGTACACAAGGCTGGGAAATAGGCAGTGTTAAAGGATTAGACTAGCTCAAAACCTGCTTAGCTTAGTGCACACTCTTATTAAAAATATAGTCTCTGTTATTTATTAGGGAGCTAAAACAGGCTATTGTGGGCATAGACATGTCCCAATTGCATTTAGGAGCAAAGAGGGCGCAGAACACGCCCCCACCCCCAATACAATTTCAGACTGGTTCTTCACCAGCTTTCCTGAGTGTTCTTTTTAAAGTTCCCTCCCCAGGATAGAGGGGGTAGGTTGGATTGACACCGCTCAAGTTCGCATCCAACTAACATTCCTCTTCACTCAGCCTCCCAAGTGCTGGGACTACAAGTAGGTACCATTGGTCGTGCCCCCCCCCCCCCCAGTGCCTTCTTCCTGGCTTTGCATCACTGCGTTCTGGGAATACTCAGCGCTTTGTCTCCCTGTCTCCTCCAAAGTTAAATAACTCAAGCCAGCATTGGCAGAGTGTCCAACAGGTAACCCCTGGGATAAACCGAGGAGCAAGCACCTTGACCTGTATCTGCCTAGTGTGTGGTTCTGAAGCCACAATGACCCAGGTCCTCAGCAAGACTTGTCTCAGTGTTCACTGCAAAAAGGCTTCACAGGCCCGAATCCTTCCCCTGTCCCTTTGAGATGTGTATTTGCCTCCCACTTAAAGTCGTGTATTCAAAGCATCATCATCAAGATGAATGTGGTGGCTCACTCAGGAAGCTGAGGCTGGAGGATTGCTCACACACACACAGACACACACACAGACACACACACACACAGACACACACACACTCACACACACACACACACACAGAGAGAGAGAGAGAGAGAGAGAGGAGTGGGGGGGAAGAGGGATGGAGAGGAAGGCAGGGAGATAAAAAGACAGAGGGCTGGAGAGATGGCTCAGCGGTTAAGAGCACTGACTGCTTTTCCAGAGGTCCTGAGTTCAAATCCCACAACCACATGGTGGCTCATAGCCATCTGTAATGAGATCTGATGCCCTCTTCTGGTAGGTCTGAAGACAGCTACAGTGTACTTACACATAATAAATAAATAAATCTTTAAAAAAAGAAAAGAAAAAAGACAGACAGAGAGGCACTCCATCTCCCTGTAAGCAAGAGGCCTCACCTGTACAAACTGCAGTTAGGTTCAGTTCACCAGCCTCCTCCTTCTGCTGCCATGGCACACTGTGGTGACACCAGTGCTTCCTAAGGTTGTGTCACTCTGAGACTCTGACATTTGCTTCTTAGCATGTGCTTAGACCCTAGCATGGTGCCAGGAGCAGAGCAGATAGGAAGTTTTTCCTGGCGGTGAAAACGTAGCTTAAAACATCTCATTTGTTCCGATTCGCTATTGTATAACAAACCATTTCCAAACCTCACACCCACCATCTCTTCAGACATTTAGATTCTGGGTCTGGGAATATGAAAGAAGCGTCTTTCTCTGCTGTTTCTATTTCATCTCTCCAGCTTCTCTCAGGTTCCTGAGGCAGGGATTCCTGCGGGGGACTGTCTCTTCAGGATGAGATGCAAAACTACCTTCAAATGGAAAAGATTCTCAGGCACCAGCTAGAGCTTTAGAACTTAATGGTCAACAGAGCGCCACTCACCCCCCCCCCAACTCCTCACCTCATACCCCCACTCTGACCAAACTGCCTGCCCAGCCCAGTTCCTCTTGCCATCAGAGTGTGGGGCTGCACTCCCTACCTCTGTGAAGGCTTTCTGGGGCTGGGAGATGACTCACTCGGGAAAGTGGCTGCACTGAGTACAATTAGCTAGTTCCAGCCCCTCCCTTTGGCTGTCAGACTATTGACACAATGGATCTACACCACTGCCACCCAGGCTTAAGACCTGTGGCCTCTTTTTGGGGGGACCCAAATCCTTTTGACCTGAGGACGCCCAGAGAAACCTGAAACCTCTACCTGTTCTTCCAGCCCTGTGGCAGGAAGGAGGAAATTACCTGTACTCTCTTCTCCTCCCCTGCCTACTTGAGGTTGGTTGGGCCTGGGAGGGGGAAGTAGTTCCCTTGATGTCACAGAGCTGCTCTGTGTGTGTGTGTGTGTGTGTGTGTGTGCAAAAAAATAATTAATTCCTTCCTTGTTCAAGGTTTATTAGTTCATGTCCCCTTCTCTACCAGTAACTTGTAAAAATGGAAGATTCAAAATCCTTTTTTTTCTTTAGTGAAGCCACAGCCCCTTACCAGCCTGTTGGAAACTACTTTAAGGTATGAGGGTACTGGGCACTTTTCCATCAAATATTGGGAGGATGAAAAGAGACAGTCAGAAAACCTATCAGCTCACCCGAGGTAGGTCAGCTTACTCAAGGACCTAAGGGATTGCCCACCAGCTTTCTGGAAAGGCTTTATGCGACATTATCAGATATTTACTCCCGTAAACCCAGATGTCCACACCCTAAGACAGTGAGCCACTAATATTGCCTTTGTCAAGCAGTCAGCCCCAGACATGACAAGAAAGCTCCAGAAATCAGACGGATCTGAAGGCATGAGTAGGTCTCAACTTCTGGAAATTGCTCATAAAGTTTACAACAGCCGAGATTCAGCAGCAGACAGACAGGGAAAGAAATTCACTTGTTCTGTCATTGGTGCCCTTGGTGAAACAGACACAAGAGGAAATGGGGGGGGGATAGACCAGGAGAAGGGGTTCAGGGACTCGCCAGCATCATCTGATGGGGTCCCAAGAAGTAGATCTGTTGGAGTTTAGACGAAATTAAGCACAAAACCCCCTGCCCTGAGGAGGAGTGAGAACAGGTCACAGAAGGCCTTTTGGAAGCCCCCCAAGCCCTGGCGTACAGAGTATCATCCATGGAGTGTCCCTCAGATCACATGCCTAGGTGACACTTGGAGGAAGGAAAGCAGATGCTTTCTCACCACCATGTTTCAGCTGTCCTACAAATAATCCCTGTTTCCACATTGGGGGGGGGGGCGCGGGGGACAAGTGTGGGAATTTCTGGGAGTGGTTGAAAATTGCTGGCTATGGTTAATGGGATTTGCTGAGTTAGCCAAGCCCCTCTATGCCAGCACTGGGGGTATGCAGCCTTTAGAATGGACTGAGACTCAGCAAGGGCCTTCAAAGCCTTGAAAAAGGCCCTGTTATCTGCCCCAGTCTTGAGCTTCCCATACATTATTAAACCATTTCACTTGTAAGTGGATGATGCCAGAGGCATTGCCTGGGGGTCCTCATGCAAGCTCCAGGACCCTGGAAAAGACAAATGGCTTATCTGTCTCAGAGACTTGATCTGGTAGCAGCCAGATGGCCAGCATGTATAAGGGCCAAGTTAGCTTTAGATCAGGAGCTGTTTCTGACAGCCAGACACTCTGTTGAGGCCCTCTTGAGGGGGATACCCAAGAGGAGGGTATCTACGTTCAGATGACCCAATACACTGTTTCTGTATCAACCCCATATTAAGTTCCACAAGATGTCAACCCTGCCAGGGGACAACTACGTGTGTCCCCCATGTGTCTGTCTTGAGGCGACTGACCCGACCCAGTCTGTCAGGCCTGATCTGACTGACATTCCATTGTCTGAGATGTTGTTCACAGACAGGAAGAGTTTTATCCACGATGGGATGGGGCATGTGGGGCAGTGGCAGTGACCCCAGATAAGATCTGGGAAGTCTTTGCGCAGGGGAACCTCAACTCAATGAGCTGAGCTTTCAGCTTTGACTCAGTGTTCTGCTCAGGGAAAGAAGACAATTGCCATACACACTGATAGCTGATATGTTTCTACCATGTCCATGGGGCTCTGGACAGGGGAGGAGGATTGTGAACCTCATCAGGAAAAGAAATAAAAATATAGAGAAGAAATCTTAGCCCTTTTTGAGGCTATCGGGTTACCTAAGAGAGTGGCCGTTGTCCATCGCAAAGGACACCACAAAGGAGATGACCCAGAAGCCAGGAGCAACAGAATGGCTGACTTGACTGCCCAGGAAGTAGCCTGGAACCAATGGGGTCTTTTCAAATCTTGGTGACCCAGCCAAAGCCCAGCTTACAAGACCACCTGGAGCAAACTCTGGAGATTGACCGTGTGACACAGGAACAAGAATAAACAAGGATGGTAAATGCCAAACGGCAGCCCCAGCCTTCCTGTGAGTCTGGAGAGACGATGAGATTCAGACCCCCAGCAAGCCACTTACCTAGGGGCCACAGGCACTGCTGAGCTCCTTAGACCCAGGTGTTACGTTCTAAGTCTGGAAAGTCTGATTAAAGAGACCACATTCAGGTGAGCCACCTAGGCTCAGGTAAACGCCAGCAGGGAAGCAAGATCCCACAAGGCATCGGGGTTCCATGAAGTAGGCCTGTGGAACACTGTGACTGGGCTTTACTGAGATCAAGCCTACTGGTTTTTTCCCCCTAAGTATTTGCTGGTGTTTGTAGACCAGCAAAGAAGTTGTAGACTTCTCAGGCTAGGTGGAGGCCTAACCCACCCAAACAGAGACTGCTCCAAAAGTTACTAAGAAACTTCTTCAGGAAATAATTCCAAGGTATGGACCACACCTAGATTTGGAGTCCAACAATGGCCTGGCCTTCATGGACTGAGTGTCTCAAAAATCTGACAAAGGTATTAAATGTTCATTGGAATTCCCATTGTACATACAGACCACAGAGCTTGGGTCAGGTAGAAAGGATAAATAGAACTCTTAAGGAGACGGTGACCAAATAGGTGTCCGGGAACTAGTAAAAAAAAAAAAAAAATTAGGCAGCTTGCCCCTCCCCACAACCCTGCTCAGGGACCAATGTACTCCCTACTGCAAGGAGATTAATTACTCATTTTAAAGTTATGTTTGGGAGACCACCTCTCGTTCTTCCCAAATCTAAGATATTCTCCAGGCATAACTGTCTAATCCAGTGGTTCTCAACCTTCCCAATGCTCTGACCCTTTAATACAGTTCCTCATGTTGTGGCGACCCCCAACCATAAAATTATTTTGTCGCTACTTCATAACTGTAATTTTGCTAGTGTTTTGAACTGTAATGTAAATATCTGTGTTTTCTGATAGTCTTAGGGAACTCCTGTGAAAGAGTTGGTCAACATCCAAAGAGGTCATGATTCACAGGTTGAGAACCACTGGTCTAATCACTGTCTTCTCATGTCCTTGCTGGCTTTGATGGAAACTCACCAGACCATTGACCAGCCTGAGAAGTGAATCCTGCCTTCTCCCATCCCTGGACCTGCCCACCAGTTCCAGCCAGGAGACTTGGTTTGGATAAAGAGAATCCCTGTCTGGATTCTGGAACCTGTCTGGAAGGGACTCTACCCAGTTCTCCTCACCTCCACAACTGCTGTCAAAGTGCCTTGTGTCATCCCTTGGGGAAAATGGCAGCTGAGGACAGATGGACTGTCACTTGGGCCTCAGACCCCTTTGAGATAAGACTCTCCAGAGTTTATTAACCTGAGATACATGATCCTCATCAGCCCAAACCTGGTCATGGGAATTTAGTAAAACCAGGGATTGAGAAACTATCTTTTGATAGACCCCTGCTCTCTGCTCTGTGTCCCTTCCAAGGATAGGACAATGTGGGTCTAGGGGAGAGATGAGGATCAGTAAATCGGGTTGTGGAGAAGACTGGCTGGAAAAAGGCCTATAGGGATCACAATTTTATGCACTCCCTGCCAGTGGTGGGTTATCCTGTCCTCGTATCTTCAAATTACTTGCTTGCTTGAATTAATATGTACCCTCCAACTCACTGGAAGCTCATACCCCCACTCTATGTGTACTGATATATATTATCTCCCAGGTATATGCCTATAATGGAGAAGAGAGTTGACCTTGACTCAGTGAAGGTCAAACAGGGCCCTATTCTGGTCCCAATCCTAGTAGCTGGTACAACTGTCATTGCACCTCAGCCTTGATCACTGGGAACCGAAACTTTGAAGAACTCAGCTCTCAGATAGACATAGGCCTAGGCCATATGGAAAATTCCATTTCCAGGCTAGAGATCCAAGTTGACTCCCTTGCAGAGGTAGTCCTACAGAACTGAAGGACGCTGGACCCCCTCTTTGAGAAACTTTGCGTGGCCTTCAGGGAAACTTGCTGTTTCTATGCCAACCAATCAGTGCTAATTAGGGAAAACATTGCCATGGTCATAGAAAAACTAAAAGAAAGGGAAGAAAGGAGACTGCTCAGGTGACTGGTATCAATCTCTGTATCAGTCTCAGTTTACCTGGTCTCCATGGCTGATCACCAGTGGTTCTTAATCTGATTGGCTCACAGTGAGAATCTGTATCCTCAACTACATAGCCAACTAAAGAACTTGTCCTTAGGACCAGTTATGCACGAGAATAGGACGAGCCAATGTTTTGATTCATGCCCATAAACCAGTGGGGAATATGTCTGGGTGGCTATCCCTGGTGGGGTCTCTATAACAAAAGTAATTTAAAAATAGTAGAGCAAGTCTATAACCCCAGCCCTGGGGTTGTGGGGCTTATGGGCCTACATAATCAATCAACCTAGCTAATTGGTAATCTTCAGATTCACTGAGAGATCCTGTCTCAAAAACTAAGGTGGAGAGCAACTGAGAATGAAAAACAATGTTTTACACACACACACACACACACACACAGAGAGAGAGAGAGAGAGAGAGAGAGAGAGAGAGAGAGAGAGAGAGAGAGCACTTTGGCATTGGCTTCACTGAAATTGGTTCCTTTCTTGTTTCTCTGCCACTCCTCCCTTACGTGGGACCTGCGAGTCAGGACCTGGTTGGTTGGGACTCCTTGAGATGGACCTCTGGCCCAGGACTCTGGTGACTCCTGGCTAAGATGACTTAGCTGGCGCTGAGACGACTTGGGAGCTGAAGCGACTTCTGAGCTAAGAGATGGGAGGAACCATGTCTACCACAGCTGCTTCACACACTTGCCTGGTGTCTGAATGCCTGGGGTCTCCTTCGGGGGCACGGAGGCCTGGCTCAGCCTCCCCAGCGTGGCAGTAGCTGTGCAGTTGGATGGCTTGCCTGGTGTCCTTTCCTTTTATGATCAGATTTGGAACACGCAGAGCGTAGCGTCCACCCGGTTCTATTGACTGGAGCAGTGAGGAGCCTGCTGGCTCAAAGGAGGAAGTGGTCAAGAATCCGAAGCTTGCTTTCTAAGCCACCGCACTGTCAGAGCCAGATTTGGGGGAAGAGTGAGGGCTCCGTTACAGCTGTTTCAGCAACAACCTGATGTATGTGCACGGGCAGACAACAGAGATTCACAGAGACCCAAAGGAACTGGGTGCTCACTTCTCCACCACTTACCGGAGGCCTGGAGCAGGCAGTGGGAACGGGTTCACCGTTCTCATGGATGGCTTACCCATGATCCACTGCAGTTGCTTGAGCTCCAGTTCTTCAGCCTTTTCCAGCAGGAAGAAAGAAGCCGAAGGCTTTCTTTAAGAACTTTGCGGGCTATCTCTATTAACAGTCTTGGGGAAGTGTAAGTATGACTTGCCTGTCTCACCAAGAAGTTCCTCAAAGTGTGTGGGGTTGTGTTTGACACTTAATATAGAATCAGCACTGACTAAACCTTGCCTGTAAACAATGATATTTATTTCATTATTTGTAATCATATGCTATATAAATATATTAGTCAGGATGGTATGGGTTGCCTGGCTTCCCATTTGTTAAAGACGATAGGTGCCCTGTACAGGGGTCACAGGTCACAAGAACTGTAGGTAGGATTGTGAGAGATGAGAAGACAGAAACACGCTTGTCACCCTCAGCAGCCGGAAGGTCCCTTAATCTCTTAGGGACCTGGGTTTGTGTCAAACCCAAATCCTGTCTTCAATGCTGGAAACGTTTCAGGATGATAAATCCAAACGAAGCAGAGTTTTTCATTTTCTTTTATTGAGACAGGGTCTCACTATGTAGCCTTAGCTAGCCTGGAATCTGCTGTGTAGACCAGGCTGTCCTGAAACTCACAGAAATCCACCTGCCTCTGTCTCCCAAATTCTGGGAACTGAAGGCATGTCCCACTATGCAGGCCAAAGCTAGGATTTTATTGAAAATGGAAAGAAAGACATTCAAAGAAGTAAAAGTATTCTTGGCAGCACGAGTATGGGTTTATAATTTATCAAAGGGTATTTTTGGTACATATCTGAAGCAGGAGACTTATGAGCAAGATAGCTTCCAGGGTAAGAATCAGACGTATTTTCAATAGTGGGTGTGGGCTGACCAAAGGAGAGGCACAATTAAATGTCTTAGCATTAGCCATACATGCCATTTTGATGTGCCTCCCCCACTCTCCTTCTTTTTTCTATTGGTGAGACAAGAGGATGGCTCCAGAGTCACTTGAGCAGAATCAAAATCTGTTGGAGGACACAGACAAGGTTGGCTCCTCCCCACCCCTCCTCCAGGTTAGTTTTAGTAACAGAACATGACAGGGTATGAACAGAGAGGGAACTTTCTGATTGGAAAACATACTTTTAGAGGTTAGGAGAGGGTTGGGGAGTGGGGAAGAGAGGAAGGAGTCTAGAGAAAGTGAGGGAGAAGTGGAAGAATGACATTCTAGGTGCCTTCATGGGGTGGGTGAAACTGGTGGGTGAGATGTGTCTCTGCCCTTTGACATGTGATGTTTATGATTCCTAAATGTGCCTGCCTTCTCCTCCAGTCCTGGTACCTTGTTGGGAGTTTGCCCTACACATTCAGACAGGCTGTCTCCTTTTCCATGCAGCATCAGGGAGCCCAGAGGGAACTGTGTGGACTGCCTGACAGATGCTTCACCTCTGTATTTTAGCATTTTTTCCATAAGTGGTGTGGTGGCTGGGAGCCTGTCACAGACTTCCTCCACTGGCAGCCTGCTAGTGTCTATAAGATTGCAGGCAAATGTGATGTTAGCCCTCAGTTCAAATCTAACACTCACAAGGTAAAACTCATAGGGTTGCCCGAAGGGTTTAAGACATGTCCTTTCTCTATCATGAGGTTTTTGGTGAAAGTCCTAGAAACCTGCAGGTTCACAGCTGGGGAGGAAGAAAAGCCATGAGCAGCTGTAATTGTGCTGGGATTCAGGCTTCTTTGCTGGAGAGGGTAGTCAACTGGATTCTAGAGTTTTGTTTTCGTTACTTTTCTATTGCTATGACAAGACACCATGACCAATGAAACCTATACAAGAAAGTATTTAGGCACGTGGTGGTGATGAACACCTTTAATACCAGCACTTGGGAAGCAAAAGCAGGCCAATCTCTGAGTTCAAGGCCAGCCTGGTCTACCGAGTGAGTTAGTTCTAAGACAGCCAGGGCGGGCTACGCAGAAAACCCTGCCTCAAAAGAAAGAAACAAAATCAGAAATTGAAAAGGAAGAAAGGGAGAAAGAGAGAAAGAAAGAAAGAAAGAAAGAAAGAAAGAAAGAAAGAAAAGAAAAGAAAAGAAAAGAAAAGAAAAGAAAAGAAAAAGAACAGAAATGAAAGGAAGAAAAGAAGGAAGAGAGAGGGAGGGAGGGAGGGAGGGAGAGAGAGAGAGAGAGAGAGAGAGAGAGAGAGAGAGAGAGAGAGAGAGAACACAAGCAAGCATTTAATTGTGGGCTTGCTTACAGTCTCAGGGGTGAGTCCATGACCAGCATGGTAAGAGCATGGCTGGCAGGCTGGCATGGCACTGGAGCAGTAGCTGAATGCTTATGTTTTATCTGAAGTTGGAGGCAGAAACAAAGACTGGGTCTAGGATGGGCTTTGGAAACCTTACTGCCCACCCATCCGCAGTAATACGCCTTCGTCAACAAGACACACCTCTTAATCCTTCCCAAAACAGTTCTGCCAACTAGGGACCAGTAACTCAAACATATGAACCTATGGGGCTGTAATGGCTAGTTTTGTGTCAACTTGACACAGGCTGGAGTTATCACAGAGAAAGGAGCTTCAGTTGGGGAAATGCCTCCATGAGACCCAGCTGTAAGGCATTTTCTCAACTAGTGATCAAGAGGGGAGGCCCCCTTGTGGGTGGGACCATCCCTGGGCTGGTAGTCTTGGGTTCTATAAGAGAGCAGGCTGAGCAAGCCAGGGGAGACAAGCCAGTAAAGAACATCCCTCCATGGCCTCTGCATCAGCTCCTGCTTCCTGACCTGTTTGAGTTCCAGTCCTGACTTCCTTGGTGATGAACAGCAGTATGGAAGTGTAAGCTGAATAAACCCTTTCCTCCCCAACTTGCTTCTTGGTCATGACATTTGTGCAGGAATAGAAACCCTGACTAAGACAGGGGCATTCTCATTCTAACCACCACATTCTACTCCCTGGCCCCCATAGGTTTGTAGACATATCATAGTGCAAAATTAATTTAATCCAATTTCAAAAGCCCCTATAGTCTTTTACACCTCAAGACTGTTTACAGTTCAAAGTCTCTTCTGAGACCGTAGGCAATCTCTTAACTGTAACCTTCTGTTAAATCAAAATGAACAAGCAAACTACATACTTTCAAGATATAGTGGCACAAAATATACATGGTCATTTCAAAAGGGAGGATTAGGAGCATAGTGAGGAAATACTGGACCAAAGAAAGACCAAACCTGGTAGGGCAAACTCCAAGTCCTGGAATTCTGTCTCTATCGAAGGGCTTAGATGGTTCTTTAGATCTTTCACTCCGTCCAGCTTTGTTGACCGAAGCACACTTCTTTCTCTTGGGCTGGTTCTACTACCTGTATGCACCTCGCCCTGGCAAACAGCCCATGGCTCTGACATCCCCAACATCTTGGACTGTCCAATACAATCCAGGCTCCGCCTTCGCAGCTTCATGAAATAGTTTCTCTGAACTTCTGTGCAAGGGCTCCTCTCTCTCAACCTCCATGCAGGGGCTCCTCTCCCACATGCCCTACACCGGCAGGTTTTTTTCTTTTTTTCCTACAGAGGAAGATTTAACAACCCCCAGTCCTGTATCCTTTCTGACTCTTAAGCCAGAACCACAGAGCTAAAGAAGCCAAGTTGTGCTAGCTTGGTCTGGAACCTGGACCCCTCTTTAAATTATATTTTCCTAAGTGTTGGCTTGATGCTTTCCTTTGTTGAATAAGCTTCCCTTTACTTTAGGAGGGAAATTCTTGGGCATTTTCTTTTCATAGGTTGGAAGCCTTGCTGGGTAAGTGTAGTCCTGTCCTGGGGTACTGCACCTTTATTTCATTTCTCATCAGGCCTTTCTTTAAACTTCTTATCTCTTCAAGCCCAAGCCTTGAGTCTGACTTTCCTTTCCTCAGTGCTACTTTTCTCATTTTGTATTTCATTTTTCTCTGCTCGTTCTTTATCACTGGTGATCTGTGTAAGAGTGGTCACTGATAACCACATGACAAGTCAATATTAGGCTGCCTTGAAATCTCCTCTGCCAATGAATGATATTAGTCTCAAACTCTTCAATTTAGCCTAGGACAGTTCTTTAGGACAAGAGCAGAAAACAGTCTCATTATTTGCCAAAATATTACAAGAATGGTTTCTAGCCTATCTGCTAATATTGTTCCCTCTGAAACCTTTTGAATTGGACATCTACAGTCCAACATGGCTCTTTTAGTGCTACTTGGATGGCTGGGTAAACCTGCTTGCAATATTCAACCAATTTTCTAGTCCAAAGTTCCAATGCATTCCGTATTTCTCCAACAAACAGCATGGTCAGGTCTGTCACAGATATATCCCAGTCCCTGGTACCAACTTCTGTCTTACTTACTGTCTTAGTTAGGGTTTTACTGCTGTGAAGAGACACCATGACCAAGGTAACTCTTATAAAGGAAAACATTTAATTGGGGCTGGCTTACAGGTTCAGAGGTTCAGTCTATTATAATCAAGGCATGAACATGGCCAACATTCAGACAGGCATAGTGCAGGAGCTGAGAGTTCTATATCTTTATCTGCAGGCAATTAGCAGAATACTGACTTCCAGGCAGCTAGGATGAGGGTCTTAAAGCCCACACCCACAGTGATAAACCTACTCCAAAAAAGCCACACTTACTCCAAAAGGGCTACAGCCTCTAATAGTGCCACTCCCTGGATCCAGCTTATACAAACCATCACACTTACTGTTCTATTGCTATGAAGAGACACAACAAACAAACAAACAAACAAACAAAAACAAAAAACCCAAGGCAACTTAGGAAAATATTTAATCAAGGGCTTGTTTACAATTTCAAAGGGTTAGACCATGATCATCATGGCAAGGAATGAACTGGAGGCAGGCATAACACTGGAGCAGTAGCTGAGAGCTTACATCTTATCTGAAAGTTGAAGCAGAGTGTGTGTGTGTGATGGCCTGGTGTGGACTTTTGAAACCTCAAAGCCCATCCCAAGGGACACACTTTCTCCGACAAGGCCACACCACCCAGTCCTTCCCAAAACAGTTCCACCAACCAGAGACCAAGCATTCAAAGAGACGAACCTGTGGGGGCCATTCTCATTTAAACCACCACAGGGTTCCTTTTCCTCTTTCATGTTCTTCTACATTTTCCTACCTTTCTCTGCTGCCTTTGTTCCTCTCAAGGTGTCTATGCTCTGAAAGGGGATTTGGGTAGAAGGGTTTCAATCAATGTTTGGGAGCCAGTTTTATCTTTTTCTAAGAGTTTTGATTGCTGGTGGCTGGGTCTGCAGAAAAGGAAGACAGCCTTGAAAGAGAGTTGTTGGAGTAACAAACTTCAAGGGATCGACTGACACCACTTCGAGGCTCCCAGCAGACAGTGAAGATCCTCATGGACTCTCACATCAGGAAGATTCTCTTTGGTCAACTTCCAACTCAACTAATTAAGTCGATCTACCTACAAAGGGCTGCATCTGGTTAAATGACAGAAAGGCACTTACTGACTTTGCTTACTGCCGTTGCCCTATATTGTCTGTAATCATGAAAATGAAATAAACTGTAGCTTTTAACATTTTTAAGAAAGGGCACTGCCGTTACCCCAATAATAGCAGTATACGGTCAGCAATCTCCAGTAGATTCCCGAAACCTTCACTAGTAATAATTTTAGTTACTAGTCTCATACCTGTGAGAAAGCAGAGTGAAGGGAGCAGAGGTTTCTTTGGGCTCACGGTTCATAGTGCACCACAGCAGGAAGGCATGGCAGTACAATGTGACTCGGAGGGTCACATTGCTTCGCCAGGTGGGCAGCAGGGAGGGAACACTGCCACATCCTCAGCCAGTTTTCTCCCTCATGCCTTTTCACTCAGTCTGGGACCACACCCCACGGGATGCTGCCTCCCACATTCACAGTGGGTCTTCCTTCCTCACTCAGACTTCTCTGGAAACACTCTCACAGGCACATCCAGAAGCATGTCTCATATGGGATTCTAAACCCAGTCACATTGACCATGAAGAGTAATCACCACAGTAGTAAATAATATATGTGCTATATTTTTCATCTCTATTATTTATGATAAAGTTTAACTTAAGGCTAACAAAAATAAAAACAAATAATAAAAGAAGAACAATGATAAGAACATATGTTAAATATGCATGGTCTCTGTCTTTCAATATAATTTATTCCAGTGTATATCATAGCAACTTTATCTGTGTGTGTGTGTGTGTGTGTGTGTGTGTGTGTGTGTGTGTAGTTAGTTGAGAACTGGAGTGTAGGAAGCACTATAAGTTGCCTCTCTGATCTCTCTGAACTGCAGCATCACTGACTCTGCACTTGGAGCTGTTATTAAGTACACTAGGGGGACCTGACCACCAGCATCAGTGCTCAGTACCATAGCTATTCATCCAGTATGCAAAACGGGTATCAAATAACTTACATGTGGGTAGCATATACAATACGGACTCTCTAGACAAGAAGATGACTCATGGTCCGGGCAGAACAGAGAAAAACAGACAAGATTTCATCATTTTACTCAAAAAGGTGTTAGGACCTAGGTAAAATATTAAGGCCTAAGCAGAATGTTTAAGGCCTAGGTGAAATGTTGAGGCCTAGATGGAATGTTAAGGCCTAGGTAACTGTTACTTGGCCAGCCTGACATTATAAGGAAACTTTCTTACATGTTTCTGCTGTTCCTAGGAAACTTTCTCACGCCCAAGTTGATTATATATTCTGTTATGTTCTGAGCCCTTGAAAACCAATCATGATAGAAATCAGTTAGATCTGCTTTGTATAATTACCCACAATAAGCTTGGATGTGAACCAACCACTCAACAGCACTTCCTGCACCTGTGTGTGAGCTTTTATGCCATTTTCCTTTATAAGCTGACCCTGGGATGGACTCTAGCATAAGGGAGGAGAGACAAATACACCCATACAAGAAACTATTTGAAGTAAGACTTCAATTTTGAGTAGTGGTCTAGTAAAGTTTAAATTCTCAAGACCTCCCTGGGAACTGACATCCTACTTGGCAGAAAGAGACATGCATGCGGGTAACTGACATCCTGGTTGGCAAGTTAAGACACATATATTGTCAAGTGAAACATATACTTTTTTAAAAAAAGGATCTATTGATAAGGAAAAAGAGAGAGGTGAGGGGGAAAATGGCTCAGCCAATTGTAAAAGTATCTTTTATCATCCGATATAATTGTCTTGGAGGCTTACTGTCTCTCTCTGCTAATCAAGGCCTAGTCCTGGAAGCTACTAGTTTCCGTACAGTCTTTTGAGGCCTAAAATGTTTTCAGCTGAATAAGCTCACCCTTACTATGGCTTTCTGAACTCTGGCTGACTGGTCAACTCAGCTGTTCTGGCTCAAATCCTCTCTATGCTGACTGATTCAAACTGGCTTCTTTAAACTTCTTGATGAATTGCTCTGCTTGGCCTCATACTAACTTTGGCAATCTGTTCTAATCTTTTGGCTCCTTCTCATTCTCTGGCTTGTTCTGTCTTCACCTGTGTCTAGCTTGTTCTCTTTCTACAACCTCTGTACAACTGTCTCGGTAAAACTTTCCTCTCTACTTTCTCTCTCTGCTTGTTGTCTCTTACTTTTCCTCTGTTCTCATGAGAGTTCTGCATATCTGATCCTGCCAAATCTTTCTGTCACCTTGTCTTGTCACCTTGTCTGCCACTCAATTTAGACATCACTTTCAAACATGGGCACTTCCTTCTACAAACTAACTTTACCTTCATTGTTTGGGCTTAAAGGTGCGTACTAAGGACGAGTCTGTATTCCAGCTGGAGAAGCCATAATGCTGGATTAAATCCCTCTACAGCCATCAGAGGTTCCTGTCCCATCTTACTCTACTCTCCTTCCTGTTGTGCCTGGTGACCAGTTCCCAAGAAGGGCACTGATGTTTAAATTAAATAGGAAGCTCCAAGTATCACGTAGTAAATATCAATGTCCTGGTTTCAGGAGACTGACAGATGACCTGCTTGTCATCTTCCTGCCTGATATATATACATGTGTGTCTGTGTGTGTGTGTGTGTGTGTGTGTGTGTGTGTGTGTGTGTGTTTCCCCAGGAGATAAGGCCTTATATGTAGCCCAGGCTGGCCTCTAAAACTCACATTGCAGCCAAGAATGATCTTTACTCCGCTTCCCAACTGCTGCTGGGCTTCTAGGCACGCTTCACCACGCCTGGCTGCTTGTCATGTTTGGAAGCAGAGTCTCCCTGCACTTGCCCAGGCTTCATCCTGCTTCAGAGCCCTCTCCCTGGATTAATGCCATTACAGAAGCTGAGTGTGCCCTTTGGAGCCAGCCAGAAGCTAAGCACCATTTGCCTCCATCCCAAGTTTTAGCTTTTGTTGGTTTTTTTCGCTTTGACCCGGGGTCTCATGATGTACCCATGATCCCGTGCTCTACCGGGACTTGGGATCTTCCTCCTTCAGCCTGGGATCTCAAGTGTGCAGCAGAGTCGATCTGGAGTTCTAGAATGGATATGGCCCCCACGTTAGTTCTTTCTGCTGGAAGGGCAGGTGTGAATTCGACATAGTTCTGTGCATCGGGTCCCATAGCCAGGTGATGTCAGCAAGTGCTAGATTATCTCTACTTCTGTGGAAAGAGATATGGAGGGCATCCGGGTGAGCCTGAGCCAGTCCGAGCTTGCCAGAAGTCCAGACCACCCTGACGGCCCACCATGTGGATTTCAGATTGACCAACCAGCATCTACCATAGTCTGTTCTTCCTTATAGTGAATGACTTAGTCTCTCTTTCCCTAATTCTGTTTCATGCTGTTATAAAATACAATAGCCTAAAACTCAGCCTGAAAGTATCGGTCTGCACCCCATATGGGGTGACATAACTAAATGTGGGGAACCAAGAAAAAATTAGCAATAGTAAAACGCAAAGAGCAAACATCTATTCAACATAAAATGTAAGGAATCCCATGTTTTTCTGGTGGCCTGTGTTATATCAAGTGACTTTACTGCAGCCTCCGTTCTGAACACGCACTGTGTGTGCTTTGTGCTGTGAGCCATCATAATTTGCAATGCTGGTGATGCTGCCTGAACCCACCTCAACTCAAACTTGAGACTATTGTATGATGTGAACCACAGTGTTCTTTTGCTTGTTTGTTTGTTTTTTGTTTTACTGAACATACAGTTTTCACTTTTACAGAAACAAAAGTTTCTTATGGGAAACCAAGTCCCTTACTGCCCATTCGTCAGTATGGAAGTATTAAGTGGATTGCATTGTGTAAAGGTGTTTGATTTTTAAAATAGCTGTTTGAGTTTTGATTCATAGAAAAAAGATCATTAAGTCGATTTTGGCTCCAGAGACTGGAGAGATGACTCAGTGGTCCACAGTGGTTGCTGATTTTGCGGAGGACTAGAGTTGGGGTTCCCAGCACCTGCGTGGGGCAGTTCACAGCTACCAGCAACTCTAGCTTCAGGGGACCCAATGCTCTTTCCTGGCCTCCACTGACACTCCCACATATGAGGTACACATTCACACACACCCACACACACACACATACACATAAATTTTTTAAAAACTGGAGATTTTATTTTTCTATCTTATATGTATGAGTGTCTGTCATATATAAGGCACACACATATATAAGATATTATATGTCATATGAATACATATGCATACATATTTGTATATAAATGCACCATGTGTATACAGTGCCCAGGGCACCCAGAAGATGGTGTCAGATCCCCAGGGACTGGAATTACAGACAGTTGTGAGCTGCCAAGTAGATGTTGGGTCCTCTGGAAGAGCAGCCAGTGCTCTTAATGGCTGAGCTATCTCTACAGCACCAACATAAATCTTTAAAAACAAATTTTCTTGGGACTGGGGCAGAATTTCAAAACAACACTCCAAAATATAGTTCTGCTACCTGGCACCACACATTTATGTGAAATGGCACTCCCAGCATTGGGATTTTTAAAATGAAATTATCAATCAACTCTGAAAATTATGACGATGGTTTGTGTCCTGTAGTATCAAATGCTTAGCCTTAATTTAAGTCTTTATATAAAAATAAGCAAGTCCATCCATCTTAACATGTAAACGGCTTTCTTTTATTAATAGTAAAATTATATGTATTTTAAAGATTGTTTTAAAATGAGTTTCTTTATGACTTACTATAAGTAAGTGGTTGATTTATATACTGGTTTTATATACATATACACCCAGAATTACACAAAAACTTCTGCCGTGAAAATGTGCTATTAGTGGCAAAATTAATAATAATAATAAGCCATCCTGAAAACGCTGCAGTGGCTGAAGGCTTCAGGAAGAGTTGGTAAGGTGGGGCAAGGCAAGTGGGTGCAGGAACAGAATTTGCAAAGGCACCAGCCTAGCTTGGCTCCTTCCTCCCCCCACAACTAAAGGTAAAAGTGGCAGTTTGTGTAAATTACTGAAGACATTTTATTCCTAAAAGTTAGAGGCCAGCCTGGGCTATGTAGAAAGTTTAGAGTCAACCAGGACTACAGAGTGAGACCATATTTCAGTCAACATCAGGGGCTGGGGCTGGAGACACTATTTAGCTAGGCTTGGTACCACTGACCTGTAATTCTAGGACTCAGGAAAGGAGGCCAGCCTGGGTTACTTGAGATTCCGACTATGATACAGCAACACATTTTTGATTTAAACTTTAAATTTAAAACTTTTATCTGTATGCATGTATGTATACACAAGTGTCTATATCACACGTGGGGGTTGGAGGACAACTTGAGGGAGTCCTCCTTTCACCATGTGGGGATGGATGGAACTCTGTCCTTCAAGCTTCGAAGCAAGGGCCCCGTGGCTCCCCTTTTCTCCTATAAGCCCTGAGCCAAACCTGATACATTACAGGAAAGGATGGTGTGTGTGTGTGTGTGTGTGTGTGTGTGTGTGTGTGTGTGTGTGATGGGCCTGCGGAGTGTAGGTGTCCCTAAAGCAAAGACTGAAAAACATAGCTTGGAAAACCATGGGCTCCAGTTAGTTATTCTAGGCGCCACTGAGTACCGCACAGAGCCGCCTGCAGCTTTCATGAGTCTTGGCCAGCACATCCTGAACACGTAGTGGCTAAGGTTAAGGACCTTCCATCCGGGATAGTGCTAGTGTCACGTAAGTTCAAGGAAGGGTCCCCATAGCGCCCAGAGCGCTGTGCTCAGCCCACACTCACGCCGCAAGGGTCGCCAAGCTCTCTGCTCTCTCATGTGGGCACAGGCAGGTGGGCGCGGGAGGCAGCAGCCAGGAAGAGGGCGGGGCGCAGGTGGGGCGGGCCGGGGGCGGGGCGACCGCGGTTCCGGGATCCGGGTCCAGCCTCGGCCCGAGGCCGCGGGGTGCAGCTAGCGGGTGCATGTGGGGGCGTGCGGTGAGGAGGCGCTGCCCGCGGGGGCTGCGGCGCGGCCGGGAGGCGTTGCTGGCACTGCTGGCCCTGGCAGGGCTGGGCGCGCTGCTGCGGGCTCGAAGCAGGTCGGGGACGGTGGACCCGGGACCCCCGCGGACTCCTCTCCCCGGGCGTCACGAGCCAGTGCTGCCCAGGCCGCCGCTGCCCGCCGATGCTCTGGGAGCGCATGGGGAGGCGGTGCGGCTGCAGCTGCAGGGCGAGGAGCTGCGGCTGCAGGAGGAGAGCGTGAAGCAGCACCAGATCAACATCTATCTGAGCGACCGTATCTCGCTGCACCGCCGACTGCCCGAGCGCTGGAACCCTCTGTGAGTAGTCGCGGAGCACTGGCGCGTGGGACGCAGCATCCTTCTCGGGAGGAGGTGGTGCAGAGCGGGGGTGGTGGTGGGGCGTATCTAGAGGGCGAAGAGGCGGGAAAGTTAAAAAAAAAAATCAGAACGAACCTAAGAAAGTCAAACTGGTAACTGAGTGGTCCCTTGAATCAGACACCTCAAAGTTGTCATTCTGTCGGGACAGGGTGAGATTCGAGTTAAACACACTGAAGAGACCCCTACTTCGTGCCTGTGGGGGCAGTTAGGACTGTGGGTGTGGCTGTGACTCCGGAGAGCTGACGGCGACTAGCACAGGGCTGACCCCATTCATTGGTGTGGGTGTGCTGTTGCCCAGGGATAGAGCAGAGCCATCGAGATGCCCAATGGCCGTGCCCGAGGCCCGGAGCCGCCTCCCTTTCTCTCTGGCTGTTGAAGTCCTAGCTTTGGGTGGAGGGCGGTGGGAAGAAGAGGTTTGTGGGAAGGGCGCCTGTGACTCTTGAGTCCAGCCGAGCACACTCTTGTAGGTGGTGCAGGGCAGATCCTGTGTAGTCAGAGCCTAGTTCCTGTTGAAGCTGCTGGCTTTTCAACAGGTGAGAGACAAGGAAGCAAACACCCGCAGCAGCTGCTGCTGCCACCTTTACCCTCAGTCTCCCAGACGCCTCCACCCTTTAAATTTGTTACAGAACTTTTAGTTCCCACTTGAGCTCGGTAGATTGCCTGGAAAACAGAACTCAGAAAGGGGTCCTGGTTAGAGCCACAGGGCCAGCCTGGTGTGATTATCAGGCGCTTGCCACATTCTACTCTCCAGGCCTTGACAGTTCTTTTTTTTTCCAGTTTGGAAATGGACTCAGAGGGCATAGGCAACACTGACCTGCGAGAGGATGAGATGCGGTCTGCTGTGCCCCTTCCTCCATCAGGGAGAGTTTAACAGATTTAACTGAATTTCTCTCACCTACCGCAATGGCTTTGCCCGAAGCCCTTTTCACTCTCTTTCCGAGTCAAAATTGCTGGGATTGGCAGGGATTCTCCACTCCTACCCAGTGCCTCAGGCAGCTTCAGCTCTTTGAAAGGTCAGGTCTTTTGCTCACTAGTTCTGCGGTCTCCGACAGTGGGGTTCAGTCTTTAGTTGATTTGGCCTCAGTTTCCTTGTTTGCCAACTAGGGAACCGATGAGGGTTAGTCTGTACACTCTGTGTAAGTGGGCTGAAGGAATGCCGCCTCAGACTTAATAGTCAGCATGTACCTGGGAGCACCCTGTCCTGCTTACTTCCTCTTTCCTCGACTGCCCCTTCGTGTCATCTGCATTTGGCTGGAAAGTTATTCTTCTCCGGATCCAATTTCCTTTATGGTTAGGAGTTGTGAATATCTCTTTGAAACACTTTAGATGACCTGTGGGGCTTATGGTTTCCTGTCTCCATGGTGATGCAGCTGCCTTGTGTCCTGCCGGGATTTGAGACTAGATCCTGCTGTGCCATTGACCCTGGAAATTAATCCAACCCAGCAGGATGGGCCTTGCCTCTGACTCAGGCCTGCCCCATTAGTTTCGGCTAGCCTGAGAAAAAGGTAAACTGGAGCTGTGTATGTCTGGATCAGGACAGTCTTTGAGGCACAGCCTCCATATGGTTAGCAGTGCCGGGGCCTTGCAAGGGAGTCTCACTAATACCGCATAATAGTCCTACCCTCCGCCCCCTTATTCTCAGGGAGCAGCTTCCAGATCCTAGTAGATGTCTGACTTCTCACGTGGTACCAAACCTTATGTATACTAAGCACTGTGATACCGCACTGTGATGTAGCACCAAGTCCTGCAACAAGATGGCTGCTAAGTGACGACGGTGTGTTGGTGGTCAGTGACGATGGCGTGTTGGTGATCAGTGTGAATACACTGGACAAGGAAGGGGATGAATGACTCACCTCATAGAAAGGGCAAGCTTTTATTACAGTATTTGAGGAGGTTTACAATCTTCCTTTTGTAACTGATTTGTTTCTGGAATTTTCCATTTGATACTTTGGGAATAAGATTGATTGAATAACCAAAGCTACAGAATGGGAACCCCCACACAGGATGGGGTCTCTGTAGTAGTTATGAGTCAATCTTGAGATTTGGGTTGAGAATTCAGATGGTATCCTGTGCTCACGGCATAGGGTCCCTCAGGAGTCCGGTTAATCAGCAGAGAGGTAATCAGGGTCCTTAACTGTCAAGGAGGGCGAGCCTGTAAGGTAACTTCCAGACAAACCAAAGAAAAGCCATGCAGCAGGTCACCCAGAAGGTCTGGGTAGAGATGTTCTGTTTTCCTTTTTAGGTGGGAACAGTTATTTATCTGTTTGTTTTTATTATAAAAGCAAGATATGTGGGCTTCAGAAATTTTACCATAAGAAAAGCAAAAACCCCAAACAGCTAAAAAATGCCAACAAGAGAGCATTAAGGCAGGCATGGTGATGCACGTCTGGGACCAGATCAAGCAGAGCCACATAGCAAGACTCAAAAAGTAAAAGGAAAAAAAAATCAGCTTACAACCCTGGCAAAACTGTTATTAACATTTTGCTGTGTATCTGTCTAGACTTTTTCCAAGTATAGAAACAGACTTTGGAAAATATACACATAAGATGTGTAGATGAGAGAGAACATGAGCGTACATGCAAACTCGAAAGTTTTTGCTGTCTTCACATTGCCTTTTGCATACATGCCTGAGGAGACACAGCACAACCCAGAGACATCTGCTTTGGCCCTTGCTGGCAAGGGCAAGGTCTGGCACCGGGGTCCGATCAGTAAAGGGACTTTTGGGAAGTTGGCTTTGCTTTCTTGAGATGCAGTGGAGGATCTGACAGTTGCGGGCACAGCTTTGTTTTGTTAGTTTAGTGCTGACTTGAGGAGGAAACAAGGCGCCCTTGGATAGTGGTCTAGTCAGCGAAGGTTCTGGATAGCAGCATAGTCAATTCATGGGTTCATGGTTCACAGGCCCTTCCCCAGTGCCTCTCATTTGATGCTAGTGAGGAGGATTTTACTCCTAGATAGCAGGCCCAAGTAGGGGGAGCCCATATAGCTGGGTTCTGCGTCCTAGGGAGTTCTCTCAGTGCCAGGGACCTTCTCTAGAACAATGAAATCAGAATTTCTGTGGCTCTGATGTGTGGCCTAGCTGGAGCTGCTGACCTAGTTGTTGTGGAGTGCTGGCTCAGAGGAATCATGGTATGGTGGAAAGTAGAGGAAATAATTAATAATGACTGCATTGAAACTAGAAAGGATTATGTCACAGGTCAAGAGTTGCTAACATTATACTAAAAAAAAGTATTCATTAAATACAGTAACGAGATGATTGCTGTCTGCCACTCACATTCTGATCTAGGTATCAAAAAGAAAGTGGAGTGACTGTGTTGTGGTGGTGTCCTCTGACCCATATCTGGTGATGTCATGTGTGCCAGCACCAGCCACACAGCTGTCTGCTGCTGGCTAGAGGAATGAGATTTCTTGACCTTGTTTCCTTTTTGTGACCTTGACTCCTGGGGCTAGGTGTGTGTCTAGGCTCAGAGATCAGGACTTGGGATATCAGAGGGTCTCAGAGTCTCAGAATAACTCTGCATATTTGTTCACAAGATGGAAAGTGCCCTGCTGAGCTTGCAGGAGGAAGCTGGTGGGACTTCTCTTTTGTAGAGAGAGAGCTTATCTGCTCTGGCAAAATTAACTTTGTAAAGCATCCCATATCAAGTGGACATTAAACTAGTATTTCTTCTGCTTTCCAAAAAGGATTGCAAAGCATAGAATATTTTTTTAATCTTTGTCAGACCAAGCTTGTGACCTTTAGCCAGCGACTCAGATCTACAGAACCTCCTCAGATCCACAGAACCTCCTTAGATCCACAGAACCTCCTCAGATCCACAGAACCTCCTCAGATCCACAGAACCTCCTCAGATCCACAGAACCTCCTCAGTTCCACAGAACCTCCTCAGTGCCACAGAACCTCCTCAGTGCCACAGAACCTCCTCAGTTCCACAGAACCTCCTCAGAGCCACAGAACCTCCTCAGTTCCACAGAACCTCCTCAGAGCCACAGAACCTCCTCAGAGCCACAGAACCTCCTCAGAGCCACAGAACCTCCTCAGTTCCACAGAACCTCTTCAGAGCCACAGAACCTCCTCAGTTCAACAGAACCTCCTCAGAGCCACAGAACCTCTTCAGATCCCAGAACCTCCTCAGATCCACAGAATCTTCACAAAAACCTCCTCAGATCCACAGCACCTCCTCAGATCCACAGCACCTCCTCAGATCCACAGAACCTCCTCTGATCCACAGAACCTTCTCAGAGCCACAGAACCTCCTCAGATCCACAGAACCTCCTCAGCTTTGGATCCATTTTCCTGCCCTTTTTTTCCCACTCATTTTGGACCTATATGCTTTAGGCATATCACTAAATAGCTGTGAAGGTACAGTATGGCCAAGGCAACTTATAAAAAGGAAGCATTTAGTTACAGTTTGCTTACAGTTTCAGAGGGTGAGACCATGACTGTCATGGCAGGGAGTGTGGTGGCAGGCAGGCAGGCAGGCATGGCACTGGAGCAGTAGCTGAGACCTCATATCTGAAAATTGGAGGAAGGGAGGGAGAGAGAGAGAGACTTTCAAGCAGATGTTTCTATCATTTATATTTATTGTGCTCATTAATACTGATACTTTGGATTTGATTATGCCATTTATGTTATATGTCGTATTTGTTATGATCTTGTCTTTTGCTCATTTGGCTTTGTTTTACAACACAGGGCTTCTCTGTATCTCAGGCTGCCCTGGAACTCACCATCATCCCCCTGCCTTGGCCTCTAAAGTACTGGGATTACAGGTGTGACCCACCACGCCTGGCTTGTTGCAATATTTTTGTTTTGTTGTTTTTTGAGACAGGGCCTCACTGTGTAGGTCCAGCTGGCCTGGAACATTCTGTATGACTGATGATGGCTTTGAACCCCTGATCCCCATGCCTCTACTTCTCCAGTGTTTGGATCGTAGGCCAGCACTCACGGTGTTGTGTCCTGGCTCAGCCTCTGCCTGTCTCAGGCCACTGATGTGAATACAGTGTTGTTGGTTTAAGGGACCCTCAGCTTGGACTTCCTTATGGTTTGTTTTGAAGGATGGATCGCCACAAAATGTCACAATTTAAATAACAATGGCCATTCATTATTTTACGTTTCTTTGATCTGGAGTTTAGGAATACCATAGATGGGTGGGTCTGGGTCAGAGTCTCAGAAAGTCTCAGCCAACATGATGCCTGGGTCTTGGTCATCTGAACCCATGATGGGGCAAGAGACTGTGACCCCTAGATGGCGCACTTACCTGTTCACGGCCTCCCCCATGGGGCGGCTCCAATAGTCTCACAAAGTGGCAGCTGCCTTTCCTGTGCCCCATTACACTGTAATATGGAGAAAATGTCACCCACCACCACCTTCTTTTTCCTCTTCCTTTTCTTCTTCCTCCCTTCCTCTTCCTCCACTTCCCTGCTTCTTCTTCTTCATGTCTTCTCTTCTTGTATGGTAGTTTGAGATATACTATTTTTGCTTTCTTCTTTGATGTTATTCCTTCTGAGGCTGGATTGAATTCTCACCTTGAATATCAATCAGACTCCCGTGTGTGGCTTACTAGAGTTTCCTGATGCTGGTACTGTTGTGCCCATGAATTACAGCCTGGGGTCTGAAGGTGTTGCTCCTGCCTGGCTGCACGACAGCAGGATGTCCCTGCTGCCGCAGCTCAATTTTCCTTGAGTGCCTCAGGATGCAGCTGGGATGAGACTGTGGAACTGGCTGAGGAGAGAAGCTTCCTGCCCCACACAGAGTCTCTCAAGAGGCCATTTGTGATTCTAGAGAAGCCAGTACAACGGTACTAGAGCCAGGCCATGGCCACGGAGCCTCAGGGCTCACTGCAGAAGTGGTTGTGACATTTATCCTGGGAACATGGACTCTCCTAGAGGGCCCTGGGAAGGGGCAAGGGAAGGTCACTGTTTGGTGGGAAGGAGTGCCATATAGGATGCCTCCTATTGGATATGAGGAATGAGCCAGGAGCTCCCCAGACGACCATTGGTTATAGACATCCGGTGTGTTCACAGCCCTGTGCTCTGTGAGCTGAGCATACCGTTTGACATCACTGAACCGCAGCTTTAAAACCAAACCTGTGAAGCTTATATTAGTTTTTATTATTAATTGTATGTCTGTGTGTGTATGTGCTAGCAGGCCCAGAGACGTTGAATCCCCTGGAGTTAGAGTTACAGGAGTTGTGAGCCTTCTATTATGGGTACTGGGAATCAAACTGGGTCATCTGCAAGAGCAGATAGCACCCTTAACCACAGAACTAACTCTCTCTCCAGTTCAGGAAGTGATTTCAGAGGTAAAGATTAAATACTGGATTTTATGTGTGAGTGGAGTCCCATGCTGACATCTCTAAAATGAATCTGTTCTGTACAATTCAGTTGGCAACTTTTCCCTTTCTGGTTCCTGAAACTATGTCAGCCGCCTGCTTAGCTTTGATGGATTACTACAGAGCAGAGCTAGGGTAGCCCCAAGAGGCATTCCATTTCTAAGGCGTGGCAGAAACAGATATGTTAAGGAACAAATCTTTATTTTAGAGATACATGTTCAAGAAACTGTGGGTGCTGCGCTATGCAGGGGTTTCTTTTAAAACAGTCTGAGATGAGGACGGTGGGGGGTGGGTGGGTAATAAACATGGGTTGAGGTCTCTTGATGGTGGACAGTCAGCATGGGTTGAGGTCTCCTGTATGTGAACTCTTGATGGTGGACAGTCAGCATGGGTTGAGGTCTCCTGTATGTGAACTCTTGATGGTGGACAGTCAGTTGAAGCTTCTGGTCTTCCTGCCTCCTATTTGAAAAACTTCAAAGTAAAATAAAATGGAAAACGTGCCAGGGGTAAGTTAAGTCACACATGTGAAGCGCCCCCATGTTGCTTTGAGGGGCTAGGTTTCTAACCACCTGGTTTGGTTTGGCTTTTCTGAGTCAGGGTCTCGTGTAACCCAGGCCAGTGAAGATGACCTTGAACTTCTGATCTGCCTCTCTTTATGTCCCAAGACGATGCGTGTACATCGCCAGTCCTGGTTTATGTGGTACTGGGGTCAAACCCAGGGGCTTATGCATGTTAGACAAGCACTAAGCTTCATGGGGAATGTCACCTCTGCAGAGAGCCCACTACTGTGGGGAGCGGGTGTGGCGGCAGTCCCAAAGGCGCCAGGGACTGCAGCTAAGTCATATGACTTGCACCTGACTTCCTCATATAAGACACAAACATCTTGAGTGCTGCGCAGGTGTACCAGGATACAGGTGAATCCAATTTGGTGGAGATTTGCCCCTGATGCCCTGATTAGCTGAAGCTGCGTGCCTGGTGAAGTGGCGTGGCCTGCTGTGCGTGGATGGGAACTGAGAGTATATAAGAGTGAGAGGCCCGGGTTAGAGGGAGGATTATTATTCAAGAGAGGATTACTATTAGGAGGGAGATATAAAAACAAGGGAGATATAAAAACAAGGGAGATATAAACGAGGGAGATATAAAAACAAGGGAGATATAAAAACAAGGGAGATAAAAAAACAAGGGAGATATAAACAAGGGAGATATAAAAACAAGGGAGATATAAAAACAAGGGAGATATAAACCAGGGAGATATAAACAAGGGAGATATAAACAAGGGAGATATAAACAAGAAGAAACAGGACTGAATAAATGTGTGCAGAAGGATCCTGTTGTAGCGTCGTTCTTCCTGGCCAGTTGAGCGCGCGCAACAGTTGGTGCCGAAACCCGGGAAAAGAAACATCTTCAGGCAAGAGCGAAGACCCCCTGCTACAGGGAGGATTCAGAACTGCATAACGGGGAAGAAGGGGTTAATAAAGGTTCCCGTGAAACAGACTGTTGAGAAGGATCCGGCGTGGATTCAGAACTCTTCAGCTGGGGAACGGTACTGATGAAGAGAAAGAAGAGAGATGAGGACTGAATAAACTGCTGTTAGAAGGACTGGTGGTCGCGTCGTTCTTGCTGGTTGAGAGTGGGCGCGACAATTGGTGGCCCGTACGGGGAACCGACTCCCCCACCGAGTTCAGAACTTTCAGCAGTCAGTGGTTGCCGGCAGGGTAAGTTCACGGTGAGTGAAACTTGCGACCCCAGGAGTTTGGGAAGGACCTCGGATAAAATAGAGGTGAGCATAAAGTTGCCAGGAAGCAGGCTTTGGGACAAGTTAAGGTTCCTGGTTTTGGGACAAGTTAAGGTTCCCGGTTTGGGGACAAGTTAAGGAACTATGATAACCTCAGTGTAGTGATCAAGAGATCCTCGCTGTGTAGTTATGCTTTTTTCTCCCATTGACCCTTTGTGGGTAGGTCTGATAGTTTTGGTCTTGTTTGTTCTGATATATGGACTCTGTTACTGTGTGAATCAAGAGGCAGTCAAGACAGGTCAGAAAATCCTTATAGAGCAACAAGAAAGTATGTCGGAAGAGAAGGGCTTAAAAAGAAAAAGGAAAAAGAAAGGAGACACAGTGTTATCAGGTGGTCAGAAAGGACGAAACAAAAAAGCCGAGGTGGAAGAGGAAGGCGAATTAGCTTCTGCGCCTCCTCCCTATGCCTCCTCAGCAGCCGCATATAGACGGACCTTCTGTCCGGAGATTTGGAGAGAGGTTAGACAATCTTGCTGGGATGTCCTATTTTCACCGACCAAGCAGGGCAGAGAGGATAGGGATATGCTGCTTGGTCAAGGTCGATTTGCACAACAACAAACAGGATATCCACTGCAGGTGTTTGAGCAGGTGAATCAGATTGCTATAAGGGCATGGAAATCATTGCCCAACAGAGGGGAAGCTAATGAAAACTTGACTCTCATATTGACTCCCCAGATGGACACACAGGTGATTGAGGTTATGGTCTCATCACCACGAGGTATTGTGTCCATCCCCCCTGGGGATCGAGTAGATCAGGTGTTGATGTGGGTGAGAGGGTCTGTTTGTGTGTTTCCACAGGACCAGATAGAACCTCTTTGGGTGCTGGAGAGATTGGTGAGACGCTGCAAGAATGAGGCTCCTGATCCAGTTGCCCCTGTGGATGTGGTGGATATTCCCACAAGCACAAAGGATGGAGCCGAGATGAGAGATCCTTTCGGTATTCCAGAAGCCGATACCAGCTCGACATGATATTCTTTCCACGCTTTTTGATCCCTGAATTTCCCTTAAAGAGATAGCCCCTCTGGCTATCTATCCCTTGCTTCAGGGAAGATGAGCGGGGATGAGAGCCCTGGGATGTATGCTTGTTATAGTGTGTGTGTGTTGTGTGTTTGGCACATGTGTTAGGTGCAGCGTGTGCAGGCCCATACTTTCGCCATGGTAGCGTAGGCTTTTGCTGCAGTGGAGGCGGGGCAATCTCCTCAGATTCGGTTTGCCACTCTAAAAGAAATTATGCTGCGTTATGCCGTGGGGTGCGAGGCTAAGCACTGCACAGAGGATAGCTTGCTGTTGGCATCCTGTGGAAGGCATGTCTGATTGCATGAAGGTTCAGTGTCCTAGTTCCCTTCCCCTAGGAAAAACGACACGGGAGCTGGCCAAGACCTCTCTGGGTGATGAGCCTAAGGGATGGTTTTGTGTAGGGCCCCTATGCTTGCACACTGGGGATCAGACCTCTACCTTCACCCATGAGGCTTGCTTGCAGCAATTAAGATCTGGCCATAGATTAATCAACATCCTGGCCTTTTGATGCACCTGCCGCAAGCAAAACACAATCTCCCCAGGTGTGGCTTGGCATGATAGAGAGGTAGTCAGTGATAAGACTCCCTGGGCATGTCACCAACCTAAGACAGGGATCAAACCAATGCTGTTTGTCACCCAAGGACGGGTAAGGGGCATGGCTGCGAGGGGCTATCTACAGACATTCTCTCTGCCAAAAAAGAAAAAAAGGGGGAATTGTGGGGAGCGGGTGTGGCGGCAGTCCCAAAGGCGCCAGGGACTGCAGCTAAGTCATATGACTTGCACCTGACTTCCTCATATAAGACACAAACATCTTGAGTGCTGCGCAGGTGTACCAGGATACAGGTGAATCCAATTTGGTGGAGATTTGCCCCTGATGCCCTGATTAGCTGAAGCTGCGTGCCTGGTGAAGTGGCGTGGCCTGCTGTGCGTGGATGGGAACTGAGAGTATATAAGAGTGAGAGGCCCGGGTTAGAGGGAGGATTATTATTCAAGAGAGGATTACTATTAGGAGGGAGATATAAAAACAAGGGAGATATAAAAACAAGGGAGATATAAACGAGGGAGATATAAAAACAAGGGAGATATAAAAACAAGGGAGATAAAAAAACAAGGGAGATATAAACAAGGGAGATATAAAAACAAGGGAGATATAAAAACAAGGGAGATATAAACCAGGGAGATATAAACAAGGGAGATATAAACAAGGGAGATATAAACAAGAAGAAACAGGACTGAATAAATGTGTGCAGAAGGATCCTGTTGTAGCGTCGTTCTTCCTGGCCAGTTGAGCGCGCGCAACACACTACCTCACTAATTCTATCTATGGCCACTTCTGTCTTGCTCCTCTGTGGTTCTTGTCCACTACCCTTCCTGACTTCCTCTGTTACATAGGTTATTTTTGTCATGACTGATTTGCTTGCCTGATTACTGTCCCCCGGAAGGTAAGCTCTAAGGATAAAAGCCCTTGCCTATTTGGCACATGGCAGGCAATGAGGAAATACTTGGTGACTGACTGAGGTGGGCCACCGAAGTATTGCTAGTCAGTGGGCAGCTGTGGGTTGTGCTTCTCTGTGTAGCTCTGTGTCTCTCGAGTCTCACCTGTCTTTCGAGGCCCTCTTTGGAGGCCAGGAGACTGGCTGCTCTTCAGTGCTTATCTTCTTGTGGTGTAGCCAGCTCATCCCGTGGCATGGTCCCAGTGTCTGAAATCTGGTGACTCTGATATCATTTTGTTTTGCCATCAGCACTTCCTGCTGACAATTTCCAAGCATTGCCCCATAGTGAGCGCCACAGCCCTGAGGTGATTCTGAGGATAGATTGTTGTATTGACCAGGAGCCTTCAGTGCACAGTGACACAAACTCCTGACCAAGCCAGGAGATCATTGACTCCCAGGAGCCTTAGTCAGGGCCCCACCCCGACGGTTAGACAGGCTCAGTTTCACCCCCAGAAGCTGTCCCTTAATATAGACGCCATGTATCTAGTTTATGTGCTCGGCTTCCAACCTTTGTGAGGTGTAGTGACTTTTGCATGCTGGGGAAGGTAGGCACAGTCCCTGGGTGACAGGAATCGTGTGACGTGTACCTGTGAAAATGGAGGAGCCCCCATGCTGGAGCTCCGTGTGGCCGCCAGCTCTCCAGGACAGACATTTTCCTTCTTAGAGGAGACCAGGGCTGAGCTGCTTTTGGAAAGCCTAGGGGGTTTTCCAAGAAGAGAAGGGAGGAGGAAGCAGAAACTGCCAGAAGGAGGGAACAGTCTGAGCCAAGCCGGATTGGAATGGGGTGGACAGATAGGATAGCCAAGACCGAGTGAGTGACAGGCTCTCTCCCTTGGATTCTGTCTAGTTTGTGTGTTGCCCAAGTCTTGACATTGCTTTACGGTTTGAAACCAGTATCCCATAAGCAGGCGTTACGGTTACACCTTCTCTTGAGCGTCTTCTGGAGCTCGGCGAGAGATCTTTTAGTAGATTACTTCCCAGGGGAAGCCTAAAGACTATGGCCTGCGTCCCTATTGTCACTCCATCCCCAGTGCTATACGCTCGGGCATTTCTGCTGTTGAAGTTACATTCTGTTTACAGGTGCAGAGAGGTGAAATACGATTATGATAACCTGCCCAAGACTTCTGTTGTCATAGCATTTTATAATGAAGCCTGGTCCACACTCCTTCGGACAGTTTACAGTGTTCTTGAGACCTCCCCTGACATCCTGCTGGAGGAGGTCATTCTGGTAGATGACTACAGCGACAGAGGTAAGCCCTGTGTCAGGGGCTAGGGGGATAGGGGGAGGGAAGAGGGACTAGGTGTGCCCAGTGATAATTTGAGGCATACTCTAGGGTCAGCTATTGGCCAGCAGGGAGAGGAGGCTGTACGTGGAGGGCCTTGGAGGTCACCATAAGGTATTGAGATTTCAGGAGTCTGGTAGGGGCCACCCAGAGAGCTTCAGAGGGACAGGTGGGTCATCAAGAGGTCAGTGTGCTCTATGAGGAATGGCCAAGGGCAGGGGCAAGGCTGGGCAGGGATGGGAATGGGGGAGGGGAGGGCAAACACAGGGCAGCCTTGGCTTAGCTGCGACTAGTATATCCATGGAGTGACCCCCGCCAGTAGATCTTGGGTGACTGGCTAAAGTAGGGACTGTTGGGCTTAACTGAGGAGAAGTGTCAAGAATGAAGCAACAGAGATCACTGAACGTCATTGCAGTTTAAATCCGTGTCATTGTCCTGAGCTATCATGCACTCGGCAGCTGCTACCTGTGGGCTGTGTAACAGCAGGACAGAGAGTGTGCTCGGACCTACATGGTGCTGGGCTGTTCTCACAGACAGAGATTCACCTGGGGTGACAGGAGTTTGGTGTAATAGGTCAAGATGTTGTCTGGGCTTGCTCCCTCCTAACACATGTCTCCCCTCTGGGGGATTCTGCAGCTCCAGTCTGCCTGGCCTGGCCTAGCACCTCACACCCCACCATTCTGGTCCTGCCAGAAAAGTTAAAAGGATGCTGCAAGAGACTTACCCTTTTTCTAGACGTCCCCGACCTTCTTCCGTCAGGCAGAACGTCAGACCATAGCCGCACCCAGCTGCAAGGGGAATTAGAAATTAGTCTTGCACAGCTGTTAAAAACAATGAATTTATGAAATTCTTAGACAAATGGATGGATCTTGAGAATATCATTCTGAGTGAGGTAACCCAATCACAAAAGAACACACGTGATGTGCACTCACTGATAAGTGGATATTAGCCCAGAAGCTCAGAATACCCAAAATACAATCTGCAAAACACATGAAACTCAAGAAGAAGGAAGATCAAAGTGTGGATACTTCGATCCTTCTTAAAGGGGGAACAAAAGGAAGGAGTAACAGAGACAAAGTTTAGAGCAGAGCCTGAAGGAACGACCATCCAGAGACTGCCCTACTTGGGGATCCATCCCATAAACAACCACCAAACACAGACACTATGGCAGATACCAACAAGAGCTTGCTGACAGGAGCCTGATATAGCTGTCTCCTGAGAGGCTCTGCAGTGCTGGCAAATACAGAAGTGAATGCTCACAGTCATCCATTGGACAGAGCACAAGGTCCCCAATGAAGGAGCTAGAGAAAGTACCCAGGGAGCTGAAGGGGTCTGAAGCCCCATAGGAGGAACATCAATATGAACTAACCAGTACCCCCAGAGCTCCCTGGGACTAAACCGCCAATCAAAGAAAACACACGGTGGGACTTGTGGCTCCAGCTGCATATGTAGCAGAGGATGGCCAACTCAGTCATCAATGGGAGGAGAGGCCCTTGGTCCTGTGAAGCTTCTATGCCCCAGTATAGGGGAATGCCAGGACCAGGAAGTGGGAGTGGGTGGGTTGGGGAGCAGGGAGAAGGGGGAGGAGATAGGGGATTTTTTGGAGAGGAAACTAGGAAAGGGGATAACATTTGAAATGTAAATAAAGAAAATATCTAATAAAAAATAGCAAAAAGAAAGAAAGAAAGAAAGGAAGGAAGAAAGAAAGAAAAGAAAAGAAAAGAAAAGAAAAGAAAAGAAAAGAAAAGAAAAGAAAGAGAGAAAGAAAGAAAGAATTACAGTCTTTATTCTGTTGACTGTGAGCTCAGCTAGAATCCCCGGCAGGGAGGAGACAGAGAACAAGCAAAGGAGTTTGATGTTGAGCACAGCCTGGGGCCCCTGAACTCCAGGTAGAGGATCCCTGGGTCTGAGGCAAGCTCTACCATGGTCTGGCCACACCATCATGGTACCTTGGGAAGTCACTCCTATTCTCTGAGCTTCAGGTTCTACCCTGAGAATACATTTATCCACTCCTCTGTCAGAGAATTACATGGAAAAGTAAATGAGGTTACATGCAGCCTGCTCATACGTCACGCTGAGGGCTTGGATCCCACGCCTACCCAGGGACTCCACAGCTTTGAGCTTTGGCATTGATGAGTTCAGTCTCTATAAAGGGAGTAATAATAAGTCCTATGGTATAGGATCGCTCACAGTGAGGATTACGTGAGACGAGGCTAGGGATGCATGTTAGTGCCTGGAAAATACTTATGCCTCGTTAAATGATAACTTCTGTTTGTATGAAATGGTGTCAGATTTGTAAACTTAGCTCATGTCTACCATACCAACACTGATCACCAACCAAATGGACTGACTGACATCAACATCAGGACCAAAAATCAAATACCAGATTGCCTATATTATCTGTTGGGAATTAGACAGTTCCCGAGCAGACAGAAGTACAGACAGTGTGCACTCCCTTAGAGTGGAGAGTGTTGAGCTGCCACTGACCTTCCTGTGGTGGCCACATAGAGAGCGAGGAAGGAGCCACGAGGCCTGGGATGCCATTGGCGTGGCAGCTCCACTTGCCTTCTCTTTGCTTACCAGAACTGATTGTGGGGGGGGGGGAGGGAGTTGAGGGTCGACTCCTCAGCCTAGGGAACAGCACAGGCACACCCCACATCAGTTACGGCAAACCCACGTGTGTCTCAGGGTGCACACACCACACTGAGGTCAACTGTCGTGGCGTGGCTTGTAAAGTCACCTTCTTCATGTGTGCTGTCAGCTCACAGGCAGTCATTTAGAGCTCAGAGAGAAAACCAGTGAGAAATGTTAATGTGTTAAGCACGTCTAGAGAGATGTTTTCATTAGTTCTGAAAGGACATAGAACATTCACTAATGGATGAGAGCTTTGGGTGGCGAGGGAAACGCTCTCTCTTCCCTTTCTTTGGCTCAAGTGGGTTCCCACCGCCCTCCCCTGACCCTCTAGTCAGAGTGTGACTCCTTGTCCTGGAATTAGGAGACTGGAGGCTAGTTGTTGCCTGTCATCTTCATGTGTAACCTCTTCTGCAGACCGAGATGTACACATCCCCTGACAAGCTGTGGTAGCTGCTACCCTATAAAGTGCTGATTCCAAATAAAGAAAATGTCTGCTACCATAATTACTGTTTTAATAAAAACTATGTCTTAGGCAGCTTTCTGTCACTATAACAATACCCAATGCAGGCCACTCAGAAGGGAGAAGAGGTTTCTTTGGCTTACAGTTTGGGGAGTTCTGTTTCTCATCTTCAGCATGCTATAGTGGAAGGCGTTGGTGGGAAGTTATACTTCCCAGCCTGGGGCTGGGGGCGGAGGGGGTGACCGGAGTCCTGTCCCTCCCCCCCACCCCCCAGTACACTCTCACAGCCGCCTCAGGGCCTCCCCATAGGCTCCGCCTCCAAAAGGTTCCACCAGATCCCAACTTCGCCATCCTGGTGAGGAAGCTTTAGTCACAGTGCGTCCACAGAGGCAAGGGACCATATTTAGTGGGTTTCAGCTTTTAATGTGCATAAGTCAACCTCTGAAGGACTTTTAAATAAAGGTTTATTTGGTGGCTGAGAATGGGCTCAGTGGTTAATAGCGGTCACTTGCTGTTCTACCAGAGGACCTGGGTTTGGTTCCCAGCACCTATCTGATGGTTCACAATGGTCTGTCACTACAGTTCCAGGCGATCTGACATCCTATTTTGGCCTCTGCAGGCACCAAACAGGCAAATGATGCATGAATCTACAGATAGGCCAAACATCCATGTACACATAACATTAAAAATCAGCCACAAGTGTGCGTGTATGTGTGTGCATGCGTCATATGTATTTGGTGCCCTTGGAGGCCAGAAGAGAATGCTGGAACCCCTGGAAATGGAGTTGTAGACTGTTAGGGACAGCCTGATTTGGGTACTGGGGACCCAGATCCCGTCCTCAGGAAGGGGACCTCAGATTTTTAACGACTGAGCCCTCTCTGCAGTCCCTTATGAAATACTTTTTAGCATTGGGCAGACACTGGATGGTGGGGGCTGGGATGCTTGCTCTGCCAAAGACGTGGGACAATGACCACTGTTCTGTTTGTGTCCACAGAGCACCTAAAGGAACGCTTGGCCAACGAGCTGTCACAGCTCCCCAAGGTGCGCCTGATCCGTGCTAGCAGGAGAGAGGGCCTAGTGCGAGCCCGGCTACTGGGAGCCTCTGCGGCCAGGGGCGAAGTGCTGACCTTCCTAGACTGTCACTGTGAATGTCATGAGGGGTGGCTGGAGCCTCTGCTGCAGAGGTGTGTGAGACCCCATGGAGGTGGAAGCAAGGACAGATTCACCTTGGCTGCTGGGGGGGGGTGTCAGCCCACATCTGGTACCCTTAAGCAGGAACTCTGTGATGGTACAATGGTAAATGAAGTGGTGTGTGAAAGGTGCTTAGAATTGGCAGCTTGTTGGGGACTGCTACAGTGCCAGCTTCTTATAGCAGAGCCATGGAGTATCATCAACCCCAGGCTTACAAAGTTGTTGCAGACGAACTCTTCATGGGGATGTGCATGTGTGTTTCAAGCACGGCTCACTTAGCCATGGATACTGGAGTTATTCAGCATTCATTAAGTACAACACTTGGGGTCCTTGAAACTCAGACCCTAAAAGAGGTAGGGAGGTGTGTGTGTGTGTGTGTGTGTGTGTGTGTGTGTGTATTTACAAGTATTTGTATATAGTACTAGAGGTTGAACTAAGAGCTTTATATATTCAAGGCATATCCCTAGAACCTGCAATTTTAAAAAAAATATTAATTTCTTTAAATATAAGAACTAAAAATGCAAGTATATATGAGCAGAAAGAACCTAGCCTGTATTTTCACCTTTGTGCTAGTTTAGTTGTAAAGTATACTTTTTAGTAATAACACACACACACACACACACACACACACACACACACACCTTCAAGGCTGTTCCCCTGTCATCCCCAGCCTTGTACCTAGCTGTCTACACTGTAGGTCTGGCTGTGGTCCTCTGTGTCTCCCTCTCCCAGGCTTCCCAATTGTCTACTATAGAAGGCAGAAGTTAGCTAGCAAGCCAGGAGTTCCCCCAGATGGAGCTCTGTTTAGGATCCCCACTCTAAGCAGACAAAAGGTCAGAGGTGTCATTGGTGACAGCCTCGGGGTTTCTCTAGGGCTGAGCTGGAGGCTGAGGTTCGGATCTATATACTGTGCTATCTAGAGTCTGGCCAACCAGCTCCCCTGTCTCTCCCACAATGTGCAAGCAGATGGCTACCCTTGGGCCAGTGTGAAGTCTGAGGATGCCAACCTAACCCCTGAGCTGGTGAGCTAACAGAATATCAGAGTGGCAGAATCTTAGACCATCAGTGCAGCTCCTCCCTGTGAGCAAGGCAGATTCATTGGAAATACCCAGGGGATGTTTGTATCTGACTCTTATAGGGTTTCACTGAGCTTCTAGATGGGTTCAAAGCTCACTAGGACTTTGGCACACATTGGAACGAGACCCATAGGGCTGCAGACTGTGCCTGACAGTCTTAGCTGTATCCTGGCCCTTTCCCTCCAGGGGCCTCTGGAAATAGATGTCTGGGTCGTCATGTCAAAAACTGTTCTTGGTGTGCTGCAGGCGGAGGATGCTGAGTAATGCACGTTGTGCTCTTAATTCTGGAAACTTCCCCATGCATACATCTACCCCCAAGGCAGAGTCCTGCACCCGAGTATCAGTGTGGCATTTCCTCAGGTTCCCCTTTGTCTAAAGTTGGGCTCTCTGTGGTTCCCACCAAAGACCGGCAGCCAAGCAGACCTGTCCTTAGTCTGCTCCACCTTTCTAACAAACAGTCCCTCAGTTTGTTTGAAGAGGTGGGTGTTGACAGACGCACTGTCTGCTCCTGCATGGCCTTTGCCAGTCCCACCTCAGCTGGCATCTGCTGTCTCTCTGACTTTGTTCTGTTGGTCTAGGGCAGGAGTGGCTCCAGTCTACCTCTCTGCTTCATGTGTCCTCTATGCCGAGACTCTTAGATTACTTACATTTGAGCTAGCTTCCCTCCCCGCCGTAACCCAAAGAAATGAGTTCCCAAGGGGAAGTTCCCTTTCAGTTCATTTTCTCCCATGTGCCAAAGGCAATGGCGTCACTGAGGGGCACGCGGATGGACAGCTGGGCTTGGAGAGTATTCGTGGGTAGCAAAGCCAGCATGTGTGCAGGCTGGTGTGTACACACACAAGTTAAGACGTTTTAGTTCACCGCATTGTTCACAGTAACAGGGAAAGAAAAGCGGTGGTTCCAGGTTCTCATCCACTGAGCTTACAGACGTGCCCTCGGGAATCCTCATTTTAGTCCTATGAGGACACATCTCCATCTTGTTATAGAGGCAATAGATTTTGAGACATCAGGTGACTTGGCTGATACAGTATAGCAAATAAAGAGCAGTGTTCAAATCCTTAAAGATGAGAGTCTAACTATGAGCCTGACCTCAGGCTATCTCCTCCTCCTCCTCCTCCTCTTCCTTTTTATTTTTGACATAGTTCCTCTATCTAGCTGTCCTGGAATTCACCATGTAGACCAGGCTGGCTTCATACTCTCAAAAGAACCATCTTGTCTTCCTAGTGCTGAGATTAAAGGCATTTACTACTATGCCTGGTACATCTTCTGTTCTTAAGATATTTTTTTTTATCAAAAAGATTAATTACATCACATGTAGAGATAGAGCAAGAGCAAGCATGCATGGGTACCTCACACTGCATGTGTGGAAGTCAGAGGACATTTTGGAGGAGTCAGTCTCTCTTCCCACCACGTGGGTCCCAGGGATTGAACTCGGGTCATTAGTCTTGGCCGCAGGCTCCTTTATCCACCGAGCCATCCCAAAGATAGTTGTTTCTTGATGAAGCGTTTTTGCACTCCTGAGAACTTGAGCATGTGTGATTTTCACACGCCTTGACTCTTTGAAAGAGATTCAGATTTAGCCAGAATGCCCGCGGACGGGATTAGAGGAGATGGAATTGTGGGATGTTCCCGTTTCAGTTCCTCTTCACCTTCTTCCATGCTCCTTGGTGGTCCCCAACATGACCCAGACCCCCAAATAAGGGAGGTGGGTCTTCTCACCCAGGAGCGGTCCTGCTGCCGCCCTGCGCGGTCTGGAGCAGACAGATGAGATGGATGTGTTGGGTATTTACAGGATCCACGAGAAGGAGTCCGCAGTCGTGTGCCCTGTTATCGATGTGATTGACTGGAACACCTTTGAGTACCTGGGCAACTCGGGAGAGCCGCAGATTGGCGGCTTTGACTGGCGGCTGGTATTCACGTGGCACGTGGTTCCCCAGCGGGAGCGGCAGTCGATGCGGTCGCCGATCGATGTTATCAGGTCAGGTTAGCCTTCCTGGCCACTCATCTCAGAGCCTGTCCTACGGGAGGATGGCTTCCATTCTCTACATCGGTGCTTCCCAGAGCATTTATCTTATCAAATATCTTTGCTACACAGATAGACTTTATATTGGTATCTTTCAGCTAATTAGTTAAAAAATTTTAATAGGGGGAAGCATGCCTAAGCTAAAATTTGCACTTTTCCCTGATTGAGCTGAAGGTGGGATCCTGGGCATCACACTTGCCAGGCAAGTGCTGGCTCCCCAGCCTCTGATCTCTAAACTTCTAATAGCACAGGGGTTTTCCTGCTCAGGCCATTGTTCATGGCAGGGGGTGTGGCCATGCTCCTTCTTCCCAGACCTTGCCTCCTCAGGAAGCTTGGATCTTCCCTCCCCTCCCTCACAGGGCTCTGGGTAGCCTTTGTCACACATGGAAGACTTGGCTGCTCAGCTCCATCTGAACTTCAAAGCGAGGGCTGTGGGGTGTTATCTGTGGGCCTCCAGGCTCTGCCTGGTGTAAGGCACAGAGCGTGAGCTCAGGTGTGCTTGTGGATGGATGAATACATGAAAGGCACTCAGCTTCGTGGATCAGAGACTCGGGGGCGGCAGGGCGAGCGTTGCTCAGCCGTTCATGACGGCTTTGTGTCTCTTGCATTGAAATATAGGTACTACTTTTTTCTAGGTCTCCAACTATGGCTGGGGGCCTGTTTGCTGTGAGTAAGAGATATTTTGATTATCTGGGGTCTTACGATACAGGAATGGAAGTCTGGGGAGGAGAAAACCTTGAGTTCTCCTTTAGGGTGAGTAGTCTTTTGTTTGGACTCATTCTGTGTTCTAATTTCTCATATTCTCTCTCTCTCTGTCACACACACACACACACACACACACACACACACACACATCTCTCCCTCTCCCCCCACCCCCCGTGTTGCCCCTCCCTCTTCAGCCTTGGAGGCATATCCAATTAACCTGAGAGACATTGACAAGCACATCTTAGCAACATGCTTGATGTCTTAGCTATTTTGGGAGATGTACTTTTACATTTCTGTCAGACTTGTGCTGGAAACAGCACGGCAAGTCTTCTAGCGTCTCTCTCTCTCTCTCTCCCTCTCTCTCTCTCTCTCTCTCGCTCGCTCTAAAGATGGGAGGAATTGAGGCTAGGAGTGGCGATATGACTTGCGCATGCTCACTCAGAACTGGAGTACCAGAGCCAGAGTCCTGGACCCACCTCTTGGAGCTGCTTTCTGACCTCTGTGCTCAGCTTAGGAGGCGGCCCCTGCATGTAGCACGGCTGATAACTGTGGGGCACTGTCTTTTAAACAGGCATGTTCACAGGTTCACTGTACAAAGTCAGACACAATTGATTGAGTCTGTGGTCCAGAGCTTGCCCTCTGCCACAGGCCTGGCTGCTGCCCTGGGAGCCCCTCTTGCCTTTGCGTCTCAGCCGTCTCCTCGTCAGCAGAATCTTAACGTGTTTCAGAATCAAAACCAATATTTTTAGCAATGTTTTCTGTTGTCCTACCCTCTCGAAAACAGTTAGCTAAGAAGAATTTGGCCTCCTCCCTACCCCACAGTGTTCACACCCTACATTATAAACACCAGATGCTAGGCTCCTTCAAGAACGCCTTTGGGAAAACGAGGCCCCAAGTGACCTGAGTTCTGGGTGTGATTCTAACAGTTTTTCTGCCTCTTCCCTAGGTGTCAGGACGCTCTGCCTCTTCTAGAAGCTTCCTCTCTACCTTTCAAACCTCTCTTCTTCCTTGCTGCTCTCTTCTCTTCTGTGGTGTCAGGTAATGAAGGCACGTCCGACCCACCGAGGAAGTGGGTTGCTGGCGTGGTCTCTAGGGCCCACCCCAGTCAAGTGCATGAGCTGTAGCCTGGGCCTTGGGGTTCTTAGCTTCTGTGTCTTGCCTGTCTCAGGGCTGCTTTCTCACTCTCTCCCTTTGTGCCAGGTGCATGCCAGTCAGTGGCTTCTGTCCCTGGGGAGGGTGAGCGCCTCGGAGGGCGCCACCTCCTGACTGCACTCCCTGTGGACTGGCAGCCATCCCTTGCTCACTGTGTGACCTCCCCTCTCCACCTCCATTGCAGATCTGGCAGTGTGGTGGCACTCTGGAAACGCACCCGTGCTCCCATGTGGGCCACGTCTTCCCTAAGCAAGCTCCCTATTCCCGTAGCAAGGCCCTGGCCAACAGTGTCCGAGCTGCAGAAGTGTGGATGGATGAATTTAAAGAACTCTACTACCACCGCAATCCCCAGGCCCGCCTGGTGAGTGAGAAAACCTCTTCTTCCATTCATGGATAGGAATACCCAGCCAGTTCTCACAATCCACAGAGCCATGTTTTATAAAAGCTGCTACAAATACTGAATTAGTGATTTTCATGCCATTGCTTCTAGCAATATTAGGTTCCTGTGAGGCTCACTTCAGGACATACCATTCATGTGCTCTGTTTGAGGACTCTTTATTTATGTATGTATGTATGTATGTATGTATGTATGTATGTATGTATGTATTTATTTATTGTTGGTTCATCAGCACTGTTTGCTTAGCCAAGGGCACTGGAACTCATGTCTGAACAGCTCTTACCTACAGGTATTTTCTCTGCAAGGCATATCACAACCGCACAGAGAAAACACCTTTAGGTAAGAGCTGTTAGGTATTTTTCTTTTGTGTTTATTTATTCGGGTGTGTGTGTGTGTGTGAGTGTGTGTGTGTGTGTGTGTGTGTGTGTTTATGCTTAGGCTTATGCATGCTGTGGCACATGTGTTGTGGTCAGAGGACAACTCTAGGGGAATTGCTTCTCTCTTACTACCACGTAGGTTCCAGGAATCAAACTCATGTTGTCAGACTTTGTGGCAAGTGCCTTTAACAGCTGAGCCATATCGTTGGCCCTGCGTCAGTTTCTTACATTTAGGAATGCAAGAAGCACTGACTGGCAGTCACTTTAGATGGCTGTGTCTTAGTTATGGTTTACTGCTGTGAACAGACACCATGACCCAGGCAAGTCTTACACAGGACAGCATTTAATTGGGGCTGGCTTACGGGTTCAGAGGTTCAGTCCACTTTCATCAAGGCGGGAACATGGCAGTAGGGGGCATGTAGGGCTGGAGGAGGTGAGAATTCTACCTCTTGTTCCAAAGGCAGCTAGGAGAAGACTTACTTCCAAGAATCTGGGAGGAAGGTCTCAAAGTCCACCTCCACAGTGACATACTTCCTCTAACAAGGCCACACCTACTTCAACAAGGCCATACCTCCAAATAGTGCCACTCCCTGGGCCAAGCAAATTCAAACCACCACAGCTGGTAAAGTCAGAAACATGGTGTGAAATTCAAGGCCCCAATAGATTGTGGAAAAGACACTTTTACAGTGTGGATGCAAGTCAGGAAGGCAGGGCATGGCCTTGTTAGACCTTCCTGGAAGCATGCGTGTTGAACGACTTGAAGGGATTATTTGTGGATGTCCATGACAGTGCAACTCAACACGGAGGTAAAGAGCTAGAGAGCAGCCAGGCCTGGCTGCACTGGCATGTCCAGTCTGGGTTGTGTGGCGTCATCTGTTGGCACTGGTGCAGGGGTCTTGGCTTTTCTCTTTGTAACCAGCTTGGTTGAGCCCACGTGCTCGGGTTGGAAGTTAAGCACAGATTATTGTCTGAAGATCCTGCTCAGAGCACACCTGACTTCTTAGCTGGCAGTCTCTTGTGCCCTTTTAGAGGCTTCATCCTTCACTCCCTGGAATGGTTCACAAACCTACAGCCTTATTCTTCCACAGCTACATCCCTGCACCCATGGAATCCAGCCACTCATTGAGCTGAGCCCGTATTCCATGTGATGAATGAGACCCTATGAGAGCAAGTTAGCATCTCTCCTCAGGACCATACCTCAGGGGCTACTTGTGCCTCAGAGCCTCATTCTGTCCCTGCCTTAGGGACCTATGGATCTGCCCCACCCCAACCCCTGCCAAAAGGCTTTGGGTCCATGGCCTCTATACCAGCCATCCCTGTATGTCAGAAGCCAGCTCTGCATATCTAAGAGCCACTTGCTGACACAAGAGGTCCTCAAGATATCTGCCCTGGCCCTTGATGGAAAATTCTCCCAAGGCCTTCCTAGTAACCCTGTAAGGTAGCTGCCATCTTATAGCTTTGAAGCCTCACACACAAGGAGACAGGGGAGGAACGGGAGGAGGGGAGGGGGAGGAGGAGGTAAGGAGACTGAGAAACTGAAGGAGCCTTCCTAAGGCCTGGTAGCTCAGGGGAGGCGGCAGCAGGACTGGGGCCTGCATGCCAGGGGTCTTTTTTTCAATTTGGCTGAATACAGGAGCCAACAGCCTGCATGGCCCTATATCTTAGAAGCTCCCCGTCATCTGCCATGGCTTTTTCTGTCTTGCCTAGAGCAACAGACTAAAATACCTGCTCCTCACTGCCACCCAGCCTCGAACTCTTAGCTGCTATTCTCAAAGTTCACCCCTTCCCCAGAACACGTCAACAGGTGTTGAATGCACCTGTATGCTCAATGCTTGTTGGCTTTGTTTGAAGATGGGCTTTGATCAAAGCTGGGGCACTGTGACTCGTTAAAGAAGGGACTTGTGGGACCAGTGAGATGGCTCGTGAAGGGACTTGCCACCAAGTCCGAAGACCTGAGTTCAGTCCTGAGGACCCACATGATGGAGGTATCACAACTTGTCATCTGGTTTCCATATGTGCATGCAGGCTGACACAAAACAAATGAAAGGTTATTAGAGGGAAGTACTGGGGATGTTGTAGACATTATTTAATCCGGACCTGGGGTTTCTACCCTGCCTAGTCAGTTCCTGGATAAAAGACACAACTTTTATTATTTATAGTAAGCTTCAAACAGCACAAGAGCTGGGCAGGTCTCTACCCTTCTATGCTATCAGAATCTACTCTCCTATCTGTAACCCGAGTTATCACTTACTGTGTCTCCCCTGGGCTCCAGTTGCCCAGCCCTTAAGGCCATGCTTTATTGACTCCTAACTCATGGTGTCTTTCTCCATCACCCTTCACAGTCTTCTCATGGTGGTTCTCTTCAGACCCCAGACCTGGAATCCTAAACCCCACCTATGTCTCTTTTGCCCAGCTGTTGGCTGTTGGCATCTTTATTTACCAATCAGAAATAATTTGGAGGCAAGGTCATATAGGGTCTATGTACGGACCCTGGTCTTGAGGGCCTGCACTTGGCATTGCAATAGATGTGACATCCAGATGTTTATGTGTTGCCATTCCTTGGTGTCCCTCATCAGTCTTCAGCAGGAAAACAAATTAGAGCAAGGACAGTCATATCTCAGACCTTGCCGTTGTTCTTGTGTAAACATTTGCTGTGCTACCTGGTGGCAGGCTTTATTTTATTACTCGAAAGCTCTTCGGAGAATGCAGGACAGTGGTGGCGCACACCTTTAATCCCAGCACTTGGGAGGCAGAGGCAGGCGGATTTCTGAGTTCGAGGCCAGCTTGGTCTATAGGGTGAGTTCCAGGAGAGCCAGGACTGCACAGAGAAACTCTGTCTCAAAAAACCAAAACCAAACCAAACCAAACCAAACCAAACCAAAAACAACGCTCTTGGGGGACAGCGGGGGTGCCTGTGAAGTCAAACACTTGCTCGCTGCAGTCTTGAGCTCATATTAATGAGTTAAATGTTCAGCATATGTTTGTACCTCACTATACTGAACATGCTGGTCACTTATAATAAATAATATCTAGGCCACTTGCCTGTGTTTGAGAGTGAATATTCATATATCAATAATAAGAAGGGTACAGCTGTAAGCCATCCCATTCCTCTGGTTAGACATAAGAACAGCCTGTGGTTAGAGTCCACCAGGGTGCACGGGTCCAGGATATTGATGTGGGAGCTCCTAGGCTCTGTCTGCAGATGCCTTGTCTCCTGACCCCATAGCTCTGCCAGTGTGACAGTCTCTTCTGCTTATTGCCTTTGATGTGACTGTCCCCACTCTAATGTGTTATTCTGTTGAAGACTGACATGTGACACCCTCCTCCCCAAAAGGGCAATAAGTATCTGGTCCCTTCACATTGCTGTCCCCCAGTTCTTCCTCTTAAAAATAAATCTCATTTCATTTGTTTTATGTGACTGTGAAGGTGCCAGTGGTGCACATATGGAGGACAGGGGACAATTTGAATATTCTGTGCCCAGCACCCAGCTCAGTAAGAGTGTGGATTGTACATTAGCTAGTAATTTCATCGAGAACAGGTGTGGATAGGCAGCCTGTAGGGACTCAGCATTCTGTTGTTTTCTCAGGAACCCTTTGGGGACGTGACAGAGAGGAAGAAGCTTCGGGCTAAGCTCCAGTGTAAAGACTTCAAGTGGTTCTTAGATACAGTGTACCCAGAATTGCACGTGCCAGAGGACAGGCCTGGCTTCTTTGGGATGGTAAGTGGTGGGTCATGGTGGAATGGATGTTTGCCTTGTGTCTGAACCACAGTCCTGGGGAGGAATTCCCCATTTGTGAGCACCCCAGACCTCCCCCATTTTCACCCCTCTGGTCTGATCATGTATGTACCGTCCTTTCCTCTCCCCTTGGGCATCTGGGCCCTGGGTCCGCAAGGTCAGGACTGGAAGGCACCTGGAAATTGTCAGGGGTGAGCTACTGTTTGTTGTTTAATTAACTGGGATGTCTTGCTGCATGTGGAGATCGGAGAACAGTTCTCAGGAGTGGCTTCTCTTCTGTCACTCTGTGGGACCCGGGGACCAAGCTCCGGTCATTAGACCTGTGTGGACATGCTTGCACCCATTGAGCATCTTGCCAGTCAGTTAATTGTGGGGAATGGGCATGCATATGTGGGGTTTCTGTGTCTTAGTTTTTGCCAGTATTTTCAGATTACTTGGCCTGGCCAGTTAGTGATTTGTGGCCCTTAGAAACAACACAAGCAATAGCAGAGGCAGAAGATTCCCTTCCAGTCATCCAGAATATGTAGAGGGAAAAAAAAAAGAGGCCAAACAAGGCGAGAGTCTTGATTTTGCTAGGAGCTGAACCATCTCCCTATGGGCTAACTGTTGCCTATCTGAGATGCTGCTGTTCCATTTTGGATAACTATGAAGCCAGGGTTTAGTGTTAAATTATGTTTTCAAGGTGAAAGTGTTCAAATGTACCAAAACACAGGGAATAGTGTAATGAGTCCTGTGTCTGTGATTCTAGAGTCGTCAAGATTCTCTTCCTCTTGTTTCCTCTATCCTGTCCTGCCTTGGTGCTTTTGGCTATTGGTGTCCTGTGATTTCCTTCTGTACTCTCAAGTGTGCACAACCTGCCACGTAACCACTAAGCCTGCCACATAACCACGAAGCCTGCCACGTAACCACGAAGCCTGCCACGTAACCACGAAGCCTCGCTCCTGTTCACTCTGCCACTCAGCGCACACTCCTCCATTTCTCAGGGTGCTCTGTGGGTGGTTGCAGATTCTAGTGGGGATCCACACACTGTGTCGGGCTGTTGCAGCTTGCTTTGGAAGGCTCCATTAGTCTGAGCCACACCTCCTCATTTTCTCTGCCATGACTGCTTTTACCCCAGTCTGGTTGTGTGTGTACTGTTTCACTCGTGGCACTGTCTGTAAGCTAGACCTCTCTCCTCTGTGTTTCCTAACCGTGGAAGTGAGGCCACACCCAAGATTGTGCTAGGGCAGCAAGAAGGCTGTGACTGAGCAGTTAGAGGTGCAAGCTTTTAGGCCAGATTTGTTGTCTTAAAGTTTGGCCAAGTTCCCATCTGTTGTTAGCATAGGAAAACATTATAGTGACTGGAAAGAGCTGGGCAAAGGGACAGGGCTCCTCTTTCATTGTGTTCTTCTCTCTCCTTGTGTGGAGTCCTTTTGGTGTGTGGAAATCTAGACTGAGGTGCTACCTCTGTGTCTTGTTTAGCTCCAGAACAGAGGCCTAAGAGGGTACTGCCTTGACTACAATCCTCCCAATGAAAACCATGTTGAAGGCCACCAGGTCCTTCTGTACCTCTGCCATGGGATGGGTCAGAACCAGGTAGGCGTGGGCCTTGATGGGGAGGGGCAAGCTTCTTTTAAAACACTTTTTAAAAAATATTTATTTATTTGCCTGTGTATGTGTGTGTGTGTGTATATACCTACTCTCTCTCTCTCTCTCTCTCTCTCTCTCTGTGTGTGTGTGTGTGTGTGTGTGTGTGTGTGTAAGTCAGAACGGTGGGGGTCAGTTCTCTCTTCCCTCCATGTGGATCCCAGGGACAGGACTCAGGTGAGGTCGTCAGAGCCTTTACCCCTCTCACTAGCCCTCTGCACGAGTATCACTCAGTGGCAGAGCACTAGCCTAGCATGTGGGATTCACGGTGTCTGTTACTTTGGATGTGTCATGGCAGAAAAAAATCCAGGAGTAGAGACTTATCTAGGTTTAAATAAGAGGTCAACTTAGTACCTCAAGATACCTGGAACCGTAATACAGGGTCATGGCAGTGGTGGTGTGGGGTAGGGGTGGTGCTCTAACCCACCCTCACTTATTTCCAGTAGAGAAGTGGTTCTCAGCCTTCCTAATGCTGTGACCTTTCGATACAGTTCCTCATGTTGTGGTGAGCTCCAGCCATAAAATTATTATCATTGCTACTTTATAACTATGATTTTGCTACTGTGATGTGAATGTCTGATATGCAGGTTGAGAAACTACCGCCCTAGATAATCTTGTGCAGGGCATCTTCCTCCACATCACAAGGTAAACTGACATCTGTTGGTTGTTAAACTGTTGTTAGTTTTTCGAGTATACGACCCGGAAAGAAATACGCTATAACACCCGCCAGCCCGAAGCCTGCATCACCGTGGAGGACGGGAAGGATACCCTTGTCATGGATCTCTGCCGAGAGACCGTCCCAGAGAACCAGGAGTTCATCCTACAGGAGGTCAGTGAATGCAGCTTTCGGTGCCATCGGCCCAGGTCTGTGCGCCTGTGCGGAAGCCAGGTGTACTCTCTAGCCTGGTCCCGGTGGGTCTCAGACACTGGAAACTTCACTTTGACCCTGGGGGAATGACTGTGAGTGTATGGCTTCTGGTAACAGTGAGGCTTTCTTCTTTTTCAGTCTTTTACGGTATGAGCTGCTGTGGGTTGTAATAGAAAGTAGAGTTGACACTAATGTGTGGGGGTGAGATGGGTATATGAGTGTCGTAAGTGACCCAAGTGCCAGAACATGAGGTTAGACCCAGGCATGACCCACCCTTCTTCTCTGAGCATCATTTCACCTTGCTCTGAAACAGGCTTGATAACAGCAGCCTTGCTCTGCTCCGGGAAGGACTTAGAGATTCCCGGGACTTCCTGTGGAAGCTGTGAGGGCCTGTAGAGAACTTGTGGCTGCTTGGGATGTGACCAAAGAGGCAGCCTGGGATAGAGCTGGCTTTCCAGATACTGTTGATTGACCCATTTGTGAGCAGTCCAAAAATCCCATTCAAAGTTGAAATATATTTTCCTGTAGAGAAATAGAATAATAAGCAGTGGAGTTTACAGGCTCCCTGGAAGAGCTGCGGTGTTAACCCTGTGGTCTTATCCTGTTTGACTTTAAGAAGAAAGTAAGATCTGGATATGGTAGCACACTCCTATAATCCCAACACTCAGGAGGCTGAGGCAGGAGGATTGTGAGTTCCAGGGCAGCAAGATGTGTCTTAAAATAAAATAGTTTAGGAAAAATAATCCACACAGTCCACAATCTGTTGTCCTCTTCCTTTTGCATTTTTCTTCTACCCCCGCCCCCAACGATAGTACAATCTAGAAACAAGATTGGTCACATGCTGCATTAAGAATTCCACTGTAAGGCTGGAGGGATGGCTCAATGGGTAACACTCTTGGCACACAGGCATGAAGACTGGAGTTCAGACTTTCATCACCCCGTAACGCCCTGACAGGTCGCCTGGGAGGCAGTACTTAGGAAGCAGAGGGGTTCCCAGGACAGGCTGGCTAGCTAAAATGATGAGCTTTAGAGTCAGAAAGGGCCCTGTCTCAAGTAAAGAAGGTGGAGGTGTGATACCTTGTCATCTTCTGGTCTCTGCATACACATACATGTATGTGTAGACGCCTATGTGTGTGAACGTGCATAGCCCCCACACGAACAAACATTTTACCTTAAAGTTCAGTGATCCCTTTGGAGACGTGGGTTTGTGTAGAAGGCTGGCCAGAGAGATGCTGTAGTGAGTCCCTTACTTTTAGCTTCCTCAGGGGGAAACTTGGAGAGCCATGGAAGTGTGGGGGTTAACAGCATCTAGCAGTTTGCAAAGCCTCTCCCTCGGAACCAGGAGCCTATGCATTGTCACTTTTGGCTGCTGGCCCCTTGTTATGTTCCTTACACTACAGAAGAGAGAGGGGCAAGATACACAGCAAAGAGAGGCTCTCCATGCCCACAGCAAGTATTGAGGAAGCAAGCTGGCCGTTAAAGACTGCCATGACCTGGGATGTGAGACTGTGACCAGGCTGAGAACAGGTGACCTGTGGACTCAGGTCCCTCACCTGGATATGCTGCCACCAAGTTAGAAGGTCACGTGATGCTGTTAAACGGCTCAGGAGAAGGAAGTCATAAGGTTGGAGTTAGGTGATGGAGAGACATGAGGGAGGTCCATAAAGGATCTTGGCTGTGACTTCACTGAAGGAGGGGAGTGGTGAGGAGCTAGAGGCTCCCTCCCATCCTCTTCAGTAGCCAGCAGGTGGCGCTGTTTTGCATTTACTGACATTTACGAAATGCTAAAAGTCACTCCTTGGGGTCTTCAAAATCTGCCTTAAGGGAAATGTGGCTTTTCTGAGCAATCACTAAAATAATTTTGAACATAACAATGTTTTCATTTGTAGGATGGCACTTTAGTTCACAAGCACAGCAGGAAATGTGTGGAGGCCACAGAGAAGGTGTTAGACAACGGCTTTGCACCATACTTACGGGACTGTACCAACTCAGATAACCAGAGGTGGTTCTTCAAGGAGCGCATGTCGTAGTGCATCGCCTTGCCAAGGAAGGAGCCCTCCACGGCTGTGGACTGTGTGCCCAATGAGATGGACAGCGTACACGGTTGTCATTCGTGAATGTGCTGGGTGTCACAAGAGTGTGAATAAGCTTTGTACAGATTTTGAAAACTTTAAAAATGTCTCCTGGCATCCTGCTTTCTGAGGGCAATCCTAAGATGTTGCCTTTGGTATTTGGAAAGGATATTTTCCTATCAAGATGTGCATTTTACAATGGTGCCTTTTATTCTCATTAGCAAAAAAGGTAAATACTTTATTTTGATACATACAAAGCTTCCTGGGTGTTTGTAGCACATTTTACACAAACTGTTAATACCTCAAATGTTGAGTTAGAGTTCTCTCAGGGGGATGAGGTGGACACTAGAAATACTGTTGATTTCTTCAGGTGTGAGTGGGGTGAGATAGTCTAGATTCATACAATAAAGAATGCTTTTGCTTATGCGTTGATGCCACAGCCAAAATTCTATCATAATGTTCATTACTGACCAAACCAGGCTAACCACATCTGAAAGCTCAAAGAAGCTATAGGGTTTGCCAAGGCCCTATAAACTTAAGAGGGTATTTCCAGCAAGAAATGTAATGCTCTACATGAAACTCAACTTTTAAGCTTTTCCTTAAATAGCATTTGATTATTTAATAATATTATTTATAATATTATTTGATTATAGATATTATTACTTATAGTATTTGATTATTGAGAGTTGGTGATGAGGCAGCTGCTGTGGACATTGCTGGATAATTCAACCGTCTGAATGACTCCAGATCAGCTCCAAGAGCTCACCAACTTGGTGAAGCTAATAGGAACAATTAGAAATGCCACCAGTGAACTGAGGGTGTGGGTCTCTGGCTAGAGTGCCCGCCTTGCACGCATGAAGCCCTGGGTTAAATCCGCAGCACCCCATTTTAAATAATCAGCTTGACAGCGCACCCCTAATCCCTGCACTTGGGAAGTGGAAGCAGGAGAATCAGAAGTTTAGGGTTATCACTGGATACGCAGAGAGTTTGAGGTTAGCCTGGGCTACATGAGACCCTGTCTCAAGAAGACATCAGTCAGAAGGTAGACTGCAGATCTTATTTTCGTCCCCGTCAATTGCGAGAACACAAGTGCGATGGATTAAAAGCATCAGCGTATTTCTCTCGCTCTTCTCTCAGACATGTATGCTGAGGGTATCGCTCCTCAGAATCAGGTCTGCTTTGCCTGGACTGACCTGCTCTGTACTGGAGTTCCTGTGAGCGAGATGGAGACCAGGAAACTGGGTGTGGGGGCGGGAGCAGGTAGGGCTTAGCATGTGTGTGGGGGGTCTCTGAGATGTTATCTTTGAGATCCCCCGCCACCCTCTTTTATGTGTATGTAGCGTGTTTACATATCTGAGGCACATGTGTGTTGAGGTCAGAGTTTAAATCAAGGTGTCTGCCTTGATCACTCTCTGCAGACCTCCATGTCAGTCAGGCTTTTCTGTGGATGCTGAGGGTCCATCCTCTGGTCCCCACTCTTTGAAGGCAAGCACTTTACCCACTGAGCCATCCCACCCCTTTAGATTCTCATAATAGGCCCGTATAAAGTGCAAAGCACAGTGAGTGTCAGCAGGCGTTTATTCAGAAGCCAGTACAGGATAATGCAGATGTTTTCTCTCTGTGGACTAGGCAGCCCTTCATCAGTGTGGGGTGGGGTGGGGTGGCTTCTGCACAGCTCAGCTCTCATGCTGAGGCAGGCGGGGTATGGCCTTCCCCTTGTCTGGGGAGACTTGTGGGTCAGGGGAGGGTCCACAGTTCTGCTTCCCTCTGCCTTCTATAGTGTGGTTAGGTGGGCCTGGTGTAGCAGAGAGCCTCTCCCCAAACAGAGGAAAACAGCCTGGGTGGGCCAGACATGCAGTCGGCGGCATCCCAGACTGCACCCGGCGTGTGGGCGGCTGCACCTGTGCCTGTGTGCCTCAGAGGCATGGTGGCCAATTGGCTCTGCTTGAGGACTCTTCACTGATTTCTTCCACCAGGAGAAGTAAGCCTCAGGGTGTGGGAAGACCAGGAAAACAATATTCTCTTAGTTTTGAAGATGTTATAATATTTGAGGCGGCTTTCCCTTCAGTGATGGGTGAAGGGTCTAGAAGGCCACATGGATGTGAGGAAGTGCCTCCAGCTGTCCTGCCTGTGTGTTCCCGTCCCTAGTGTGTGGATGCAGTGCTGGTGTGCAGAGTGGCTGAGGCAGCTTGCTTTGGATCCTAGGGTTCTGTTTTGCTTTTCTATCTGTGACTCACAGAAGAGCATCAGTCCTAGCCTGCCCTTCAGGGACCTGGGTGTGTGATGATAGATGTTTAGGGTATGATTTGCATGGGTGACTCCTGAGTCCTGGAGGAGAGCCTGAGGCTCAAGTGTCCGACCTGTGAACAGGTGTCGCTCTCACAGGGCTCGTTCACACTGGCAGGTGGCTGTGGCTCTTCTCTCCCCCGGGACTAATAGAATCTACCATGACCACCATCGTCTGGGGGATCCCTGACCTGGAAAGAAAGAGGTTAGGGTTAGAAGTGTTAGCAAGTGGGCCATGGGAAGGAAATGGCATGAAAGGCAAGAAGCATCACAGATCCGGGGAGGAATGAGACATTAGGTAGGGTTCTCTAGAGAAACAGAACTGATAGGTGACTATGTAGATAGGTAGGTGGATGGATGGATGGATGGATGGATGGATGGATAGATAGATAGATAGATAGATAGATAGATAGATAGATAGATAGATAACTGATAGGTGAATATGGATAGATAGATGGGTGGGTTAGTGGGTGGATGGATGAGGAACAGAATTGATAGGTTAATATGGATAGATAGATAGATAGATAGATAGAGAATTGATAAGTGAATAGGTGTAGCTAGATAGGTGGGTGGGTGGGTGGGTGGATGAGGAACAGAACTGAAAGGTGACTATGGATAGATAGATAGATAGATAGATGATTAATTGAAAAAGTAGATTTATTAGAATGGCTTACAGACTATGGTCCAGCTAGTCCAACAATGGCTACCTCACTCTTCCCTGGCTAGTCTACCAATGGAAGGTCCAAGAACCCAGTAGCTGTTCAGTCCACGAGAATGGATGTCTCCGCTGGATTTCAGTATGCACTGGGATCTCAAAGAAGCGGGCTCTAATCCAAGTGAAGGAGTAGACCTGCCAGGGAGAGTGAGATCAGTCAGGCAGAGAAAGCAAGCTTCCATCTTCCATGTCCTTTATGTAGACTCTCAGTAGAAGGCGTGGCCCAAGTTAAGAATGGATCTTCCCACCTCAAAAGACCTAGATTAAAAAGTGGGTCTTCCAGCTTCAAATTATTTAAGAAAAACCCCTCACAGGTGTGCCCAGGCACTCGTTACTTCCAGATGTAATCAGGTGACAACTAAGAATAGCCACTGTCATGCCCATTTTGCAAACCTCCAGAGGCCACCAAGGAGCTGATTCTGATGCAATTGCACTGGGTCTTTATTCAAGCTCGAGTGCGGGCCACATTGTAGTCACTGATGCGGCTGGACAGGAGGGTGAACCCCCTTGCTTAGTTTCAAGCAACCTTTTGTTGAGGCAAGCAAACAAGCAAGGGGATTCCAGCCTGGCACACATTTTGTTGCGGGGCTATTACAGAATTTGTTGCCCTTTAGAATGATTGGCTGGTGCTGGGAGCCAAGCTGTAAACTTTCATAAGTAAATATCTTTAGGTACAACTGTAACTTTTGCTTTCCTCCTGATGCGTGGTTGTTAGGAAAGACCTGAAACTAGTGCTAGGTGCAGGCTTGTTGGTTAACTCAAGTTCTTTAAGATGGAACCTGAACCCAAGATGGAGTTGATGTGGTCTTTCAGCCAGAGGAATAGGGAGCTGGGACATGAACAGTCAATGAGGAGTAGAAAAGAATTGTGGTGTTGGGGCACAGGTGACTAAAGCCTTTGCTGTTATTCAGGGCATCTTAGCACTTTCCCTGCCAGCTTTGAACAGGTATGTTCAGAGTTGAGCCTCTTCTGCAAAGCCATACCGAGACAGGTGGTCTTCATAGCAGATCACCTTTCTACACTGGGTGTGGGGATCAGTGGGGTGAGTCTTACAGGAGAGTGGTCACCAGGATGATGGTTCTCATAAAATGATGAGAGTCCACTACAGATTCATCACCTACCTGCATGATGGCTTAAGTATGTCTTCTGGAGATGTCTCTGTCTCTCTCTCTCTGTCTCCCCCCCCCCCCCCCCGCCCACACACACATAAACTCACAGGGTCCTTCAGTTTCCTGGTGTAGACACCAGTTCCCGAGTTGTACTTGACATTCTGAGGTTCCACATATTGTTTGCTTGAATTGCAAGGATGTTATACTTCTCTGAAAAGTAGAATCATTTGCATCTGGCTGTTTTGCTTATTTGGGAATTTTTAAAAAGCCTTTCTTCCATATTTGTGGGGTAGTTTAGCTGGGTATAAGACCATCCTTGGCATGTTGGGTTATTCCAGGACTGAGGTCGCTGTAACTTCACAAGTCAATTCTGCAGAACTCTCTGCTCCGAGGAGAATGGCCATTCTCCAGTTTCCACTCTGCAACCCTTCTGTGTTCAAGGTCCAGCATTCTTGTCTTCACCCAACCTCTATTTAGGAACCACAAACATTCTTTGCTAGGCTCCTCAACATTTCCTCCATGCTGAAAGTCTAGGTTCCGGGTGTCCGTTGAATTTTCCTATTGTAGCCAAGAAGTTAGCAGGTGAAGTCAGCGATCACCTCCTTCCTCACCACTCTTGGGGGTCAAAGGGCAGGGTGTGCTCAGCTTTCCTTTCCTCTGGATCTCGAATGAAAGCAAGCTGTGTTCTGCTGCTGCATTCTCTGAGACATGAGCTCTGTCTCCCAGCTCACCAATAGCAGAAATCAGTCCCTGTGCTTTATGGGTCTGAAGCTCAGCTCCTGGAGGTCACTGCTGAGAACCTGCTGCTGGCTTTGAAGAACTAAGCTGCCATGTTGTGTTGTGGCTAGGTCCCAAGATGGCCTCTAGGAGCCAAGTTCAGATTGACTGTCTAGGATCAGAGATCAATCAGTGGTTTTCTTCCATCCATAAGAACACAAATACCGAATGTACAGTGAGATTGGAGTACTGGAGACCCTCTGCCTAGTACTCCTACAGGTCATTCTAGAAGATTCCATTGTTTTAGACTGATTAAAAATTCCCAAGAAATAAAATTTCCTCTCATGACAAATGTCGTATTACTCAGGAAGGTTTTGTTTTACTTCTAAGGTTAACATTATGTTCTATTTTATATATAATTATAGATAATATTTATGTATTCTTTCTCTCTCTTTTTCTTTCCTTCTCTTTCTTCCTTTCTTTCTTTCTTTCTTTCTTTCTTTCTTTCTTTCTTTCTTCCTTCCTTCCTTCCTTCCTTCCTTCCTTTCTTTCTTTCAGTTTTTTTGAAACAGGGTTTCTCTGTGTAGTCCTGGAACTCACTCTGTGAATCAGGCTGTCCTGGAACTCAGAAATCTGCCTGTCTCTGCCTCCCAGGTGCTGGGATTAAAGGTGGGATTATATGCCACCACTGCCATATGCATTGTTTCTTTATAGACTGTCCTAGCCATCTCCCTTCCCCCTCCTGTTAGAACAGCTCCTCACACATTCCCTTGCACTGAGGCAATCACCTGCCATTTAGAGAAAAGGTGCATTTGGGCTCAGCAGTTCTAGGGTGAGGCTCAGGGTCTGTCAGCCTTACTAAGTCTTAGGGGATGCAGTTGCTTCCGGGATGTAGGTTTCCAGCACCTCCCATTTTCTTCTTCTGTTTTCTTTACTCTTTCGTTTCCTCCACGTCTTCTCTCCCTTTTTCTCACAACCAGCAAACCCCTTCCCTATTCCCCCCTCTTTCATCTCTTGATGTACCTCAGGCTGGCCATAAATCCTCTCTGTAGCCCAGGCTGCCAAGTCTCCCAGGTGCTAGGCTTACAGGTGTGAGCCACTGTGTGGCAAATGGGCTGCAAGACCTTAACAGGTGAGAGCAAGAAGGAAGCAGGGCTGGGCTGAGGCCCTGCATGAAGAGAGAGAAGGGCAAAGGGAGGCTCCAGCCAGCCCCGCCACCCCACAACAGGCGTGCCTTCCTGAGTGACACACTAGGTGGTGGTGTCAGCTCGGAAATAGGACAGTGCTTCTGTGGAAGACAAGACAATGGTTTTTAAACTCCTGTAGATGTGAGATCCATGGGCTGGGTAGATACCTGGCAGGCACCCAGAGGCCACCCAGTGCCACGTGTGGTTGTTGGGGGAGACGGGGGCTGTCGAGGAAAGGGTGTGCTTGCAGACACAGCAAACCAGAGCGGAATTGTAATGTTGGTGCTTCACACACTGTTTATAACTGTCTTCTGGATTCGGCTTGGTTGAAGTTCTGGAGGTGTCAGCGGGGCCTCGTTTTAAACTGAGCCTTCACAGCCTGGCTGTGCTGTGTTTGACTGTATTGGGTTCCAATCTTGGGAACAAGTGTTGAAGGTTTCACCATCTGGCCTGGCATATCACACCTGCAGTATTTACTTGACAAGAATGACTGGGAATACGGGCGTGCTTCCTGGTGGGCTGGGGAGATGGCTAAGTGGTTAGAGCACTGACTCCTCTTCCACAGGACCCAAGTTTGATTCCCAGAACCCACATGGCTGCCCACAACCATCTACAACTCCCGTTTCAGGAGATCGAACTCCCTCTTCTAGATCCCTCAAATGCCAGGCATGAGTGTGGCACACAGATACACATGCAGACAAAACACTCATAGAATAAAATTGAAATGAAGAACAAGCTGTATCCTCCATTTCTTTATTCATAGCTTTGGAGACTTGCTTTCTACAGGGGTTATGTTGTCTGAGCTTGTCAGGTCGGCGGGGGAGGGGGGCACTGTGGCTTCCCCTGTGCAGCTTTTACTCAGGATGATTATAATTACCACAACCAAAGCACTATTGTAAGCACATTCTACCAGTGAGCTCATTGGATTCGCAAAATACCTGCCAAGATGCCAGGCCACACAGACCCTGGCCCTGTTTTAGATAGAAGTATTGAAGAGGGCTGAGAACTGGTCTTAGGTCACATAGCACCCTGGACTTACTCCAGAGTTGAGTGGTTGCTGCTCTCTTGCTTCTCAGAGGGGAGAAAAAGTGACTCACAGGTCCCCAAGGGGCCCATAGCTCCCACACCCTGATGTTAGGCCGGCTCCTCAACTCTTAGCCCACTTACACAACAATAGCTATCAGCAGCCTGAATGAATGAGTCTGTCCCACTTGGAGAGCACAGAAGATTTTGTGGCTGATTTACATTTCTGTAGAGAGTTCCAGAACAAGAAGAAGCCAGGGACTGTGCCCCACGTGTGGAACCACTTAGGAGCCAGACTGCCGCTCCCTCGTATGTGAATGCACTGAGCAGGTAGAATTCCATCTGTGGCTTCACCCTCTACCATCTCTTTCTTTAAAACAGGGCAGGGGCTGGGGGACGTATTTCCTCAGTCTTGCCTTATGAGATCCCTGCTGCCCTGCTGGAGAGGCCACAGTCAGAGCCCACATCAGCTGTGATTGCTCCATCTAGCCCTTCCTCGCCATCTTCCACTCAGTCCCTGTGGAACGGAGGCTTCTGCCCCAACTGCTGAATCATGAAATGTCTGTGAATCATCTTGAAATTTTTATAAGGCAGGGGTCAGTGAGAGAGGCTGCTCATGGGAGCCTTAAGAGAGATTTCAGCACCCTACAAGGATATACCAGATGTGTGTGCCCGTTGGCACAGCTCTGGTGTGGTCAGTCAAGAAGGACGACAGAGCACCACTGGATTCTCATGGATCACAGAGCTGAGAACGCAAGTGACTGCTGTAGGCTCTGCAGGGACTTCAGGAGTCAAATGCTTACCTCTCCGTCCCTGCAGAAATCCCCCATCTGTGTCTCCAGCACACACAGCCAGCCTCAGCCTATCTCCTGCCACTAAACACACATCCTAACATACATCCAGGTGGTGCTGGCATAGGTCTCCCTGGGACTTCTATTCTTGCTCTAGATCTCATTGGAGGCCACCCAGTGTGTTTGCTCTTACCCCCTGGATGGTCCTTAAGAAAGCAGATGTTCTGGAGTCTCCTCTGCCCGAGGATAGCCCTCCAGCCTTGCTGCTTCCACCATCCTGCTGGGGTGTGGTTTTCATAATTTACGAGGGAGAGAAGCAAGTGCCAACATTAAATCTACATTTAACTGGAGGTCTGAATTAGCTTCTGACCAGGCCACACTGACCTCAGATACCTCAGAGGTGATGCAAGTGATGTTGCTGGGTAGGCTGTGGGATAGACAGGGCAGAATGTGTGTGTGTATGTGTGTGTGTGTATCTACAAGAAGGAAAAGGCCTGCTGATCACAATGGAACCTACCTAACATCCCACCACCCAGGAGGTGGAGCTGGGAAGATGAAGGGCTAGCCTGGGATATATAAGAACCTGCACCTCCCCCACCCACAAAGGTGGAGAGAGCTGGTGGTATAAAAGAACAAACTCCTCTGTTTTCCCTACCAGGAAGTCATAATAATAATAATAATAATAATAATGATAATAATAATAATAGTTTAAGATGGAAACATCTTGAGGAAGCTGGGTAGTATGCTATTTGAACATGGATGCAAATCCAGGAATAAGTATGCAAGCATGAGGGTGAGCTCTCAGTCTGGAGTGGGAACACTCACTGGATGGGAAGGGGAGGGCCGGGAGCATAGACCAAGCGGTGGTACTTTTTGCTCTGGCTTATTCCCAGAGATAGCTGGGGACAGAGGTGTCAGTGAAGAGAAACCCCATTGTTGCTCTTCACCAGGGTCCTGTGATGTCTGCTACAGCAGAACAGAAAAGCACAGATCTTCAGAGATGACCAAGCCTCAGCCATCCTCCATAGTTTTAATTTTTCAACTCGTCTTACCCATAATTACTTTAGCTCCCTGGAAAAAATTAGATTCCAAGAGTTTCAGGAAGTCTAAGGGTCATTTCGGTCCAGGGGCAAAGAGCGATGGGACAGGGGGCTGCTGTTTCTCAGAAGCCTCCTGAGCCACACATGGATTCTTGTTGATAAAAACTGTCATTCAGCCAGGTGTGGTGATTCATGTCATTAGTTAAAGCATTTGGGAGGCTGAGGCAGAAGGATTGCGGTGAGTTTGAGGCCAGCCTTGTCTACAGAGGAAGTTCAATAAATAAGAATAGCAAATAACATAAACAAATATACAAATAAACAAAGACAAAGATGTATCTTTAAGAACACCTCTAAGTGGAATCTGATTCCAAACCCTTATCAAGAGAGACAACTAAGGGCCAAGGGTGGACTTAGGTGGTCAGGAGAGGTGAGGTCGGGTGGTGCTGTAGCTGAGACTGGTGCTACCTTCAGTTTGGCTGCTTGGACTCTGGGCAAGCCACCTTACTGATGAGCCGCTCACAACCAAGGATAAGGAGAGTAGGGTCTGGGCTGGGAGGGAGCACGGAGCTTCATCTGAGTTAGGGTGAAATGCTGCTCCTCCCAACCCCCAAGCCAATTTGATGATGCACAGGGAACACTCACTGAGGGAGGGATGCAGAGCCCACCCAGGCAGGACTCCAATGTCTGAGACCTAGAGAGAGCTGGGGACAGAGTGGTGTCTGTTGCAGAGCTAAAGAGCACAGGCTTCCCTCCCTCCACAGGGGTGAATTTTCTTTATTCTTCTTCTCCAAAATTACTAAGATCTCTGAGGAGAATAAGAATCTGAGAGTCATAGGAGTCCGGGGGGATCATTTCCGCTGTCTTTTCATCGTGGAGTTGGGGTGCCACCCCAACCTCTCAAAGGAACCAGAAGGGGTTGGTTCATGCTTCCTGCCTGAAGACACGTGGCTCCTCTGAAATCCTCTGGGCTGGAATTTGGAGAAGCTGAGAGCTTGCCCCAATGTGAGTGGACTTCATTTCACAGCCTTTGGAACCAGAAACTGCAGGGAAATAAAAACTGCTTTTCTGGGTCAGAATCTGTGATGGTTCTGGGAACTTGTCCATAGAACAAATTGATTTATGGGGACCCAGCTGTGAGGAGCTGCACACAACAGGGCTCAGCGGAGATACACTCCAGATGTGGCCTCATTAAAGGCAGGGCTAGAACAATAGGGCCCAAAGGCATCCTCAGTCTATCAGGCCATGAAGACAGGGTGGCCAGGGCTCTGTGCTGTCACACCACTGTTGTCTTCAAGCTGGAAAGCCAGTGAGAACGTACTCTGTCCAACTCCACCAACTACAGATGGAAAACCAGAGGCCCAGAGAGGGAAAGTACCAGACCAGTGTCACACAGCGCCAGAACTCTCATTTCCTGTTGCTGGCCCAGGGTCTGTCCTAGCTCAATACTGTCTTTGATTCAAAGTAGAGCAGGCTTGATTCTGCCACCTTCTGATGGTGCCTTTGGGTCTATCCTGTTGCTGTGTTATCCATACTCTGAAAAAAAAAAAAACAACTTGAGGGAGAAAGGGTTTGTTTTAGTGCACAGCCCTATGAGGTCTGTTGTGGTGGGGAAGTCAAGGGAGAAGAGCCTAAGCAGCAGGCACAGTCAAGAAACAGAGAGGGGCGTGTAGCCAGTCTTTGGCTACTTTGTGGGTTCTTCTTTCTTCCACCCTGCCCCACCCCTTTGTTTCCACCCTTTCAACCCCAAGACTAGATAGGAAAGAAAAAAGGATACAGGGGAGAGGGGACAACATTGCCATTAGACTGCTTCCTGTTGAGTTCCTTGGGGCAAGTTTGATCTTTATCGTCAGGATACCTTAGTTTATTCTTTCTTCTTTGTGCATAACTACTTAAACCTCGGCCACCAATAACCAGCAGTATCCAACCAACAATAAGACCCTGGCTCTTATATACCCTCTGAAAAGTCCCCAGAATTCCAAATGTCACACAGTCGCAGAAACGATCTGCTGCTGGGAAAAATCACGCCCCTGCTAGAGCAGGAGGCACAGCATAGTCAGCTGCCGTGGACCACCTGAAGCAACAGCCTCATCTCTCACACCTGGGATTACGATGAAAACAGGTTCCTATAACATTTCTGTGTCTTTCAAAGGAACCAACCAAAATGCCAAAATTGTCACTGCAAAGGTGGGTGTTTATCGGTCCTCAGCTGTCTTCCTTCATTTTATACAACCCAGATTGCCCTGCCCAGGGAGTGACTCCACCCACACTTAAGATGGGTGCCTACATCAGGGAACTTAAGATCATCCCCCAGAGGCAAGGTCCTGTAGAGGCCTAGTTCCTGGGTGGGGTAGACTGAGTCATGTTGGTGATAAACACCAGCCATTGCAGATGGGGAGACTAGTCCTAGTGTAAAGAGCCACACTGCTGTTGACCTGAAGCCTGACTGACCCTAGAGCTGAGTGAAACACTCCCATCTCCACCGTGCCACCTGAGCTCCTAGGACCTCCGTGACCCCATCCTTGGGCCTCACACCCTAGAACTGTCCTCCTGGGTTCCTGTTCAGGGTGTCTGTTCTCTCTTGCAAGGACACAGGGAGCAGGCTTGGCAGGGATAAGGACACCTGCTTGCTCTGAATCTCTGATAGGAATAGATTTTGGCTTGGGAGCTTCAGAACTAAACCCACACCCACAGTCTCATACAAGGCTGGCTTCCTGAGGTGTGTGCCGCTGTGTTTAACACTTTATTCCCTTCATATGATTACAAAAAAATAAGCCAATTCTAACATTTCATAATTTCATTAAGTTGCATAATCTTTGATTTGCTTAATTTTAGTGCGTGTTTTTATTTACTTCCAATTTTTTTAAATAACAAAGTAAAAAATAATAAGAGCAAAAAACGTAAGCTCATTGTCAAAAATTTAGAAACTACAAAAACATATTATCAAGAAGCCACTCACTCTGTGTCCAGAGACAGCACCACTGGAGCATTCCCTCTAGCCTTCTGTTCACTTTCATTTTCTGCTTCATTTTGTTTTTGTTGCATTGTTGAAGGAGCCACCAAGCTAAAGCCATTCCACTTAGTGTGTGTGTGTGTGTGTGTGTGTGTGTGTGTGTGCGTGCGCGCGCACACTCGCACATGTGTGTGTGAGCATTTCAAATGCAGAAGAGAGAGGGGGTAGTGGGGAGAGAGAATATGTCTTAACTAAAAACGTACCCTTATTCTCTTTCATGCCCCACTGGTCTTTTTCTTGCCCCCAAGTAGTGCCTTTCTATTTTTATGTGATATTCATAGATATATAGAATGATAGATGGATAGATAGATAGGTAGATTATAGATAGTAGGAAGATACATATATATACATAGATTATAGATAGATGATAGATAATAGTATACATACATACATAGATTATAGATAGATAATAGACAGATTATATATAAATAGATAATAGATGATAGATAATAACTGATGCATAGATGATGGATAAATGGTAGATAGGTAGGTAGGTAGGTAGGTAGATAGATAGATAGATAGATAGATAGATAGATAGAGTACATAATCTAGATTCTACATGAGAGAAACATTTGTCTTTCCGACTCTGGTTGATTTTGTGTTTGACCTGATGATCTTCAGTTCTTGCATTTTCCTGCAGATGAAAACACCAGTCTTCTTCACAGCTGAGTAAAAAGCCATCCTCTATATGTACCACAATCTCTTTAGACATTTATCTGTGGCTGGCAATCTAGATTGGTTTCATATTTTGCCAACAGTCAATGGTGCTGCAGTAGACATGGATGTGCAAGCATCTCTGTGGTGGGGATTGAAGACTTTCAGGTCCACGTGCCCAAGTGTGCTGAGGCTGGATCAGAGACCCTAACAGTCTTTCCTTGACCACAGCTTCCTTTGCGTGGCTGACCATCTGAATGATGCCAGCACTCCAGAGGCAGAGGCAAGTAGATTTCTGTGAATTCAAGGCCAGCCTGGTCTACATAGTGAGTTCTAGGAGAGTGAGGACTATGTAGAAAGACCCTGTCTCAAAAAAAAACCAAAACAAAGCAAACAAACAAACCAAAAGAAAAGCCTTATGCCCAGTAAACACAGTCCATCCTCACGGGATGCAGAATTAGGCCCCTGGGCTTACATGCACAAACTCATCTTGCACCTTCCAACTCCTGGGAGAAATGCCTCGACTAAGCTTTGATCGTATTTGCCTCTTGCTAGCTAGCTTGCTTTCTGCTTGCCTTTTTTTTGAGAGAGGGTCTCATGTAACCCCAGCTGACCACAAATTCCTGATTCTTCTGAGGGCTGTGATTATAGGTGTGTGTCACTACACCCGGCTGTCAACTTTGTCATACATGCCAAAGTTTCTAACAATGATGAACACCATTTACTGTGTGTACTGCGTGTATGAGACACCATGATGACTGACTTTCATACATTGAATTTTCATGACAACCTCACAACGGAAGTGTTTGTACATTATAGATGCATGCTTTCGTCATTTCATTTGAGAGTTGGGGGATGTATACAGGCCAGAGGACAACTTGGAGGAGTAAGTTCTCTTCTTCTCCCCGAGGTCTTGAGGATGGAAGCCATGACATCAAGCTTGCACTTTTTATGTACAGAGCCATCTTGCTGGCCCTGTCGTGTTTTTCTAGCTGAGGAGAGATTGGTTCCCATCTGGGCTGAGGGATACTGAGTCTAATGAGATTATAGCCTTGTCTAATCTGGTCGCTTTGTCTCTTAATTTAGCCAGAGGAAACAGCGTCTCTCAGGACAGCCTCGTCAGGCCTGGCTCTCAGATGCTGTACTTTGCAGGGCAAGCCTTGGCACCTATGCTTGGTGTACCTGCCTCACTCATTCTGGCTCCCAGGCACCTCTCCCCGCTTCTGAAAATCTCTCAGACATAGCTGGGCTCATTTAGAATTCCTGGAAATAATAGTTTTCAATCCCCCTGTCCAGTGTGCCTGTCATGTGCAGCCCCTAATACTTGGCTGCTATGATAGTGTAAGGCAGTCTGCACTGGTGCCTGGGTTTCCTGTGCTCCTCAGCAAGCACAGTAGAACAATGTACTAAGAGTAGAGCCCGTCTAAAGAGGGCCATTCTACCGAGTCTGACATCTGGAGTGTAGAAGCATCTCTTCTCCCCCGCTATAGCCAAGAGATGGCTTCTCTTGGCTATGGACCCCCCCAGACCCCAGTCTGGCCCTGCTCTTGCCAGTTGTCTGTCGTTGGTGAGGAGACCCCGCCCATGTCCACTGCCCTCAGAATGGTGACACAGCATGGCTCTGCCTCTTCAGCTCTCCATCCACACCCACATGGCTCGGAGGAGACTTCCCTTCCGGAGGGTGGAGTTGCAGAAGCGCACTTTAAAATATGGGTTGGATTTTCATTTTTTTGGTTGTTTGCTAAATTTGGTCATAATCGTGTCTTCTGGTTCTAAAAAGAGTGAAAGGAAGCAGCTGTCCTCAGGGAAGGCCCTGCAGCAAGCAGGGTGGGGGAGCACCATGGGCCACTCGGCCTTCTGCTTCCTTCCTGAGCATCTGAGGCCAATTCTGAGGAACGAAAGGGCCTGGCAGGACCCAGGAGAGGTCCCTACAGTCTTCTAGGAGCTCACCACAGCTGTTGACACTCTTAAATGCACCAGAGCAGTGGGCTCTGCCCTGTGGGAACACAAGTGTGGACATTGATCCCATCCTATGAGCCATGACAATTATGATTCCAGATGGTAATTCCAGGCGAGGTGGCACACTTAGGCAGCGTCTTGTCTAGGAGCCATGGCTGAGAAGCAAGTCAAGGCCATCTGACCTCAAGTTTCCATTGTTTCCTTGAGGAGAGAGGCATTCCCTCCCATGCCCTCTACTTGTCTGTGGCTGGAGTATAGGCATGGTCATATGCATGACATTGGGTCACTGCATAGTCAAAAGAGGGGACTGGAGGAAGGCATGGTCTGGTTCTTGTCAGATTAGGATGGTATTGGGTTACCAGGAAAGGCCAGTGGATAGGCCCTAACGTACAGTAAGCTTCTGAATCGTGGGTAGGAACTATTGAGGGAGGCACATCTGTGTCAGGACCATGCCTTGTGCCAGATGAGCTGAAAGTTCACCCAGGGGTGGGGAGGAGTGGATTTGCAAGGGAGCACGGCCACAGCTGGCTATGGAGCTATTTCTGCATTGCATCACCCTTCCTTGAGCATGTGTGTCCCACTCCTCCCTCAGTGAGCTGCACAAAGCTGGGATTTGATCACACTGTGTGGTTTGGCTTCTGTCCCCAACCCCAAGCTGGACCTTCCTGCCAAGGTCACGGGCCTTTCATTTGCTGGAGTCCTTGAAAACTTTTTTTCCTCGTGTTCCCACACCCCCTTGCTCTATGACCTCACAGCTGACAGACACAGAGACCCTGTTGCCCAGGGTTTCTTCCCCATCTTTTTTGTGGTCATCCTTCCTTTATTCTGGAGCCCCATTTCCCAGGATCCCATTGGGCCCTCTTGTGACCTGCATGTTCTAGCTGGTGATCACGATGAGCAGTCAAGGTATTACCCAGTGAGAAGTGCAATCAGCTTCAAGAACCACAAGCCTGAGAGGCAGTTGACAATCCCATGGGTGGCTTTATTCTTGTACAAGAGGAAGTCTCTCAAATTCAAGTTCATACCTACAAGGAACAGGCTAAATCTTCAACTATTTCCATACTTAGACCTAGTCAGTAGCTTCAAGTACAACTATGTCCAGGATGTGCACACAAGGCCTTGGTCTCTTTCACTGTCTGCCTATACACGTCTATCCTGAGGAAGAGGAGACACATGCACATTTATTTATGTCACAAATCTTATGAACCAGCTCAGCCCTGGGTTCTGGGACCCCTTAGCTACAGAGGGGGCTGATACCTTGTCATCAAGGTGTGGGGAGGAAGACAGGAAAGAGGGGAGGGAGGCAAGCTGGCAGCATTTTGTCTAGTAGCCATGGCCAGGGAGCAAGTCAAAGCCATCTGATCCCAAGTTCCAGTTGTATCCGTGAGGGGAACAATATTCCCTGCCTTGCCCTGTGCCTGTCTGTGGCTGGAATCTTAGACACAGTCATATGGTTGACACACTGGGGCACAGGGCATAACCCTAGATGCTAGATGGCAGAGCAACACGCCAGAAGGAGCCTGTGGCCTCTGACTCGGAGCAGCCTCTCCTAATTCAGTATGGCTTCCAGGTGTTCCCAGTGGAATCGTATGTGTTGCTCAGCTCAACCCCGTAGCAGCTCAATCTGCAGGCTTGTACTTAGAGAGACTGGTACATCAACAGCCACGGGCAGTATCTGTGAGCTCGCATTCACACTAGACCTCCTCTTTCCCTTCTGTTTCCTCCCTTCCCTTCTTCCAGTTAATTGACTTCATTTCTCCTTTTATCTTTTCAGATGTCGTGTATTTATTCTTTGACAGCTTCATATATGTATACATGGCATTGGGATGATGTCCAACCCAGATCTTTCCTCCTATCCCCTCCCCCAACCCCCCAGCTTCTGGCATGGTGGATATAGAGGTGATTAAATCCCTATCAAGGATAGGGAGACACAATGAGAGTTGAGTAGAGGTTTTCCAAACACAGATTCAAGGAAGGCTCTTCTAGGCAGAGGAAGCAGCTTGTGTTGGGCTCAGAAGCCTGCAAGAGCCAGAGAGTGTGGCGATCTGTGGGCTCAGAGCCATGGGCGCTGGGAGAGTCCAGGGTGGGGCTGAGGGATGAAGATTGGCTGGACAGGGACTTGCTTTACTTGACAAGCCCTGCCAGGGGTCTTCTTCCCCTGAGATGGACCCAGTAAAGCTTTGCAAACAAACACCTCCCGCCTTCATGTTCCCTGCTGTCCTCAAGTCTCTTGCTTCTCTTCCGAGTGATTCCCCGCCTGGCTTCACTTAATTTCCACAGGAAACTGGCAAGAGCAACATCCGTCTAAATTCCCCCCCAAACTCACTCCAGATTTCCAGGGTCAGAGAGGGAGGGTCTCTGTGAGGTCAGAGGTGACAGTCCCAGGATTAGTGGGCTTCTGCTGAATGACCCTGGGTGACAGCAGAGTCCCCGTGCCAGCTCCTGGCAGGATACAGATGTTTAGAGGGGCTTCCCCAGGAGGGAGATGAGTGGCGGGTGGGGGAGGGGGCTAGCAAAGGCTTGTTCCCATGGGATCCTGACCAGCTCTCTCCTGTTCCTCTGGGAGGGTGTGGTCAGCAAGTGCTTTAGTCTCTCAGCTGCCCCTGCCAGGGAGCTGCTTTCTTCACACAGTCCTGAGACGCTGGCCTCAGCCCACTCTCATTATTTAGTTTGCAGCTGTACCGCCAACTCATTCGCTCGGGGGTCAGTTTTTCTTCTGTGACTCAGGGGACAGCATAGAGCTGATATAGGGGGCAGGTTTCTGTCCTAGGGCCCTCCCTGTCTCTGAGCCTCTCTGCACCTGCTGACATACAGTCCCCAGTGGGTCTCTGAGGTGGTGCAGGGGCGAGAGGTGGTGTGAACATTGAAATCACATAGACAAGTCCTCCTGGGGGCCCCTTGGTGGCTGCGTGGCCCTTGACGGGTCTTTGGCCTTGCTGGCCACCATGCCCTTACGTGAGGATGAGAGAGCAGGCCTGGTGAAGATGACAGGGACACCTGAAGAAAATGGTCTCATTTTCTTCCCCATGACAAAATAGAGTTAGTCACTTAAGAGCTAAGTTAGCACAAGTGAATTATTACTCTCTGTGACATGACCCTGAGCAGACCCTGGCTGTGTCTGTGGAAGGTCACAGAATACTTCTAAAGCATGGCTGCTGACTGACTGGTGTGACCTCTTAGTGTGTCTGCCAGCCCCCCAGCCCCCCAGCCCCCACACACATGCTCCATCCTCTACCCCAGGAGCGAGGGGCTGATGTGGGTGTTAGTATAGGCAGGGTCTTCCAGACTTGATTGCCCAGGTTCTCCATCCAGAGAAAGGACAGTGTTAGGTTACCAGGTGCCCTTTTGGAGAGGTCCTCCATCCTGCAGTTCTGCCTAGAGGCAGGTCTCTGGCTCCTCTGCTGGCTCCTCCCACTTTCATAGCCAGGCATCTATGAACATCAGCATCCTGCTGCTCCATGAGTGGATGTCTGTCCCCATCTCACCTCTCACAGTTCCTGGCTCCTTGGTTTGTATCTGTGACTTGTACTCCCCCATTTCACGGACATCCGACTTTGGCAATGAGCTATAAATGGGAGGAGTGCAGAGGCTGTGCTGACCCTGGTCATGTTCCTACTGTCGGGTACCAAGCTTGGGAATTTGTTGGCTCTCAACAAATACTTGTTGAGTATTTAAATGGATGTCTCACCTGGGAATATAGAATTTGGTAGCAAAAGGATCACAACAGGAAGAGGAGTCACCACGAGGCATGTGTGGCACACAGAGGCTCTGGCCAGCACTGTTGGCGACACTCAAGGCACTTCCCCTATGTCCCTCCGGACACCCCGAGGGCCAGAATAGCATCTCCAAAAAGAGCATGCTCCATGGGGGAGCTGTTTGAGAGGCCAAGAGAGAGAAAGATGGAGGTATGTGCTGTTCTCTGTCTTGGGAAGTTATGGTGACCTTGACAGAGCAATTTCAAAGGCCTGGATATGGGGAAGAGACCATGCTGCTGCAGGGGAGTGGACTGGAGTGCGGGGAGGTGGCGCCTGTGCGTCTAGTGGTGTTTCTGAAGGCATCTGAGAGGAGAGATGACAGTAGCTGCTTCTGTCTAAGCAGGATCGCATCAAAATTTGGAAATGTTTCTGAATAATAAAAACCAATTCATTTATAAGACTGTCAGTCCCTTGTCTCGCTGTTCGCTGGAAAGTAGGATGTCAGGGCTGGAGGGGCTCAAACACACTTCTCTCTTTCACTGGATGAGGTGCCTGAGGCTCCACAAGGGAGGGACTCACCCAAGGTCACACGGCCGACTAAGCAGTCACACTGGATCTCAGGCTCCTGTGTGTCCAGCCCAGGGCTCTTTTTCCATCTTTCACGGTTTTGTTTTTTTCTTTCCTTTGTTCTTCCTGAAGACTGCACTGACTGCCGGAAATGGAAAGCATCGCATTTCATTATTTTTAGTTTATTCAAAATGAATAAAATGGGTAGTGGGTTTTTCCTTATATATCAGAACCAAAGCTATGGCTTATGTAACCACAGAATGAATGAGAATGGCTCTGCAGGGAAACAAAGATGCCTTTGAATATTTAAAGCTTCGGGGTAAACCTCAGATCAGCCCAGATGACAGGGCACAGCTATCCTTGCGAAACTGATGGAGAAGGCGTGTGTGTGTGTGTGTGTGTGTGTGTGTGTGTGTGTGTGTGTGTGTGTGTAGACTCCATCCACGGGGGATTTCCAGGGCACCAGATTAAAGCCCTGAATTGAGGCTCCTTAGTACTGACTGTAACAGTTATTTTTACTAACATGGGGCAATACATGAAGGGTCTGCCCTCTCCACTGTTTCTCTGTATGTGCGTGTTCATGGGTGCTGGTGCGGTGCACAAGTGTACTGTATGGAGGCCAGAGACAACCTCAGGTATTGTTCTTCAGGAGTCATCTGCATTCTATGTGATAGTCTCTTGCTGGCCTGGAGCCCATGAAATAGGCTAGGCTGGATGGCCAGTGAGCCCAGGGGGTCTGCTCCTCGCTGTCTCCTCAGCCCTGGGATACAAGCACATGCCAGTGTCGGCTGTTGTTGTTTGCTGTTGTTGCTGTTGTTGTTGTTGTTGTTGTTGTGTTTTCCCTTACATAGGTTCTGGAGATAATACTCAGATCCTTGAGCTTGCAGAGCCAGCATCCCTGACTAAGCTCCCTCCTCAGTCCGTTCTTGATCACCTCGAATTGGACAGTTGGGCAGCGCTAAGCATCTGAGCATGCCTCTCATCTCCAGAACTCATAGTAATCTTGTAAGATGGAGGCTCTGAACCTAACAGACAACAGCTCCGCAGCCTGTTCTGCTCTCTGCCTCTTGGATCTGGCAGTGAGGGGAAACATTCAGCACTCATTCTTGGGTGACAGGCTTGCGGCTTTGAGCACTCTCCCTGGGCTCTGACTCTGAAGAGGGGCATAGAGACCTTCTCTGTCGGAGCTTTCTCTTGCAAACCAGCTCTGATGGGGTTGAAGTGGGCCCAGGTGACTGTCCCAGCTGATTAAGGATGGGAGGGAGATGGAGAGATATTAATGACAAAGAACATAAATGTCTTGCTTGAATAATAGATGGTTGAGATCCTCTCAAGTGCGTCTGTGGGGTGGCAATTAGTTTAACAGCACAGACACCCCCTAAATTTGTGTCTTTGGGTCTGTTTCCTTCCTGTTTGACTCTGCCTGGTCCCTTGGGAAGCTATGCCTAAGGGTTCCTCCCTAGTCCATTCCCATGCTTCTTGTGGTAATTTTCTCATTTCTCTCTCTCTCTCTCTCTCTCTTTCTCCCTCTCTCTCTCTCTCTCTCTCTCTCTCTCTCTCTCTCTCTCTCTCTCTCTGTGTGTGTGTGTGTGTGTGTGTGTGTGTGTGTGTGTGTGTGTGTGTCTTTCTCTCTCTGTCTCTGTCTCTCTCCATACAAGAGGCTCAGATGGAATGCAAGTGTTTCATAAGGGAAATATTCTATTTGGACAATTTCATGCATGCACATAATACATTTTGATAATATCTAATCTATTTACCATCTCTTATCCCCCTTCCCCTCCTCCTGGAACCTTTCTCACACTTTCTGCTCCTACATTCACGTCTTTTAATTTCAGTTTGAAATAACCTACTGTGTGTAATCAGGGTTGCTTGAGTGGGTGAACATGGGCATGGGCTATTTACTGAATGAACATGGGCCCCTTACCAGTGGCTACATCCTTAAAGGCGAATGACTCCCCATCCCCGGCAACCATGAGGCCCCTCTTCCATCCATGCTGGACTGCTCACTGGCTTGAGGCTGTCAGAGAGCCACAGCTGCTGAGGGTTCAGAAGTACAACAGGCACCTCAGGGCCAACAGGCAGTTTCACAGCACCCCTTCCCTGCCCCATCTTCTAACTTCCCGGCCTTCATTCGACAATTTAAGATGGCTTCTGGTTCTATCCGTATATTTGATCAAAATGTCAGTAGTATATGGTATTTAGACTAGAATTTATCAGCCCCATCTTTCGGGTGAAGAAACTGAGGCTCAGTGGGTTGATGGGACCATCTCAGACCTGTGAGTCACTGGAGAGTTCAAGTCCTTAGCTCAGGATCTACTCCCGGCTCCGTGTTTGCTGGCATTTATTAGTTAGAAATAAGAAGGGAGCTGGACACAGCAGTACTTCTGCAGACCACCACTTGGGAGGTGAAAGAAGTAGAGCAGTGGTTCAGGGTCCTCCTTGACTTTGTAATGAAGCCAAGGCTAGCCTGAGCTAGGAGACCTGATCTCAGTCAACAAGACAGAAAAAGGAAGTGTAGCATAGCAGCGCATTTGCACATGCATGGCTCTTCCCATGGCCTCCTATCTGACCTCAGACTGCGTCCTTCTATATTTTCCTCCAGCTCCATGGCCAGTCTTCCAGTAAGCCAGTGACTCCTAAGCCCTGAGTATGCTTCAGCACACCCACTTGTCTGCGGGCCTGGACCGCTGACCTCCTGGCCTCTCCATCTGTCTCTGAGTTGACTCCGCCTGTGGCTGTAGTGCTTATTTCTATTCTCTTTCACTTCGGGTCTTGGTCAATGTGAATCTGAACAGGCTTTGACTGTTTTCTGTACTGCAGGGTATCTCAGGGCCACTTGAGCTTTGCAGTGAGACTTGTCATTGTATGGAGTTGTCGGGGACATCCCAGAGAGACCTGGACAGCCCATACTTGGAACTTACTACCCTCTCATTCGTTCTCCACATGTAAGCTGCACAGACCTCTATTGATCAGGCTCCCATCTCGCCTCTGCTCCCTGCACGGCCCCACTGCCTTCCATTCCTTTGTCATGTCCTAGGACCCCCCACCCCCCGTGTCCTGTCATCACTACGGTTCCCCTATCTGACTTGTGCCCCATTTCTGGTCACAGCTGTGTCGGCTGCTGATATTCTCAGTCCCCACACTGGGGAGTCTACCTCATTATGGAGCCCTGACCTCCTCAGCTCCTAAAGCATCCTGCACCAATGGCTGTTTCAGCTGGGTTCACAGCTGCCCCCACCTCTCCCTTTGCCTGTATGCTTTTCACTTTCGCTGTCATGGGGGTCCCTCTCCAAATCAAAACTGATCATGGACCAGCCTTCAAAAGTCATTGGTTGCAAAGTTTCTGTGAAAATTGGAAGTTTGTCTGCCATACTGGTATCTCCCCAAATATCCAAGGGTCAAGCTGTCATTGAAAGAACACTTAAAAAACAATCAAACAGGCACAAGGCTCCCTATCACCAAACACCCAATTAAACCTGGCATTATCTACACTCAGTGTAATCCACGTCTATGCTACACAGGATGAAACTCCCATTGTCTGTCACTGGAGTCAGCCGACACATAGTCCACCCATCCTGGTCAGGTAGAAGAACCCACTAGACAGGTGTTGGACAGGCCTGATTTCCTCCTAACAATAGGAAGGGGTTTTGCCTATGTTTTTTTCCATAGGACCAGCCTAGGCCTATTTGAGTCCCTGCCAGGAATGTCCAACACCATACCACAGACCAAGAAGATGGATCAAAGACAGAAAAAAAAAAAGAAGAGATGGACCCCTAGCCAGACAAGATCTCTGGAAGGACATCTTACCTAATGGCAGCTGCCCAGGATGTGTGCCCCCCACAGGCTTCCCCTTCCTCTGTTCTTATGGCTGTCTTTGCCATCCTTCACTCTAACTGCTACTGCCCAGCCACTCTCTAACCTTCCCAATACCCACCACTGGGAGAGTCTTTGCTAGGGACACCTACAAAGAACACAACGAAATTATAGGAACTCAGAACTGCCCACCGGGAAGATGTCAGACCAGGATTGAAATTCCTCTACACTCCAAATCTATCTCCACTACCCCAGTCCTTTCCTCTGCTTCCTTCTCCCCAGGAGACTTTCCTCCACCTGTGCAGACTGCAGATGTTGGAGCCGCAGAATTGAATCCCTAGCTTCGGTGGCACCATGCTTGCCAACCTTAGAACTCATTTTCATCAATGATTCCTAGGATGAGCGATGGTTACAGTACACCCAGTACACAGCCTCCATCCTCTGACCACCCACCCTAACTCCTCCCAGTGCTTCTCCTGTGCTCCTCTCTTCCAGCCATCATTGTCAGCTGTTCCCATTAGCATCTCTCTATATGAATCCCACGGGTCATTATCTACACAGAAGTTACAAAAACATTTGTCTCTTCAACCTCCCCCTCCCCCTTTGCCTTGTAGGGTCCTTGTCAAGATCTCACCCTACATGTTTCTGTAACATCATTGTCACTAAGCCACTACCCCCCCCTTCTCTGGTGCCCAAACATTAACAGTTCCTGCATTAAACACCCTTTTGAATGTTACTGCACCCCCATGATAATTGTTCCCCAGGTTTATCTCTATGAGCCCAGGGAACTCACTTTACAGCTGGGAAGAGACCTAAGAAGACCAGAAGTCTTCACCCCTCTCCTTGTAGGGTTAGGTATTCTGTCTGCAGCCAGAACTGCTGGATCTGCCCTTGCCAAGACACACCATCCCGCCAGCGACTTCCAGGACAAGCTGGACCAAATGATAACCTCCACTGTCGACAGTCTCAAGTCTCTTCAAAAGCAGGTAACCTCCCTGTTGGGAATTGTGCTCCAGATCCAAGGGTTCTGGGCTTAATTACTGCTGAGCATGGAGAGACCTTCATTTTGTTGGGGCAGGAATGTTGTCTCTATGTTGACGAATCTGGACTGATGGAATAGGATATACATATGCTCAAAGATATCCAAAGGGATCTCAGAACACTCTATTCGCCTACTACTCCAACTCCCTGGTACTCAAACTCTTTTGTGGCTTGGCTTCTCCCTCTTCTTGGCCCTGTATTGGCCATCAGGGCCCTGCTTCTCCTGACACCATGCCTCATCCAATTTTTAAAACTACAGATAAGTAGTGCTGCAAAACTCACTGCTAATTGAGTTCTGGTTCAATACCAAGCCATCCCCAGCATAGAAGCAGAGGGGGCACGATGATAGCTCACCATTATAAAAATAAATCAGGGGGAGATGTGGGGAAACTCTGCTAATTAAGGTTGAATTCTACCACTGACCAGATGGCTTTCTGAAGCTCTCAGTGCATGAGGGAAGGGAGGCTTCTCCTTCTCTGACCTCACCTGGGGAGTTCAACACCCACCCCTCTGCCTCTACCTGCAGGATGTCACGTAGCCTTAGTTAGATTACAGGTTCAACTTCCTTTCTACTCTGTAGATAAGAACATGGTCAGCTAGCACTTGAGATTCCCGAAATGCCAACGAGGCATTTCAGTACCTTAGCCTTCAGCCAATGATCTTTGCCCATCCTGTATATTCTAAACCCTGTCCCCCAAATTATACAAGCCTTGAATCATCCCAAGTGAAGCTGATCTGGCTGCCCACAGCTGGTTCTGGGAATGTCACTCACAGGGCTTCTGGAATGCTGCTCCCCCCCCCCCCATCCATCATCTCGGCTCTCAGTGTCCTCGAGGACCATATTGGCCAGTGATCCCCAGGGGACAGGCAGGGTCACACAGAACTATGAGATTTTTTTTATCTGGCCCAACTACACCTGAGGATAGGCTTTCTAGGAGATCACCTGCTTGTATAACCTCTTCCCTTCCTTCTGCTACCACATGTATCCCCTGGAGGCTTTTTCTTAAGGACATTTCTAGGTCCCTTCCTGTGTTTCTCAGAAGCTGTACCTAGACGCATGCTGTACTTCTAGCCATTGAGAGACCTTCCCACATCTTTGCCTTCCATTTCCCCCAGGCTTCACCTCTCCTTTAGGGATGTTTGCTCACTTGAGTTACTAAGTGACCAACCATGCTGTGTGGGATCATGTCTGTTTCTGTTCACTCCTACACTGTCAGATCTGATACCAAGCTCCAGATGGCGAGAGGGGGGACAGATAAGGACTGTGATGGATTGTTTTAATATCAATTTAACACTATATATAGAGACTCATCATCAAGGAGGAGGAGAAGGGTCTCTGTAAGGGATTGTCTGAATTGTGCTGGCCTGTGAGTTTAGCTGTAAGGGAATATCTGGATTTCATTAACTAAAGGAGGAAAACCACTGTGAGTAGCACCATTCTCTAGGTGGGGGATTTTGAACTGTGTGAGAATGGAGAAGGGAACCTGAGCCTAAATATGCATTTAATTTTATTTGAGCATGGAAGGACTTTCATTTTGTTGGGGAAGGAATGTTGTTTCTATATTAATGAATATGGGCTGATGAAACAGAATATATGTATGCTCAAAGATATCCACGATATCTCAGGGTACACTATTTGCCCAGTATCGAATTTATTCCTCTCTGTTCTTTTGTTTTTGTTTTGTTTTGTTTTTCGAGACAGGGTTTCTCTGTGTAGCCCTGGCTGTCCTGAAGCTCACTCTGTAGACCAGGCTGGCCTCGAACTCAGAAATCTGCCTGCCTCTGCCTCCTGAGTTCTGGGATTAAAGGCGTGCACCACCACGCCCGGCTTCCTCTCTGTTCTTGACTATGGATGTGATGGGCTAACTGCTTCAAGTTTCTGCTGCCTTGGCCTCCCCACAATGATGGACTGAACCTGAAGCTCTAAACTGAATAAACACTTTCTCCCCAAGTTGTTTTCTCCCCAGGATATTTTATCACAGCCACAGAAGATGAAACTAAAACAGAAAGCAGCATAGACCTCAAAACAGAAATGGAAAACTTTTGTAAACTATATCAAACAGAGGGTCTGCAGGGATGGCCCAGTGGCTAAGAGCATGAGCTGCTCTTGCAGAGGACTGGGGTTCAGTTCCCAGCACCTACAAGGTAGCTCACAACCATCTGTAACTCCATTTTCACGAGATTTGACATCTTCCGGCCTCTCTACGAGCTCTGCACTCATGTGATGCATATACAAACAGACAAAACTCTTATACCCATAAAATAAAAATAATCTAAAAACCGTGCCAGGTGACAACTAAGGACTATATTAAAAGCTTTTGCAAACGAGAATAAACAAACATCTTAATAATTTTGAAAAGTCTAGCTGGGAAGCAGCTCATGCTTTCAGTTCCAGCACTTGGGAGGCAAAGGTGGCTTTGTACACTTAAGGCCAAACTTGTTTACATAGCCCAGGACAGCTGGGCCTACATAAGGAAACCCTGTCTCAAAACAAAAAGCACACGAGCAGACTAGTCTCACATGCACCTACATAAGAAAGAGACACATGGAAAGGGACAGACACAGGGACAGGCAGAGTTCCTAACCCTTGGGAAAGGGTATCAGTGAGCAGCAAATAAAAACAACAGTGAAAGGATATTTAAAAATGATTGAGTTGCTGAGACTTAATTTTATAAAAATACCGTTGTCAGTGGGGTGTGGTGGCACAGAGCATTGATCCAGGCGCCCTCGAGGGAGAGACAGAAAGGGCTGGGAAGTGTTTTGAACTGAGAGATCCAGTTTAATCCAGTTCCACATTGACTTTGAAGCTCAATGAGACCCTACCTTTGAAAAACGAAAGCAAAACCAGAACCAAACAGGTGGCCCTCAAATAAGACCATGGGGTCAAAGAGAAGCTAGGGAGGCAAGCATTCTCACCCAGAGCTGGTGCAAGGACAAGGGATGCCCGCAATAGGTCATGGTTCCCTCAGGCAAAATGCTGGGTTCTTTGCCTCTACCCCTGTGTCTTTGTACCTGGAACTCAATGCCCTGTGTTGGTCAGTGGACACTTCTTAAACAGGATGGAGGCGATTGGGGAATATCCATCAGAACTTCAGGGTTTCACTTCCTTTCCTTTAGGGATCCCAATTCCCAAAGGTATGCTTAGCCATTAAGACAGAAATGCTTCTTTAAGATCATCCCTCAGGAAACTGGACACTACCAAAATGTCCTCAGGGCGGCAAGCCACTTACACTCAGAAATCTGCTATCATTTATCTCGTTTGAATTGCACACATTTGGAGAGTATTGAGCATAGTTGATCATGCTATTGATAACACTAAGTGGAAAAAATTTAAACTCTTTATACACCGTGATCTTGATTTTTGTCTTTTAAAGAGGTCACATTCACTAATAGTTGGCTGAAGGATTTTTTTTTGTATTATCCATTTCTTTGTTTTCTCTTAATGTTCCAAAGTTTCAACAGTAACTTTATAAAAGTACTACTTTTATAGTCAGAATAAAAGAAAGTTTTAAAATGGAAAGTACAGTTAATACCAAACTTGTGACCAGCCACAAGAAGGGCGGTGACTCGAGGTGGCATGTGTCCCACCACCACTCTCAGAGGGTCACTTTCTGGTGGTTTAGAGAATTGGCCTCTTGAGTGAACTTGATCTGGCTTTATTTAGACAACAATGGGATGGAACACTGTCATACTGGTGTTCTTTGCGTCTGTTTTTCCATGACCTGGAAAATCTTAAAATACAGTCTCTTCTTTAAAAAGAAAAGAAAAGAAAACCCACAGGTCCTTTGACTGGAATAGACTCTCCCGTGGCTCACTGGTCTGTAAAAGTCATTAGGATGCAACAAGGGGTTGACCTCCATTCTTTGTCTTAGCTGAAAATTTCCCCACGGCTGGCTCAGGATTCCCAAGAGGAAGGCAATTAAGTGACCCAGCAGGATTGTGTAGGGCCTTGGTCTGGGCTTATCTTGATTAGGAGGAAGTGGACGTCTACTTGGTCCAAATTTAGAGCACAGAAAAGAGCCAGATGTTTGAGACTATGACAAGCATTATCCCTGTGGGTTTGCCTTTCTTGCCATTTGGGGAGTGTCTGGCTTTGCCTGTAAGGGCACAGAGCAGAGAAGATGGCAGGGTCCACTTTCCAGCATGTCTGCCACAGCCTGCGTCCACAGAGAAGCTCATCTTCATGCTGTGTTGTAAGGAGCCTGGGCACAACCCTTTAGGCTGAGGAAACTTCCACCCTCCCTAGATTGATGTGGATCTGATAATCAAAGCTCCTCATTGATCCAGATCTCTTCTCGAATGGCTCCTCCCACTGCAGGAGGAGGTGGGGATTATTGCAGGTAGGGGTTCTATGTGGAAGCATCAGGAGCTAAGCACACACAGGAGAGGTGGCACACAAATGACAGTGGTCTGGTTTGAACTTTGCTAAGCATCTTCTTAGCCATGTGAACTTAGACACATAATCTCTTGCCTCTCTGCCCAGTCCTCTCATCTCCCCAGGCTGGTGGTATTGATATTAGTGATATGACTGATAAAGTTCTTAAGCATTATCTTTCTTTCTTTTATTTTTTTGGTGTATGGTAAGCATGCAGCATGGTGCTTGCTGCAGCCTGGAGTTTACAGCATCATTAACTCTTCTTTGCATTCACCCATTCCGTGGAGGAAAGTCACTGAGCTGACTGAGCTAAGCACCGTGCCAGGAGCTAGGACCTCAGACAGGATAGTACACAGGACCCTACTTCCATTCCATAAGGCCCAGTTTTTAGGGCTGAGACCCCAGTGGGAACTGCCCAATAGGACATGGCTCAGTGTGGTGTCCTGTTACCTCTGGCTTTCTCCCCTCCACAAATATACCAGGCACCTTTGCTCCTTATGGCTCAGAGGTGGAGACAGAGTGATCGGGATCAAGAGCCCATCTCCTAGACTACTGGAAACTTTCAAGGTGCAACTTAACCACCATCTGTTGGACACAGGAGCCTTCTCTGGCCCCCAAAGCAAATCTAGAGCATTGCTGCATCAGCACAGTGTTCTGCTGAATCTCTCTGCCTTGTCTTCCTTCAAAGACACTGAGAGCTTTTAAGGGCAGATTTTCTGCTTGATTCGAACCCAGGCCCCAGTGCCCAGTATGGGTAGCAGACTGAAGGTGTGTAACAAGTACTAGTTGGTTAGCTAACTTACAGGGAATGGACCACCACAGAGGCCATTGCTGCACTGCCTGTGTGACAGAAAATCCCTTTCCACCATGATGTTTTATGAGACCATGAGATTTGCTCTACAGAAACCCGAGCCTCTTCTAATCCCAGCGGCAACCCTGAGTGAGCTGAGCTTCTGCCACAAAGAAAGTGCCTGCCTGAGGGACTTGTTCTCAACATGGTTTGAGACTGTAACTTTGTCAGCACGGTCTTGGGAGAGTGAGCCCCTTGTCCTGGGGCTGGCCGAGGGCCAGTCCATTTGCTTTTCATTGTGTGGGAGATTGTTTAATGGGATTGGAGTTACTGAGGCTGATGTTGCAACAGAAATAATTGGCTGTAAGGCTCCATGTGCTTCAGGGACCGGGACACAGAGATCTGATATTTTGTTTCCTCGTTTACTTTGTGGGTGACTCAGGGATGGCTCCTTCTCTGCTCTGGACCTTGTCCAAGGAATGGTGATTGTGGAGGGGAGTAGGGGTGGCTGATGATTAATCTAGAAGGTTCCTTCCTGGTCTGATACGCCTTCTCTAGCTTTCCTCCTCATATCAGATTGATGAAGGCCAGCTCACTCAGAGTTGGTGGAAAGTGGTTTGGATGGAGTTCTGGGAGAAGGTCCAGCCTCCTGAGCTCAAGGTCATGGTTTAGGAACCAAGAGCTCAGACAAACCCTGAAGCCATGGAGCGAGATCCACCCACGGGATGGGGGAGGGGTGTGCTCAGCACATTCCTGCTGAAAAGTGTAAACGGAAAACAGACTAGAGTCCTGGGGGATAATGACCAGATCTACCAATCATGGATGTCTGGGTGGCTCTTCCAGACAGAACATGTCTAGGACCCACATCCTAAACTGAGGAGCCGTGTCCCCAGCCATCCTGCCTTAGCATGGAAGGATCTTGGGGGTGGATTTGCTCAGGACACACTCTGAGGTTCTTGGAACTTAAGACATAATGGCAGGGTCCACTGAGAAGAGATGAAACTCACTCACCCTAGATATTTATGGCATATAGGTTTAAAAAGAACTAAGATGTGATCCTGGCATGGTGGTTCATGCCTCTAATGTCAACCATTGAGCTGCTGAGGCAAGAATACCACTGCAAGTTCAAGACCAGCCTGGGCTAAGGGTGAGTGAATTTCAAGGGAGTAGAGGTGAGTCAATGGGTAGACGTACTGGCTACGTCAGTCCAGCTTCAAAAAAGAAATAAACAAAATTTTAAAAGAGTGAGTTTCAAATCAGCCCGAGCTACCGAGTGAGACCATGTCTCAAAAGAAAAAAAAAAAAAAAAACGGAAAAAGCAAAAGGAGATAAATTGTGAATTTTGCTGTTTTAACATTTTTCATCTATTCTGCTGTGCCTTCACCATCAAATTCCTGATTATTTCATGGCTTTCAGAGAAATCCTCAGTCTGTGGCAGTCAGTTCTGTTCTAATATGCCCAGCCCTACCCCGCCCCTGCCCCGCCCCTGCCCCTGTCCCGCCCCGCCCCCCGCCCCTGCCCCCTCCCCCGCCCCCGGCAGACAAAGATCTATCTTCTCTCTCTCTCTGCGAATTTGCGTTTTCTATATTTTTTTTCCATACCATTGAACATGAGGCCAAGTAAGTTTGGCTTTTTTCATTGAGCACAGTTTTCAAGGCTTGTGCACATTGGCCTATAGAGAACAGTTAAAAATCCTGCATGCCACCAGATGAGGTGGCTCACACCTATAATCCCAGCACTTAGGAGCTGTAGACCAGACGGTCAGGAATCCAAAGCCAGGCTCAGCCACATAGTGAGTCTGAGGCCAACCTGAGCTATAGGAAACACCACCTCCTCTCTCTCTGCCCCAGCCTCAAGTGCCATGTAGGCAAACTCACAGTGTGAGCTCAGTGTGATCCATCAACGCATCAGGCAAGGGACAGGAACTCTGTTCTTAACTCCCTAGGGACAGGATGATAACTTCCTTCAGATAGGTGGGCAGACTCTGCCAGGAATTTCTGGAAGAAAGCAATCAGTGACAAGAAGTTCTTCTCATCAGGAGGACACACTGATTTAACGTGTCTGAACTACGGAAACTAGCTGTCCTCACCCCACATACTATGGTGATAATACAACTTAATTTGATTAATAACTAAGCAGACACTGAAGACAAGCCTTAAAGGACTTTTGTATAGGGAGGAAGAAGAGAGATCAGTCCAACTATGAGGACACAGGACAGGACACACAGTGAAGGATGAAGAAAAGAGTCAGGAATGGGTTGTTCATGTCAACTACAGCAAACCCCTAAAACTAACAGGGAGTGAGGAAGGGAAAGCAGTAAGTCAACCAACCAGAATGTCAACTAACAAAATAATATGAAGTCGCAAACTCTGCTCTACAATAACCTTAAATACAAAGAGCCTCAACCCACCAATAAGAAAACTCAGACTAAGATTACCCAAGATACAATTTGCAAAACACATGAAACTCAAGAAGAAGGAAGATCAAAGTGTGGATACTTCGATCCTTCTTAGAAGGAGGAGCAAAATTCCCATGGAAGGAGTTACAGAGACAAAATTTGGAGCAGAGACTGAAGGAATTACCATCCAGGAGCCTGATAAAGCTGTCTCCTGAGAGGATCTGTCAGTGCCTGGCAAATACAGAGGTGGATGCTCACAGCCATTCATTGGACAGAGCACAGGGTCCCCAATGAAGGAGCTAGAGAATGTACCCAAGAGCTGAAGGGGTTTGCAGCCCCATAGGAGGAACAATATGAACTAACCAGTACCAACAGAACTCCCTGGGACTAAACCACCAATCAAAGAAAACACACGGTGGGACTCATGGCTCTAGCTGCTTTTGTAGCAGAGGATGGCCTAGTCGGTCATCAATGGGAGGAGAGGCCCTTGGTTCTGTGAAGGTTTTATGCCCCAATATAGGAGAATGCCAGGGCCAGGAAGCAGGAGTGGGTGGGTTGGAGAGCAGGGGTAGAGGGGAGGGGATAGGGGATTTTCAAAGGGGAAACTAAGAAAGGGGATAACATTTGAAATGTAAATTTAAAAATATCTAGTAAAAAAAGAAAAAGAAAAAGAAACACAAGATCCGGTCACCAAGATGGCTAAACAGGTAAAGGGACTTACAACATGAGTTCAAACCCTAGGACTCACGTGGTAGGAGAAAACCAGAGCAAACCAGCTCCTGCAACCTGCCCTTGGACCTTCACACACACTAGAGCACACTCATGCACACACATACACATAAACAAACAAACAAATGCAATTTAAAAAGGACACACTTCACTAGCAAAGACATCCAAATACCCAGAGTCAAACAATGAAATTAACCTACTAAGCAAGTAGAAACCATAACAAAGCCAGCATAATGACTCGTTTTTTGTTTGTTTTATTTGCATGTTTTTGAGAAAGGGTCTCTACACAGCTCTGGCTATCCTGGGACTCACTAGGTAGCCCAGGCTGGGCTTGAACTCATGGAGATCTGCCTGACTCCGCCTACCTGGAGCTGAGGTTAAAGGCCCACACCAGCATACCCTATGGCGTACTGATTCTTAATATCATAAAGTAGACTTCAAGTCAAAACTAGCCAGAGAGATGATTAAGGAGGCAATTCCTCAAGAAGGTGTAAGGATTGTGACTATTTTCTGCATCAAACTATTGGGTCTCCCAATGTCACGAAACAAATATTAAAAGACACAAAAGGTTCACCGGGTAACAGTGAGGGGCTTCCATACCTCCGTCTTATGTTCAGCCAGGTTCTTCAAACTAAAAATCTACAAACTACAGAACTTTACTGTGCCATTGGAGACTGTATTTACCAGCTAGCAACTGAATATTTTGTATTCTGTTTAGGGAATACACGTTGTTCTATAAAATAACATAAGACACAAAACAGGATTTTACACATTTTTTTTAAAAAAGAAAGTAATTCCTTTTATCTCATGAAGCCACAGCAGAATAAAAATTATGAGTCCATAGCAAATAAAAATGGAGCCTGAACTCATTTGGAGGAATGAGCAGGGTCACCATGGAAACCACAGAGGAATGTAGAAATTTCTGGAATCAAATGAAAATGATCTCCAGCCCATCCGAACCTCTGGGATACAATGAGGGCCGTTGTCTGTTAGTTCTTTGTCAACTTGACACAAACTAGGATCATCTGGGAAGAGGGAGGGATCCTCAACTGAAAAAAATGCTCCCATGAGATTGACTTCTGGCCATCAATCAAATTCTTGATTAATGATTGATGGGGGGGGGGAGGGAAGGTCACTGTGGACGGTGCTACCCCTGAACAGGTGGACCTGGGCTACACAAGAAAACAGGCTGAACAAATCATGAGGAGCAAGCCAGTAAGCAGCACCCCTCCATGACCTCCGCAGTAGCTCCTACCTTCAGGTTTCTGCCTTGACTTCCTTCAATGAGAGACTGGGTCTGGTCACAGAAGCCAAATAAACCCTTTCCTCTCCAAGTTGGCCTTGGTCAGTGTTTTATTGCAGCAACAGAAAGCAAAGCAAGACAGAAATTCTAAGAGGAATGTTTATAGTTGGTGTTCATGTTAAAGAGTCAGAGGGAGCAAGTATACTTCAAAGCTCTACAAAACTATAATATAGCCAACTTAAGCCCTGCAGACAGCAAGAAATCATAAATATCAGGGCAGAAATTAATGATATAGAGACTAAAAGGATAATTCCCCAAATCAACCATTTTCTTTGAAAACATGAACAAGATGGACAAATCCAACTAACAAAGAGAGAGAAGATCCAAATTAATAAATTATAGATGAAAGGGAGTTGTTACGACAGACCCCAGTGCGATCCAGAGGGCTGTGCAGGGAGGCTGTGAGCACTTACAGTTCCCAAAGTTGGAAAGCCTAAAAGAAATGTGTAGAATTCGAAACTCACATGAACTCCCAAATTAAATCCAGAGGACAAAAAGCATTCAAACAGACTCACAACAGCAAGGAGATGGAAGCAGTAATTAAACGTCTCACAAAGTTAAAAACCACTACCGCTGAACTCTAACAACCACTTAAGGAAGATCTATCACTACAATGAGACAGAGGAGGAAGGAACACTTCCAAACACATTCAAAGAGGCCAGTACTGCACTAATACCAAAAATCACACACACACACACACACACACACACACACACACACACACACACACAGACCAATTTCCCTAATAAATATAGGTACAAATATGCTTGATGAAATACTTACAAATCAAATTCAAGAATACATTAAGAGTTTGAGCTCCTGCATCCCCGGTCTACATAATGAGTTTTAGGACAGCCAGAATTATATAGTGAGACCCTATCTTGATGCAATCCCCACCTCCTAAAATTAAGAACACATTAAGAAGATCATACTCTAGAACTAAATTGTTTTCATCCCAGAGATGCAAGGCTGATTTAACCTGCACAATCTAACAAAATTGTCCCCATGTAAATATACTAAGGGACAGTAAGTGTGTAACAATCACAATAAATGCAGAAAAGATGCTTGGCAGAGTCCAGTGTGTCTTCATGATAAAGGTTCTAAAGAAACTGGGAATTTGTACCTCTAAATACCAAAGGCTGTGTAAGATAGACCTATAACCAACATTACATTGAATGGGAGGAATAGGGAGATTTCTTAAGACACAAGCGTTCACTCTCTTTACTCTTACTCAGCACGGTGCTTGAGATTTAGCTTGAGCAATCAGACAAGGCAAAGCTGTACTGACCAAAAGGATACAAAAGGAAGTATAGCTAGTCACCATTAAGACCATTGGCAGATGACACGTACCAACTCCAGAAGAAAATTTTAATCCATAGAACCCTTTCAGTGAAGCTATAGGACACAAGAGCAACATAAAGCAAAAGCTTTCCAACATCCTGATATCAAACTTGCTGAGAGAAACTGGGGGAGGATAGAAATCTCATTCATGATAGATAAAAATTAAAAATTTTAAAAGTATCTAGGAATTGAAAGAGCTGTACAGGGAAAACTTTAAAGTGGAAAAAGAACGGAAGGATAGTGGAAACGGAAGAACTCTGGATAGTGGAAAAAAAATCATCACCCACGCTCCTGGGTTGGAAGAATTAATATTGTGAAGATGTCCATATTAATCAAAGTAATTCAACAAAATTCCCATCAGATTCCCTGTGCATTGTTCCCAGAACGAAGAACAATTCTAAAATTCTCATGGAAAGACAGATGACCACAGACATCCTGAGCAATCTTAAGCAGAAAGGATGTAGCTGGAGACATCATAACACCTGACCTCAAATTATACTACAGAGCCATAGTGACAAGATGCCATTGTACTGGCCCCAAACAGACATGAAAACCAATAGAATAGAGGACCAAGAAATAAGTCTACACATCTGTGGCCAGCTTACAAAAAAAATGATGTTGGCAAAACTGGATGTCAACCTGCAGAAGAGTGACACCAGACCTATATGTCTCATTCTGCACAAAATTCAACTCAAAATGGATCCAAAGCCTACATTTAAAACCTGACATGCTAAAATGGCTAGATGCAAACAGGGGAGACATCTCAAAATATAAGCATTTGCAGGACTGTCTGAATAGGTCTCCGGTAGCACAGGAAATAGCCCCAAGAATTGACAAAAGCTTTGCCAACTATGCCTCACACAGGGGCTGGAATATGTAAAGAACTGTGAGAATTAGACAACAAAAACCTACAAAACTGTAGACAAATAACTGAGCTGGTGAAATGAGCAAACCATTCTCAAGAGAAGAAACAACCTGCTAATAAAGTTTTAAAAGTTTTCAACATCCTTAAACAGCAGGGAAATGTACATCAGTACTGTTTTGAGATTCCATCTCACTCTGTTGAGAATGGCTATCATCAAGGAGACAAATGCTGGGGGTGGTGAGGGAAGAAGGACCATTATTCCCTGTTGGTGGAACTGTAAGCTGGTACGGCCATTATGAGGATTAGTGTAGAGGCTTCTCAGAAAACTAAAAATAGGACTATGGTATGACAGGGCTCTACCACCCCAAAGGAGTCTGTATGCCACAGAGACACTTGCACGTCTGAGTTCTTTGCTGCTCTATTGACAATAGCCAGGAAATGGGAACAGCCTAGATGTTTATCAAATGATAAGTGGTCACGAACAATGTTGTATGCACTCAGAGTAGAATTCTTGCCAGCCACAAAGAATAATGAAATTATCAAATTCCCAAGAAATTGGATAGATCTAGGAATCCTATCATGTATACATTATATATTTGTAACTATATAACTCAGATTCAGAAAGGCGAATTCTCCATACTCACCCTCACATGCTGCAGATCCAAGCCTCTGATCTGACATTTACATGTATATTTGTGGGTGCGAGGGTGGGAATAGGTCATGAACCTGGAAAGGGGCCATGAGAAGGGAGAGGTAATGCCAAGGAAGAGTGGGAAGGATGATTGATTGTGAGGAGCGAGTGTGGCAGCAGTCCCAAGATGGCACCCGGGACTGCAGCTAAGTCTTATGACTTGCACCTGACGTCCTCATACACCTGAAAATAAGCCACGACCATCGACAGAGCTGCGCAGGTGCACCATGATGCTGGCGGTGTAAACAAGTCCATATTTGGTGGAGACGAGCCCCGCTGCCCTGATTGGCTGAAGCTGCGTGCCTGGTGAGGTGTCATGGCCTGCTGTGAGTGGATGGGGGCTGAGAGTATATAAGCAGACCTCCCTGGGTGCTCGGGAGTTCCCATAGCAGCATTGAGGTGTTCCTGCAATAAAGGTTGTTGAGAAGAATCCGACCCTGTTGGCCAAGGTGGGCGCAACAATAGATCATGTGACAATAAGTGGAATGGGCTTGGTGGGAGAGAGAAAATGTGTGTGTGTGTATTCTCAGGTGTGTGTGTCCCTTCTTATACCTGTAGCTTTAATTCATCTGGAATTGGTGAATGGTTTGAAGTAGGCATCTTCCTCTTTTTCTCCCTCCCCCCCCTCCCCCAGATAGGGTTTCTCTGTGTAGCCCTGGCTGTCCTGGAACTCACTCTGTGAATCAGGCTGGCCTCGAATTTAGAAATCTGCTTGCCTCTACCTCCCAAGTGCTGGGATTAAAGGCGTGTGCCACCATTGCCCGGCAAGTAGGCATCTTCTGTGTTTTAGTCTCACATTGTTAGCGAGTTGCTCCACCCTCTAGCTTTTTCACCTTGATTTGACACAGGGTCCTGTGTTGCCCAGGCTGGCCTTGAACTCCTTTTGTACTGGAGATGACCTGAAGTCCTTCCTGACCCTCTTGTCTCCACCTCCCAAGTGCTAGGATTGCAGGTTTGCCCCACTATGCCCAGAATCCTAGTACTTTCTAAATGTAATCAGGCTGCCCTTTTATGCATGGATCTATTTTCTTCAGCTCTTAACAGACTCAACTTTTTGTCCCTATATGAGAAAATTTTGTGTACATTTAATAACCATCAATTTACCTAGTTATTATCAAACAGCTAATATTCTAGTATATCTTCTTTGGTAATATGTGGTGTTTCTTTCACATAAGATACATTGCTGTAATATTTAAGGTTCTTATTTGGCCTGTGGTTTTTGTGACATGTCATACATCATTAGCAGAGCATATGTGGGCTGGTCAAGGATGTTCACTTCCATCACTGTTAAACACTGTCCTGCAAAGCCTGACCCCAAAACAAACATGCAATCAGGGGTGTCTGCATGGCTTTGGCTCAACCACATCCACCCTGACTGTGTTAGAGTCAGGTGGCGTTTGTCCTCAAAATCTACAGTGGCAGCTTCAGCTGATCCAAAGATGCAGTAGTGCTCCCAAAAGTTCTGTGTGTCCCACCTAGGAATGCACAATGCATCCTTGGTCCTCCCATTTGTTCCTGTCCATGACCAGCATCTCACTGCTAACTCCCTGTTGGGTTTGTACACAGCACAACTGCCAATTCACAAAAGTACTTTTCTCCAGTCTTTGCTTCTCGGAGATAGATTGTTGCGTATTCTCAAGAGATTTTTGTCACCCATCAAAAGTGATTATGTGGTGGGGCTGTGGAGAAAGCTCACTCAGTAAAGTGTCTGCTACACTAGCCTGTGGGTCTGACTTTGGGTCCCCAGCATTTGTCAAATGCCAGGTGATTACAGTCTCAGTCCTAGGTGGAAAGAGAGGCACCCTGCGGCTTTTGGCACAGTCTAGCCTATGCAGTGAGCATCAGGACCAATGAAAAGTTGCAATTTTCTCTCAGAAAAATCAGATGAATATACATGCCCTCCCACACAGGAACATGTACACATGCAGGTACATGGACACACACAGACAAGGCGGAGCATGAGAGAGGGCGATACCTGGTTTCAAGTTCTAGCTTCCACAGGCACGCATACACACGAGCACATACACACCATGCACATATGAAAGTAAGGATAGAATACTTCTGTTGGGTTACACTGACAGGAAAAATTATACAAGTAGGTGGGGTTTTGTTGTTGTTTTGTTCTGTCTTGTTTTTCAAGACAGGCTTTCTTTGTGTATCCTTGGCTGTCTTGGAGCCAGTTCTGTATATCAGGCTGGTGTCAAACTCACAGAGATCCACCTGCCTCTGCCTCTCTGCCTCTCTGCCTCTGCCTCCTGAGTGCTGGGATTAAAGACATGAACTACCCACCACTACCTGGCTTACAAATGGGCTTTTCTAGCTTGATAAATACATCTTTCTCTCTTCTGTATTTGTTGTTATTGTTGTTTTGTTTTGTTTTACACAGAAGCCCTGCTGTAGCTCTTGCCTTTTTTTCCAACTTTCCTTTCACCCTTCTTGTTTCTTAGCATTCTTCTCAATTCTCCAATAGCTCCTTATTTGCTATATTCCTTGAAGCACAGTCTGTGACTAGCAGCAGCAGCAGTACTGGGGAAGTCTTAGACCAACAAAGCCAGCAGGCATGTTCTAACAGGATTCCCAGGTGATGAGCCTACACTGTAAACTGTGGAGAGTGCTGTTGGAGTTTGAACCGAAAGGGAGCCTTCCCTCTAGCTGGGATGAAGATACCCCCTAATTTTAGAGTAGTTTGATTTTTCCAGTGGACCATGAAAGGAAATAAGTTCAATAGAGATATTGGTCCCTTACCCAGGGCCAGTACCCCAGTCTCCTAGGCAGCCAGCTGCTCCTCTGATGCCTTGGAATAAAAACAGTCCAAAGGTCGCCACAATCCCCTCTAGGCTTCATTAGCAAGACAAGAAAGAGTTTCTGTTAGAAACTCTGATGAAGTTATGTGGCTCCCAGGGGCGTGCCCACACTCCTGCTTTGACAGATTTACAAATGTCAGCTGGCATGTATGTGGAAGCACTGTCACCGGCAGAGAGAGAGAGAGAGAGAGAGAGAGAGAGAGAGAGAGAGAGAGAGAAGAGAAGAGAAGAGGAGAGGAGGGGAGGGGAGGGGAGGGGAGGGGAGGGGAGGGGAGGGGAGGAGAATAAAGAGGAGAATAAATAAAGAATAAAGAGATTCTGGAAGAATTTGGCATCTGAAAAGAATTTCTGAGGTCTTCAGGGGGATGCGGCCATCCCTCTGCACTGTATGGAGAGGAGGGCACAGACCAGCATTATAAGCCCTGAGAATGTAGAAAGATGTGTTCTTTTAAGGGGAAAAAAATAAAATGGAATACGTTCAGTTCTCACCAGACACGAGAGGAGAGAAATATCGGGAAGGCACAAAACACCATGGAAATGATTCAAAGAGGAAAAAAGACTCCTCAGGACAAATTGGCTCCTTCTTTATTGTTGCCAGGCTCTGTTCCCTGGAGAGTTATCGAAACAATACCAGCGCCTGGCTCTTATGGTGGACTGGAAAACATCCTACCTCTCTTAATGGCCTGGTGAAGTTGTTGTCTCAACAGGAAACTCTAGCCATTGTCACACATTCTTGTTTATTATTAGTAATAATAGCTCTGTACAGCCCAATCGCTCCAGACCTTGACAAAGCCTTTTCACACAAACTGGGTCTTTCCTGACTGTGCAGCAGCAAGCCAAATAGGGTGACCAGGCGCGAATGTGCCCATTTCGTAGACTGTGGACCAGCAGCTGCAGGAAAGTCATAGGCGGACCGCAGCTGGGACCCTGGACTTGGGCTCCCTGCTGGCAGCAGACATTTCTCAAACACCAGGGCAAGCATGTAGCTTCCCAGGCTATTTGGTCCTCTTTCAGTGCCTGTGTGCTGAGTAGACAAGACAGAAGGACCCTAGGCAAGAGCAAGGAGTACTTTCTGGAGTTGTGTGACATTTCCTCAGACTCAGGTAACCAGTCATCTCTGACTCCTGCTCTGGCCACAGGGCTAGCTCGGCCTGATTAAACCATTATGATATTTTGTTAGTTTTCTGCCTGAGATCTGCTGCCTCCCTAGGACATGATCATTACACTCCAGGAGGAATTGGTTTACCTTGCTATTTATTTTCTAAGTTTGACTCTTCTCTCCTAGTGGGGAAGGGGAAGGTCCCTTACCCCCTACAACCTGGTGTCTTCAAACTGATGCCTCTACTACTCTTTCCACAAGGAGCACCTCCAATTTCTCTTTGTTGTTGACGTATCCATCTAGCCCAACACCCTTCCGTTCACAGGCTCTCTTCACCCAGGTAGCCCTGACCCTTTTCTCCATCACCTCCATCTTTACCTTCTTATACTTAAAGCGATGAGCTCAGAAGTGATGGCCCCGGTGTGAATAGCTGAGCTCCTAAGAACCCACCTCTGCCCTCACCTCAGCCTCGGAGACATATTGTGTATAGCTGTGAATGTGCATTAGTGTTGGAACTAGTTTAGGGGCATAAATGACATCCTATTCCTCTGAACTTAGAACTTCACTGCTCACAAGAATTCATCAGGGTTGAGCTAACTTCTCCCAATAGTTTAAGCACATCTGAATTTTTTTTTGTTTGTTTTTTGTTTTTTGTTTTTTTGAGACAGGGTTTCTCTGTGTAGCCCTGGCTGTCCTGGAACTCACTCTGTAGACCAGGCTGGCTGGATTTTCTTTTTTTTTTTTTTTTTTTTTTTTAGACCATGTATCATGTTATTATCTCAGTTTAGATAACAAGAAAGTATTAAAGTGGGACTCACCCAAGGCAGGAGTTGCTCAAATGTGAATGGAAGTTTTTGGAAGGAAATGCCATACACTGGACCTTCGGTAAAACTTATTAGCTAATGAGAACTTCAGTGATTGTGGACAGGTTGGGGTGTTGCAGATCTAGGGCCTAATTACAATTTACCTTGCACTGTGTCTACCCCTTTGATAGCCATTTCTTGCCCACATCTGTGTCTGACCTAATGTCCTTGTGATTGAGAAATAAAACCTTCAGGTATGTATGAACAGACTATCAGTGTCACCAGAAATTTGGAGGAGTCCTTCCAGAGTTGTCACATGTTACCCAGGATATCAGGATCCCCTCTCGAGGTTCTTAGTCTCTTTGATAAAAAGAAATATAATAATAGACCTAGAAAGAAGATTGAGGGCAGTTTATTAGAGTTTAAGTCCAGACAGCAATAAGATGCAAATCTTGGCGGCTGCTTGGAGGAAGAGGACAGTGGAGGGAATGAGGCATGACTCTGAATTAGTGTGGTCTGGAGGTCAGTCACCTAACAGACAAGCAGCCACATCGTGGCAGGTACCATTAAAGAATGAAAAGCTTAAAATACAAAGAAAGTATGTGTAGGCTCTGGCCAGCTTCCAAAAGAAAGATGAGAAGAAAAATGGATAGTTGTGCCTTTCAGAACTCAGAAAGATGGGCAGACAGACTGACTGACTGACCTCCATGGCAACCCTGGACTGACTGCACCAAAGGCAGAAGTCCTGGGAAGTCCTGACCTAAGTATCTGAGCATCTTTCTATCTCTTTAGCATGGCTCCAGGTGGTTAGCCAGGCGATTGACCAGTCCCGCTGGATTAATTCTTACTGCCGCATGTCTGCACCCAGAGGTGGGCTCCATTCCTTACTGTAACACTAACTTCCATCAACCAAGAGGCTAAGAGGGTTCTCAGAAAGCCCTGCGGCCAATAGCAGAGATTCCCTGCTTTGCTTTAAACTGCCTACTTAATATTTCCACCAGTGAGTTTGGAAAGTGCCTTGAAGATGACTTTACTATAAAACGTCACCAAACTGTGACCATTGGTCCATGGAAACCATGGTTACCTAAAGCTTGTTCCTGGGCCATAGTCACTCATATTTGGGTCCAGAATAAACTCTCTTAGTCCTCTGAGATGATAATCATACTTTTAAAAAATATGTATTTTGTTTTTGCTTTTGCGTGTGTGTGTTTGTGTGTGTGTGTGTGTGTGTGTATGTGTATATGTGTGTGCACACACATGTGTGTGTGTGTGCAGGGGAGGTCAAAAGAGGGCATAGAATCCTCTGGAACTGGAGTTACAGGTTATGGGAGCTGGACTTGGGTCTTCTGGAAGATCAGGGAACCATTTCAATCCCTGAGCCATGTCTCCAGCCCCAAAAGTTGTATTTTCTTGTCTATACTAGCCAAGCACTGTAAAGATTAACAACAAGCTTTTCTGTTAATTATCTTGGATTTTGTTCTCATGTAGTGGTGTTGATGATGGTGGTGGTGGTGATGGTGGTGGGTGATGGTGGTGGTCGTGGTGGTTGTGGTGGTCGTGGTGGCAGTGGTGGTGGTGGTGATGGTGGTGATGGTGATGGTGGTGGTGGTGGTGGCAGTGGTGATGGTGGTGATGGTGGTGGTGGTGATGGTGGTGGTGGTGGTGGTGGTGATGGTGGTGGTGGTGGTGGTGGTGGTGGTGGTGGTGGCAGTGGTGATGGTGGTGATGGTGGTGGTGGTGATGGTGGTGGTGGTGGTGGTGGTGGTGGTGGTGGCAGTGGTGGTGGTGGTGGTTGTGGTGGTCGTGGTGGTGGTGGTGGTGGTGGTGGTGGTGCTGCTGCTGTTGCTGGTGGTGGCAATAGTACTGGGGATTGAACTGAAGGCTTCGTGCATGCTAGATAAGTGTTGTAGCTTTGATCTATGTCCTTGGCTCTCTTCACTTCTGATTTTGTTACAAGGTCTCACTTGGTAGCCCAGGCTTGCCTTCAACACACTGTAACCTAGGTGGGGCCTGGAGCTTCCAGTCCTCCTGCTGCAGCCCCCTCAGTAGCTAGGATTATCAGCCTGAACCACCAGGCTTGCTTCCAAATTTCTTTATCAATACTCCTAGGAGGAATTATCTGCCACCAGGCCACTTAGAGGGTTTCTGGGTTTTCTTTGGCATCAGAATATTCTTGCCTGGCTCCTTCACAATTTGGGAACAAATAATTTAGTAGTTATCAACCCTGGATGTTCACTAGAGACTTAAAAAGAATGCTTGTGTGAAATTTACATAGAGCACCGTGGAATTTTTCACTGAATGACAATCATGTATGCTTAGGATGAGGCTCCAGGAAGCAACTCCTGGAAGATAGCCATGCCAAGAGATGCTGGGGGTTGGAATTTTGGCAAGTCAGTTTTAATATACCTTTTCAAATACCTGGATATACAGATAAATCCTCAGAAGGGTCATATTTATTGAAACATTTATCATCTATCTATCTATCTATCTATCTATCTATCTATCTATCTATCTTTTATTTATTTATTTATTTAGGGTTCTCCCCCCCTCCCTCTCCCTCTCCTTCTCTCTCTCTCTCTCTCTCTCTCTCTCTCTCTCTCTCTCTCTCTCTCTCTCTCTGTGTGTGTGTGTGTGTGTGTGTGTGCTTGAACCATGGTACATGAGTAGAAGCCATTGGGCAACTTTCGGGTGTTGGTTCTCTCCTTACACCAAATGGGTCCAGGAAGTAAACTCAGGTTCAATTCTTGGTGCCTTTACTAGTTGAGTCATCTCACTGATTCCTTATTATCTTTAGAATAAACTAACTTTCTTACACACACACACACACACACACACACACACACACACACACACACACACACACACACAAAACCAAAGCATAAACAACAGAAAACTATGATATTATAATGAAAACACAGGTTCTTGACATAGTCTCCCATGCCTGCAAACAAAGCTAATTAAAAGTAGAAAGAACCAGGGAAGCCAGGCGTGGTGGCGCACGCCTTTAATCCCAGCACTTGGGAGGCAGAGGCAGGTGAATTTCTGAGTTCGAGGCCAGCCTGGTCTACAAAGTGAGTTCCAGGACAGCCAGGACTATACAGAGAAACCCTGTCTTGAAAAAAAGAAAAGAAAGAAAGAGAGAAAGAAAGAACGAACGAACGAACCACGGAAATGTGGAGCAAATCAGAAACAATAACAGTCAAAACAAGCACAGAGATGACAAGGATGGGGTCAGACTCAAAGAGCTCTCTCAGGATGACCTTTTCATCATGTTTGTTTCAGGGGAAAGGTAAACACCATGAGTGGACAGACAGACAAGGACTCTCACAGACAGATGGGAGGAATAAGAACGAACCAGTGTACATTTGTGAACCTAAAGTATAATAGTTGGATTACAATTTTTTCACTATACTGGTAACAGCAAACTACATATTTCAGAAGGAAGACGTGCAACAGAGAAGGTGAACACATGGGCACCCTCACAGACTTTCTCCTCAGCTTCTCCTCAGTAGCACTGGGCCGTGTGGATGGTGTACAAGCCTAAGAAGAACATACTCCACTTCTGTTATCTTCCTCCCAGAGAGCAGAAGCTCTCGGAAAACATCGGGCAGATTCCCAACTGAGGTATGCATTATGAAACACCCAGTTAGTACTCCTTGACATTAAGGAACAGGAGTCATGACAGCTAAATAGGATATGACATCGTGGAGTGGCATTCTGGCAGCAGCAGAGTACAGGAGCTAAGAAGTGACCATCTGAATGAGGAGTGGACCGTGGTTGAAATCACATTCATCAGCTGTAACAAACAGACTGTACTGTACTGTAAGAAGCTAATAAGGAAAACAGAGCCCGGGATGTACCAGGCCTTGTCTTGTACTTACACTTTCCTGTAAACGTAAAGATGGTTTAAAATACGGGGTGTAAGAGAACTAACGAACAGTCATAAATTCTGTCAAATGTGTGGGCGACTGGAGCTCTCTCCATGGGAAGGAATGTAAAATGGAATAGTCTGGCAGACAGTTTGAAAAGTCCCTGGGATGTCAGACATACAGCCATCTTATAACCAAGAGAGATAAAACATATTTCCCCACAAAGACTTTATGGGAATGTTTGTACAGGCTTTACACAGAATCATCACAAACTGGAAGCCTCCAGAATGTCTGTCAGCTGCCGAATAGGTCAGCACATTGCACGTACCCATATACTGGAATGTAATAAAAGAGAATGAGCCACCCTGGGCACAGCAGCTCCCAGGGCTGCCTCACAGGAACATGGAGAAGTCTGTGAGGAAAAGAAGCCAGACACAAAAGACTCCATCTGTCATCTGTTCATATGCCATTCTCCCGCAGCATGGCTGATCTAAGGTAGAAGTCAGAGCCATGGCTGCATCTGGAGGCCTTAGCTCTGAGGGCAGAGTCTTGGGACTTCCGAAAGGGATAGAAATGTTTTGTATCTTGCTTGATGAGGTATGGCCTACGTGAGGGCGTTCATCAAAGCTCATCAAGATGTACACTTGAAAATCCCTATTTCTAGCACGTATAAAATGTCTTTGAAGAGAAGGTGAAGGAAGTGGGCTGGCTCACATATGTAATGTAATTACTAGGGAGGCTGAGGCAGGAAGATTAGTGAGAGTTGGACGTCTGTCTTAGCTACGGAGGGTTCAAGATCAGAGTGAAGCACATACAGAATAAAAGCTCTGTTACAGACAAACATCACCCTTCGGTGGGCAGTGGAAAGAGAGCGGGGCTGGGGAAACAGAGAGGAGAACAGGGCTTGCTGATGCCTGAATTCGTGACTCTAATGCTTTCTTTGTACAAGATCCATAGCCCAGGTGAGGGGCCACTGAGAGAGGAGTTATCATGTAAGTCTTGGCCTTCATCACCTAGCAGCTACTTCTCCCGTGTGGATTTGCATTCCTGTTTAACTCTGGGATCAATCATTTGGCAGATTGGCATGAACTGCGATGTCAAAAGACCAAGAGTGGGGTGGAGACCCAAGAAGCCCACACAACACTTCCCTGTGGCCCTTTTGAGAATGTCCCCATGGGGAGTGGATATTGTGGTGACCAGAGATAGGAAGTTGAGAGGAGGAAGGTGGGAGTTATCTGGGGGCAGTAGGCATCCAGGGTACATGGAGGGTAGGGTACTTGCATATGCTCAGGGGAGTGGAGCCTTTGCCTTCTCCTCCCAGGATGGCCCTGGAGCCGCACTCTGTCCTTCTCCATTGCCTTTCCTCTTCTGAGGATGACATTTCTGAGGATTAACATTTCTAGGACACACACAGGAAAAAAAAAAAAAAGCTTTCTTGAAACTCTATCCAAGGCTAATAAAATGGCACAGTCAAATCAGAAATGATAAATCCTAACAGTTGTCCCATGGATGTTCTGTACCTTTATTTCAGAGCACATGGTCAAGGTTTCAGAGGGCGGTTGTGAACAACGAAAACTTGAACCCAAATCATTTCATCTAGGGTGCACAACTAAATAAGCGCATCCACCGACAGCCTCCCAGGGAACTCTTCCAGGTCATCCGTCCATCTTTTATGGAGCTGAGCACCACTGCTCTGTCTCCTGTAGACCTCTGACAGCAGGGACTCTTGTAACACAGTCCGGTGCTGGTCCTAGCAGTTCTGACCCGGAGTGTGAGCATCAGCTCCTGAAGGCCAGATTGCCTTTGCTGGTCTCTCTCCATAGTCTTTTCTGCAGTGAGCCAAACGGCTCTAAATTGCTTTAGACATCCAGTACTAATTGTTTTTCTTGTTGCTGGAACAAGATGCGTAAGAATCACAGTTTAAAGTAGGAGGGATTTCTTTGGGTTCCTGGTTCAGAAGGAGTGCCCGTCATGGTGGGAAGACAGCTGGAGTGGGTCAATCTGTGGCTGCAGAAGCTGCCTGTGGTGGCCCTCAAAGGCTTTCTCCAGTGATTCCCCCATCCAGCCATGCCTCCTGCCCTGAAGGTTCTCGAGTCCCGCATGCAGCCCTACCAACTGGAACCAAGGGCTCGAACACACAAGGTTTTGGGGACGCGCCACACTGATCCAAATCCTGTGGTTTGGATTTATCTGCACCCACCCTGTGCATCTTTTTTCCTGCTGAGGACAAGGCCATTTGCATGCAAATCCAACACAAGTCAGGTGGCCCGTGGCAATCTGGGCACCTGCTCTGTGCTGAGGTGGGAGAAGAGGAGTGGGTCAGGCTTGCCTTGTCTGGCAGGAAACTCATCCACAAAGGTTTCCAGCACAAGGGGGTATGGGAGCCATGGCAGAGAGGGGCTAGCATCTGTTACTCCCACTCTCTGACTCTCCCGGTTCCGTGCTCTGCGCTCATGATAGGGCACACAAGCTAAAAAGACAGTGGTGTGATTCTAGAACATTTTAGGGAATGCTGCTCACCAAAGACCCAATGAATGGTTGTCAGGTAACGAGGTTACTAGTTCCTATGTGCAGATTCCTGGGGGAAAAGATGTGGATAGGCCCTGCGATTCAGAGGCCCATTCGGGAATCAGTTAGTAGAAGAGACAGAACCACCTGGCATAACAAGGCACACTCCTCTGCTCTAAGAACAAGTAAGTTCTATAAAGCACAGATGTGTCCGGAGACCATGGCAAGCGTCACAGATGTATTATGGGTGGCAGGCCCTTAATGTACAGCATACTTGGGCATGTGGAAACAATACGTGATGTTATTGATTGAATGAAGCAGCACAGAGTAATTCCCATAGCATCACGTGTTGACAACTTGGCACTATCTGGGATGCTCTGGACACTTGAGGAGACGGAATGCTAGCTGGAAGAAGTACATCACTAGGGGCTGGTCCTTGGGCATATCTTGTTTCTGTACCCTCAGTCTCTCTGCACCCTGTCTGCAGTGAGGTAGAGTTCTTCTTCCAAGCACCATGATGCAGAGCCAAGTTATCCTAGACAGAAATCCTCTCCAATCATAAGCCAAGGTGAATCTCTCCTCCCTCATGCCATTCTCTCTGGTATTTTGGTTGTATGGAGTAGGAGAGGAGAGGAAGGACAAATTTTGCAACAGGCTTAGAGTTGTTTTTAAATGCCAGCTTGCCACAACCTAGAATCATCTAAGAAGAGAGTAAATGTTGAAGAATAATTTAGATCAGGTTGGCCCTTGGCCCTGTCTGTTGAGGGGTTGTCTTAGCTGGGCCCACTGTGGGTGGCACAATGTCTTTAGATTGGACCTTAACCTGTATTTCAAAATCTGATTGAAAATGCAAATGAGCAAGCATGGGTTCCATGTTTTCTATGCTCTTGGCTGTGAATTTGGCGTGACCAACTGTGTCAAGCCCTTGCCTCTGTGTCTTCCCTGCAATGAAGGATTGCAACCTGGAATTATAAACCAAAGGAGTTCTTTCCTCCCTCAGTTGTGTGTTGTTGGACTGTTTTATTACAGCAACAGAAATGAAACTGGAACACGTGGCAAAAAAAAGAAAGAAAGAAAAAAAAGAAAGGAAAGATAAGAAACTGATACATATGTCTTAGTTTGCTTTTTGTAGCTGTAATAAACACCATGCTCAAAAGCAACTTGGAGAACAAAGGGTTTATAAGTTACAACCCATCATCAGGAGCAGCCAGGGCAAGACAGGAGCTCAAGACAGGAACCTGCTGCATGAACTGAAGCAGAGACCATGAGGAACACTGGCTTGCTTCCAGGCTTACATTCAGCTTCCTTCCTTCCTTCCTTCCTTCCTTCCTTCCTTCCTTCCTTCCTTCCTTCCTTCCTTCCTCCCTTCCCTTCCTTCCTTCCTTCCTTCCTTCCTTCCTTCCTTCCTTCCTTCCTTCCTCCCTTCCTTCCTCCCTTCCCTCCCTTCCCTCCCTTCCCTCCCTTCCCTCCCTTCCCTCCCTTCCCTCCCTCCCTTCCTTCCTTTCTTCCTTCCTTCTTTCCTTCAGATAAATCCTAAGCTTTATTCTTTTAAAAAGGCAAGAACCTCAATCAACTATTGAACAACAGACCCAAAATCTGTCAACAATCCCTGGCCGTCTTCTTGCTTGGTGACTTGGGACCACCCTCACTTGGCGACACTGGGATTGCTCCTTCTGCACAGTTCCCAGGGGTCTGGACAGTCTCTTGAGTTTTTGGGAATCATTCACAGGTAAGCAGGTCAGGTGAGATACCTCACACAGAATAATTGAGAAGCAGGAGCAAGGAGGGTCTGTCCACTGCTGGAGATGGGGAAGACTGGGAGGTGCTTGCCTCAGTTCTTCATTGTCTTGTTCACTGGGCTGCAGCATCTTCTCCGTCTCTCATTCTTGGCAGTAGAGAAGTAGATAATAAGGTCGAAGTGACCCATGTAGGAACAAGACGAGTTGCCTTGCTGGTTCATAAGATACTCCCTCTTAGTGGTGTCCATGTGGCCTGTGCCTATGAAGTTGGACTATGGATGGTACATCAGTCTGTCATTTTGTCACTTCCAGACCAGGAGCTTCTGCTTTCAAAGTTCAAGAGGAGGAGACATTGCAACAAGAAACCTCCACTCTCGCAGATGCAAAAGAAAGACCCAGCTGCCTTCTTTATACAGCTGGGCCAACCTGCCTAGGGATGGTACTGTTCACAATGGATTGGGACCTTCTGCATCAATTAACCATGGAGGGGTGGTGTGGGTGGAGAAAGAAAAGAAAAATTTCAAATGCCAATCTGATTGAGGCAATTCTTCAGTTGAAGTTCTCTTTCCCCAAATGTTTCGTGGTGTGTGTGGTGTGTTGTCAAGTTCGTAGCTAAAGTTAACTACCACATCTGTGGCCTACTTGAACCGGGTACACCAGGGAGGCAGGCTGGGGCTGAAAGAGACTTAGTGAGAGATTAATGGAGACCAAGGCATGATTCTGTTCAAGGCCCTCCAGTTTACTAAGAGAGTCTGCTTATAAAATGGGAAGGCCCATCCCCTGCCAGTCCATTCTTGGTGTCTGCAGCCAGCCTGTAGGTGACAGAATAGGATGTTCCTCCAGAATGTCTCAGGGGCTTCTCAGCAGGTAGCAGTGTCTTGGAGAGAGCAGTGGCAGGTGACAGAACAAAAGAGCCATCTAGGTCGTAGGCTCCACCCTAGGTAATCTCCTTATCAGTGGCAGCAAGGCCAAAGTCTGGATCAGCCTGCTTCAGGGCTGAGGGAGGCTACATCCATCCATCCACATTAATCCTGGAAGGAGGGAGTTATCCCTGCTTATAGGAAATATTCAGGAAGGCACAGTGACTTTTCCAAGGTTTCTATTTGTTAATGGCAAAGTTGAGTTTCATCTCAGGCTGCCACAGTGTTTCCCTGCATTTCTTCCAGTCTCCTGGAGCTTCCTCCTCATCCTCATTCTTGAATGGCCTCAGCTTGAATGCAAAGCCCTGACCTAATATGATGTGAAACCCTGAGAAATATCATTAGTCATACCAACCTGCCTGTAGACCAGGGACACAGTGGCAGTCCCTGACCCCCAAGGGCATGATGTTTCATTGGGCAGAGGAGACACATGGTCAGCAAAAGTGGAGCCATCTTGATCTGAAGTGGTCCCAGAGTGACCAGGGCTGTGAACAAATGTGGGAGATGAGACCTTAAAGAACTCTGGGCTGGTGGAATGGGGAGGCCCCCCTCCCCGGGTAAGCTGAGACTCCAGGGAGACAACAGAGGCTACAGAGAAGAGAAAGGACAGACATTACAACAGGCTCAGAGTTGTGTTACCCGAGCATTGCTCACAATACCCACTGGGCCTCCCTCTGTTCCAGGTCACCAGATTGATATTGTCAATAATTCTTAGGTCTGTTATAGCAATATTTTTTATATATAAGTCCCAGGCTGCCCTGGACCCAGAGGGCTGCCCAACTGGGCCACATTCTCCCAGCTCCTTTATATGCCAGCTGTGGCTCCCTGTCCTCCCCTCTTCTCAAACATGGCATCTCTCCTCTCCTTCTCCTCCCAGCGTGGCAGGTCTCCTCCTCTTTCTTCCTCTCTGTCCCAAGCCCACCAGGATCTTCACTAATCAGAACCAATTGGGGACAGTCCCTCAGTGTCTTACATGCAGTTTGGGGGACCAAAATTAACATTATAATACAAGCAGCATTAGGCCAAACCCACTACAGTAGGTCACCATATTGATAATGTCAATGATTTTTAAGCAGGTCACCATATTGATGTCAATAATTTCTTAAGTTATAAAGTATCTGAGAAATTAAGCAGTGTGGCAAACAAGGCCAGAGTCACTAAAATATTGACCATTTGAGTCAGTGATCTTCTGTTTCTTATGCTCCAGCTGTTAGTCTTTTTGTGGGATGGGAGTTTTGGAGATGGAACCCAGGGCCTTCTTATAGTTAAGCAAACACTCTCCCACTGCTGTGTGCCCACAAGCCTTTAAAATAATTTTTTGTTCATGTGTGTAGGCACCCCCGGGGGTCAGAAGATGATGTTAAATCTTTAGAGCTGTAGTTACAGGTTGTGGTGAACCACTCATGTGTGTGCTGGGAACCGAACTTGGGTCCTCTGGAAAAGCAGTGAGTACTCTTAACTGCTGAATAATTTCTCAGTTATTCAGTTCCTTAGTAGTCCTTTTATAAACAAATAAATAAACAAACTTATGTGTGGGTGTAGGATGGCATGGGAGGGTGATGTGTTTTTGTGTGTGTTCAAGCATGCTCACCTCTGTGTGTGAGTGTGTGTGTGTGTGTGTGTGTGTGTGTGTGTGTAGGGACCAGGGCCAACCTCAGGTGTCACTCCCTCTTCTTTATTTTAAAGACAGGGTCCCTCACGGAACTTAGAGCTCACCAGTTCTGCTATGCTGGTGGGCCAGACAAGCGTTAGGAATAGGTTTGTCTCCCCTCTACCCCAGCACTGAGGTAATAGATGTGGACCCCAGACCTGGCTTTTCTGTGGTGTTGGGAATGAGAACTTAGAGCCTCATAAGCCTTTGCCACTTTACCCTCTGAGCTACCTCTCCAGCCTCCTTTCTACTTTGAGACAAGTTCTCAGAAAATTACCCAGAATGCCCTTGGACTCACTATCCACCAGATAGACTTTAAACTTGCTCTCTTCCTGCCTCTGTCTCCCAAGTACCTGGGATTATGGGATTGCACAACCAGTCCCTGCTCCTCTCTGTCTTCTACAGACACAGAACTCCATGATTCCAGCTGTACAATTCCTGTACAATCTGGAGACACTTTCTTCTCAGAGTGAACCTTGTGCTAGATCAACGTGACCTATCCACATGTAGGGCTTTCTCTGGATGCTACCTCTACAACCCTCGTGTGGAGCTGTCTGACTGCCATTACATAGATCTGCCAGCTCCGTATCTTTTCACAACTTGGCCTTTTTTTTCCCATGGCGTTTTGTTTTTCAGCCTTATCCTTAATATGTGGAGCTCTAGTTCATACACTTGCATGCTCTAGAGCTCTATCATAGGAATAGATCAAATATTACACTGTTCCCTGTGGATGCCTGCGTAGACCATTTCTCACTTTCTACTCCTGCAAACAGCACTTCAGCAAATGTCTTCAGACATCACTTTGCATGCACATGTGTGTGTGTGTATGTGTGTGTGTGTAGTTTTATATCAGTTGGTTTGTTATTAACTTGACACAAGCTAGCATCAAATGGGAACCTCGTCTGAGAAATGCCTGCATCAGGTTGACTATGGACGTTCTGAGAGATGTCTTTCCTTGATTGCTGATTGGTAGAGGATGGCCCAGCCCTGTGGTAGGTAGCCCTGGGGAGTATAAGAAAGCATATGGTGTAAGACAGTGATTGTCATTCTTCCAATGCCTCTGCCTTAGTTCCTGCCTTGAATTCCTAGTCTGACTTTCTTTCACAATGAACTGTAACTCTCAGAAGAAATAAAGCTTTTCATCTCTAAGTTGCTTTTGGTCATAGTATCTTATCACAGCAACAGAAACCAGACTAGGACACCAGCAAATGAAATCTTGGGATGCTTTATTCCAAACGTTTGTATTCCCCCATAAACTCATACATTGAAACCTAACCTCTAAGGTGATGTCATTAGGAAACAGGGTCTTTAGGAGGTAATTAGGTCCTAGGGGCTCCACCCTAGGCACAGGAGTAATGTTCTTCTATAGTGGGTGTGATGGTGTGTATATGCTCAGCCCAGGGAGTGGCACTATTAGAAGGTATGACCCTGTTGGAGTAGGTGTGTCATCATGGGTGTGGGCTTTAAGACCCTCATCCTAGCTGACTGGAAGTCAGTATTCTGCTAGCAGCCTTCAGATGAAGATGTAGAACTCTCAGATCCTCCTGTACCATGCCTGCCTGGATGCTGCCATGCTCCTGCCTTGATGATAATGTACTGAACCTCTGAATCTGTAAGCCAGCCCCCATTAAATGTTGTACTTATAAGAGTTGCCTTGGTCATGGTGTCTGTTCACAGCAATAAAACCCTTACTAAGACAGTGGGCTCCTGGGGTCATTTGCCTCTTCTGAAAAGCAAGGTGGGGCCATCTGCAGACTTGGAAGTGCTCCTCACCAGACAGGGCATCTACTTGTGTTTTGATCTTCATTTTCTAGTGTCTACAACCATGGAAAGTAAATGTCTGTGTTTTGAGATGTTAGATAAAGAGTATGCAGCTCCTTAGTTTTACTAGGTGTTACCTAAACTGCCAACGGCTTCTAACACAGCAGTGTCATGCTTAAGGCACATGCCCCAGGCTGCGTTCCTGCAGATATACGGAGGCACAGCCACGGGGCATTGTTAGTAGTTTCCTCTTCTGAAATAAGTTTCCAAATGATTTGATGACTTTTATTTTGTGAGTATGAGAATTTTGTCTGCATGCACGTGTGTGTGTGTGTGTGTGTGTGTGTGTGTGTTTGCATGTGTAGGACAACTTGTGACCCTGGAGGAGCATTGGTCACTGTCTTGCTCCCCAGAGCTACCTGCCAGCGGTCTGGGCCTTCCTGTACCAATCAGCAATCAAGGAAAGACATCTCACAGAATGTCCATAGGCAACCTGATGCAGGCGTTTCTCAGTTGAGGTTCCTCTTCCCATTTGATGCAAGCTTGTGTTGAGTTGATTAAAAAAAAAAAAACTAGCTGGACTGTTGGTCTCAATGATATAAAACTACACACACATGTGAACAAAGAGAGGTCTGAAACGGATGCCCTTCTTCCACTATGTGTGTCTCAGGAATTAAACTCGAGTCACCAGACTTGGTAGCACATGCCTCTACCTGCTCAGCTATCTTGCCTGTTTTTGTTCTTGTTTTGCTTTTTTGTTTGTTTGATTGTTTCCTTTTCTTTTCTTTTAAAAATAGAATTATTTTCTTTCCAGGCAGATAGAGAAGTCTGTTTAACACAGACATTTGGCCATTTCCTGTTTCCATTTATAAACCCTCCTGTGGATTCTCTGCTCTCTACCAAACAGACTTGTAAAGCTATGCTCACCTACACAGGCTCCTTTTCCTCTCCCATCTACCGTGATTTGGCTTAGGTGGGTAGAAAGGCTGACACACACTGCTGTGGGCATGTATGCTTTTTCTCCCATGTGCCCCTCTCATCTTGATGCGCTCTGGAGCAGGCTGGCTGCTCCTTTGCCTAGACGGCTTCTCCCATCTCCTTCCCACCTCCCTTGGGCTCTCAGCTGACGTCTCCCAGGGCACCTTCAGGAAGCGTCCCAAGTTTGTCCGAGATTCCTTTCCCACACTGCCCCAGTGTCTTTGCTCACAGTACACAGTTCTCAAGACCCTGTCCTGGAGTGCATCTCCCTGACTCATTAGACAGTAAGCTCCCTGAGAGCGGGGTCTGTGTGGTGTGTCCTGCATTTGTGGAATGACTCTGTGTGGTAGCCAGCAGGGAGGAAATGAGTCTAGATGCATCAGTAAGATGCGGCGTGGGAAGTGGGGGGAGCGTTGAGTGAATGTGTAAAGAATGAGCGAGGTCCTGGGTGAATGGGTACTGTTGATAGGAGCACAGCCATGTCAATAACCAATGCCTTAGACCCAAGGGAATCTGGCAAAATCGCCCCGCTGAGTCAGGCTCAGAGGAATGGCAAAGCTTTTCTCTGGTCCAAGTGTGAATATTGGCAGTGTGCAAAAACGAGAAATTACAGCTCCATCCTTCCAGATATTTATAGCCAGAGACCACTCATGTCTGGAAACTGCCTGCTGAGACAAGCTGGCCCATCCCCTTGTGCTGAGGGTCTTGATTGCTCTGTAGCTGGTACCACTCCATCCGAGCATTCACAGCCGCCAATCCCAGCCTTCCTCCATGTGTATCTGTCCTCTCTTCATTCTCTTTTGGCCACAGTCATGAAGGATGGGTAATGGGGAACCAACTGTTGGTCAGGCTAGATATGAGTTCAGTCACCCTCATATCTTCAGCGTTCAGATATGGGAACTGAGGTCTGGAGCTGCATACCTGGTCTGTATGGAGCCAGCTCTGCCCCACAGTCTCCCGAGGGCATGCTGGGAGACTCTCCCCTACGCTGTACTTTGAAGAAGTGGCTTACATCACAGTTAAAGGAAGTGTTCTGAGTCCCACTTCCCATAGTCAGGGATACCAGCCTCTCTTCTGTCCTATAAACCAGGAGCCTAAATGGCCCCTGTCCTATATGCTTGGAGAAAGCAAAAGCAAAGCTAATGATTTATATTGAAAACTGCTGTGCACAGGCATGACCTTTCAGGCCTTTGGAGTATGTGGTTGTAGGTAGCTTTTCCCATGTGTGCAGAGGCAGACTGAGGTAAGGCAGGGCACTCATAATCACCAAAGCAGAGATGGATTGGTCACCAATGATGGAGGGAGCTGAGTGGTATCCTAACCCTAACTCTCTGTGATCTGTGCTCTATTTCTGCACAGCAGAGAACTCCACAGAGGGTTGGCCTGGCCTTCTTGGAGCTGTCCTCACTTCATGGACTTTCTGGTCTTTCCGGTGTCCATCGTTTGCCTCAGGGTCCCCAGGTGACGTCAGTTCGAGCATCTGTTGGGCTGACTCAGGTGTCCAGGAGGAAAGAGCTTGGCCCCTTGATGGCAGCCGAATGAAGCAGCTGGTTCCCAGAAGGGGACCTCTAAACAGAGTTCCCAGGAAGCCCAGGCTGCTCAGGGCCGCCTATGGAAAGGGCCAGCAAGGACAATTGGCTACAGGGAATTTGATGAACACCATCAGCTGCAAACTCCCACAAAACAAACAGAGCTTGATCCAGAGGTCTGAATAATAGCCCCTCCACCAGATGGCTTGCAGGAGCTGTGCCAGAGAGAGAGAAAAATCCTCCTCTGCCCTGAATTTCTTCTTTGTTCTAGACCTGGCTCTTCCAGGATGTCAGTGGGGTGCTCCCGTGGGCCATCCATCCAGATAATGTCTTGTGCTTGGAGAGATTAAGGCAGCTGTCCCCTGATCAGGATTTGGGGACAGGGAACTGGACAAAGAAGCAGCTTCCTTGTCCCAGCGTGAATCACCACCAGCTGAAGGGATCACACAGCTGTCCACATCTGGGCCTGGAATGCTGGGATAAGAAGACTCTCAAAGAGCCCTAGCCCCCTGTGGTCTAGACCAGGAAGTTATAAGCAAGGCCACCCTGCATGAAGGCAGACCCCCTGGCCACCTCAGGTCTTTCCTTTAGGTTTGATCTACCAGGACCCAATGCCAGCTTGTCGCCCTGTTAAACTGGAGCTAAGCTTAGGGCAGACGTGGCCAGTACTCAGCCCCCTCATTGTCCCAAAGACAGTGGTATAGATCAAGGCCTCTGTGGTTTGAATCCTTGCTGTGTATCATGGACAACTTATTTGACCTCTCTGAGCCTCATTCCTACTTCAGAGAGAGTAATAGATTGATTGCAGTTTCAGTGCACACAGCAACTGTCCTATTCCATAAATGCCTTCAATGATCCATGGCCCAGTCATTACTGTTGTCTGCCCTTCCAAATGCAATCCTTTCCGGTCTTCCCTGAGTAGATTCCTGTGTCTACCAAATTTTAGCTACTCGGTTCTCCAGTACAGAGTTGGACTTGCTAACCAGCTGCAGACTCTGGAAGTGACAAGGGAGGGCATGGTTACAACTAATTTATATCAGGCTCCTCTGAACTGCCAGCTGGCTTTGAGAACTTTCTTTTCCTGGTAAGACATAAAGCCACTTACAAAAAAAAATCTTTACTACTACAGTACATTTATTAACCTGTGTGAAGCATCCAGTACGTCTGCAGGGATAAGCCAGGGTTTGCTGTACTAATGACTCTTCAGTGAGGAAGTTATCCAACAAAAGTGTTTCCACCCTAGAAGGTTGCCAGGTCTCTGTCCATACTGGCCTTTAGCAACTCGGTGTTCACCTTCCAGACTGCTGTTAGTCACTACAGCAGAGGGGGAGATGAAGGAGAGTCACACAGCTCCTCTCCACTGCACCCGCCCATTCTGTTGACCGGAGAAGACACCTAGAGCTTCATGTAGGGGAATAATCAGAAACTCTAATGAGTGGTGCCAGCCTCAGCCACACAGAGGCTCAGTATCTTGACAGAGTGGAGGAGACCCTGCGGTAAACAGAACTTTGGAATCTTCCACCCTGACATTCACCAACAAGAATGGTTACCAGATGGTTTCAAACAGAAGATGCCCTGACATTTGCAGGAAGCCATTCCTTGCCTCTCCCTTCGGTCGGCTTCAGTGGGCCTCGGCTGCCAGTGTACCAGGGATGTGTTTAGCGATGTGTGGCACTGCTGACCAGTTCTAAGGGGCTACAAAGGATTTTGAACATATGTAGCTATTGTCTTGGGTGTGCTCAGGTTAGCACCCAATCTACTTCAAGGGTGGGCGATTACTATATTTAAAGAGGGTTTCTTTTTTCTTTTTTTTCTTTTTTTCTTTTTCTTCTTTCTTTCTTTCTTTCTTTCTTTCTTTCTTTCTTTCTTTCTTTCCTTCCTTCTTCCTTCCTTCTTCCTTCCTTCCTTCCTTCCTTCCTTCCTTCCTCCCTCCCTCCCTCCCTCCCTCCCTCCCTCCCTCCCTCCCTCCCCCCCCTTCCTTCCTTCCTTCCTTCCTTCCTTCCTTTCTTTTTTTTTTTTTTGGTTTTTTGAAACAGGGTTTCTCTGTGTAGTCTTGGCTGTCCTGGAACTCACTCTGTAGACCAGGCTGACCTCGGACTCAGAAATTCGCCTGCCTCTGCCTCCCAAGTGCTGGGATTAAAGGCGTACACCACCACGCCTGGCTAAAGAGGGTTTCTTGTTTTGTTTTAGATTTCAAACGTTTACCTCCTCCCACCCCCACTCCCCATTTTTAAAGATTTCAGACATCTTCGTTTCTTTAAAGATTTTTTTTTTATTTTTAATTTTGTGTCTGTGTATGGGTATGTGGGTACCAGATCCCCTGGAGCTGGCAGTTGTGAGGTGTTGGACGTGGGTACTGGGAACTGAACGGGGGTTTCCTGTAGGGGAAGCTCTTCTGCTTCACTGTTGAGCCATTGCTCCAAACCCACAAATCCTATATTTAATCTTGATCACATTTAGTTGTCCCAATGATTTTTCACCTTCTCTTCTGTACTTTTTATTTCCAGCCCTAGAGGCCACCCAATCTGAATTCAATTGCAATTGATATTTACCATAAGAATTTATAACTAGTGGTGTGTGTGTGTGTGTGTGTGTGTGTGTGTGTGTAGCCAAAGGTATCTTGGATGTCATTCCCAGGAGTGCTGCCCACCTCCTTTGAACAAGGTCTTCCATTGCTAGAACTACATTGGCTGTCCACTAAGCCCAAAGAGTCCTCTTGTTTCTTCCTCTACAGTGTGGACTACAGACTATCTATCACCCCTGCTATTTTTATGTGGCATCTGAGGCTCAAACTTAGCTCCTCATCCTTGCAAGGCAAGCACTTTGTTAACAGAACTAGCTTCCCATCTCCACATAATAACTTATCTTAGTCTTATTCAAAACTCTGAAACCATCTTCCACCTACCTAGTAAACCTCACTACATCCCTACAGTTACTACAGAACATTTATGTTATTCAGAGATATGAATTGGCCTGTCCAACGAGGCAGTACACAAATATTAAAGTCAGGCTTTTGAACCCATTTCTGGTGTCAAACGCTGTGGCTTTTCCTTAATCTCAGGGTGACTACGGATTTGGACAAAGAGGCTGTGATAGTTTGTATATCCTTGGACCAGGGAGTGGCACCATCTGAAGGTGTGGCCTTGTTGGAATAGGTGTGACATGGTTGGAATGGGTGTGTCACTGTGGGTGTGGGTATAAGATCCTCACCCTAGTTGCCTGGAAGTCAGTCTTCCACTAGCAGCCTTTGGATGAAGACATAGAACTCTCAGCTCCTCCTGCGCCATGCCTGCCTGGATACTGCCACGCTCCCACCTTGATGATAGTGGACTGAACCTCTGAACCTGTAAGCCAGCCCCTATTAAATGTTGTTTTTTTATAAGACTTGCCTTGGTCATGGTGTCTGTTCACAGCAGTAAAACCCTAACTAAGACAGAGGCCCTGTTTGGAAAGAGGGTGAACTCCGCTCTGGAAATCTGGAAAACTCAAGAGAGAAAGAGGAGGCTTCTCCTCTCACTGTCACCCTGCCAGCCAGGACGTGGAGCCTGCCATATCCAGCTCTCACTGGGATGATTGGGGCACTCGTTTGAGGAGCTACAAGGCCAAAAGTTTGGGTTAATGAGGCTTTTATTCATGGATAAACATCCCGCAGAGCACTCAGCAGTTGGCAAAGTCAGCCTGCTCCAGTTGGGCCTCAGACCATGAGATTCCCATTAATGTGCAGTGCATGACAGGGTGAGGTATGTATTCACATGTGAACTGCTTGTGTGAGGGTGTAATGTATACAAGCATGTAGGCTGAATCATTTTCTGTGCAGGGTCCATGTTTTTTTTTTTTTAGCCATTTTCTGGTATAAGATCACTAGATAAAATACAGGATGCTCAGATATGTTTGAATTTCAGCTGAGTAATGAAAAATTTTTTGTTAGTGTAACTGAATGAAAAAATAAAAAGAAAGAAAAAGGACCATGACTGCTCCTAGGTATGGTGGAGGAAGATGTTTATTATAGATATGTGGGAGAGCATAGCCAGAGGCAGGAACATCTGGGAGAGCACAGAGTGAACATGACCAGATTGAGCTGTGCCATGTAAGGAGAGGGGGGAGGGGGAGGGGGAGGGGGAGGGGGGAGGGGAGAAATGGGAACCAGGTATAGCAGCCAGGAGGTCCAAAGGAGAGTAGGCCCAAAAGACCAATTAACCAAAATGGCTGGACTATATAGGGAAGGGCAGCTCAACCTCTGAGCTGGAGGAGTTCAGGGTAGGGGTGCCAGTCAGGAGGCCCTGTAGCAGGTAGGGACAGAGGGATGCTGCGAGAACCTGATGACCAGAGTCTGCTTTGGTATGGTTAATAAGCCCCTCAGCCATTTGTCCCACATTTGTAGATCTAACAGTAAGTCTGATCCCAGGTGTTCTATAGACATCTTTATACTTAAACAAACAAACAAACAAACAAAAAGCATTAATCTGAAAATCAGTTGGAACCAGTGTCCTTGTTTTCCCGGCAGGCAGACCTCCAAGTAGGTGTGTCTATGTCAGCATCTCAGGGCTCATGAGTGTGTATATTTGTGCTGGAGTCCCTGAGTGTTCACAGGAGTTTGTGTGCTCATGGACCTGATAAGGAGTCGCAGATAGAGCCAACATCCCCACTACCCCTAACACATCTCCTCTCAGACCAACTTCTTAGTGTAAAAGAAATCAGGACGGGCTGTGATTCGAGGCCAGGCTAGCACCTGACATGGCATGTAACAGACATTCCAGGATGTGTATGGCATAAATGAGTGCGTGCGTGGGTGCATGTGTGTGTGTGTGTGTGTGTGTGTGTGTGTGTGAGAGAGAGAGAGAGAGAGAGAGAGAGAGAGAGAGAGAGAGGGAGAGAGAGAGAGGGAGGGAGATGGGGGCAGGAGTAGGAGGAGGGTGGAGGAAGAAGAGAGGGAGAGGAGCCTAGGAATGAGGCTGCCTGCAGCTATTTGGGGAACCCTTGAATTTGAGGTGACTGTAGGACTTCAGTGTCCAGCAAGGCTATGGCCCTGGGCCAGCTCATGCCAGAGGTCTAGGCTGGAGAAAGAGATTCAGGGGTGTGGCTGGGACTGAAAGGGAGATGGAAACCCTAGGAGAGAGGCAGTGATCCCATCAGCAGAGGACAAGGTGGACCAGGCAGGCAGTGGCCCAGAAGGAGGCTTAGGGACAGCAGCATTTGGGAAACAGGAAGAGAGAGTCTGAGAAGGTCACAGGGCTGCTGGGAGCTAGATGAGATGCCCACATGCTTGGTCGTCCCGAAGGCCCAGACAAGGGGTGATTCAGAGCAACACCAACGAGGAGACACTGGCCATTGGGTCTGGCAGAGCCTTGGGTCTTTGGACTCGAAGCTGTGCAGTGTTAATTCTTGAGCTTCTGGGTCACAGGGAGTGGGGTAACAACAAAAATCCAGGGTGGTGGGGGTAGGGATGAGGGTGCTCAGAGACACAGGGGTAGGCGTAGAGTGAAAACATGAAATATTCTGCCCAATGGGCTGGATGCACAGCGGCATTCCATGCCCGGGTAAAGCTCTATGCTGAAGTAGTGTCTAGCAAATGACAGTATAAAGAGAGCCTAGCATGGTGCCAGGTATACATTAGGCGCTTCATAGATGGTCCGGCTTCCTTTTCAGGGTGTAAAGGCTCCTCGGGAGGCTCTAGAAAATCCCTCCCAGAGTACAGATTTTCTCCTTAGGGAGTCAGATTTTCCTCTTTGTTGGGAAGACCTGTCTTTTCTGCCATTAAGTCCCTGGGAATTTCAAAGGCACCGGGCCTGACAGCTTTCTGTAGTTGAGGAGACAGTGGAGTCTGAGTGAACAATGGTGGCCCTAGGGGACAGCTCTGATCAGGGTCACCCCTCCACGAGCCTCCCCTTCCTTCCGATGCAGCCTTGTCATCTGCTGGGAGCCAGGGGCTTCTCATGGGGCTGGCTCACAGTGTGTGCTGTGTAAATGTTTGCCCTGATTATTTTTGTTATTGCTGTCCCTGGGCCTGGTGTTTCCTGAAATTGAATCATTTCAGTGACTCTAACGTTTAGTTTATTTTAGTTAATCCAAACCTCAGGCTGACACCTCAGTGGCCCTAGGTTCCCAAGGCAGGGAAGACTAATTTCAACACAATCTCCTTCCCGTTCTTTGAAACCCTCACAGCGCAGGAGAAGGTGGGCTGGCTTCAAGAGGCCAATTAGTTTAGATAAACACTTGGCCTGTGGATATACATAGTCAACAGGCACCTTCCTTAGGTTCTGAGCATCCAGAGTCTATATATGCATTTGGCCATTGACTTAGCCACCTGATTGTTTCTTCCAATATGTTACACAGGCCAGTCTCTCCCTCTGTTTGGTTCACTACTACAAATCCATTGCTGGAACACTCTGTCACATGATAAGGGCTCAGGACATATTTGCTGAATGAATGAATGAATGAATGAGTGATGAGTTGAATGAACGATACCAGAGTGAGACACAGTCCTGGCTGTTCTAGAACATGTGGTCTAGAACACCTGTATTCCGTTCCCATCTCCCAACATCTACCTGAAGTCTACACCAGACAAATACGACTGCCAGGCGCTTGATAAACACTTCCCAAAGGTAACAGGAACGTGGCAGGAGGGGCGACATTCCACCGGGTGTATAGCAATTGCATTGTAGATGAGACAGCATCTGGTTGGGAAGAATTGGAAGAAGCGGCCTAGGACCCAGACCTGTAGTCTCATTATGGCCCTGGAAAGATCATTCGCTACCTCGGAGTTCTGTTTTCCCTGTGTGTTGAAGACGGTTGTAAGTACAGGTGAGACAAATCTGAGAGGCAGGAAACCAAGGCTTGTAGGCCAGCCAAGCTGTACAGGCAGCTCCATCAGGGCAGCCACGGTTGCCTGCCTTAACCATGGTGTATACAACTTGGCATGAGGCACAGACAGGGTTCTTAATATGCCACAGAATGTGGGCCTGGGAAACTAGCTCAGTTGACAGAGTGTTTGCCTAGCAAATGTGAACTAGGCATGGTGGTACGTGTCTATAATCCCAGCACCCAGGAGGTGATGTAGGTGCATTACAAGTTCATAGTCATCCACAATGGGGCCAGCCTGGGATATATGAGACCATGTAGACCAAGGAGAAGGAGGAGGAGGAGGAGGAGGAGGAGGAGGAGGAGGAGGAGGAGGAGGAGGAGGAGGAGGAGAAGGGAAGGAAGGAAGGAAGGAAGGAAGGAAGGAAGGAAGGAAGGAAGAAAACTGGAGAATGAAGAAGGATGAATAGCCTAGAAAGAAAAGGCAGGATCTAGAAACTGTTTGGGAGGGGTTGCTTAGCAACCTTCCTGGGTTCATTGCATCTTTCCACCCCAACCTGGAAGGAAACTAGGTCCACCCCCATCACCTCTACATCATTCTGCCATATGAACCTACAGTTAGGACTAAGATGCCTCTTCAGGATGGAGCACCCCTTCCTACCAGAGGAGCAGCCAGCCTTAGGGCACTAACACATAGGTAAAAGGGCAGCAGGAAAAGGCTGAACTTGAAGTCAGAAGATGTAGGCTGACCCTGTAACAGATCACTGGGCAGGGTGGTATCATTATTATGAGCATGGAGTCTGGTGTCCGCAGAAACCATCTGGGCACCTTGACACCATGTCTACAGCATGAGGATATCAACGGATCTCTCTCTCTCTCACAAGTCTCACAGGTTACAGACAGACACGTGAGGTACTCTTAATGCCTTGTTTGACAAAGTTGATTGCACTCAGTGACAGCCAGTCGTGGATTATGGTGTGGTCATCTTTCTGAATCTCTGTTGCTTTGTCTGTATAATGAGTATAAGAACCCTTGCCTGGAAATCGTAGAGTGTCACAGAGGCAGAGACAGTGGGACATGGACCAGTGGCAGAGTTGAGGGATTGTGTGTCCTTCCCATCGGTGTGGTCCTTTGCTGAGGGAGACCCCACCAGATTCAGTTTCCTCTACCCAACCTAAACCCTCAGTTTTCTTTCCTTCTGGTGCCTAGATCTCTCTTCCTTGGTCTTGATCTCTAAGATATGTCTGTCTATGTCAGACAAGCCAGAGAAGAAAGGATGTGGAGAAGGAAGTGGGCAAGGCTTTTCTGCAGGCCCTTCGAATTCTCGGACCTCTGCCTCTGACCCCTTTGCCAAATGACTGGTCTAGTCTTTGAAATGACCATTTCCTGCCCTCCTGGTATGCTCGACATCAGAGAGGTGGGAGGAGTGCCAAGATTCGGTTCTAGAAACTCCGAACTGGAGTTGCCAGCTTCCCCCTGACGTTGCCTCCCCTGGCTCTGGTGGCAGGCCTCACTCACTGTAGAGGCCCTGCCTGTGGTCTACCTTGGACTCACCACAGGCCCAGCTGCCCTGACCACAGGACTTCTTTTAAGAGGCCTTGGCTGGCTTTCAGCACAAAGCTTTAAGCTACTGTGCTTCCCTGATACCACACCCCCATCCCCAATCGCCACCTAGGCCTCGGGACAGGGAAATTCTCAGACTGTCTCCAGGTTTTTTCAGAAGCCTCCAAAGAAATGTGTACGGCTCTCATGTGAGGCTCCCAGGCCCCTAACAGTCTCAGACACTTCTACTTTCCCCAGGATGGGGTAACATTAGAGCATCCCCTTGAGCTAGCCAGGTCCCCACACTCTTATCAGCTCACTGATCATGGGTCTCAGAGGATGCTTATGGTTTTTGTTCTGCAGGTGGAGAAACTGAGGGACAAAGGGTGAGTTATGGGCCCCGAGGCCACACCCCCAGCTGCCTGAACCCAAGCTCCAATCATCCCCACCAGAAATATGGATGCTACATCCAGGGTCTGGATGCCCCATGGGGTGGACACACTTACCATTGTTTAGGAAAAGGGAGTGGGTAGGGAAATTCTAGGACTTAAGGACATTGAGGGAGGAATAGCGGAACTGTGGAGGGATTCCCACCTGTTTGGGAGAACAAACCCACATAGGGAGTCTTGTCCGCATTCATCCTGTGACCTGACACTCTTGCTCTCTGCAAACGGACTCCTTGGGCCTGTTTCCAGAGGGCCTTCAGTTAGCCAGGAAGCAGGGCAAAGGAAGACCATGCTGAGCCGATGGCACATGCCTGCAGGTCTGCCTAAAGGGTCTGTAAGTCCCTGTGGCTCTAGGCCACTCCCCAGCAAGGGTCAGACCACACATCCTGCCTGATTTTCCACCAGTCCCCACTCCCCTCCCACCAGCTGCACAGTGCCTTGTTGGCCTCGCCAGACCGCAGAGGCCTATGGGGTTGCCAGGACCAGTGGTGTGCATCTTCAGCAAACTCTACCACTGCCTCCTCTGTACCTTCCTAGCCCATACTGGTGTGTGCACTTAACAGTTTGCAGAGGGCTTCCACAGCATCCACATTGTGTAAGCTAAGTCCTACGGTGCTTCTGGGAGGTGGGTAATAAAGCATTTTACCTAGGAGAAATGACAATCATAGTCACATACCCAAATCCCCCTCCCAGGAGTCTCACAAGGTATGGAAAGGCACATGAGATATGCTTAATGTCTTGTTTGGCAATCCCTTGTAGTCAAGGGACTGAGACAGAAAGATGTAGTTTAAAGCTAGCCTCAACTACTATGGTCAAAGCCAACCTGGGCAGTTTAACAAAACCTTGCCTGTAAAAGTCAATAACAAGAAAGAAACTACTGAGAGAAGAAGGCAGTTCTAAGGGGTGATGTACCTAATTCAAAGTACACACCCAGATGAGAAATATTGGAGTCAGAAATGGGAGCTGGCTCAGTCTTTCCAGCCACCACTGTAGGCTAACATCGATTGGACCTCATTAAGAGTTAGAGAGTAGCCATGAACCAGAGGACAAGCTGCCTCCTGCAAAGAACTTCCCACCCCACTGACTCTATCCTGGTTAACCACATCTTTCCTTCCCAGAGTAGACTAACACAGGGACCCAAGTGAACGAAGCCTGCAGGCCAGATCACTGAGAGCTCATGATGTAGGTGCTTAGTTCGAAAGTGGCCTAGGACCCAGACCTGGAGTCTCATTATGGCCCTGGAAGGATCATTTACTACCTCAGAGTTCTGTTTTCTCTGTGTGCTGAAGACAGTTGTAAGTACTTGCCAGTTATGAAGACACAGCAGAGAGGGCTATTGTTTCCAAGTACCTCTGTAGAAATTTAATAACTGTTATTCAACTGTCATACATGCCATTGAGGCCTTACAAACAGCTGAGGCAAAGGAGACTTGCATGCTAATGATTAAGTAATCCTTAAATGATTTACATGGCTCCCCATAGTCGTGTGAACAAAAGCCTTGTTATGGTTTGAATCTGAAATGCTCTTCCCCCGCCAACTCATGTTTTGAAAGCTTGGTTCCCAGCTTGTGGAGTTATTTTGAAGTCAACGGAACCTTTAGGAGGTGGGCCTGGTTGCTGGAGGTGGGCCACCATGGGAGAGCGTTTGAAGGTTGCTCAGCTGTGCTCTCTGCATTGTGGTCTGTGCAGGGCAACAGCCCACACTATTTGATCCTGTGCCTCAGAGCCATGACTGCTGTTGTGGCCTCTCCTGTCATGGCGTACTGAGCTCTCTTTGAAACCAAGAGTCAAAAGAAATCTATCCCCGCTAAAGTTGTTTCTGCTGTGAATTTTGTCACATTAACAAGAAAAGAAACCAAATAAGTCTGAGGAGATCGGGTAGCATTATCATGCCAGTTTTAGAGAAGGAAGTGAGACCAGAGAGTTTTGAGGAATGGGTTTCAGCAGAAGCAGGCTGTCAGATCTTGATAGTCTGGTACCAGCAGGGAAGCTAGCAGCCTTGCTGCATCAGAGTCAACCAATGGCTGATTAAGCATGAGGCTGGGCACAGCCCAGAGTTTCTGATCCAGGAGGTTGATGATGGAGTTCCAGCTCCCAGGTAATCAGGGACCACACATTAAAAAACCCTGTCCTCTCTCTCCTACTAGTAATCCGTCCCAGGCTGTCTGAGGCCCATTGGCCCAGGTTGTCTGGACACCCCACTACTTCCCTGTGTCCTGTGGTCACAGATGCTGCTGGAGGAGAAGAGGGAGGGAGGGGCTGGGAGACAGAGGATCTCTTTCCCCTTATGAGTGAGGAAAGATACTCCATCCATCTACTTGTGTCTGAAACCCTGCAGATGACTGAATGCTTGTAGCAGCCCAAGCCCCTCAAACGCAGCCAGAAGAAGAAGAAGACCACTTGTCTGGAACTCGGAGAAGAGATTCATAGCATCCTTCCACAGATTACATCAGTCGTGTGCCTCTAAGATTCTCAGGCTCCCAGAGCTCAGGAAATGGTACGAGGATGGAGAGATAAGGACCGGCTTGTGAAAACAGAGAGCCCAAGCCAAGCATATATAAACTTAATTAAACAGTTAAATTTATGTTTTTGGAACAAAATTAAACGATGGCTTCTAGAAGAACAGAAGCATTGCAGGAAGCAGGGGCATAGGCAGCGAAGAACGGAAAGTCAAAGGCTGATCCAGCATGTCCTGAGTTGTAATTTGATGGTTGATCTTAGGTTTGGAATCACCCAGAAGACACAGACCCGGGCTACCCTGACTGTGAACAGCACCATCCAGGCTGGTGTCTCAGATCGAAGGAAAAAGGGGGAGGGAAGTGAGCCCAGCACAAGCTTTCTTCTCTCTGCAGAAAATCTTCACACCATGCCCCCTACACCACGATGGACTCTGCACCCTCAAACCTCGAAACAAAATAAACCATTCCTTTCTTTTTTTTTTTTTCATTTTTTAAAATTAGACATTTTATTTATATACATTTCAAACTTCAAATGCTATCCCGAAAGTTCCCTATACCCTCCCTCCGCTCTGCTCCCCTACCCACCCACTCCTAGTTCTTGGCCATGGTATTCCTCTGTACTGGAGCTTATAAAGTTTGCAATACCATTCCTTTCTTAAGTTGCCTTCACAGAGTGAAACAGGCAACTAATGCAATCTGTGGAGAAGTCTACGCATTCTCCACTAAACTCCTTGCACTTCTTTATCAAGATCTAGAATCCAGGGTTGAGGAAGAACGCATGGGGGGACCCCTACTTCACAATCACAGATTTTACCACATGTCTGCAGCAGCCAGCATGGCACGCTCCTGGCTGAGTTAGAACTATGACCCAATGTGATAGAACTTGAGAGCTCAGAACTAAGATTTCACATTTTTGATAAAAAGAATTTTTGCAAGGTGATTGATTGAGGAAAGGCAATCTTAAGCCATGGGATTGGGATCATGCGTCCACAGGTCAAACCTTTCCTTCACACATATAAAGCAACCAGGTCCCAGCAAACCAAAGATACAAATGTAGACGTTGCAGTGATAAAACTTGGAAGAGCAAATGGCCATGTTTAAGATCCTGAATTAATCAGTGGCTTATTTAAGTCTGCTTCTCTCAGTGATGAGTGTGCTTTTCACTGCAGGCTTTTCACATTTTGAACCAGGTTTGGACCTGAGCATTTTATATTTTATGCTATTTTAAATGGTATTCTTAGTCAGGCATGGAGGCACATAGCTGTAATCCAAGCCCTGGGAAGGCTGAGGCAGGAGGGTCCCTTCAAGTTGCACACTGGCCTGGATGATGTAGCAAGACCCTGTCTCATAAAATAACAACAAAAAATATTACTTAAAGTTTTTATTGTGCAGTTTTTTTGTTTCTGGTATAAAGAGACAGAAGCATTTTATGTATTGGACTGGTACCCTGTAACTCCCGAGACTGGTCTGCTGTTCTAGCAGGTTCAATGAGGATGCTCTGAGTTTTCTCCCTGGATCTTGATGCCAACTATAAAATGAAGTTGTTTCCATCTTTTCTGATCTGGATGCCTTTCAGTTCTCTGGGCTTCAGGAACATTCTAGAATCTCTGAGAAAATAGAGCATCAGAAAGAGCAAATAGCATCAGGGAGAAGAGCAGCCTCCTGGAATAGGGTGAGGTTAGGTGATGTTAGCGATATTCTCCTGGACAGATGGAAGACTCACCATTGCTCCGTCTGATTCTTAGTTCTGAGGCTTTTAATTGAGAATGGACATCAAATGCCTTTGGGGGCATGTATGATATAGAGAACACCGTGATCACAGATGACAGTCCAAACCCAAGGGCAGCCTTGGCTATCTCTGAGGAAACCTGGGAAGGAGAGGAAGGAGTCCTGACAGTGACTGGAGTCCTCCTCAGGGAGTTTGGTGTGGCTTTCCTTGTGCATAGGACATTGGACAGTGAACTGTAAAACTGCTGTTCTTTCTTCTGCACCAAACTCTCAGAGGCCTTTGACTCCTGAGCTCCACCTGGTCAAAACTACTAAGATGGATGAAAGTTCAGATTCCTCCAAGAAATGGTGGTGTTCATTTGTGGAGCACTTCTGAAATACCAGGGACTGGCTGAGACCTGCGTAATAGCATCTCCTGAAGGGAAGTTTAGGGGAGTCACTCTCTCCAAGACACTGCCTGGCCTTCCTCTCTTCCTGGCCGTAGGGAGAACGGGCTAGAGGCTCTACTTGAATGCACTCCCTTAGTCATCAAACAGCCCTGGAGTGGGAGTGGTAGAGGCTACTTCCATTCATCGTGTCGTGAGGAAACTGAGGCACATGGTGAAAAGGTGACCTGGCCAGGTAGTGAGCGGCATTGCTGGCATTTGAAGCAACCTCTGTTCATGCCTGGTTTGTCTGTGCTCTTCTCTCATCACTGTGACAAATACTCAAGAGGAACAAATGATTTACAAGGGAATAGTTTATTCTGAGCAGCCAGAAAGGAGAGGGAGAGTATAAGCTTGGTTTTTCCTGTTTTCCCATTTTGTTCCACTGACGTCCCCACTTGTGAGAAGATGCTGGCTACATTTTGACTGGATCCTCCCCTCTTAGTATGTCCTCCCTGGTAAAGCTCTCAGACACAACCAGAAGTGTGCTCTCCTGGGCGAGTGTAAATCTAATCAAGCTGACACGATAAACCATCACTCACTGTGCCTTGATTAGAACCCAGAAGTTTGAGCTCCACCTCTGAGTTTGCTTCAGCAGGTAGGAGAATCTGAACTCCTAATGACTCCCAGAGTCCTGGTGTTTCTGGTCCACCAAACAGACTCTGAGAACACCCGTCCTCCAGTCTCCTGTGCATCCACAGCCATCCACAGCCATGTGAAGATTCTAAGAGTGATAGAAAAGAATCCTAGAGGGTGAGCCAGATCCCCTGGGCTCATGAGGAGACCGAGAGCATCCGTTTCCCAGGGTTGGACAGAGCAGTCGGAGTGGCACCCGGAATCCTCACCCAGAGTCAGCCAGCAGCTGCAGTTTGAATTAGGGATGGATTGGCCGGCAGTGGGAAGCTTCGCAGGGACTTAAGTCATCTAAAAAGAATGCTTGACATTTATTCTGAAAGATATCTGTCTTTCCATCCTTGTAGCTCAAAATGATACCCTCCCAAGTACATTTTGATGTGTTTCAAGTGGTGTCTAATTCATTCTGAGTCATCTATCGGACAGACAAGGTGCATGGAATTCTTAAAGCTTTTTAGTAAAGTTTTCTAGGAAAAAAATAGACTTTGGGTGCAGTGAGTTCAACACTTCATTCCAAGAAACAAGGTGAAGCCTGGCTGGGGAAATCGCCTGGTTGGAAATACGTGTGGACATTCCGAGGTGTCGGAGGGGTTGGAGTTATCTTTAACCTTCCAAATCTTTGTTTTTAAGTATCCCCCCAAAAGTGTTATCAGAGAAAAACTGGTTTTTATTCATTTACTTGCTCTTTTCTGGGATTACCAAAGACCATGGTAGGATTTGGAGGCACTTTAGGAAGCTTTTTAGAATCTCTGTATGTAGAGCAAGCCCAGCAGAGCCACTGGAGACAGGGTTATGAGCAGGGGCAGGCTTGTGGGAACTTGAGGGCCAAGTGCAGTAGGCCACTCTGCTTTCGGGACCAAGGTCTTGGTGAATCCCCTGCCTTCACTGGTCTTTATGCAGGGGCTGCATATTCCTTCCTGGGGTGAGACCCATGAACACAACTGCACTTGGGGCTCAGGTTTGAATGGGAAGGGAAGCCCTATTTGTTAGAGGTCTTCCTGGTGCCAGCAGCTTCCATAGTCCTGGGAGACAGGCTTTTAGAGAAGTCAACAAAGAGGTGAAGTGACTTCCCCACGGCACTCAGCTGAATCTGAAGCCATCCCTCCCTCTCTCTTTTTGGGAATCCGTCCCCATTATAATACTTGCTGCTTCCAGGCACAGGGAACCCTTCTCAAGGGAACCTATTTGTCCTTCAGCCGGTCATAGCCTCCCCTGACTGCTCCTGCATCCCTCCCGTATCCATCTCCAGCCTCCAGTCCTAGATTCTAATACCGAGCTCTACAGGGCTGCTCTCTCCAGTAGTGTGGGTAGACAAATGCTCTGTGCTCCTGGTCAGCTGTTACCAGTTCTTAGACTTGTACTTCCTGGGGCCACCTTCTCCCCTAAGAAAGAAATGCCCTGGTGATCGGGAGGGCTCTTCAAGTTACTTGCCTGGAACAGAATCTGAGGCATTGCTCTTTTATGCCCCTTGGAGGCTGCTGGTCCTTGGATCTACTGGACCCGGACAGTGCTGTGCTTGCTGGTCCTTTCTGTTCTTGTAGCATCCAAGATGTCAGGAAAGGAAATGAAGGGAGGATTTGCAATTAGTCCTCAAATCCCCATTACAAATAGAACACTAGGAGAGGTCACCAGAAAGCAGGGTGCTTACAGAGAAGTTAGCAGTGCTGGGCATGAAAATAGAACCCTTGGTCCTGTCTCAGCTCTGCTAACATGGAGAAGTCCATGTTGCTGGAGGAAGAGATTCATTTTCATAAAATTATTGTTTGTGCTGCTGAGGGGTGCGTCCCTCAGGACTACACCAGGAGGTGATAGACCTGGGAGGCTCCTGGAATCCTGAAGTGACTGCAGGATTAGGCAAATGTTGACTAAGATGCTCGGGTATCTTTGGAGGGTCCTTAGCCAGACATTGTAAATCAATCAAGATAATCCTCAGAGGGCATACCCAGAGCCCCATCTTTCAGGTGATTCTAGGATCTTTTAAGTTGACAGTGAACAGTCACCATCGCAGATGGATGCCTAGTGAGGGCAACTGGGCCCCAAGTGGATGAGTGATTTCATATGTTGTTGAGAAGACTTCTCAAATGTTACATCACCAAATGTGGCAGCTCGTTTCTGTCATACCAGAATTGTGGAGGCTGAGGCAGGAGAAAGGCCAGACCCATGGGCTACAATATTGAGACTCTATAAATAAATAGGCAGACAAATACATAAACAAATGCTCTACCAGTTTGCAGCGACCACCAACACACGTGAGAACTCTACCTTCAAGCTCTTGTCTGCAATGGGCCTCCTGCCCACATTCCTCCTGGTCACAGTTTCCCCACAACTGAACATATTTAAAGTGGGTCTGATTCTGTGGTATGCCCAAGACGGTCCTTCAATCTTTGCTACCTCTCTCTTGGAGAGCTGGGGTTTTAATCCCCTTGCCTTGAACCTGGGCAGCCTTTAGTGCCCTTCTTGATTAATGCTGTGGGGTAGAAACAAACGTCTTTGACATCTGAGCAACAAGAAACCTTGAAGCTCCTACCCGGGATGGTTGGGGTACTCACGGTGGGGGTGGCAGTCACCATGAGAGGGGCACTGCCAATCTGAGGATGCTCCAGCAAAGCCACGGTCTCCTGTTGGATGTCACCGAGTGTCCTCAGATGCCACGAAGAGCAACAGAACCACCCAATTGAGCACTGTCTTAACTTCCTGACCCTTGATGCTGTAGCTTAAATCAAATACTCAGGGATTTTAGGGTGCTTTTATTAACACAGTGGCAGATAACCAGGACAGAGATCTTTGCTTTCCTCCTCTTAAAAACAAAAACAAAACAAAAAACGAAAGAAGGAACAACAACAAGGAACCACTGGTTGATTGCTTGATTGTGGCACTTGTGGGGAGGTCAGAGGAAAATTTGTAAGATACAGTGTCCTTCTTCCGTGTAGGCCCTGGGTATTGAACTCAAGACATCGGACTTGGCATCAAATATTTTGCTTGTTGAGCCAACTAGTGGGTCATCCCTTATCCAGCTCTTGTGTGAAATGGCTAGTGGTTAGTCCTGGGGTAGAACTTTGACTGCTTCATTCCTGAAAGACCCTGTTTGTATGTCTGCCTTTCACCCACATCACTGAACTAGAGCTTCTATGGAGTCTCCAAAGCTCCCTTCCAATTCTCCTCTGCCTCCAAAGTCCCTGGATGAGAACTTGGGTTCATTTCCTACATTTAATATCCACATCCAACTGATGAAGGCACAGAGAGTGCTAGGGATGAAAGAGAAACTCTGAGGCGCTCAGCATCATTTCAAAGCTCCCTCACAAGAAGGTCCTTGTGTGTGTCTCCATAGCAACCGAAAAACACAGAAATAAGAAATTGGTTAAACACTAGATGGTTTCTGCAGTAATGGAATCTGGTATTTTTGTGCCTAGAAAAAAAAAACTACATTTAGAAATATTTTCTTTTTTTTGCATACATTTGTATTTACCTCATTTTAAAAATTGGGCGTGTTCGAATGACAATTAATGACGGAACAGGCAGTTTTCATCCCAACTTCTAATCTTTATTGTTGATGGTTTTTCCCTGGCTAAATCACTAATTCCCATTGTTTTTCTTTTTCTTAAAGAGATTTCAACTGTTATGAAAAAGTAGAGATAAAATAACAAAAGGGGAAATTGAAAACAAGGTACAAATCCATAAGCCTACCATTTTGACATAGTGACAACTACATTTTTACATTTCCCTTTTGCTTTTACAACTTGTGTGCATTTGGATATTTTTCCAGGCGTTTCCACCTAATATTTTATCATAAGCGTTTTCTGTGACCCTTCATGAATTTTATGCCCCTCATTTTTAATGGCTATAGAATATTTCTTCAAGGTTTAGACTTAGCTGCCCTCCTTCTCCTTCATTGACTATTTGGGTTGACTCCAGTTTTTAACTGAGTAGCTCTTTGATAGATATTTTTCTACATATGGCTTTTGCCATATTTCAGTGTGTTTTCTTAGGCTAGCTTCCCAGAAAGGGATTATTGAGTCAAAGCCTATGAACATTTTTATGGCTTCAAAGTATCTTTTGAAGAAGGTAGGTGTTCCATTTCATGAGGTCCCCAAACATGAGAGAGGAAATTTGGCTTACAAAAAAAAAAAAAATCCCTCATCACATGCGCATGTTAGCATTTTGGCAAAAAGGCTGCTCTGATAATTTTCTGAGTAATTAAAACTTGCCTTGTCCAATGAAACAAATATAAAAAGTTATGTCTGATTTTATGTGTTTCTGGGGACAGTCTTTTCTGAGACACTTTGTGCTTCGGAGTTTTCTTAGTGTTCTAGAAGCCCTGTTCTTTCCTAGGTACTCACAGGCCACAGGCAGCTCTGGGCATGGAGGTGAGGTGGGGGTGGGGATGGGTCTGACCCCATTCCAACCACAAGATACCGTGTCAGTCTCAGCCCCTGTGGGCTTCTTTGGACCCAGCATGTTGATAGAAAAACTCCCAAGTTGTCTTTTCTTGTGCTGTGTAGACAGTGAGGTGGACCTGATCAGTAGTTCTATTGCTCTTTTGAGAAGGCAAGTGAAACAGAATGAATGAATGAATGAATGAATGAATGAATGAGTGAATGAATGAGTGAATGAATGAAACATGAATGGGAAGCCAGAAGGCTCTGCCCTTTATCCACTGACTGACTTTGAGAGTGTTGATGTTATTGGCTTCCTCATCTCTGTCATGAGGATGAGGGCACAGCCCTGCCCTAGGCTGCTGGGCTGATCCTTTGAGCTAAGGATGTCCTATGGTCCAAACCATGTGAGCTGGCATCATCTCATAGGTTCTAAGAACAGAGGCCACAGCAGAACCAAGGCTTTCCTTTTGCTAGCTTGTTGGTGAAGGAGACATGAAGTAGGGGCACTTGGCTAGAGCAGGGTCCCCCCCCGGGTTAGAAGTGGGAGCGATGGTTGGGGCTGGGGTGTGCAAGCATGTGGCTACACAGGTAGTGTCACAGGGGTAGGGGGGACAGGCAGTATTTTTGACTGGGCTATCTGTACGGGAACACAGAGTTCACAAAAGTTAGGAAGCAGAGAATTGAGCCAGGATGTGGGGGCTGTCCAGGGTGAGGACCTGGGCTCCATTTTCTGAAAGGGTATCTTCCAAACATGTTGATAGAACAGTTGTTGAGAATACTGTTACAGAGGCATTGGGAGAAGAGAAGAGATCACTTGTGATAGAGACCTTAATGCCAGCCGATTGAACATTGGTGGTGAAAGCTGGGGAGATCTTAGGTACAGAGAGATGGAGACCTCTACCCAGGGTGTCCAGGCTCTTGTCACTGCTGGGAAAAGAATTTAGAGAAGGTACAAAGTAAGGAGTTGGGAGTGAGTTTACCTCAGAGCAAGGTACGCACACTCAGGGTGACAGGGAGTAGAGACTGTGATGAAGGGGGGTGGTTCTTCATCTGTTAAGGTGGGGAGTCCCAGGAGTGAATGGGGATTTTTCCAGCAGAGAGTTTGTTCTTGTTCTTGGATATGACAGGGTGTCAGAGGCACGAAGGGAACACACAGTTTTCAAGTCTCATGATGTGCAGATATCATTATAATGAGGCAAAGGGAAGTTAACTGGACCTCTCTGTTGGCTACACTGCCACAGATGATCTGTTTATTCATTTATGTTTCAAGTGTGAGGTATATGTGTGTGTGTGTATGACTGTAGGTGCCCACTGAGTCAGAAGAGAACATCAGTCCCCCCCCCCCCCCGGCCAAGCTGGAGCTATATGTAATTGCAAGCTTCTGGAATCTGCAATGCTGGGAATCAAATCCCTGCCCTCCATAAGAGCAATGGGTACTTAAGTGCTGAGCCATCTTTCCAGCCTGATGAAGCCCTGTGATTTTTAAAAAGTCAAGCACGAAAGCAGAAGGGTGATTCCCATTTTGAGAATTGCCCAACGTTCCTATCCAATGGCTGATTAAATAGTTTGAAATCATCACATGGGTCATTGCCTACTTGTGGATCATGGGAAACAATTTAAGGGGTGGGTGATCAGCTGATTTTGCCCTTTAATAAAATGGAGCAGAATAAGGTAGAAGATTTCTGAGAACTATGTAGAATGGAGAAGTGTTTCTGCATGGTGAGTGCAGATGGGATTGTGAGCCTGATGGTCTCTATCAATAAAGATTGACAGCTACAGTCTGTGTGCACCACTGACACTGTTTTGCTGAAATGTTTCATGTTAGGTAGACTACCTCTCTCATTGACAAATATGGCACCCTTGTCCTGCCAAGTGTTCATAGCATCCAGTTTTGTTGTGACAAAAGAGATTTCCTTTAGCATACCCCTTCTCCACTTCTGAATGTTCCCAGAGCACTACTGAGCAGATGTCAACCTTTGAACCTATAGGGCTGAGGGAAAAGGAAGCTTGTCTTAGTCAGGGCTTCTATTCCTGCACAAACATCATGACCAAGAAGCAGTTTGGGGAGGAAAGGGTTTATTCGGCTTACACTTCCACATTTCTGTTCATCACCAGGGAAGTCAGGACTGGAACTCAAGCAGGTCAGGGAGCAGGAGCTGATGCAGAGGCCATGGAGGGATGTTCTTTACTGGCTTGCTCACTCTGGCTTGCTCAGCCTGCTCTCTTATAGAACCAAGACTATCAGCCCAGAGATGGTCCCACCCACAAGGGGCCTTTCCCCCTTGATCATTAATTGAGAAAATGCCTTACAGCTGGATCTCATGGAGGCATTTCCTCAACCGAAGCTCCTTTCTCTGTGATAACTCCAGCTGTGTCAAGTTGACAGAAAACTAGCCAGTACAGAAGCTATAGCCTGCTGCCAATCCCAGGGACCTCTTCCCAGTGGTACCCAGAGGATTCAGGTTATAATGGCCAGAGACAAGAGATAGTGTCAGACAAGGTGTGGGCAGAAGAGATGGCATGTCACTGCCCACTCTCAAAAGCAAGGTGAGGCTATGTCATTTATAAATACCCATCACTTTGGACCAATGTCTGTTCCCCTTTCTGGCTTAGTTCAAGGACACATTTGACAACACTTATACTTGACACAAAAATAGTAGTCCCATCTAGCATATTCATATTTGCCACATCTTGTGCATAGCATTCAAAGAGTGGCAGCCATTGTCTGTGTATCGATGGGGGAGCCAGGTAGAATGGAGGGCAAGGAGCCTGAAGCTATGGAGCTCTGTTTGCATCATATCACACAGGCTGCTGTCCAATGACAGCAAGGAGATTCCTCAGTCTCACTAGTTCTCTATTAAGCAGACCTGCACAGCTAAGCGTCCATTTGACTTGCGAACAACGTACAAGGTCTCTTTTAGTCCTAGGTAGCTTTCTTAGATCCTAAAAGCCTTAATCCAACAAAAATGCATTTTTTCTTGTTCTTCCCAAGGTGGGTGGGTGATGAAGTTTATCTAGGAGCAGTATTAGCAGCATGTCTAGGCTGGAAACAGTAAATAGATCATTGTTGAGACAGTTTTTGAAACCTAAGTGTATTCCCATGTGAGTGATTCTAGGACAGAGTTCAACAGCAGGTGCTGCAGTGTGACTCTAGACTCTCCGTGACTGTGCACACGAGGCCTCAGGAGATGCTTAGCTCCAACTCGAAAGCCCAGCATGAAGCTCGGGCTCTGACTACACAGAGACTGGGGAGCTGGACTTCTTAACCTTCCTTCCACAAAGTGGTTCTGAGGCAGGCACTGCACAGGCTAGAAAACAAATCAACCATGGCTGTCGAGTGCTGTTTGTTAGAGCAGAACCCTCTCTGGCTGGGTTTAACTGAGCGCGTAGAACCTTGGGACATCTTAAAGGCACAAAGCGTGCATTCCCAGATCTGATGCGCAGTGACCTTGATGCCGCGTGTGAGAGGACTGGGCAGAGAGAGGGGCAAAGGGGAGCAGTCAGGACTTTGGATTAACTGTGACGCTGGGCAAGTCATTACCCCCACCCCCCACCCCGGAGGCCAGTGGAGCTGGTCTTGAAGGTCTCTGGATATTCTGCTCTAGTTGTTATTCTATGACTCTGAACCCAACCCTATTATTAGATTGGAGAGACCAAAGTATTCAGTGATACGGCTGATACACAAAAATACTCACCGAATTACTATGTGTCTGAATCACTTAATTAGGGGCTCCAGGCACTTTCTATTATTATGACTACTTTTTCCAATTCATGAGATTTGAATAGTAGAGAGAACTAGTAACTTTCCTAAGGTCATACAGCCTATAAGGGACTATATTTGAATTTAAAAGTTTGTAGTCCAATTTTTGGATACCTTACATTGCTCATACATCACAGACTGGGTAGAGTTCCCCACTATCCTCTTGGAAACAAACATCACCTTCCTCTATTTTGTGGCTTTTGGAAGACCAAAGTCATCTTCAATATTTAAGCAAGTTCCCAGGGGCCAGTATTTTTGTGTTTACATTGGATGCTGGCCTCTGTGACTAGTAAGTTATAGACATTCTATAGTTCCTAATAGCATAGTCTTATTGCTTCTGGGTCCTGGTTGTAGCTCATCAGTGTGTGCTTGTTCTGTTATTTTGGCCAAGATACAGAGCTTCTGTCCCCATCAGTGCCATAAGACTCCAGTGTCCTAGCATGCCTGTGTTTGGTAGACCTACCAAAGTCACAAGGTTGTCGGTTCCGGAAGAATTCTTGGGAATGGAGGGGCAGAGGAAAGAGAAAATGAGCATCTGGTAGAAACTGGCTTGTCTTCCTTGTGCCTTTTAAAGAAGCTGCTTCTCGGGTCTCATCCGGGAGAGGAAGGGGAAAATATTTATTCACCCATTGTTTCTGCTTGCCATTGTTCAAAGTTGTCCACATATTATTTCCTGTGCCTTTGCAAGGGGCTCATGTGTGCACAACAAATGAGCCCCACAGCATCCCACACTTCCGGCTCCATGAAGTCCTGTGGCAGGAAGGAGAAGTGGTTGAGAGTTAAGGCGCTGTCAAGTTGTGAGCATGGCAAATGGTGGATACTGCGGTGACTTCAGTAGCCAAGGCTATACAGTGGCCACAGCAAATGGCCACCTGGGGGCAGGAAATGATAAAAGAGGGTGCTCAGGGAAGCTGGAGAGGCCAGAGATGTGCCCTGGGTTGTACAGTCCACCTGTGAGCTGCACAAAGTTGTTCCCAGTCAAGAACAGATATTGGTCTTAAACAGAAGTCCCCACCTCTGTGGTTGTAATTTCCATAGTTTCAGATACCTGCAGTTGACTGTGGCCCTAAAATATAGATGGATAATTCCTTGGCTTCTATTTCACACTACCATGTGCACACCATCTACCTCACTTCCTGTCAAAACGAGACATTGCATCATTCCATGTCATCACAAGAGAAGGATGGAGTATGTATTAAGGAGAGCGCAGTGGAGAGGGAGGGGGCAGGGCAGAGAGAGTGAGGAGGAGGAGGAGGAGGAGGGTTACAGCAAGGTGAGGGAGAGAGGGAAGGCTACATCCACAGGCTTTTATTGGCCATGTTGATGTGACTGCTCTCATTTATCTTTATTTCATGCTTTTGACTCTTTTACCGTGCCTAATCCATATAGTACATTTTATCAAAGTCATATATATGTTGTTTTTTTTTAAATGGTGCGTGTGGGGTTCTGATCCATCTGCAATTCCAGGCATCCACTGGGGGGGGGGGTCTTAGAATGTACCCCAGAGATAAGAGAGAATGGTTGTACTGTTGCATAGGACCTTTCATTTTATGGGAACACAATGTTCTTCATATATTTTAAGAAAAGAGATGAAAGACTGGTAGTCAGAGTCCCTTGTGAGACCACGGCTAACTGACATCTCTGCAAAGCCAGAGAGTAAAGGCAACTCCATCCCCAGCTGAGCCTCCTGCTGCCTCCTCCTCCTCCTCACCCACTCTAGATTCCCTTTGTTCTCAGCCCACTCTTCAGATGCTCTGGCCAGTTTGCCTGGAGAGACGGTCCAGACTTCTTCATCCTTTTGAAGTTTAGTCTCATGCTTGCTTTGACTGCTCTTGGACCTCCTGGCCATCATCCTGAGTTCCAGAAGCACCAGAAATCGTCTAGGTTGTTCTCTTTATCTATATGTGTCTTCTGCCTGTACAAAGTAGCAGCTAGGATGGCTCCTGGTGCCCATTGAGCCTAGCTGTCCTCCCCCTGCTCCCCATCAACACACACTCTATTTTTTTGCCTGTTAGTCCACTGTCATGAGAAACTCAAAATGGTCTAGTCAAGCCACAGCTTCAAGATTCATGGAAGCGCTATTCCATTGGACAAACTTTTCTGCTGGATGCCACCACCCTGACCTGTGACAGCCCAGGCTTTCAATGTTTCTCTGGACAAGGAAAAAAAAAGACTTAATCCCAACATGCTCCCTTGATTTTCAGACCCAAGTATATTTGGTCCTCCTATCTGTGGGCTCTGCATCTGGGGATTCAACCAAATGCAGGTTAAAACCAGACATTCTGACTGTACTATGTGCATACTTTTCTTGCCAATATCCCATGAACAAGAGAGAGAGAGAGCAAGCACATGCATGTACAGGTCGCAATAATAACTAAATTTAGACCATGGATTTGAGAGAGAATAAGGAGAGGTCTTGGGAGGAGTTGGGGGGAGGAAAGGGAACGGAAGGAAATAAGGTAAAAATTTAAAACTAACTAAACGAAGTATGTAGGAGGGTTGCATAGATATGCAAGTATTATGACATTGTATATGAGAAACTCAAGCAGTTTTGTATCTGGTGTCAGAAGTTCTCTGTGAATACTGAGGGACATCTGAATCCTAGATCCTTAAGACAGGGACGGCAAATCAGCGTCAGCTGTTTTGGTCCTGGTGAGGAAGACTCCCTCCATCTGTCTGTTACCAGGGTGATGGCTGGGCTTTCTGAGGGGTGTCATGGAGATCTCAGTGTGGGCATCTGTGGCCAGTGGGATAGACAATCAGCATCGTCAGTGACTAGACATGCTTCAGAGGGGAGGGCTCCATACCGCTGGACAAGAAGGAAGACTGACTGACCTCCTCAGGACACTGGTTGCAGAGTCTTCTCTGTAGTAGGTGGTCTGTAGTGAGCAGTGTGAGATGCATAGGCTTCGGGCATATGGAGGCCAGCCCACATTCCTCTTCCCTATGTTTTCTTGTGTGTGTGGTGGGGGTGGGGGCTGGTGGTATCTGAATGGATGCTTGCTTGTGTGGAGACCAGAGATCAACTTTGAGTGTTCCTTATGTTTTGAGACAGAATCCCCCACTGAACATAGATCTCACCATTTGCCATTGCTTGTAGTCGGGCTCTCCAACAAGCCCCCAGGATCCACCAGTCTCTGTGCTGGGGTTATAGGTGCTCACACCACACTGGGTGTTTATGTGGTTTTTAATTCCAGTCCTCGGACTTATATCTCAGATACCGGAGCTGCTAACATCCCCTCGGCCCTCCCTGGGACCTCCTGTCCTGAATCAGCCATCCTTGTCTTTCAGACTGCTGGCCATCATCCAAGACCAACTTCTCAGGCCTCTCTCTAAGGCCACTCCTCCCTCCTTCAGGGAGGTAGGCCAGCACACAACCTAAGGGTGTACCAAGAGGGAGGGTTCCTTCACGGTCACTATGGAGGGAGATACAGTTGTATGTCTACACCCCATGAGGACCTGCACAGCACCCTCATTTATCTGCAACACAGCTCAGTTCTCCCCTTCCCTTGCTCACTGGTTACAGTAAACCACCCACGAAGCTGGAGATGGGAGTTGAAGAAGGGGCCTTGGTATAAAGCAATAGAGGACACAGGAGGCTGCCTACCTGCTCCCATGGTTTGTTTACCTGTGTTTCCTGTACCGTTGGGGCCTAACCTCAAGTACCCCTGTACACTGAGCTTCCGGCAGAGCCTTTACATCAGCAACTTGACTTCTGCAGGAAAAGTCAGCTGGGCGTTCCTGAGACTTCTTTCTCACTTTGCAATAGAAAAGCAGAAGCCATCCAGACCCCAGAAAGTACTGAGGGCAGCAGCAGTAGCAGCACCAGGACTTAAAAGGAGAAGGTGTGCCAAGTTCCTGGAAAAATCCAAATGGACCGTGGCATACGATAGCAACTCACCCTGAGCTTTGCCAGATGGTAGCATCAATGGTAGCTGCAAGGCAGATGCAGTGTATTTCCTGGAACTGATCAGCACAGCCTTTGGCAGTGAGTTGCAGGATGATCCTGCAAGTGGGGTCTCAGGGAAGGATCCAAGTGTGCTTTCACATAGTAAAGATGGGAATGTATTATAGTGTTTTATCCTGCAGGTACATGGACTCTTCAGTGTGCGCTATCATGTAACCCATAGGAATGCACCTCTGTAGTGCTTGTCCCTCTCCTATGTTGATGACATCATACTAACCGGAGCCTGTGAGCAGTGAGTGATAGACACCTCAGATACTGGGTCAGGCACATGAATGTGTGAAAGTGTGGAAGAGAAATTCCCTTCTCTCATCCTAGGCTCCCCAGACAACAGCATCTGGGGCAAGTCTTAGGTGCCACTGTACAGTGAGTATCATCTTAGAGAACAGGGGTGAAGTCCTGTGGTAGGGAAAAAGGAAGAGCCCATTAGAGGCATTAGCTGTGTGCATTGTGAGAGAACATTTCAAATGACTTGAGAAATTCCACAAAATGTGGCTGGAGGTGTAGCTCAAGGGGAAGAGTGCTCACCTGCTGTGTGCCCAGCACCAGGAGTATTTCCTGTAAGGGGGTGGGGGGGGGGAGAAGGAAGAGACCAAGAGTGAGAGGAAGGTTAAGAAATTACTGTTTTTGAAACACAGCATCTAGAAGAAAAAAAGAAGTATTAGCCATTTTCCATTGGCTAAAAAATTGGAAGGGGGAATTTAATCCTATCATGCTTGTAGACAGAATAGGCTCCAGGGCCAGAGAAAGCATTCAGGTAAAGAGATGTAGGTGCAGCCAAGGAACAATGGCCACTATGCACATAAATGACAAGAGAGAGGAGGTAGGAACACATTTGACAGGGCACTGGGTGTTTGCTTATGCACCCTCTCTCCTGTTTTCTCTTGCCTGTCTGGCTTGTCAGACTTTCAAATCCATCATTATGTGACATGCTGAACAACACGTTTTCTAAGCCTCCTCTGCATAGACACTGCTGAGGTCTCCTCAGAGTACAAGCCCCTCCTGGGCAGCAGACGTATGCAGAACAGTTGTGGTTTTCTCCTGGTCATCCAAGAGGCAGCCCTCTTCTCTGGCTACTTTAATAAGTTCACTTCTAGCAGGCTAGTGAACTCTGCCTTTTCTGTCCATTAATCAGATGCACAAGGCAGGCTTTGTGTATCTCCTGTGAGATACCAAAGACACATCCTACCCACATACTGAAGAAAGTCCAGTTCAGAATGCCGTGCACTGAGTCTTGGTAACCTTTTCTCGGACCAGGTCTGGGGTGCTCCTTCCAGGTTCCAGTGCCCTTCCAGCTGCTGGAGACAGTCTGAAGAATGCCCTTGCAGACAGAGCCTCCTGGAACATTTGGCTGGATTATAGGAAAATGGACAGTCTACTCATTTAGTCAAGTTCTGGAGAATTCAGGACATTAAATCCCCAGTCTCCACACGTCCCAGTCTTGCAGATTGGCCTGAACCGTGGTAAACAATTTAGACTAGCTGGGGTATGACATGACGCTTCCTTTTGGCTATTTCTACAACTCCACATTGAATGGAAGGAAATCACTTAAGCCCTCGCAGCACTGTCTGACAGGAGGTGGAATGCCTCACTTGGCTTCCTGCCCCATCAGTCCCACACCCACAGGGGACCCTCTCCCGCTCCCTCTCAGCTCCTAGGCCTGAGATATCTCCGGTCTTAGGCCATAACTCCCACCTTCAGGCCAAATTTCAACACAACAATCTTGCTTGCCTTTTCCAGGTGAAGGAGAAGTAAACCAGTACGATCGGCCAGGTTCTGTTTCCAGTCACCACATGAGAGAAGACCCAAGGGGATCTTTGTCTTTAGATTTCAAGGAGCTGGGTCTCGGGTGCTTACCTAGAAACAACAAATGTGTACACAGGACTTCTCTGAGAGGGCGGTAAAGGAATCTACTGCAGTATCCAGCACTGATGAGTTGAACCACAGTCAAGCCCCATCAGCTGAATACAGGATGTACCTTCCTCCTGGGGCAGGTCAGGCTTGTGGCATAAAGTCATCTTATATGTGTAACCAAACTGTATCTGTGTATTAAACATAAGCTCTTCCCTATCTCATTTAGACACGGCCGTCTCTCCATAGACCCCTTGTTTGCTCGTTTGGAACAGGGTGGTAAGCTCTCAATCCAGTTTCACTCTGACTTATGAGCAAAGACAGACTTCAAGTGTGGTATTAAGTAGGACTGGTCCTTTGTCTTGTTGATGGGTGAAGCAGAAAATGGTGGCAACCATGGTAAACTGGAGGATATTGCCCAACTGATGAAATTCCAATAAAATCTGACATCAAAAATGCAGGTTCCATGTCATCAGGTCTACCTGAATTCTAATAGTCCACAAATTTGGTTTTTCAATTTGTGTGCATATATTTGTATGTACATGCATGTAGGAGTGCCCACAGAGGCCAGAGGAGGGTGTTAGGTCGCAGGAACTAGAGTTGCTGGTGATTGTAGCCTACTCTATGTGGGTGCCTGGACCTTGGGTTCTCTTCGAGAGCACTACATGCTTTTAACCCCTGAGCCATCCTTCCAGCCCTACAAAATATGGATCTTAATAAACAGTTCATAATTATAAAATGTTGTTATTATTAACTTTTTAATTTGGAAGCTATCACTGACCAAACTTATCTGCGGACCACATGGAGACCCAGGCCACCTGTTTATAGCCACTGGCTCTAACTGTCAAACAGAACAACCTTGGGTGCGACAATTTCCTTAGGTAAATCTATCTAGGAAGTCAGTTACAGATCTGGCTGGTGCATTTTACAAGTAATAGAGAAATCCAGACCCAAGAAAGCCAATTCCCCATGGTTAATCATTTGTAACAAGTGTTATACCCATCACAGAAGGCACAAAAGGGGAACGAGAGTTCAAATCCATAGACAGGGTGAACAGATGTCAAAGCCACCTTAAGTGGGCAGTATCCTTAGAATGCCCCCTAACTTCCTTGTTAGTTCCTTGGAGCCCTCCTGGCTTCCGGTGCCTCGGTCCCTTAAAAGCCAATGGCTCTGCCTGTCTTGACCCTTGTGGTGTGTCCTCACCCCCACGTTTCCTGCAGTGCACTAGTTAGTAACTGCAAGAGCTCCTAAGGATAGCGTTTTTCAAGAGCTAAGCTCCCAATTCCTGCCTTCTGTGTTGCTTGTTAGTTAAAGGGTGTCTTGTTCCCAGCGGGCAGGTAACACACCTGACTCTATGTGCCTAGGTCAACATTGAGACCTTACTCTTTTCTTCAATGTTGATTCTCTTGTGTGGCTCACTGGATGGATGCCTTGGTAAATCGTTTGGCTTCTCTGGACTTCAGTTCCCCTTGGTCAAGGTTTTGGGATTCCAAAATATTCAGAGCACACCCCACGAGTCCTTCAAAGTCCTCGCTCTGTGTATGACTTCCGTCCCCACCGTGTTACTCTGGGGCATGCAAGTGGGATCTTGGCTGGCCTGCTGGGTGTGGCACAGCAACCAGGAGCGACTTCAACCGCGTAGCTTTGGGACACTGCCACTCCCCTCTGAATCTCAATAGCCTAGTCTGTCATGTAAGGAAACCCCAGCGATCCCAGCCGGCCCTGGGTTGTGGAGCTCTGCGTCTGCATGCGGGGCTTTCCTCGCGGGTTACATAAGGCTCTGGGGTGGCGGGAAGAAGGGGGCGTGGGGAGGCGCAGCGGGGACCGGCGGCGAGGTGGGGCACCGCGCGTGGGGGAGCGCAGGGCGCGGCGGAGTCGGGTTTCAGAGCGCGGGTGACTCAGGCGCGGGCAGCAGCGGGGATCCCGCCGTCGCCACCGAGCGCAGCCTTTGTTCCGCGGGCGAAGTACAGCTGGGGTCCGGCGGCTGCACCATGACACACAGGTAGGACCCGCGCCCCGCTCCCCCTGCACCTTCGCCTCACCTCCTAGCCGCCGCCTCACCTTCTCTGCCACCGCTTCTTGCAGGAGGACCGCGCAGGGCCGGCGCCCGAGGTGGCTGCTCTCCATCATCTCCGCGCTGCTCTCCGCTGTCCTGCAGACCCGCGCTGCGACAGGTAAGCCACAGCCGCTTGGGTTTGCGCGCCCGGGTGCTACGGCGCCTCATTCCTGGACATAAAAGGGAGTACTTGCTTGGCGCGGCGCACAGCCGTCTTGCCCTGGGTCCTCCCGGGCCCCCCGGGTTCCTAGGCGCTGAGATGATTGCCTCAGCGAAGGCACACAAGAGTGTCTGGGCTGGACGTGGCTCACCAGAGCGGGCAGAGAGGGGTTTTAGCTGTACAGTGACAACACACTGCCAAACTATCCCAAAGCGCGCTGGGCTCCCGCGCTGAGGTCGTGCGCACTGGGCTGTAGGGTGAGCAGGTCCCATGTACACTCAGTCCATGGGAAAACATGGTCTTCGGCAGGGATACCTTGACATCCTAGTCGTTCCTGACATAACAGAACAGAGTCGCTAGCGTGTTTGGTTCAGCCTGAGTCACTAGAGGTCCCCATCCCTGCCGGACAGAGGCGCAGTGGATGATGGACTAAGCCTGAGAAACTGATCTTTCTTTCTCTTCTATGGGCCTCAGTTTCCCCTGAGAGGACTCAGAAGCTGTTGGATTAAAGTGGGTCTGACTTAAAGTCGAACTGCCGGTGTGAATTGCGCCTCTGTTGGGTGACTGTGGGCAACATTTTTTCACTCTGCATGCCTCAGTTTCCTCATCTGAGAAGATCTGGTAAACTAGACCCTCATTGTTCCAGAAGCGTTGAGAAGTGTAACGGACAGATGGGAAATAATGTCCTTTCCATGAGAATAAGTGTCGGAAAGATACCTTGCTCTTCTCAGGAGTGCCTGTGTTGGAAAGCATTGTTGGGGAGGCTTAGGAAGTGGCAACTATGAAAGCCAGAACTCAAACCCAGTTGGGCAGGTTCCTGTCCCTGCTCAGCCTTTGCATTATGTACTCAGCAAAACCAGGCTTTTGGAACAACAGCCCTGACCCGCTTTGGACTTAGAGAAGTAGCGCATAGCCCAGTTGAAAACAGTGAAGGCGGAGAAGTGTTGTATAGTCCCCTAGGAAGCTGGTCCAGGATTGGTGGTCTTGTTTGACTCCGTAGTTACTTGAAAATGCCTGGTATCACTCCGCCCGTGATCTGCAAGGGAGCAAGGCGCAGATGCAATGATAGCTTTTCCTGCCAGGGCGCCCAGCCTGGTGTTTCTTGCAGATCAAAGGGCAGTTGGAGCAGAGTTCTGGCTTCTCCCAAGGATAGCCAGTGTGGAAACCTTGCAATTTCCCATATGACATAGGGCTTTGCCAAGTCAGCAGCAGAGGGCAGCTGATGACATCCAATGCCCCTTTGGGATTTGAAGAGGGCTCCTGGAGCCCTGAGCTGTATAGATCTTGCATGAGGTTTACACGGTTAATTCTTACTCAGCCTTGCATTGAATGAGGTCTGAATGAGTTCCTGTCTCAGTCACTATCCCAGGAGCTGGAGACTAAGGACTTAAGATATCCTATTCTGAGCACACTGAATCCAAGTCCTAGCTTTCTAAGAGTCTAGAGTAGGATTTGATCCAGGTACTCTTACTCCAGAGACTTTGCTGTCAACCATCAATCAAAAGAGTTTCCCAGACAGAGATGGCCTTAAGGTCCCCCAGTTCCCGGTGAATGCTCTAAAGGGAGTGTCCTCCTCATGAGAGGAGTCCGGTCCACCTCCAAAGCTCTTATATCCTGCTGTGCTTCCCATCTCCTTACTAAGAGAAGAGGCCCAGGAGGGGCTGCAATTATCCTAAAGCCACTCAGTTGTTCCAAGGTAGTTGTACCACAGTTGTTCTGTGGTAGACTGCAAGTCTGTGGGCTCTGAGGGACATTCCCCCTCAGGGCCACGGTTCAACTGGCTGTTAGGAAAAGAAGAGGGAAGGAAGGAAGGAAGGAAGGAAGGAAGGAAGGAAGGAAGGAAGGAAGGAAGGAAGAAGACAAGAAAGGTTTGCTGAACATGGTGGCACATGTTTGTAATCCCAGCATTTGCAATGCTAAGGCAAGAGGATTGTCAGTTCAAGGCTGGCCTGGGCTACTTAGCTAGACTATATTTCAATGGACACACCCCCCCAAGCCTTTATAGCTTTATAGGCAACAGCAGAGTTCACACCAGCCCCATAGATGCGGCTTCACAGACAGCGATACCAAGGCTCATTTGTCCATGAGCACTTGGCCTTCATTGGTAGAAGTCCAGCTGGAAGAATCTATGCTCTTGACCACTAAACTAAATGGTTAAGCTTGTGTCATTTCCCCAGTAGCTAGGCAGCTTCTTAAATACTAAATATTGATTACACCACCATCTAGTGACTCTACTCCTTTAATGTCTATTCAAGTGAAAGACAAATCATATGCCCACTCAAAAACTTTTATGTAGCCGTTCATAATGGCATTATACATAATGGCAAAGTATAGAAAGAAGCTGGGTCATTAACTGCTAAACAAATGAATAAATCATGGTATATCCACTAGCGAAATATTATTCAACAATAAAAAGTGAGGGAGCACAGACCCATGCTACAGTATGGTAAGTGAAGGTGGCCAGGTAAAAACCTGCAAGTTACCCGAGTCCACTAACAAACTTCCTTAAAGGGGAAAAAGCCACAGAGATGGAAGGTATCCTTAATTGCTTAGGCCTAGGGGAGAGAGCAGGGGTGACTAAAATGGGCAGCTGGGGACTTTGTAAGGCCTGGGCTGAGGTGCTGTGCTGCCACACCGATGCCTTACCTCACTTCACTGTCTTCAGCACGAGCAACACTGCAGACCTCAGCAAACCTGCTTAGGAAAACAAAAACGAATGCACTTTGCAGACATCCAATCTCAGGTGGGTGAAACTTCTTGTCTGGTTCCCGGACATAGAGCCTGCACATGGGTGGCCACTTCCAGACTGCCAGCCCCATCAAGTACTGGCTGCCTTGGGAAGGCTGTTCTGAGTCCTGGCTGCTCCTCTGGGTTTCCAGCTCTATTGTCTGTGCTGTCCCTGAATGCCACCATAGGCAAAGCTCCTATGGTGGGGATGGAACACAGGCATATGGTAATCTTCAGATAGTGGATTTATTACTAAGTAGATCTTTGCTCCTCCATGACCCAGTTTTGAGGATTGGAAAACCCAGGCTTTATCATGGACCCATTCTTTCAGTAAGCTGAGATGACTAAAGTCTCCTTCTGAGCCTCTATTTTACCATCTCTGAGATGGGATGGCAAGATTTGCTCAGCTCTGTGTTTCTTCTAGTTTTGAACACTGGACAATAAAACAGTATTTACGCCATCTGGTTCAGCAAACAGATTGAGCACACACTCAGCCAGGCCTCCTGCAGACTGGGAATAGGAAGGAGCCAGGCCCAGATCTCCCCTAGGAGGCTCTGAGTTTACAGGTAGAAAGAAAAGGTCACATCTCATTCCATATTTCTCTCATCCTGAGGGCTCCTCCGTCATGGCCTCTTGTGTTTCTGAAGGGTCAGGGCAAGGCTGCTGGCCAACATTGCAAGCTCTCTCCCAGTGAAATAGCTGGTTTGAAATGGCTGCTGTTTTGGAGGTTGGAATGGCTGCTGAAGCAGGTATTGTTGTGCCTGTTAATAAGGTACTGGTGTGTTCAAATCATCTGCTTCCTTTGCTTTCTCCTGAGGGAACACCTTCACCTAAGAGTGCGCCTTGAAAGTCCAGCCCAGCTGAAATAGTAGGAAGCAGAACACCCGAGGTTTTGACCTGCCCTGGTTAGGGGTGGGGTTCCCTACCTCTCAGGGGTGATTGTCACCTGGACCTTTATAGTTGTCAGATCTGCTCATTGAAAAAAGAAGACAACCTAAACGCACATCCCTAAATGCCTGGGCTCTATCTTATTTGACTTTGAGCCTTTTCCACAAGGGATATATTTTTCAGTTTCTAGTTTTCTCTGAATATTAAGGTTTTGAGATTCCTGTGTGAGGCAAATTGTTTGCTCTGTGGTATAATAGTGCCCTCCGTGACTGTACCTGCTGTGAGTTTTCCGTTTTATTTTCAGCAGCACATGGGCTGTCATGTACCTGTGGAATCTGACAGTGGGGTATGACTGTTGTCGTGTGCATCTCAGGACATGTGTGTAGGAGGCATTTTCTTTAGTTTCCTATCCAGATGGGGTGCAGGGTCACAGGGGTGAATATTTTCCACATAAGCAGGTATGGCTGGCATGCCTTTCTCTGTTGTGGGCATCAGGAAGTGAGAGTCCCCATCCTCACATCCCGGCCAGCATCTGGCCTCATCACTGCATTTAATGTCAACATTTCTAACAGGCGCCAGGTAGAATCCTAATGAAGCCTGTATTTGTATTTTCCTAGCTCGTGCCTATGTGTATGTGTTTCTCTTCTCTCTGTGTGTGAGTGTGGGTTTATGTGTATGTGTGCACACCATCATCTTGTTCTTTTAAGACAAGGTCTCTCACCTGTCAGTGTAGACTGTCTCTCACCTGTCAGTGTAGACTGTCTCTCACCTGTCAGTGTAGACTGCCTGTCCAGCTAGCCCTAGGGAGCTACCTGCCCAGTACTGGTGTTACAGTGTACACTAGGGTCAGTTTTTAACATAGATGTTAGGGATGTGACTCAGGTGCTCATGCTGGTGGTAGACACTTCACTCACGGACACATCTCGCCAGGCTTAGTTGATCAGTATTTCGTATGTTTATGAACCATTTGTAAATCTTGACTGTTAAAAAACTGATGTGAAGCAGGGCAGAGGTGGCACATGACTTTAATCCCAGCACTTGGGAGGCAGAGGCAGGTAGATATCTGAGTTCAAGGCCAGCCTGGTCTACAGAGTGAGTTCCAGGACAGCCAGGGCTATACAGAGAACCCTGTCTTGGGAAAACAACAACAACAAACCAAACCAACCAAACTGATGTAAGACTATTTTAAAATATGGACACAGGGTTTCTTACTGAACCTGGAGCTCAGGGATTAGGCTAGACTTGCTGGCCAGCCAGCCCAGGAATCCTCCTGCCTCAGCTTCCCAGCACCAAGATCACTGATATGCACTGCTGGGCCTGGCTTTTATGTGGGTCTGAGGCTTCAGACTGTGAAGGGAAGCCCAGGCAGCACAACCAGACACTGTCTCAAAGGCTGTGGTTTCGAGGATCTCCCAAACTATTCTCCATGGGGGTTTCATCCTTTTAGGTTCCCACCAACAACACGTGCGGGGTTTGCACAGATGGGCAACACTTCTTCCTCTCTATTGTTTTTGTAGCCACCTGAGTGATGTGGAGCAGAACCTCACCGTGGTGTGAGTGAGTGACATGGTGTGGCATCTCCCTGTGGAGTGTCTAAGTGACATGGAGTGGACTCGCCCACCCGAGAACAGAATGAAGCAGAGGGCTCATTCTTGTATATGGAGATGGATCTCTCTTAATCATGCCACTCTCTGGTTTACTTGCCCTGACAGTATCTAAGATGCACTTTTGCTTCTTGCTTCAGGGACCCACCTCCTCAACAGACAGAGAACCCATTGGCTTAAGCTCATGATGGACAGCTATAGGTTTCTGAAAGAGATGTTTGGTGCCAACATCTTTCTGCCCAGACACCCCCCTTCTAAACATGCTTCTGTTCCCCTTCATCTGGCACCCCACCTTCCCTTAGGATTCTGCTCTGGGAGTCACCCCTTTCCACTTAAGCCTTTTGAGTGCCTCTCAGTGGCAGGGCACTCAGACTGTATGGTGACCACTGACAGCTCCTGCATCCCCTGCTGCACAAGAAAAGTCACAAGACAGGCCCGGGCCTTATCTAACTCTGAGCCCCAGAATCTAACACAGAGACTGCCACACGTGGATGCCTAGTAGGGCTTTTTAATGAATCAAGGCAGGAAGGAACGTGTCTATCTGACTTTTCCTCTAGTATAGTGTCTCACCATATCCTCCATGGTACATAAGCCATGCCAAACCTCAGCCCTGCCAACTGTAGAGTAACTGGGTAATCAGAGAATTCTAAGGGACTTGCAGTCTCCTTCCATAACTTTATAACTGAGCTGTCTGGGTTTGAACTCATGTCAGCCCACTCCTTGTCAGTTCTGATTGTATAAGCTAGGCGACCCATTTATTTGCTGACTCATTTATCCTCTTATTTCTAATGGTCACTGTACTCTAGGGCAGAACAATCATCTTTCCTCTTATGGATAAATTTCTGAGTTTAACTTTGATGGCGACCACGCAGTCCATTTGAAATGGGCCAAAGATGAAGGTGTAAGCTGCAGTCAGTTTTATTCTACATGGGGGTGAGAATTCCTAAGTCACGGAGTGTGAGTTGTTGCCCAAATTGTGTTGTTTCCTTATACATGTCTTAAAATTTTAACAATATAAATTTAATTCTTTAATTTCTATATTACTCTTTACTTTCATTCAAAAACATTTGTGTGCTGCCTGTGTGTGTGCATGTGTGTATATGTGCATGTATTTATATGTGTGTGTGTATGTGTGTGTTTAAACCCACATAGCTTTGATGATTGTTGTCTTAAAACCAGATCAGGGAAGTCACCTCGGTTTATTCACTTAGACATGGATTCTTTTTTTTTAAGATCATGTATTTATTTAGTTATTTACTTATTGTGTGTGATATGCACACATGCCACAGAGGATTTGTGGAGGTCAGAAGACAGCTTTCTTCTTGGTTCTCCTTTCCCGGGGATGGACCTCAAGCCATCAGGCATGGGTGCAAGCACCTTTACCCCAGAGCCATCTCAATGGTCTAAGCCATGACTTCTTTAGTAGGTTGGTTGTTAGATCATTGCCTCAGGAAATGATTGGGCTCCTGGAGTACACTGGTGTGGGTAAGTGAGGGTGGACAAAGCTAGTCAGTCTCACACAATTCAATGCGAGACAACAATAGCTGAGGAGAACGCATAAACAAATGCAGGGCTTTGTAGTTGGAGCATGTGACTGAGGGGTGGGAACTGGTGCTGTCAGCAGAGCCCAGGAAAACCAAGATGGTGTCAGGGGTCTTCTTCAGAGGAGTCATGTTTGCTAGCTGACCAGATTCTGCTCATCATTAATGAAAGGACAAACAGTCTAAGGTAAGAGTAGAACCTACAAGAAGGTCCAGGCCTATTCCTGAGCAGCATAGAATGAGGAGATGATGGAACCAGTGGACTTCAGTGAGTGCAGCCCACGTGACTTCTCCATAAGACTTTACTCAGTTCTACTCAACTAAGCCCAACCCAACCCCATCCAACAAAACTAATCAGTTCTTTAGTCCAACTGAACCAGCATGGCATAACTGATTCCATCTCAACCCAACTCAAACCAATCCATCCAAATTCAGCTCAAGTCTTTTCAGTTCAATTTAATGTCATCTCATTCAGTACAAGACAACACAACTGTATTCAACTCAGTATGACCCAACTCAGACAACTCATCCCAACCCAACTCATCAGACTCAACACGTCCTGATCCTCTTCAGTCTGTTTTTGTATCCATGGTAACATGGAGACATAAAAGAAAGAGAACTGTTCTGAAAGGACTACTCTAAAGTGATCAGGATTCCAGCTTTAGGACTTAGGGAGCACACTTTTGGATTTGGGAAGCTTGGCTGGAGTCTGGCTTGCAGGTAGTAGTTGTGGGAACTGACATCTGTTTTGATGAGGGTCTCAAAGAAAGACCAGCTGAAACGTCTCTCAATTATATTCTCTTTAAACTAGCTTCCTCCCCAAAGGATCTCCTGACAATGTCTTCAGATGGCCCGCCCTTCTGTCATAGCTGCTTGTGGAGATTACTGTCTTCTCCCCATAATTCCTGGCTGTCCTGTTCTTTTAGGGACCTCTGGAGTGGAGGTGGGGTAGTTAGAGAGGCAGATTCACTGTCCCTCCTGGGAGAGACCCACTGGAGGCTTGAATATGGCAGGTGGCTTGTATGCTGAAGGCTTGTTCTGAGTGTCCCCATAGGCTGAAAGAACTCGCGTGCACTACTAAACTAGGGACATCCACTTCCACTGAAAATGGGTAAGATAGAGGGGTATAAACAGTGTGTGTGTGTGTGTGTGTGTGTGTGTGTGTGTGTGTACATATGGAGATTAAAGGACAACCTTAGGTGTCAACCCCAGGTGCCATCATTGTCTTTTGTATTTGTTTTGTTTGAGTTAGACAGGGTATCTCACTGGCCCGGAAGTCACCAAGTAGGCTACGCTAACTGGCCAGGGAGTCCCAGGGTTCCTTCTGTCCCCTCTCCAGCACTGGAATTGGACATACTACAGTGTTCAATAGTCAGCCTTTAGGAGAGAAGAATGTTACCATAAAAAGTAATTAGAGTGATACATAGTCACTACAAAAGCCTAGAGTCAAACAAAAACAAACAAACAAAGCTGAAAACAAAAACAAAATAAAAGGATTTTTTTTGGTTTTGTTTTTGGCTTGGTTTGGTTTTGGTTTTTCAAGACATTTTTTCTGTATAACAGCCCTAGTTGTCCAGAACAACTTTATGGACCAAGTTGGCCTCAAACTCTCAGAAATCCCCCTGCCTCTGCATCCAAGTGCTGGGATTAAAGGCCTGCATTACCACACCCTACAGATTTGTTTGTTTGTTTTGAGACAGGGTTTCTCTGTGTAGTCCTGGCTGTCCTGGAACTCACTCAGAAATCTGCCTGCCTCTGCCTCCCAAGTGCTGGAATTAAAGGCATGCACCACCACTGCCTGGCTGATTTTTTTTAAAATAAAGATCACATACCATCTTATGACTGTGACCCAGCAATAAAGAAAGCCTACTTACATGCGGGAGAATCTCTTTCACAATTGTTACCCTCATGTGAATAGGCCCATCTATTAGAGAGCAGAGTATGTTGTTGATTGCTCTTGTCCCATAATAATCATCTAGATACTTCCTAAACAGTCGCTGATCATCTTTGTGATTGAACTAGCATTGCACGGTATAGATACCACAATTAAGCTGGTTCTCTTGTAGGCCTTTAGCCGCTGCTGCTGGCTCATTGCAAACCCTACTGTGATGACCGCAACATCATCTCTATTTGATGACTACTGTGGTTATTAGTGACCGCAAATTCCTAAAACAAATCGTTGGAGACTTTGTTGTGGTCTTCGGCCAGGCCATGGTAATTTACAATCAGGCCACAGCCAGGGAGAAAGCCTCTGCCTCCTGCCTTTGACCTGGACCGCTGCCTCTTCAAGCCTAAATGAAAAAATAGCGACAGCCAAGGGGCCAGGGTCTGCACACTTCCCCCATGCTTCTGCCAGGGTCTGCATACTTCCTCATGATCCCGCCGTAGCCAAATGGATTCACGGCTTCTCTTCTCCATCTATTCACCCATTTTGCAGTGCCTTGTGGTAAATGCTAAAGTATTTCTCAGAAAATTGGAACGTGAATGTGCACAAACTTGGTATCTACAATCCCTAGAAACTCTAGAGATTCCCAAAGAACCACTCTCCGGTTGTTCTTCATCTAAACTGAGCTCCGGCCACCAGTGAGTTTTAAGAGCGTCTGGCTCAACCAATGCTAAGGAGCAGCAGTGTTAATAACAACCAATCCAAGCAGGGCATGGTAGCTCCCATCTATGATCCCTGCACTTACAAAGCTGAGGCAGAATTACCAGGAGTTCAAGACCGCCCTAGGCTACATAGTGATATCCTGTCTCAAAACAGCAAACAACACATACACACACACACACACACACACACACACACACACACACCCCACCGGCACGTATACACGTACACACGCACACACAAATTCATGTGTATACAAAGTCACCCTCCAGTTCTTTTAGAAGGAGATGGTCTTGAGTCCCAGACAGAATCTATATTTGACCACAACCCAGGGGGCAGAGCTGGCACCCAGGAAGAGATTTAGGATATGTGGTTCATGCCTCTGGTCTCCAGGGTTCCGGGTTCAAATCTTAGCTCTACTGTTTCCCTTTGACTGCTAGATTTGTCTTTCTCATCTTTAAGCTGGGACAGGATGAGAAGTGAGTCAGGAGCCTGTCACTGATGGCAAAGCTCAATGCCTCATTAACCCCTTCCGTCTCAGTGTGGATTCCTTTCTAATACTTACCTGTTTCCCCAGCACAGGCCATGGCACCCAAAGGCCACATTGAACCCTTGAATTCATTGAGGAATGAATCTTCAAAGCCTGGGGCTGAGGGGATCCCAGAGAAAACCCAGCATCATAAGTCCTATGATATGAATATCTGTGTGCTGGAGGCTACTTAGTCCTTCCTTCTGGTTGTTGGAGGTGGTGAGGAGCTGAAAGCAGGGCTTACAACATAGACAAATTAGGAAGAGAGTGTGTTTGCAGGCTGGAAATGTTGCAAAGTGTTAGAGAGCTTGTGCAGCGTGAACAAAACCATTGGTTCAATCCCCAGCACAGCATAAACCACATGGTGGTTGTACTCCATAGAAGTTCAAGGTCCGCTACACAATGAGTCTGAGACCAGCCTGGGCTAAACAAGATATTTCCTGAAGAGCAATCCCTGTTTGGTTTGTCATGCTGGGAAATTATAACTGTTCTACCCACTGGAATGGAGATACCAAGATCCAGCTGATGAGTCACCATTTCATCAGTACTCTGTGCTTCTCCACCCTCCTCTGCTTCTCCACCCTCAATCACACAGGCTTGCAGCTGCTTGCCTCTGGCTTTCTGTCCAGCCCAGAGAAGTACAGTGACAAGCTGGAGGTTAAGGTGCAAATTGAAAACAGAGCCACATCTACAGGGCCTTCTGGCTTCTAGGTTAGTGCTCTGGGACTTAGCTGGGACCTGGATACTGATAAGTGTATGGTGCTTTCTATGCATTTTTATTAAAATTTGTCACACGCTATGTTTTAATCACGGTCCCACCAACTCCTTTCAGACTCTCAACTCCATGTCCACTCCAACTTTGTGTTTTTCTCTCTCAGTCTCTCTTTCTCCAAAGAAACCAAAACAAAGGAAAAATCAAAAGAAAAAGAAAGCCAACAAGACGAAACAAAACAATCTACAATCTGGCACCTTGTGATGTGGTCAGCGCCCTCTGCTTCTCTACCTCCAGCAGAGTTTGTTTTGCATTGACCAGTCGCTCTGGGCACAAGGCCCGCCTTGGTGTGGTTGGTATATCCAGTGACACTCCACTGTAGAAAACGGGCTTCCCCTTTCCCAGCAGGTATGGAGTGTGTAACTTCCTGATCAGGAGTGACACTCTGTGCTTGCTTCCCCTTCTCAGTGCTGGGAGTTTGTCTGGTTTGAATCTCTACAGGTTGTGTGTGTGCTGCCACGGGCCCTGTGAGTTCATATGTGCATCGGTCCTGTTGTGTCCGGGAGACACCGCTTGCTGGCACTCATCGGCCATCTCTGGCTCTTACAATCTTTCTGCCTCTTCTTCTGAGCCTGGAGAGGAGGGGGTTTGATGAATTTCTATGGTTTAAATACATACTTTGGTTACAGAAATGTACGTGTTTAATATTTACCAACTATAAATACATATGACATCTGTGCAGTTTATATTTATCAACTATGGATATATGTAATTATATGTTATATGTAGAAATTATATGCATAGTAAGTGTCTATATGAGTCTATGTTTCATATATAAATTGTATGTATATATAAGCTTCTAAATATTAAGTGTCCATGTGTGTGTCTGGCATTTAGATATGCCGAGTGTACATATAAGTACACTATGAATTAGCGAGTGTGTGTGTGTGTGTGTGTGTGTGTGTGTGTGTGTATGTAACACACCTAAGTCCCAATAGTCCTATGGTGGGCGAGAGTTGAGTCTCAGCGTAACAGGAGCACCCAGGTCTGCTCCATCTCCAGTGTCTACCCTGGTATTCTTCTTTATAATGCAACCTTCACAGTCTCTGGCATCTTTCTGTTCTGTTGTGGTCTGTGAACCAGCACCACCTGGGGACTCCATAGAAAGGCAGAGTCTCCACCCCATTGGGAACCCAGTAAGTCAGAATCTGCATTCTAATGACCTCATGGCGGAGCTTATTAACTATTATTGTTGTTTCTGATTATGTTGTCCCAGACTAAAATCTTTCCCATGATAATCACTATAATAGGCAGAGCAACGGTCTTCCAAAGGCATCCATATCCAACCCCGGTCCTGTATCGGGCAATGTGGCAAAGAAGAATTAAGGTTACAGGTGAAGGGACAGCACCCTGGATGACCTGGCTGGACCGAGTTCATCCACAAGGTCCTTGAGTGGAGGAGAGAGGTGGAAGTAAAGGGAGGCTGGAGTGGTGTGAGGATGACTTGAGCAGCTGAGTCACAAGCCAAGGAAAGAATGTGGTCAGCCTGAAGGAACTGGACACAGCAAGGACACAGATGTTCCCCTGGAAGCTTCCAGAAAAATCCGTCTTTCCTCCCTTATTACAGCAAGACCTATTGGTTCTCTAATGTCCAGCTAAGTCTTTGCTGACCTGAGCCCTGAGTTCATGGCGACTGATAAAAGTAGAACTAGGCAGTGACTACAATAATTAGTCCTATACTCCCTCTGTGGACCTACTAAGTGCCACTCTAGCCTGGTCTCTCAGACCTTTTGTTCTAAATCCTTGGGGAGTCCCACCTGATGTTCTGAAGGCATGAGATCAGGGTGAAAAGAGCAAAGCACTTAGCATTGGGCTGGCCTGTGGGCTGAACTTGGGCTACCTGCTCTTGTTGAAGGAGTCCTTCATGCAACTTTGCCACAGGTTAGTCCCAACCAGGGAACCCGTGTGCCCCTCAAGCTCACCATGGGCAGGAGGCAGCTATGGCCAGGAGGAGGATTGTAACAGAGACTAGCCAGAGCCTGTGTTGGCATTCTCTTGCTCTTTGTCTGCCCAGGTAAGTTTCTATACATTCCTGGGTCTCACTTTCCCAATCTGGGAAACGAAGAGGTCAGATCAGGTGAATTCTGCATCACCAGCAGCAGGAACACTTTAGCATGTCTGTGTTCATTTTGGCCCAACTTTGTGACAAATGAGGGCATCAATGTGACTGAGCAGGGCCCAGCCCAGCTGTCTGGACCCAAGCACGTCCTCTCTCACTGACAGTCCATTCATGAGCAAGGCTCAAATCTGCCGAACAACTGTGTATATTTGGTACCAAACAGAGACTTCGGCTGCTCTGGTCACCGAGTTAAAATGCCAAATTACTCATTCTCCTGCAGAAAGCACAAGGAAAAAGGAATCATTTCTCCCTGCACAGTTTTTCCATGTGACAAATTTTCTAATTTTACTTCAGGTTAAGCCGACTCTAGCTCATGGCTCCACTCCAGAGTCTCCTGACCCCTTTCGTGATTCAAGTTTCCTGATTAAAAAACACAATTGATTTTGCCGGTTTAATATTTGCAAATGTGAGCTGCTATCAAATTCGCAACCGAACTTCTTCATCTTCTCTACTCTGTGATGTCCAGCAATGGCTTCTTGGTCCAGTTGTTGGGGTCTAGGCCTGGCCAACTCCTGTTCACTCTGTGTGCACAGACACTTGTATCTGCAGAGGGAGGGGAAAGCTGGCTTAGATGGAGCCCATGTGGCTGGATGGTAAGGAGTGATTACTGGGTATGTTTCTAGGGGCGGTTGGTTCTATTGAGACTGTTGGGATGGGAGCTCATACCTGCTGTCAGCTGTGGGTCTACTTAGAGGCAACTGGAGCACTTTTAGCATAGGAAAGAGACTGGTAGCTATGTTTGACTGACATGAATTCTGCCTGTGTGGCATCTACTGCATGTCATCACTGTCTTCCACCCCCTTGCCACCCTTGGGGTCATGTCTCTCTGACAGTCAGACGTTGCCTTTCTCTGACCTCTGGTTTACTTCTGTGCAAGCAAAGAGGCTTGTCCAAAGCTCATGCCCTATCGTGTCCCTTCTTCAAATCCCTCTATGCTTTCCATTACAGCCACGATCTCTACACTGCCTGGGCTGCAGCCAACCCTCTCCTTTCCCATCTCTCCTGGCTTCTGGCTCCAGCCCTGCTGAACTCCTTGCTGGTCTCTGAGATCACAGGCAGGCTCTTTCTCATCCTTACAAGCCTTATGTTTTTCATAGACTTGCTCCTTGAACTGTGTTGGTCCCTGAGCCAGCTGCATGGGCATTACCCTGAGATAGTTAGGGATGCAGGGTCCTTTCCCCAGATCAACAGCATCAGGCTTTGTGCTTTAGATGCCTCTAGGCAATGCATTTGATGCCAAAGTGTGATCCACAGGGCACTGTGGCCTGGAGTGTGCAAATCTGGAAGAGTTGATTTGGTTTCAGGCTCCACAAGTTAACAGTTGGTGACCTTGGATGGCTTCTTAATCTCTCCAAACCTCAGTTTCTCCATCTGCAACAGGAGGGATAAGACTAGGATGTATCTCAGGCTACTTGTGATCACTAAAAGCAGCACTGACCGTCCCAGCTCAGCACAGTGTATATGGTAAACACTCAATAAAGGGCAATAAGCCTTATAGAGTGGGTGAGAGAGGGACAGAGACAAGCTGGGAAGTGTGGTGTTATCGTGTGTCAGAAGTGAGGGTCCCTTCTTATAATTCTCTGAGGATGGGGAAGTTTTGCAGCATAAGCCTGGTGGTTTCTGATTCCTAGGCAGGATCAGAGAAGGTGGTGGGGAGCAAGATGAGTGGCTACCAATACCCTTTTGATGTAAAGCCACTTCTCAGGGGAGAGATTGTGGCACCTGTAAGTCTGGCAGCTAGGGACTCACAGTGCCCATCCCAGAGCCCTGTTTTAAGAAGAAATACTGCTGAAGGCATTGTGGCCTGAGCAGCCGCTGGATGCTAACATGACATCCTTATAGGTCACGGGACCGAGGCCTAAGCTCAGTGTCACCAGTAAGCCCTCGTGTGGCTTCATTCCACGTTGGTTTACTCTGTTAGGGGACAGAATTCATCTGCAAGTTCTTTTCACCAAGGACCTTGAGTGGGCCAGGTCAACACCACTCACCTTTGGAGGTTAGGGTTGTTGAGCCTTCTGGGACAGGGAAAGCAACAACTGTAATTACATGTGGGAGAGATGAGTCTGCTAAGCAATGATGGGTGGACAGAAATAGTTGTGAAGTTCTATGGTAGAAAAGGCTCATCTATCTGTGGAAGCCTAGTAGGTTTTTCAAATTCATGCCTCTGTTCCTTCACTTTCACTTAAACACTTACTGTACGCAAGGCAATGTATGATGTGCTGGGTATAAAATGATGGACAGGCAGGCCTGGTTCCACTGGGGGATGCTAAGACCAATGATTTATCCAAAACAATCCTTTGGTGATGATAAATGGCAAACAGGGTTCTGAAGGATAGGAGCCAGGCATGGTAGTACATGCTTTTAGCTTAGCACTCAGGAGAAGGGGGAGGCAGGCGGGTTACTAGTTCCAAGCCAGCCTGGGCTACAAGGCAATACCTGGTTTCATGAAAAACTAAAGTATAGGGTCCTAACACACACACACACACACACACACACACACACACACACACACACACACACTGGATACTTTCATCTGTATGAGGGCATCAGGGAAGTCTCCCAAAAGTGTGACCTGTAAGATGTGGTCCAAAGGATGAATGAATTTACTCAGGGAAGGGTGCTGGGTTGATAGAGCTGAACCTGGTGGGTAGAGAACCATATTCAATTCCCAACACCACAACTGTCTGTAACTCTAGACCCAGGGAATCCAGTGCCACTTCTAGTGGCCATCACAGATACCAGGCACCCATGTGGTGCACAGGCATACATGTAGGCCAAACACCCATATACATAAAATAAGATTTAAAAAATATTTAAAAGGAACAGCCTGCCTTGCCCAGAGTGCATGAAGAAAAAGGGACAGAAGGGGTCTCTGGGAGGAAGGTGGATGCACCATCAGTACCTAGCCTAGGTACCTGGCCTAGGTACCATGACCCCCAGGTCCCATATGATGCTCACAGCCCAGGGATTGGCATAGGATGGAGGCCTTGAGTCCTGGAGGAGTGTAGAGTGAGACTCTGGGTTTGAGGACCTTTCTTGTTTCTCTTCCTCTGCTTATAGAAGAACATACTGATTCCAGTGAAGGATCTAGGCATACATTTTTTGCAACCTATTTTTAATAAAGGTTCAATCTCTCCCCTAGACCAGTACCCAGCAGAGGTAGTAGAAGAGAAAAGTTATTAGCATATGGGGGAAGTGGACTTGTTCAGCAATAGTTCGTTGGGGGCAAGCTTGGTCCTCTTTGGCAGCAGTTCAGTCCTGTAGCAAACATCAGATATAACTCAGCAGCTGCAGACCAGTTCTCTAGGCAGGCAGACACCAGGTATGAACTGGCTGCTACAGTCCAGTCCTTGCAGCAAGCAGACACCAGGCAGCTCTAGTTCAGTCCTGAAGAAACTGCCAGGCTGGCCAACCAACCTAAGGCAAGGCCACAGAAGTGACAAGTTGCCTCATGAGCAGTTCTTAGGCAAGTTTCTCTCAATGTCAAAGTTATCACAAGTTGAGCTCAACAATGCTATGTAAAGTGAATTAATACATTCCTGTTGCTAGCAAAGAATAACGAAACAGAGCAAACCAAACCAAGGCTCAGTGCTCATCTCCCACTGTCTGTGGGGTCAGATTTATACTCCTTCATCAAGCATCTTTTCACGTGCCTGCTATATCCAAACATCCTTTCACCTGTGTCTACTTCAGGAAAACAGTCTTTCATGTGTTTGCTTTAGCAAGACATCCCCTCACCTGTGTGCCCCAGCAAAATATCATTTGGCATAACCGACTTTCCAAAGAAACTAGAAGTTTCCACTTCACAGTACTAGATTCCATCCTGCTCTTTCCCTCTCTGTGGAGGGTGTTGTTGAGAATGTACATCCAGTGTGAGTGAGCCTTGGGTTCTTCTTGCTGAGACAGAGGAGGAAGCTAGGTCCTGGAGAGTGTCTGGGCAGGAAGACTAAGGGAGCAATTCCTCCGGACCTGTCATGCCTGTCCCCCATCCATCCCTTTAGTGGCTCCTCTGACTGCTGTGCAGAGGTTCCTGGCTGGGTAACCAAGGCCTGCAAAGAGCCGCACTGTTTATTCCCTGGAGCATGCACTTTATTCAGCAGTTGGGAAGTCGGGGCAGGAGACCAGTCACAACTGGGGAGAAATCCAGAGCATCACTAAGACAAACAAACACCCGTGTGCTATGACATGAGAACTGAAGGGCTTTGAAGCACGAGGCTCTCCTGGAGTTTCTAAGCTCCTATGGCTTGTGGGCTAAGTTGGGCCTACAGGTGTGGGGTCCTCTCTCTCATGATGAGCAACTTGGGTAGAGGTGGGATTTTATGTAGAACTGAGGTTCCTAAATTATGGGAGAGACACAAGTTGTTGTCCAAGGTGCCAGAGTGTTATTTGGGCAAAATTTTACTCCTTCACAGCCCATGTGGATTAGGACAATGTACTGGATGACGGTATGTAGACCATTGTGATCCAGAGTCTTGCAAGAGAATTCTCGGTTCCAAAAGGACTTGTGTCTGTCACTGTTGCACCTCCAGCATCTAGAATGGTGCCTGCCACACAGCAGGTGCTCCATAAATAATGCTTGCTGCATGAGGGAGTGTGTGTGTGTGTGTGTGTGTGTGTGTGTGTGTGTGTGTGTTGACGGCTTCCAGAAGCTTGCCTTCTCAGCCCATGTTTACCTTTCCAGGAATAAGTGAGTGGGGCTGCTCTCACATGGGAAGCTTGGGTGGAATGTGAAAAATCCTCTTCATGAATATGCATGCGGGAATCCAGCCAGTGCTGCCCCAAGCTTAAGATTTCGAAGAATCACCCTTTGGAGGCAGCCTCCTACGCAGTGTGGTTTACACCCACACATTGGGTCCTTGTGGGCGAAGGCACAGTTTATCATTCATGTACCTCACCCGGCTAGCCCTCCCTTCTCATGGGTCCTGCCCATTTCTAGCATCTGGGTGTTGGTGATTGTCTATATGGGCTTTGCCAAACTGCAGGTGGGAAAAGGTAGAGACCAGCCATTGTCAGCAATACAAGGTTTCAGAACCTAGTCTAGAAGCGTTTGCTGCTGTCTGGGTAAGTGAAGCCCCACCCCTTTCTTGAAGTTTCCAAGAACACTTGAGCACAGGTAAGTTGTCTGTCTGTCCCCTATCATGGCATGGCTAGCAGCGAGTTCTGCAGGCATTAGATGAACTTCAGATCCCAGCTCGGTCACTTATTAGTGCTGTGACCAGGGCACCTTACTCAAGTGTGGGCTTCACATCTGGACAGAGGAGCAGGAGATATCCTGATGCCCAGACTACATGAGATAGTCAGTGGGGATGCTGAGTCTGAGGAGAGCATCTGCCCAGCATGGGCGCTCCTGAGACCTTGGTCCTCACTCTTCTGGGTAGCAGTAGGCCTGGAAGCTTCCTGAAATACCAAGGCCTGGGGCATCACCCCAACTCCCCTTGGGGCTGAGGCCAGGCACCTGTGTTCTGAAGCTCACAGTGCATTGGCTCCCAGACATGTGAGGAGCTCAAGGTGGACGCCTGTGCTATGGGAACAGGATCACGTCTGACCTGTTCTCTCTGAATGTCCAGGACCAGCAGTGGTAGGCCCTTTCTAATCATGACATTCACCTTACACTGCAATCCTGAGAGCGAGGTATTGCATCATCTCAGTGTCTGGATAGAGACTTAAGCTCAGAGAAGTTGAAGAATAAACGCAAGGTCCCCAGCTAGGAGGCGATTGGTCAGGATCTTGCTGGCAGATCACTCCGGCATCCACTTCCCATCTCTTACTCTCTGTAGCACACTGTGGGACGCTGGTTATCCTCTGGTCCCTGCAATGTGCCTGTCTCTTTATTCCATTTCCTGGAGCCTCTAGCACCTTGCAGATTCCCTCACAGCTTCTTAGAGGCCACAAGTCCTTCCTCCGGCAAACATTTGGAGACTGTCAAGTTGTCCTTTCATCTGGGTTAAACAAGAGTCAGTCTGTTTCAAAATATGACTCTGGGGTCACCATCTGTCCTGGCTGTTCCCTTAAACTCAAATCCCAATGCAGAGACAGGCTCTACTCCAGCAGCTTTGTGAGGGCAGGGTCTCTGCAGGACTGGGCCAGAGGATTTCTACAAAGACTTTGTAGTGTCTTTGGTAACAACTCTGGAGCACGTTTCTTTTAAAAATGTGCATTGTTTATTGTCCCCTCACCAACAGGGCTCAAATCATTAAAGAGGACCCCAAGCCCCTGGACAGGTTCAGTGCACTCGTCTCTCCAGCATGCATCTTCTTGCTGTCTACCATGTACCTTGCATGGCATTTTGCCTTCTCTCCTTTCTCTGGAGCCACAGGTGGGTGTGGCCTGGGTCATTTGGAATCATGCCATCAGCCCGGGCCTTGTTTTGCTCATCTTAGGGACCTGGTGTCTTCCAAGATCCTTCCTAAATTTCAAGGTGTCCCTGCCTTTCTTTTTCTTTTTTGCTTTAGAGAGTATAAGTGCCATCTCACCCTGCCTGCTACAGCTGGGAGCTCATTCTGCTATAGCAGCTTGTCTGCCCTGGCTGGATCCACACCAGCGCATCTGTGGGGACGCCCCAGAGCCGTTCCCAGGGCAGCTTGATTTGCCCAGGGCGTACATGCCAAGTTCTGAGAGAATGCAGGCAAGTCTGCCACTGCCAAACTCCCACATGCACTCTGCATTCCAAGTCCCCCAGTCCCGCCCTCTCCTCAGCAAGGGAATGGATGTGGGGGCTGAGTGTCAGGGCAATCGCTGGAGGAGAAGGAGATATTCCTCCTAAAATGGTCAGGGGAGCTTTTCTCAGAAGGCCTTTGAGGTGCCCTGCTGCCTGTCATGTAAAGTTAAGTCTCCCAGATCTGATTCTCGAGTGCCTCTGCTCCAAGGAGAGAAGATGAATGGGCTTCATTTCCTTTGCCCTCAGCCTCCTTACCTGAGGTAGGGAAGCCAGCAGGTCAAATGTGCTCATGTGTTTAGTCTGAAATTGACCTGCGGGTGGCCTGATAGTTCTGACCCCGTAGCTCCTGGCAGTTCTTTGCCAATCTCTTTTGCACCCTCCCCGAATCACTCAAATCTTAGCTTTCCTCACATGGCCTTCCTTCTGGATGCTTTTCAATGATTCCCCCTCTTTCAGGCCACTTCTTAGAACTTTTAGGAGGTCCTGCAGGCCCCCTTCTGTCCTTGACTCATAGTCTCCAGACTCAGGACTTTTAGGTCAGCTCTATGTGTATTGGCAACTAGGCTGAGAATCAGGTGGAGACCAACTCTCTTATTTTCTCGTTGCCTTCGATGCTTGCCTAGGCCAAGTCCTGGCAGGGTTGCATGAGGGCTGCTTGTTGTGGGCAGACACGGGCAGGATCGGGATAAAGTGAATGGTGAGAGTGCAGCTCTTGGCTCCTCCTCAGGGCTCCCATCTTTCTTGTGGCTCTGTTCCAAAGGGTCTGAGGCCTCTGGATGGCCACTCAGAAGATGTTTGCTGACTACTTAGTAGCAACTATGCTATACCCAGAGGTTCAAGGGACCTAGGACATGTTTCACTTACAGATGGTTACACTCAAGAAAGCTTCAAAATCTCAAAACTTTCTCAGACTCACCCCATCTCTCCACGACACACCCACCCAATGCCTGTCTCTTTCATGAGCTCGGGCTTTATCCATGCAAGAGGACCAGGGATCTCAGAGTTCTGCTCCTGGCGCCTGTAGGGCTGGACAGTCTCATCTGATCTTGCCCAGTTGTCCAGTACCACGATGGGCCATGAGCACCCTCCCCAACAGAGGCACAGAGAAGGGGAAGCATCTGTTATTCACAAGTCCCACCCAGAACATTGTTCCAAGGAGAGGGAAGGTGGAGGCGGCTGGAATTTCATCTGAAGTCTGAGAAGCCAGTGTGTCTCAGGGGCACTCCCAGCCCAGCTGGATGAGAGCCCTGGGCAGCCATCTTGCAGAAGGCTACATTTCCCAAGCCTTCCTGCTTAAGGGTCAAGTGAGAGTGTGGGACTGCAGACCTTTACTGTATTATGTCTGGACAGCAGGGGTCAGATGAGGGTGGGGTTAAAAAGTACATGTTAACTAAATGTTGGTATTGGTGAACAAAGATTGGCTTTTATAAGAGTTCTTTTTTTAAATTTTGTTGATTGATTTATTGATTGAGGTTTTTAATGGATATTTTGTTTTTAGAATGTAATACATGTACTCACGAAATGTGATCATATCTACTCCCAATATTCTCCCTTTCTCATCCTCATGCCCACTAATATACCTCCTCTCATTTTTATAACTTTTTAAAATAACACACCAGGTTCAATTAGTACTTCTCCTACAGGCATGGGTGCAAAACCATCCACTATATTTTTGGAAACCTACCAGTGATGTCTCTAAAATCTCACCAAACACCTTCTGCTAATGGCTCCTTAATTTGAGTTTGGGCCTAGAGATCACATTCCTCATACACCAGAATTTTGGCTGGTTTGATCTATATGGGTCTTGTATAGGCAACTACCAATAATGGAGGTTGATTTCCTTATCCATGGCCACAAAGCAATATTTCACAACTCTTGTCTACATCCTCCAACTCCCATATTCTTCTGCCTCTTCCAAAATGATCCCAGTGCCTATACTAGTTCTTTCTGATCAATGATTAATAAATATACAGTGCTAAGGTGGGCATACAGTTATTCTTGTCCAGAATTCACTAAGTTGGTTCACTTATGCATTATTTGTTTATTCATTTGTTCATTCATTCATTCATTCATTCATTCATGTATTCATCCACCAACTGTTTGACCTTTGCCAAGTCTCAGGCAAGACTGTGTCCAGAAGCTGTAGGGGGAGTCTGGAGGCTTTAGAGAAAAGACAGGAGATTTCAGCTATCCCCTGCAGCACCTGCAGGTCAGTGAGGGACAAGGACAAGTGAACAGATGGTGACAGAGTAGTGAAAAACTGGGGCTTCTGGGAGACCAGGCAGGGGGAGAGAGCTGCTCCTGAGATATAGCGTGATACATCTGTGGATGAGCAGAAGGGGTTCCAATAGGGAGCTGCAGGCCTACTTCCTGTTGAAGCTGGAGTGGCTTCCCCTGGATGTCTGTCCATCTCTAACTATATGTGGGACAAGACAGATTGGGATGAAGCTGTGGAACCAGGTGCTTCTAGACTGCACAGTCCTTCCATAGAGCAACACAGACTCCTCGTGGCTGGCCACATAACCCTTGCCCAACAGCGCCTGGATCTGCCAAGCTCCTTCTCTACCCACCTACTTCCAGGGACATCCCTACATAAGCTTCGCGCCAGTCACCCTCCTTCTCATCAGTGGAGAGCATGTGGCAGCCTCCCCCTGGCCCTGGGACAAACTGCTTCCTATCTGTAAAATCTGGTGATTCACACAGTCGACCTGGCTGGGAAGCCACTCAGCTGCTATGTTCCTAAGTTACAGGGAAGGTTCAGCTTTCCCAGAAAGTTCTGGGGCACTTCCTCTATAGCTCTCTCTTAGGAGAAGCCGCTGGATTCTTACCCCTGTACTCTGACTCTGGGTTTCCGGCCATGCATAAGACTCCTGCACTGCCTCCTGTCCAAGACTAGATGTAGGCCACCATGCTAGCCTCAGCCACAGAGCAAGCTTCAAATTTGAGTGTGAGCCATAGACCCTTCCAGGATTGGTAAATGCATGGCATTCAGGGCTCCACCCCCAAATCGGTGGTGTTTTGTGTAGATCCTGAGATTCAGTAAGTTCCCAGATGCTACCAGTCCAGGTGACACACTTGGAGAGCCTCGAGCGTCCTAGGAAAGCAGATGGGCTATGGAGTCTGAATCCAGGCCATAAAGGTCCAGACTCTTCCTTGGGTGGCTGGATCCTTCCGTGCCTCCATCTCTGTGTCTGAAGAGCAGGGTTCACTGTAATAGCTCTTCGCTAGGTTCTTGTGAGCGTTGCCTGTGGAATGGTGCTGGTGCGCATCAGGACATCTATGAGGTACCCAGAGAGCTGTTAGAACAAACACCACAAAAGTAAGCGAAAACATCAATCATTTATCATCGTGCAGTTGTGGAGGCCAGGAATCTGAAATGGAGAAGTCCAGAGCCCTTCTCCTCTGAGCTATTTTCCCCCTGGAGTCCCCAAGCTGAGCCCTCCAGAGGAGCCTGTGGGGTGGAATGGTGACTCATTACAGCTGATGTCATCTTCAGGAGTCAAGGCCCTGCTCACACTCAAAGAGCCTTTGTTCCCCAAGTGGAAAGCAAAGTCCTCGCACTCAGAGAATTGACTGCAAACTTTTCCCTCGTGCCCTTGGCATCTCTGGTCCACTTGCCACTTGTCCCACAGCCTCTGGGGGTGACATCACACGCAGGTTCCGAATCAGGTGTGGGAAGGCAGGTGAAAAGAGGGATCAAAGACTCACACTGCAGAGCCCTCGGCTCACTCGATGGGGCACAGATATCTTGTGGGGAGGCTGCTCTCTCTCTCTCTCTCTCTCTCTCTCTCTCTCTCTCTCTCTCTCTCTGTGTGTGTGTGTGTGTGTGTGTGTGTGTGTGTGTGTACAAATGTACATGCTAAGTGAACTGAGTCCCAGAAGAGGAATTTGGCCGTGTTCTGCAAGCTTGCTTTCTGCAGATTATTTCTTTCTGGCTCTATTCATCCAATCACATTCTTTCCTTCCTGTCTCAGAGATGTAAGATGCTTGTGAGGCTAATCTGGGACATGGTATGTTGAGTTGGGGGGGGGCAGAGGTCAACAAGAAATCAACTTATCTAGGCCTCTGACTATAACCCAAGTGATCCATGTATGCCAGGCCCCGTGTTTATCCTGATGTTCACTGAGTGACGGATCTCATATTCTCAGCCAGGGTCCATCATGTCCACACAATACACACTGGAAGGCCTCAGCTCAGAGAGGCCAAGTGGCTAGCCCTTAGCCACCCGAGTGGTTAGTGGCAGACACAGGACCCAGTGTATATCTAGCTGATGTTGAAACTGGCTCTTGCCTGTGGCTGTTACCTTCGACAGGGCATCACACCCACCCAGGCCAAAGCCTAGAGAATTCTACTTCCTTGAGACCAATCGGGAGGGGAACAACCATCAGCCCTTGTCACCCTGCCATTTATATCCTGGTTGCCAGATGTGAAGCGAGACTGACAGTTCTTTCCACTAGGTAGAGAATCAAGCATGAGGAGGAGCTGGACTGGCAAACTGTTGAGTTCTGGGCACAGCACAAGCCCATAGCAAAAGGCCATGGATAGTATTGACTCCTGTCACTCAGTTCATTCCCAGATCACTTTTGTTAAGGCTTTGCTGGGGACTGAGAGGTAAGCTAGAGTGGTCCACCTGGAAGCCCACGAAAAGATGCAGCAAGTGCATAGGAAGAGGGTGGCTCCACGGAAGGACAGTGAGGTGCTGGAGCATAGAAGGTGCTTCCATGGGAAACGCCATGAGAACAGTGGAGGCAGCGGGATGCGGCGGGCGGGCAGAGCCCTCTTCCTGTCTCATGTCTGATCCTGGACTGAGTGAGCTGTTCCCTTGCTCTCTAGGAATCTCTCGTGAGAAGTGAGAGAGTCTGAGAGGGACAGGTGGGGGGATGACTGGGAGGCTGAAGAGGTTACCACTGGGCAGGTCTACTTGCCAGTTTAAGACCAGAGAAATAAACTGTAGCCCTAAACCCCAGATCCTAGACCCTTACTAACCAACCTCTCTAGAATAGAAAGGGGGAGGGAAGATGGAGGGTCTAGAGCAGAGGAGAGAGGGAAGGAGAGAAAAGGAGAGAGACAGAGAGAGAGAGAGAGAGAGAGAGAGAGAGAGAGAGAGAGAAAGACTTGCTTGAGGGAGTGCTCACACAGTAACTTCATTGAGAAGGAAAATTCTTTTGCTATATATGAAAACCGGAAAAAGGAAGAGGCGTTCTCAGTTTACTTGGAGAAAAATGCTCTTCTGTAATTCAGAAAAATGGGGTCTTTGATCACCGCCCGGCCAGGTCTCCTTTCTAAGTGGGCCCAGGACTTTTCCCTGGCAGGAAAACATTCTTCTAAGAAGTGCTTTGGGAGGTAGGTTTGTCTAAGAACCTCTTGCACCGTGCTGTGTTCATGTCCCTCACGTAGGGAGTCAGGTAGTCCCAGGGTCTCTTGAGGCTGGAGGGTCCTTGCAGTTTCCTTCCAGGGTGGGGCTGGCTTTCTTTACAGGCAGAGTGTGATGACATTATCGAGGGCGCCGCTGCTTCCCAGTTCTAGCGAGGCCAGGAAGTCTGTGGGAGAACTGTTCTCCTGGCCCCTGCAGGAGTCATTTCTTCCAGGCCTGAAGGAATCGCTGCCTAGGGTGGTTAGAAAAACTGGGAGGCAGACGAGGAGGATGAGGGATTGGAGGCACTCCGACCTGGCAGGGGCCTTGGGAAAACATTTAGGCCAGACTCTAGTTCGCAGATATTGAGCCAGAGACTTGGAAGAAGCAAAGAGACTTCTGAAGCCATGTGTGGAGTTGGTGATTGGAGGCTGTCTTAAAGGCTAGTGCCATTTCTAGTACCCTTGTGACATCTGAGAGACCACCGTATGGAAGTTGACATTTTTGTCTACCCAGGGGCCAGAGCTCTGCCAGCTGGCAGGGTGGGGCAGCCACAGGGAGGATAGGCTTAGCTCAGCCTGAGCAAAACCCTTGAAGACTTATTATTTTCTTAGGGCTGTTGACTAGGAGTGAGCTCTCCAGCAGTGGAGGTGAGCAAGAAGAAAGCAGGTGGCCTTTGATGGGTGTGGACTGGGGGATATTGTCCACAGAAAGAGAGATTTCTTTTTCAGAAGTCTGCAGCTGGTTAAACTCCTCATGCCTTTTCTTTCCAGACAGTGAGAGCCAGAGAAACGACGGGTGTGGGGTGTGCCTTAGTCCTTGGGGCCAGTTTTCTGCATAAATGTTCAAGGAAAAAAAAATCTTAGATGGACCTGTTACCAGAGGCCTGTATGTGGTTTCAGCTATGGGGAGGCTGAGGCCAGCTTGGGCAATTTAGTGAAACCATGTCTTGAGATAAAAAGTAAAAAAGGCTAAGGGTAGGCCCAGCAATGCAGATTTTCCCTAGCATCTGTGAAGAATGGAGAATCAAAATTCAGAACTGACAACAAACTATATTAATAATCCTAAGAAGGATGGGCATTGCTGTTCCCAGTAAGATAACTGGGAAGTGACAAGGGTGATATAGGGGTCCTCCTTCAGCCTTAGAGCGATAGTTGAGGTAAACACAGGGAATTCTGGACTGGAGGAGCCATGATAGGGTTCTAAAGACAGTCACTCCCACCTTACCCTGAACGGCCCCTTGATTGCTTGCTGGCTGTAGCCCAGGCTACAACCACCATGGAGCGTCCTTGACCAGAGGGACTACACACACCATAGATGAAGAGCAGCTAAGTGTTCTGTCAGCTTTCTAGGCATGAATGGGAAGCTCTGCCAAACAGAGAAGAATATCTTTGCCTCCCCAGGCAATCCACGTTGGAAAACAGGATGAGAGCTCTTCCTCTGGGTTCTAGGCTCAGCGTGGTCACAGAGTACTGCATAATGTCATGCCTCTGCTTCCGGGGCCTCTGCTTCCGGGGCCTCTGCTTCCGGGGCCGCTTTCAGATCTCTGTGGTTGGGATCTGGGTTCCTCATGGTTCCTCCAAGCCAAGAGCACTCAGTATTCCTCGGACCCCGGTCTGTAAGTTCTGAGAAGACGCGGGTCCCCGCGTGGCCGCTAGGGGCCGCTGCCGAGCCCAGTGGTGGAGCGTTCCTGGCTGTGCAGCAAGGCTCTTGGGACTTCTCCATATCCCAGCCTTGACCTGGTGCCAGAGGAAAGCAACTAAGTCTCTTGAGGCTTCAAATGCTGACAAGCAAGAGCCCTGGGCTCAGGTCCCAGATGGTCATCTGTGGGATAGAGCTTTGCAAAGCCAGATACGGTTCCCTAGGGACATCAGGCTCCAAAGGCCAGACAGGAGACCCCACAGATGGAAAGGCTGATCCAACCCAGTGCACAGAAAGGGAAACTGAGGCTGGAGTGCAAAAGGAGATATAGGTGTCCAGGGGTCTGTGGCACAGAGGAGGGATCTTGTTTCTTGCCTCCTCCAAATGCTGAACCTACCAGTCCAGTTTGTTTCTTCACTGTTAGGATTCTTTCCTGGTTTCCATGGAAACTGGCATCCGGACCCTTGGGAAGAGAGTGGCACCCTGTGGGGACTGCTCAGATTTTCCTCTGCAGTGTTCTCTAAAGCCTTCTGATGATTTCTCCCTATGCCCTAGGGAGGGGCCACCCTGAAATCACTGAGGATTCTGCACCGAACTTTCCAAGGGCAAGAGGCCCAGGCTGTTTCTGTCTGTCTTCCTTTCCTCAGGCCACGTTGCAGACTACCAGCTCTGCCAAACCCTGTGATTGTACAGGGAGGGATGCCTGTAGGATGAAAGTGGAATTCCTTGTGTTGGGGTACAATTGACCGAGCCTGGAAATACTGGTGAGAAGATGCAAAAGATAGTATTAGGGTTCTGGAGAGATAGATAGCTCTGTGCTTAAGAGCACCCACTCTCTGGCAGAGCACCTGGGCTCACCTCCCTGCAGCCACACAGTGCCTTGTAGCCATTTCTTGTTCCAGTTCCAGGGGATCAGACATTCTCTTCTGACCTCCGCAGAGATTGCATGTTCATGGTGCAGGGACATAAATGCAGGCAAAACACTCATGCATATAAAAAACTTTAAAAAATAATAGTGACTTAGAAAACAGCATGAGAACAGAAGAAAGAAGAGAAGAAGGAGGGAAGGAAAGAGGGGAGGGTAAGAAGATGATAATTTCTGTGTCCCTCACACTCCACTGAAGATAGATCCAGAAACTCATAAATGCTAGGCTCTACCCCTGACCCCAGATGTGCCCAGAATGGAATTTTGACTCTGTGTTGAAGGAACCAGGGAGCTATTGAAAGCGTTGGTTGAAAAGCGTTGGTTGAAAGCGTTGGAGCTCGCAAATAGCATGAACAGATAACCGCTAACCGTTCCTAGATAATGAGCTTCTGGTCTGGGTTCAGCTCCCTCCACATCTTCAGCACTATACGAGGCACAGCATGGGGACAGATTTTATTTGAGCAATGCCCAACCCCCCACATCCCCCATGAAACTCCTATGCATTAAAGAAATAAAGGAGCAAGACTGAAGTTAAAGTCAAGCCCATGAGGTGTTTGAGGGTCAGCAGCTATACACAGACAGCTCATCTTGTTTAATCCGGTGCAAATTGGGGTTCTGAGACAGGGAGGGGTTAGCTCATGAGCAGCACAGCTGAGAACTTGAGTGAACTTGAGCCCCACCTCTTCTGCCTGGGGGTTCACTGCTTGCCCTGAGGCTGTGTGGCTTCTGAAGAGGCTCCCTGGGATGGAAGGAGCTTGCACATCTAGTTGATGGATGAGCACGCAGGTGGTTGTAGGGTGAGGCTGGAGGCTGGAGGCTGGCCCTACCTATGCTCATTAGAACTTCAGACTCAGAGCCTGGATGTTGGTTTAGCCAGCAATCCCATCTTAGCCAAATCAGAGAGCCCCAGGCCAGGGGGAAACCCAGTCTCAGTGGCTCCTGAGGAGTGAAAGGTTGGCCCCTAGCTTCTGCATATGCATTCATTCAAATGTACACACACACACACACACACACACACACACACACACACACACACACGCACGGACAAGGATGGGATCCATTCATGCCAGTTTGACCTCCAATTTAAGGACTACATGGAAAAATAACAAGGTAATTATAATAATGAGAGAAGTGTATGCTGAATGTTCTAGACACACAGTTTTGTTCAAATTGCCCTATGATAAATGTTAAAATCTGTGGAGAAGTGTGAGCCATTTCAATGACCCCAGGCCAGAGAGTCCCATTAGCAGCCCCCACCAGCAGAGTTCCCAGCCTTCCAGGCTTTGTCGCTCCGAGATGGAGAGATTTCTTCCCACCAGCTGTGACCTCCTTCTCTCCCTTGCCCCCAGCACAAAGCCATCCCAGGACAAGTCATGGACCAAATTGCCGAGCCTGTTTCTCTTGGCTCCCAGGCTCCTCCTTCCCGCCCCTCGTGGCTGCCTGAGCAGGTGGCCTTTCCGCTGGAAGCCAGGGATAAATGAGCCAGCAGGCACAGGCCCAGCCCTGAGTGTGGGTCACTCCAGGCCAGGGGTCGTTCCCCGCCATACCGCGCCCGCCGTGGGACCATGCCTGTGGAGGAAGGCGGGGCTGCTGAGAGCAAGGCTGAGGACTAAGGCTTGTAACAGACTCTGTGGCTCTCTTTCTGAGTCGATGGAAACGGAGCCTGTGGCCCAGCTTCTGCACACTTGTCCTCTCTTGCTAGTCTGGGATCTTCGGATGAAGGTGGGAGCAGAGAGGGTGTGTGGAGAGAGTCTGCAGACTACAGCTTTTGCTAAGTTTATGCCTTGCAAGCTGCACAGCTTGCTGATAACTTGGACACCATGTCGCCATCCCATAGGATCTCCGTAAGGGAAGTGGGCAGGAAGGCCCCATGTCAACCTGGTCATCTACTCAAAGGCTGCATGTTTGGTAGAGGGTAGAGGCTAGAGGGGAACCCAGCTCTGACCAAAGTTAAAGGAGTCCTCCACTGCAGCCTGCTTCCTCTTCATCTCCCCTTTGCCAGCCGGCATACTATGGGCCAGTGTCTAGAAAGGCTGGGTAGCCAGGGATCTTGGGGGATTTATGATTTGGGGTCTGGGTAACCCCAGATTCTGCTGCTATGCCTCATGACCATGTCTCTTCCTCCTCTCCATCAGTTCCCTGGCCCATAAAGCAAGGAGGTTGATTGATAGGATTATGGAAAAACACTTTAAACAGATCCCTGGAAATAGGAATTCATGAGATGGCCATGTGCAAGCCTAGGTGAGCCCTTATCTGATCCCTGAACTCTATGCAGAAATAGAGCCCTGGATGTGAGCCAGCCCACTTACCCTAATGGACCCACAACTTCTGCAGACGCTGAAGGGTCCCACCAGAGAGCTTCCCCTCCTACCAGTAAAAGAGAGGGGAGGGGATGAGGGGACAAGACAAAGAAGGGGTCACATACTTGGGGCTTGGTGTTTTATCTAGAGCTGTGACAGGGAGCGGGGAAACCTGAGTAGGTCTTTCTTCCTTCTTCATTTCTTTCTTACAAAGATGGCTTCACCCCAATGAAAAAGCATGTTGTTAAATTTCCTTCCTTTCTCTCTCTTTAAGATAGGGTCTCTCTACGTAATCCTGACTATCCTGGAACCCATTATGTAGACCAGACTGGCCTCAAGACTCATAGAAATCCACCTGCCTCTGTCTCCTGAATGCTGAGATTAAAGATACATGCCCTATGTCTGGCACAAGCCCTTAAATTTCTAAAAACAGATTCAAGGATTTAAGAATATATAAATATCTTTATTTTTCACACCAGGTGACTGGTATAATGTAAAGGTACCCAGTGAAGAGGCGAGTCATCTATCCTCCATTCTCTACTTCCTATCTGGACATGATTTCTAGCCCCAGTTTCTTGGAAATCCTTCTGGAGAGATCCTAATATATTCTACTATATAAATTGATTATGCATGTGGGAACTTGACAGATATACTTGAATTAAGAGCTTTGAAGCCTCTAGACAGCACCATCTCTTGGGCTACCTTACACATGTAGCTCATTGAGGCTAAGAGCCGTATGTAGAGCATGACTATGGCCTTCAGCGTCCTTTGCATGCTTATGTATTTGCTACATGCTGCTTCCTGCTGATAATTATTCTTTTCTTTTTACTGACTGTATCCTGGCTACTGCTCAGATCATTACCTAAGGACTCACAGCATTCGGGAGGCTACATCCAATTCCCTTGAGTGAATATATTTTATCATTCACACTGGGTCAAAGAATACATATGCATTGGTACTTTTGGAAGGTGTCAGATTGCATCCCATGGATGTGACACAATTTAGGATTTCACTAGCAGAGCAGGAGATGGGCCCATGCTGCCTCAGCCTCTTGCCAGCATTTTCGATTAGCCAACATTCTGATCGCTGCCAATCTGATAAGGAAAATGGATTGGCCTTGCAGCTCTGCTCTTCTTTCATTGTGAGGTCAAACATTTTCCATATACTTACATCTGAGCCGCCTTCGTTTTTTCCTGCTGTCTATAGAACTTCCTAGTCTTCACCCATCGATCTGCTGACTTATGGCATTGCCCATCTGCTTTGCCTGTTAAAGGAGTGGCATTGTGACGTCTGGTTTCTGCTTTTTCTGTTGGCTCTTGGTTTTTAAGCTGACATTGTGAGGTTTAATATTATTATGATTTTTAAAAAATGTTTTGGTCCTCAGATCTTTATTTCTTTGTAGGCAAATTTAACCAGATTTATGTCTTTAAATTATGAAATCACTATTGTGAGCCTTTGCTTTGTCTAGTTACATTTAACCAGATTTATTGTTCTTTTAACCTATGCCTTGTGGGGCTTGAGCCTCAAACTAAAATTACTTCAAATGGATGTCTTGTCGTGCTGTTTTAAAGCAGGCTATAAACTGGAGAGGATAGTATTCAGTTGAGAATTAAGTCTGGGTTCATGACTGTTGGACACTTTCCCTCTATTAACCTTGGCTTTGTGCTCTGTAAAATGTGGAGGTCGGAAGTTTCCATCCTCCCTTCCATCCATCCATCCAGCCAGCCAGCCTTCTGTTGACTCCTTACTTTGTCCATTTTTACACTCATCCTCACTGGCCTAGGTCCTGGGAACCATGAACGGTAAAATCCTTGTCCTCATTATTCACTGGGAGTAGAAACAAACAGTCAATGGTGACATGAGGAAGGGGCTGTGATAGAAGACCCCAGTGTGGATGCAGGAGGCTTGCAGTGCAGCTCCACCAAGAAGAGCTTATGGGCAGTGAAGGGGAAATGGTTGCAGGGGAGGAGTCCTGGACTGAGTCTCGAGGAGGAAGAGGAACAGGGGGAGAAGGAGGAGTTATTCTGAAAGGTGATTGGGTGGATGGGGTGAGTGTCATAGGGAAAGCATTGGGGTAGATGTAGGTCTGTAACAACAGAGGGGCACTCAGGGGCCGTTGTAGATTATCTTAGGAGGGCAGGGGAGAATGGCTGGGCACAGACAGAAAAGGCCTCTCAAGTCCCTGGGTGGCTGCCTGACCCTGGAGACCACAGATGGCCATAGAAGATTTCTAAGCAAGGACTCTATGTGACCCAATTTTCTCTTTAGGTAAAGAGGGTGGTCGTCTTCATAAAAGTTGTGAAGTGTCTCCAGTGAAGTGTGTCCTAACGAATCCTTGTGGTCACCGTGACCACATTATTAATCCTGTCACTGGGGAGCAGAGGCAGGCAGATCTCTGAAAACTTTGGGGATAGCCTGGTCTAGAGTGAATCACTGGGCCAGCCAGGGATACCTAGTGAGACCCTCTTTACAATAACAATAATAATAGCAACAACAATACAGTGAATACTTCCTTGGAACCAATGTTAAAAATTAAACATAGTGAAGCTGGAGAGACGGCTCAGAGGTTGAGAAGGCCATATAGTGCTCTTCCAGAAGACCGGAATTAGATTCTCAGTTCCCACCTCAGGCAGCTCACATGACCTGTAACTCCAGCTCCAGGGTGCTGTGACACCTCTGGCCTTATGCATCCACATCCACACACATAATTAGAATAATAATCAAAATAAACATTTCAAAAACTTGAACATACCGCTGTAATTAAAATGGACCTCTTGCAAGTGAGTCTCTGCCTCCTCTCAGCCTGGGCATCCGAGGCCACCCGTGGGTGTGGTCAGTGGAACAGAATCTCCAAAGGGCACTTGAGCAGCAGCCAATGAAACTGTAAGTAAACAGACCCTTGTCACCCACAAATCCCTGTCATCTGTACAGTGGGATGGCCTGTACCCATAAGCAGAGGAGGCGAGGATGAAGGAATCTGTAGCAAATTGGTCTGGAAAGTCACATAAGCCTCCCTTTCCATCACCAGAAAAGCGACCTTGTCCATTGCAGCTCATGCACCTGTGGTAGGAGGGGGGCCCAGCTTCAACAAGGATTAATCAGAAAATGATGATGTTGGGGGGAGAGAGGAAAAAGAAGCAGGGACGGACGAAGGCAGCCTGCCAGTGTTTGTGTGAGGGTTGGAGTCATCTGTGGTGGCCCTGCACTCTGTTAAAGACAAGGCTTGCATAGTAAATGCAAACAGAGGCACGGGAGGGAATGGTGACATGGAGTCCCCAGGGCCTGGGCTGAGGAAGTGGACTGGAGAGGGTCAGCAAAGCTGTCGGTGGCTCTTAAGAGGAGTGCAGGGCACGTGCTGTTTCTGCCTGCTATCCTTTAGTTTCTAATTTTTCACACTGGGACTAGAATGGAGAGCAGATCTTGAGGGCCTTGTGCCTGTTGGACAAGTGTGGATCCAGGGAGTTTTAATCCCTTCTCCTTTCTTCTCTCTCTCTTGCCTCTCCTTTGGTTTTTTGAGACAGGGTGTCTCTGTGTAGCCCTGGCTATCCTGGAACTTTCTCTGTAGACCAGGCTAGCCTCAAACTCAGAGATACATCTGCCTCTGCCTTCTGAGTTCTGGCACTAAAGGTGTGGGTCACCAGGCATAGCCACCCAATCCTTTCTTCTGTTTAGTTTTGAAACCTGGCCTTATTACCCAGGATGGGTTTGAACTCACAACATATCCACAGCAGACATCAAACTTGCCATCTTCCACCTCAGTCTCCTGTGTAACTGGAATTATAGGCCTGCATCACCAGACTCAGCTAAAAAAATTTGAAATGAAATAACATTTAACCCTCAAACTTCCAAATTATCATTTGAAATCATAACCAATATGAGAATCGTTAATTAGCTATGTTACACTGTTTTTTCCCCCCAAATTGAGTCTTTGATATCCAGTTTGCCTTTAGCACAGCATGTTTCAAAGGGAAGACCTGCGATCCAAGTGTTCAATGGCTACTTTTAGCTAGTGGTTCCCATGCCAGAAAAGGAGGAGTTAGCAACACAGCTTAGGTGGAGCTTGTATCCTTTCCAAACCTGAAAGTCCATGACAGTGATGGGAAGGGCAGAGGTGAAGGGTCACCACCACTTACTGCTCTCCAGCCCTGTGCCAGCATCTCACACTGTGTCGTTTCATCACCTCAGCTATCCTGCGTGATGACATGTGTTTTTCTTTTTAAAAGTTCACTTGTGTATATGAACACATGGACATATGCGGTAAGTGTCTGTGTATGTGTGTGTGTGTGTGTGTGTGAGAGAGAGAGAGAGAGAGAGAGAGAGAGAGACAGACAGAGACAGAGACAGAGACAGAGACAGAGACAGAGACAGAGACAGAGGGGGGAAAGGGGGGAAAGGGGAGAGAGAGAGAGAGAGAGACAGAGACAGAGAGAGAGACAGAGAGAGAGACAGAGAGACAGAGACAGAGACAGAGAAAGAGACAGAGACAGAGGGGGGAAAGGGGGGAAAGGGGAGAGAGAGAGAGACAGAGACAGAGAGAGAGACAGAGAGAGACAGAGAGACAGAGACAGAGACAGAGAAAGAGACAGAGACAGAGGGGGGAAAGGGGGGAAAGGGGAGAGAGAGAGAGAGAGAGAGAGACTCAGAGGCCAGAAGTCAAGGTTGAGTGGCTTCCTTCTTCTCTCACTGAATCTGGAGCTCACAGATTCAGTCTGTCTGGACCGGCTGGCCAGCTGGTGGCAAGCTCTAAGCACTCTCTTGCCTCTGCTTGCCTTGCACTGGGAGCACCATTACAGCCATGTTTTTATGTGGAGGCTGAGATCCAAGTTCAGGTCCTCAGATTTTCATGGTAAACACTACTGACTGAGCCAACTCCTCAGCTCGTGTGTCCCCCACTGTGATTAAATATACATAGCATTTGTCATTCTGACCTTTGGATGAGTCTCCATATTACTCTTTATATTCTTCTATATAACCAAAATATGTTATGGCTTAACCACACACACGCACACACACACAGAGACATACGCACACACATACGTAGACATATACACACAGATACAAATACACACAGACACACACAGAGGCGCACATACTGTCAGGCACACATGTCTAGCTGCTGACTATGTGACTGTGGCCCTTACCTCGGGGTCCTGTTGGTGTTCGGGATCTGCCTTCAGCTTAGTTTCATCCAGGACTCTTGTGGCAACCCCCCTTCTCATCAAACTCCGATATCAAGTCAACTGGAAGTCAGGCTAGCTGTGGTTCACAGATCTCCCCGTCACTGACTGTGTATCCTCAGGCCAGGATTTCACGCCCTAAGCCTCAGTTCTTCATCCATAAAATGGGTTAGGAGCAGTTGATTTCCAGGGCTGATGCAAGGACGAAGGAATACAAAAGATGAAAAAACAGCAGTGACCGCTCTGCACAAGGAGTTCAAGGATCCAGTCCAGGGAAGTCTTGACTATTGTGTAGATGTAACAGAAAGGATTGTTGTGTCTACTGTTTTTGACTGGAGGCTACATGGATGGTACTCTACTTTACTCTCCTGTTGTGACAAAAAGCAACTTGAGGGGGACAGGGTTTATTTCACCTTACTCTTCCAAAACACTATTTAGCACTGACGGAAGTTGGAACAGAAACTCAAGGCAGGAGCTTGAAGCAGAAACCACAGAGGAACACTGCTAAATGCTCCCTAACCTCCGCTCAGCTAGCTTTCTTACATAGTCTAGGACCCCCTGCCTTGAGTTGACAAACCCCACAGTGAATTGCTGCCCTCTACACAAATTGGCCATCAAGAAACTGTTCCCCCAGAGTGCAGTTATAGAGAATGCTTCAATTGAGACTCCCTCAGATAATTCTGGGCTGTGTCAAGTTGACAGTTGACGCTAACTAGGGAAGACAGTCTTGATCATTCATGTGGGTTTTCCTTTGGCTTCCTCATGAGATAGAGAGAGAATCCTAGCCATGGACTAGGGGCCTCTGACTGTTAGCTATAGTCCAGCTGGCCACTAGGATATCCGCCCTTCTATCTGTCTGCCACTGCTCCATTCTGAGGCTCATTGTTCTAGGATCTGACTCTGGCCCTGAAGCCATGCCCTCTGGCTCAGTGGCACTGGGTGTGTCCACTCTACCTGAGTCCTGCATTCCTCTCTCGCTCAGTTCTGTCACTTCCGAGGCAGCTCAGGGAAGTGTGTCGGTCACTGGAGCAGCTTGTAGCTTTTGTTCATGGACAGCAGTGGTCTGTCAACCCCGCCAAGCTTGCTCGTGAAGAGCACAGACTCGAGTCAGGGGAGATCTCGTTTTGAATTTTGCATGTTGAATCTTGCTTGCAAATTTGCTAGCTTCTAGCAGCCGTGGTTTTCTCAGGAGTAAACGGAAATAACAGTACCTAACCTTGTGGAGCTCCAGTGAGGATGAAGTAGGTTTAATTACGTGAGCAGTGCCTGGTACAGAGAGAGAGCTGGGATGCAGATGCTGCTGCTGCTGCTGCTGCTGCTGTGCCTGATGATGATGGTGATGACGATGATGATGATGATGAGTGTTTACCACTATGAAGCAAAGCTCAATTGTGCTGGACTCCAGGGAACACCCCCCCCCACTTTGTGCCTGCTTTACCCCTATGCTCTGAGGCACTTAAACAGAAGACCTCATTGTTTGTATTGTTTGTAAAACAAAGCAATCCAGCCCGATTCCACTTGGTTAAGTAATCTCCATTAACTTGGAGATTTCTGGAAACATACTCTAGAAACGATTTGTGTTTTTCCAAACTGTAGATCACCTCGCATTAGTGGGCAGTACGATCAATTAATGAGCCTTCCCAGCATGGTTTTAATTTTTAGAAGAGAAAAACAACAATTAAAGGGGAGGAGAAAGCAGTGGAAGGCCCGGTGAGCTTTCACAGTCACCACGCAGTGCTTTCTAAAATGGTGTTTCTGAGTTACAGCCATGTGTTTTTGTGCCCAGTGTACACCACACAACAGCACTGGGGCTTGCTTCAAAAGTTTGAGAAACTGCCATTCAGAAAGTCTCCTTTGAGTGGATTCCCATGGCGCCCACCTCCTTGTTCCAGCATAGTGGACTCACAGCCTCTCTCCCTCTCTCCCTCCCTGCAGGGTCAGCCTCTCAGGTTCACCTGGACCTCACAGTGCTCATTGGTGTCCCATTACCCTCGTCTGTGTCCTTTACCACCGGCTATGGCGGTTTCCCGGCTTACAGCTTTGGGCCTGGTGCCAACGTTGGCCGCCCAGCCAGGACCCTCATCCCACCGACCTTCTTCAGGGATTTCGCCATTGGTGTGGCGGTGAAGCCCAATAGCGCCCAAGGGGGCGTGCTCTTCGCTATTACCGATGCTTTCCAGAAAGTCATCTACCTGGGCCTGCGGCTTTCAAGTGTGGAGGATGGGCGCCAGCGGGTTATCCTCTACTACACGGAACCAGGCTCCCACGTGTCCCGTGAAGCTGCGGTTTTCTCCGTGCCCGTGATGACCAACAGGTGGAATCGTTTTGCTGTGACCGTCCAGGGCGAAGAAGTTGCTCTTTTCATGGACTGTGAGGAACAGAGCCAAGTCCGTTTCCAGCGATCGTCCTGGCCTTTGACCTTTGAGCCCAGTGCCGGGATCTTTGTGGGCAATGCTGGAGCTATGGGGCTGGAGAGATTTACGGTGAGTTTCAGTCCACTCCCCACAGACCAGGGAAGTTTGGACACGAACTCCCACACACTAAGGAGGAGCAATGATCATTATTATTTTACTCTCATGCTCTCAAAAGGCACGCACACCATGTGGGAAGGACTCTAGGCCTGGAAGCCAGTGATCCCAGTACTCTGCAATAAACTAGGGCTGCAGTGTTAGGCAGTAGTGTATGCCCGGGTCTGTTGTGCTGGCTGAATGTGGACACAAAAGCCCCTATCCGGAGGCTGCGCTTTTTGGCCCATCCTGTAATCTCAGCACTCAGGAGAGTGAAGCAGGAGGATCACAAATTCGAGGCTGGCCTGGGCTACCTAGTAAATTATAGGCCTGTCTGGGAAAATAGTCCGAACTGCTTTATTCACTGAAAGCCATGACTGAAAGAGTCAAGCCTGCTAGTCTCAAGTGACTTAATTTCCACATGTGGATGGTAGTTGTGTTTGTTTCTGTAATGCTGGACAAATCTGAACAATCGCATTGAGGAATCACTTCTCTGTCCTCTTTTAAACAGTATGTCCTAAAACTAACAAACCGAAGACTGACTTGACTTACCAAGGTGCATTCTGGAGAAAATATCCATTATCAGAGGCCCTCGGGTGACTCAGATATACTAGGGAAGGCAAGAGGCCTGGCTCAGACCTGCAATTTCAGCACTCACGTTTCTGAGAGTCATGAGTTCTAAGCCAGCCTGAGCTACAGGGTGAGTGCCAGGTTAGCCTACAGACTGAGAGATCCCACCTCAAAATCTTAGCAATCCAGAATCAGGCAGATCTCCGTGAGTTCAAGGCCAATGTGGTCCACTTAGTGAGTTTCAGGACAGCCAGAGCTACAAAATGAGAACATGTCTCCAAAAATAAAATTTTTTAAAAATTAAAAAATAGAATTAAAGAAAGAAAGAAAGAAAGAAAGAAAGAAAGGAAAAGAAAGAAAGAAAGAAAGAAAGAAAGAAAGAAAGAAAGAAAGGAAGAAAGGAAGGAAGGAAGAAAAAGAAACTCAACCCCGACAACCAACCAACCAAAAGGAAATGAAGAAGTCACCACTAGAGGGCAGAAATTGAATCTATTTGTAGCTCAGTGGGGACGCTGAGGCTGTGTGTACATGCTACACGTGTGTGCGCTACACATGTGCGCATGCTGCCGTCGGTGTCTTTTGAAGAGTGAGCTCCAGATCTGGGGAGTGGGGTTGGGAGGCCACTGGCCGCTCACCACATCACAACAAAGTCTAGCAAGGAAGTTTTGATCTTTGGGGGCAGAGGGAGACATGTTTCAGGGCCTGCTGCTGACCCTCAGAGGCCCTGGAGATGCTAGGAAGCTGTTGTGGCTGTCCATATTCTGAGCATATGCTAAGGGGGTCCATATTCTTTGAGAGCAAACAAGGAGAGTCCCTTGCCTGGAGAGCTGGAGGGGAGGGTTGCAGCAGTCCTGGCACCTCCGTAGACAGCACAGTCCCAGGCTGGTTCTTTGCAATGTCCTCGCTCGCCGGGACACTCCTGTCCTCCGTGGGCATTACCATGTACACCTGTAACCCATGACTCTGGTTTCTCTCTTCCTCAGGGTTCCATACAACAGCTTACCATCTATTCAGACCCCAGGACCCCTGAGGAGCTGTGTGAAGCACAAGAGTCCTCGGTGAGTCTCTGCGTTCTCCCCCCGCCCCACCCCCATCTCACCCAGGGCTCTGTGCCTCCATCCCCCAGTCAGCCAGGGGAAGGCTGGATGCCCATGCAATTCTTCTCCCTCAGCGTCATGCCGCCGCCGTCTAAAGCCTCTCATCATGGCCAGCACTGCCCCAAGTCCTATTTTGGGCTTTTGGCTTTCTTTCACTTTTTAAAGCTCTTCAGCCATCTCCTTGGAGTGGGGGCTGTGTGTCTTATAAGGTGTTCCTCGGGCTGTGGCAGTCAATGGCCTGGTTTCCAGCCTTCCTGCCAAGAAGGGTGTCAGGATTCTAAAATCAGAGCTAAAATGCTAAGATATTCTGGGTGTAAAGTCCTATAAAAATGAACCTAAATTTAGGTTCATTTTATGCTTGGCAAGTGAATCGATTCCTAAGCTGGGGGTGGGGTGGGGGCCAGGGAGGAAAGATGTCTCCTTCCTTCCTTCCTTCCCTCCAGGATTTACTGGTAGTGACAGCCCCTTGTAGGCTGGGGATAAAGGGCTATACTTCAGGGGCCGTCCCCTCCTCCAACCTATGACTTAGAGACACAACTCAGTGGAGAGAGTCTTAGACCTAGCTCAGCAGGTCAGGGAACAGAGGGGCAGGAGGAGGAGCTGGAAGCCAGGGAGGGAGAGGCCCTGTCTGAGGGTTCTTCCAGGCAGACAGGAGCATCATGCCAAAGCCAGATGCAGGCCGGGTGGCGAATCCTGTGACTGTTGCTCTTTAAGTGATGTCAGCTTCTGAACACATTAGAAGTTGGTTTCACTAATTTAGTGTTTAAAAAAAAATTCTGCACACCAGAGGTAGCATTTATGCCTGTTTGAATTTCTAGACTCCTGAGCCAGTGCCATTCAAGAGAGCTGGGAGATAGGATGAGGAAGTTGTCAAATATTTGTCTCTGCTCTGCATTCAAGTTGAAGTATAAATAACCCAGAGGTCCCAGAACAGAGGAACCTCTGCAGACAAAGCACTGGCTCCTGGGCAGACACAGGGGCTGGCTGTGAAGGTTAGGTGACAGCAGGAAGACACCTTGGATGAGTGCTCCCTGAATGGGTTCCAGGGAGCATCTTGCACAAACCAGGAGCAAAGGGAGCCTGCACATGGTCAGAAGGTGAAGTAACGAATTGTAGCAATAGCAGTGTGGATGGAAATAGAAAAACCAACAACGCACTCTGCCTTTCCCACCGTGTCTCTGATCTCATGTTTGCATACATGTATACACACAGAAAGGCACAAACACCACACATACATGTATTCACATGTACATTCGTGTATGCATGCATACCACACAAACATGTATATATGTGTACACATGTCTTCATACACATATATGTATGTGGATGTATATGTGCACACACACATGCATGCATACCACACACAGATGCACCTCCACAGATGCAGTCAAACAGATGCACATATATGCATGTAAGTGCACATATACACATACATGCAAATGTACACACATGCACATACAGCTCCTCTGCAGGAGTCTGCTTGTCAGTCTCTGACCTTCTCAAGTACCATAATCCAGTGTAACCTGCTCTCATGCCTCATGTGTGTTGTGACTTATCTCCTCACAGGCGTCTGGAGAAGCCAGTGGGTTTCAGGAGATGGATGAAGTCGCTGAAATCATGGAAGCTGTCACCTACACACAAGCCCCGGTGAGCATGCATGCTGCCCCCATGAGTGAGTTGTGTGTCTCAGGCTGTTGTCAGATCGGTGAGGTTAAGTACCTCTGGGGGAGTCAGGAGGGCCCTTTGCTACCTCACACCCACACCCAAGCAAGCTGCCAATGTCCCAGGGTCACCTGCATGCATGACTATGAAAGACATGCCAAGGCAAATGAGCTTTGTGGCCTTGGAGAATTGACTCAAACCCACTGAACTTCAATTCTCTTCTACCGAGTGATGATAGCGTATAGGGTCATTGGAGAGGTAGACAAGGCAGTCAGGAGAGAGCCTCAGAAAGTCCCCGGCATGAGGGAAATAACCCTGAATGATACTGAGTGTTGTGTTGAACCCATGGCAAAGCAGCCCCCACCTCATCCCAGCATCCACATTTCTCCCTCCTGGGACTGAGTTCTGCAGAGAAGAGAAAGGGGTTTCCAAAGCCTTGAGTCAGACCATGGAGTTGCAAGGATCTCCCATCTTTTGATAATAGCAAGGAGCGTCTGAGCTGCAAGCAAAGACAGCTCCCAGGCTGGGCGCAGCACTCAGTGAAAGCTTCTGATAGAGAGCAGGGAAACAGAAGTAAGGCAGGGACTGTACAGTATAGACCTCAGGCAGCAGGGATGTGGGTGTGGCAGGTAAGAACCATAGTCTGCTAACGCTAGAAAGACTTAGACAGATGTCTATACCAGAAAGGGAACCTGGGCAAACTGAGAGCACAGGTCTCCTGATATCTACCCAACCAAGGGTGGTCTGGGTGGGATTGTGGCACTGCACCCCCAAGACCTTGGCCAATCTTGGCTGAGATGGGGAAGCTGAGGATCCAGGAGTCTGTGCACTGCTTGGGGGCAGTATTGGAGTCCTGTGTGTCCATTAGGCTTAGCCACCCATGGGCACATCCTGGCACAGGTCAGTGGGCCACATGCTCAGGGCTCAAAGCATGACGTTGCTTTGTATAGACAAGTTCATAACCTAGAGAGAGGCTAACTCAGAATACTAACAACCTGGCGGTTCCTAGAGTGACCAGAAAGTGCAGTAGGGTCTGAGAGGTGAGAGGGTCACAGGGGTGAGAATGGGGCACGGATTTGGGAGGGGAACGTGGAGACAGCCATCTTAGGACAAGCATAGAGGGCGACCAGGAGAGGAAGAGAGCTCACGGTTCTGTGGATACGATGTCTTCCTTGCACCCTGCATGGAAGGTGATCCACCATGACACCAGTGCTTCAGATATAGGGACTGATGTGGGGAGCAGGGGACAGCAGCAACCTGGAAAGGGTGTGACATTGATCTCTGAAGACCTGGAGAAGTGATGGAAAGAGAAATGGCTAGTGGCGTGGTGCACTTGGGTCTCTGAGGCAGCCCGTTCTTTTCTTTCTCCAGTTCTTAGAAACTTGGGAGAAGGGCTGTACTCAGAGACCTACCCACAGTAGGTCCTAGCCCTGTTGTTCCTGGCTACTGGCCTTCAGCAGGAGACCTAATGTCTCTAAGATAGCTTCCCCCATTAGTCCAGAGCATGCCTGCTCCGTGGATTGGTCTGAGAGGTGGACAAACCACATGGTCCAAACACTCAAGTAGACCTCGATACACAGCAGTGGTGGGTAAAGGCTTGTGGTGGTCACTGCAAACTAGCTGGTGAAGATTTCAAGAAGCCAAGGAGCTCAGGGCCAGACTCAATGCAGTTGGTTCCCTGTTCTTTTGGAATCCCCTCCACACTGGCTTGCTGGTGTCTTGTTGTGCAAACCCTCTATGGCTGTCCTCTGCTTAAGAGAACTCCCCTAGACCCACCCTGTTGGTCCCAAAGCTGCTGGTTCCCAACACCCACATGGCAGACACCATCCTCAGGATTCTTCTGTCCCTCTACATTCGTTCCTCCACCTACACATGCTCACCCTCCAGAGGGCGCTGCTGAGTTCAGATTCATGTCAGAGAGGGCTTCTGTGGTCTGTTCTATAGGAGAGGGCGTGGAACAGCAGTGTTGTTGAGGCCACATGGCCTGAAGGTGACAGAGCCACATCTTGGGCCACACCCTCACTCTACCTTAAAGGGCATCGTGGCTCTTTTTTGGCACAGGGAATTTCCCTCTTGGTCTCAGACAGCCCTTCCTTTCTCTGTCTGGCTTCTTTCTTGGTCAGAATCTCACTTCTCCATTTCAGCCTTTGTAGCTTGCTACCCTCCGGGACATGGACTCTAACTGACAAACAGAGCCAGAGACAGCCTGTCCAGCCCTCCCTGCTCGTCCTGTTTAGGGTCGGCACCTCTGCTGCCCCATGCCTTTCTCTCCTGCCGAGCCAGCTCCTGTTCATGTGCCTTTGCATATCTGAAAAAAAAAAAAGTACCTTCTGCTGAGTTAGAATTAACTTCTGTTTCTCAGCTCTGGCTGTACACATGAATCACCTGTACCCAAATGTGTGTGGAACCGACAGAGATCTTTACTAAAGAAGCCCCAGGGCTGCTTCCCTGGGGTGTTCAGCGTGTCTGAGCAAAGCAAGAATCTACACTGGCAGAGAGCTCTGAGGGTGATTCCCAGACACAGCCAGGACCTCTTCCAGCCACACCTAAGGGCTCTCGGCTTCCCAGACATACCATCTGGGACTTCCAATTCCGACAGCTCTGTGCAGTTCTGCTTGCCTGGAACCCCCACTCCACCCGCCCTTCCTTCCTTCCTTCTGGCAAATTCTTATCCACCTCAGGATCCAGGCCAAATCCTCTCCCATGAGGCCACTTGCTTCCATGCCCCTGTTTCCAGCTTGGCTCTTGCTTCTGCTGTCCTGTGTGCTCTGTGATAACAGCCTGTGAGGCTGTTCTGTGCCCCAGGGCTCAGCCCACAGCCGGGCACATAGTGGATCCACAGGAACCTACCTGTGAGTGAGCACATCCGATTGTGACTGTGAGGGTGGGCAAAAGCAAAGCAAAGCCACACAAACACACCTCCACAATAACTTGAAAAGGCACGGAAGTCTTCAGACTAGATCTGCCTACACTGTCACAGCCCACACTTGGTTCCTCGCCCGTATTCCTTCTGCAGCCAAGAGCCGTGTGTTTGAGATGAGGCACCTCACTTTCTCCACAGAGTGGGATGCCTGGAATCTCACCTTTCCCCAAAGCAGGGCCCAGGCGGCCATGGCTGCCTGCCTAAGATTCAGTTAGACTTTGGCTGAAAGGCTAGTCAATGACTCTTCCTGAGATCTCCTTGAGTAACAATAGCTCACCCTGTTTCAGGCTTGTCTCCCTGCTTTCCTCAGCCTTGTCTGCTCCTGAGGCCCATGTGTCTTACAACGTATCCTTGCTTCCAGCCATTGGCATCCGTGGAGGCCAGTCCCGGCTGGGTTTTACTGCTTTTCCTAGGGTGCTCACTCTTTCAGCACCCCTGCCTAGCTCCTGCTGTTTGGGTTTTTTCAGTGCCTGACTAAAGGCTCCTGGGCTGGTCTTCAGTATCCCTAGTCTACACCCTTTGAGCCGCTCCCTCCCTCACCACTGACCTGGTTCCTTTTATCGGATTTATTTTTATTTTATGTGTATGAGTCTTTTGCCTACCTTCATGTTTGTGCATCATATGTGTGCAGTGCCCACAGAGGCCAGAAGAGGGCACCAGCTCCCCTGGAGTAAGAACCAGTTGCACAATACCAAACAGGTGCTGGGAATTGAACCTGGGTCCTCTGGAAGAGCAGCCAGTACTCTTAACCTCTGAGCCATCTCTTCATCTTCTGTGGAATATTTTTTATTGTCCCCATTGTACAGAGGAGAAAGCTTAGGCCTGGCGAGGCAGTATGATTTGTCCAAAAATAGGTCAGTCAACTAAATAGAAAGCAGACATCCCACCCATGTCTCACAGTAAGGACTGAACTATGAACTCTGAAGTCACAGGGCTCCTCCTAACAGTCCTCCCTGTTATGATGGGCTGAACATTCACTATTTACCCAGTGGAGTCTGACATCAAGAGTTGTGCCTGATCTTGTTAGGATGTTCAAGGAGTGCTGCCGCAGCAAATGAGCCTGAAAACTTAGTGTCTTAACACAGCAGAGATGGGTTTCTTTCCCACACGCTAAGTACAACATTAAACCCTTCCACTCAACCCTCCATCCTTCCCGGTGACCTGCTGGAGCTTAGAAAAATGAAGAGACTGAAGGCTGACAACCCTGGCTTTCACAAACTGCTCCCAGCATCTAGGGTTGATGTCCAGACATTTAGTACCAGCACTGAGTTTCCTGCCTGAATTTCTGAATTGCTTTATTTCCAGCCGTTGGGTTTTGTTTTCCCCTAGTTAGTAAGACTGGTTAAGACATTACCTGGCTTTGGAGAAGCTATACAGATGCAGGTCTTCTGTAGAGGAAGAACATGGACACAGCCATCGCTGTCAGAGCCTTGCCTACCGTTCTGCTCTGGGGCTGGGTTTATCCGGTGTTACAGTGCAGCCTGACTCACTGAGATAACTGCCACACACTCCTGAATCCATCATCTGCTCTGTGCTAGCCTGAGACCCGGGCATCTCGGAAGTGTGGTCTCTGAGCTTAGAAGCCTTACTCTGAGATCAGCAATGTCTCCCTGGGCAGTGAGTGGGATGGAATGACACCCAGCCCATACCTCTTTCTAACCTGGGAGGTACGATGCTACCCAGAGACACGGCCAATGTAGGCATTCGGGATTATTCAGAATTCCAAGGATAAATTATTTTCCCGATTCACCGTTAAGTAAATCCCTTTTTACATAAATTTACTTTTTTAAAAGTAAATTTCATTTCTCTCTTCAGCCTAAAGAATCACACGTTGATCCCATAAGCGTGCCCCCTACTTCATCCTCTCCTGCCGAGGACTCGGAGCTTTCTGGTGAGCCGGTACCAGAAGGAACCCCAGAAACGAACTTGAGCATCATTGGACACAGCAGCCCTGAGCAAGGCAAGTCCTGACACGCACATGTGAGTGGCGGTCTATCACCGAGTGATCGACACGTATTCAACACACAGAGTTCACGTCATCATCCCTTCTCCCTTCAAGGGAAACTGAGTCACAGAGAAATCAGGTAGCCCCTCCAAGACTGTATGGCCCGTTAGCAACAGAGCTGGCACTTGCTCTCCAATGTCTGAGCTTGAAACCCTCTTCAGACTTCCCTCTGCTTTCTCTATAGGAAAGCTTAAAAGAAGCATTGCAGCTAATTGTGTACCTACTGTGTGCCGAGTGTGTACATACTTCTCCAGTTCCACGGTGCCATCTAGTCAGTAGAGCTAGCTGCAATTTTACCAGTGGAAAAAGTCAACCCCTGGAAAAGGCCAGGGAGTGTGTTCACAAGCTCACAGCCCCATCTCCGAATCTCCACTTGTTCTGATTTCTGCTACCTACGTTCTGGATCTCAGAGGATCTGGTCAGCTAACTGATGGCTAGAAACAGGCATGGGTCACCCAGTGGGTAAATGACAACCGAAAGCAAGCCTCAGATCCCTTCCTGCTGCTCCTCTGCTTCTGCCCCCCCCCCCCCCCGCCGCCACTGCAGTGCACAAGCAAAAGCCCAGAGAACATCTGTGACTCCCCCTAAGCAGCAGACTGACATGCACCCGTGGCCTGAGGATACCGTTTCGTGTAGCCCTAGCTGCAGCAAAGGCCAGAGCTCTGAGATGTAGAGGCAAGGTGATTTCCAGCAGCACTGTTCATCCAAATTGCCTGTAGCAAGGATTTGTTAAGCAAACACAATGTCCTGTATCCACGTGATGGGGATGAGCTGATGAGTTAAAGACATGCTGTGGAGCCTTCACCATAAGAGTGGATTTCAAAACTACTAAAGCCAACGCTATGAGCACATGTTATTCGCATGTTTGGGGGATGCATTAGCCATTTGGTACAACATCCAGTGTGGGGTAGGACTGCAGGTGGTTTTGATTCTCGCTGTTTAACTTCTGTGTTTCAAAACATCTTTTACGGTAGTAGTGTTCTTGATCTCTTTGCTTCTGCCATTGGCTAATGAGAGTTATTTTAACAACGGAACTTGGGGAGTCTATGGGTAAGACACCAAGAGGACTAGACAGGGAAATTATAAATAATTTAATAATGTTACAATGAAACTAAGGAGTCTTGAAGATGTGGCAGTAGGAAGCCGGGAGGGCAGAAGGAATGCCAGCCAGCTTTGAGAGAAGCCCTCCGCGGTTGCCTATTTGCATTGGGGCATGGCTGAGATTGCAACCTTTCTTAATTCTCGTTGGTGAATTGTAACCATCCATGCTTCCTGGTGAATGAGAGGGTAGGCTGCACTGTGGTTTCCATGCTCCTAGCAACACAGAAACATCATCAGGCATGGATACTGTTGTGTTGGTCTGAGTAGGGCAATAGGCAGGGTGGCTTTTCCAGTCTGAGAAGGCAAGATCTAAATGGAGGCCGAGACTTCCACCTGAGAAGAGCCTCTCACCGATACCCAGTAACAGCTTTGCTCCTCATCTAGCTGACAGACGGCCAGAGGGAAACCCAGAGCTAGCCCAAGTGCTCCTTTTCTTGGTGAGTTAACAGCCCGGATGGTGGAGAGAAGGAAGCCTGTAGCCCAAGTACCATCTGCCTGGCTCTCTGATAATTGAGGCTTTCTGACAGTGTCTGCCCCAGCTCCAGCCAGGGTAGCTGCTTGTATAGCACCCCCTGGTGGTCAGAGCAGGGAGGATCCAAGCACAGGCCAATGCGGGACAGAACACTCCTGGAGTTCTCAGTGGTCACACAGGGGCTGCTGAAGATGTGAGGGGACATGTGAATGCTACACGTATGAAGAAAGTCTTGCATGGAGACAAGCTTGTCTGTCTTACCAGCTGCTCCCAGTCACTACTTTTGCTGTGATTTTGCTCCTCTGCAGAAGGGTAATCAGGATAAGACAGATTTGGTAGCACAGGCCTGTAATCCCAGCCAATTAGGAGACGACAACAGGAATATATCATAAGTTCAAGGCCAGTCTAGGCAACTTAGTGAAACCCTTTCTCAAAATAAAACACCCGCACCCGCACACGCACACGCACAAAGAGGGCCAGAGATACAGCGTAGTAATAGAGTACTTCTTAGCTTGCAGGACATCCAATGCTAAGTCTTTAACACTACTACTAATACTAGTAATTAATAATAATTATTATTACTATTTTAAAGTTGTGATTAGAGCAAGATACCTGCCTTGGAGTGTTATCAAGGAAGCTGAGAATGAGGAAATCTGGTCTGGCAGGAGGTTGGTGGCACAGCGAATAGCCATTCAGAGCCCTCTCCACAAATGTGTATTCAGTCTTCATAGGGTTGTAGGAACAGCGGTGAGACCGACGACGAAATGATAATCTCTTCTCTTTCCACTCCTGTAATCTGGAAGAAGCCAACATTCAGCACTGTGATTTAGCGGTATATGCACATAATTATTTAAACACCTACACAAACAATATGTGTGCTAGGTAATATTTACTACATAGCATACATATGTAATAGAATAATCACACAGAATGATAGAAAACACGTGCACGCATAGGTAGTCACCTTTCTCTTCCGTGAGTATAGAACTCCAATGCTAATGAGTATTTGTGAGTGACTTGCTATGTGCCTGGCACTGTCCAGTACACTTTCCTCAAATCATCTCGGTCGGATAATACAGAGTCATCAGAATAGTTTCTACCCTCCGAGGTAGGAATCATGATCCCCACTCATAGATGGAGGAACTTGGGACACAGGTTAAGTATCTGCCCCACGTCACATTCTGGGGCATGGCAAAGCATGATTTCAGGCAGCAAGAGGTGCCAGCACGCATGATGGAAGCCACCAGGCCCTAGGTCCTTGTCCCGTTCTCTAGGCTGCCTCTTCCCTCCTGGTCCTCTATCTCGGAGTCATTGACATCTTCCCAAGTTACTATGTACAAAGTTGCCGTGTTCTCTTCCGAGACTGCAAAGCATAGTTATTGACATCACAATTTCTGCTCCCTGTAGGGTCTGGTGAGATCCTGAATGATACGCTGGAGGTCCATGCGATGGATGGGGACCCTGGTACTGATGATGGTTCAGGGGATGGAGCCTTGTTGAACGTCACTGATGGTCAGGTGAGTGAATGAGTGGTAAACTTTATTCGATAGCCTAACGGGGGGGGGGTGTTCATGGAGAGGTCTTAGTTGAATGTCACCAGGACTGATGTCCTGTGGTATGGAAAGAGCACAGTGGTCAAGCTCCAGGGACACACCAGCGAGGGTGGAGGAGAAACCACCCCAGCTTGTCTTCACCCATGATTGGCGATAAATACAAATGTAGCATGCTCATGATGTATGGGATCCTTATGAAGACCGCAGGACAGGACAGGGTCAACTGCAGGCTTGCCCACGCCCTCCTTAGCAATTGTCTTTCATCTTTACAAAGCCAGTTTGAGAAATGGCTTGATCTGATAGGGGCAGAGCACCATCTTCTCAACTCCAGCATTTGTGTACACACACACATGATTTGTGTACACTCACGCATGAAGGCCTGAGTGTGGATACTCAGCCCATGAAAGAGCTGGTGGCAGTGACGGGTCTGTTACCCCAGTATGAGTGCCAGGGAGTCAGGTAAAAGGATCCTAGACGCTTGGTAGCCATTCAGCCTCCTAGAACTGGTAAGCTCCAGAGTTAGCAAGAGACGCTGTCTCAAAAATAAGGCGGAGAGCCATGGGTGAAGACTCCCATGCGCTCATACATACATGAACATGACCATATACACATGTGCACTCAGACCTAATTCACCCCACATGAAACCCTAGAAAACAAAAATAACATGCCATCCCCACATCCTATGTAAACCACTATATAGACCAGGCTACTGTCTTCAACCTCACAGAAATTTGCCTGTCTCTATCTCCTGTGTGCAGGGGTTAAATGTGTGCACCATCGTTCCTGGCAAATATGTGGCATTTTATGACACCGGCAGCTACAGCTGTTCCATTTCCCCATTTGTTCTGAGACCTTGTAGACATCTTTTCTTTTCCCAGAGGAAACTAAATGACAGAGAAAGAGAGAAAGGCAGGTTAGCACTGGCGTGCACTGGGGACAGAGTCCTGCCTGCACATAGCTGAAACCACAAGAGCAATGTCATTATACTTATGTCTGGATAGATGTACAGGAGTGGTCACAGGAGGTCTGTGTGTCTAAACAGTGTCCAGAGCTGGAGCCAGCTGACTCAGGAATCAGTGACCTATGGTCACCCAGTGTGTAAACAGACGTTGGCATGAAATGTGAGACATCAATGTCTCGGAGATGTCCTCTGTCCCCTGGATTTTGCAAGTCTGGGACTGGTCTGAGACTTCTGTGGTGAAGTCACAAATGTGGAGGTTCCTAAGGTCAGGGAGCTGCAGGGATGTCAGCTGGCAGGGTGTATGTAGGTGGAAGACCCAGGTACTCAGTTCTCTCCAGCCATAGGCTTGTTGATCAGAGCTAAGGGACCAACAGCAGGGTCTCTCACCATGTCCTGTTTTCAGGGGTTATCAGCAACAGCAACTGGGGAGGCCAGTGTGCCTGTCACCACTGTCCTGGAAGCAGAGAATGGCAGTATGCCCACTGGGAGCCCCACCCTGGCCATGTTTACCCAGAGCATCAGGGAAGTGGACACTCCGGTGAGTAGCTTAAGCATACTTCCCCTGCTAGGGCTTGTTCCTGGTAGAAGCAGGCACTAGCCTCCTGTCTACACAATGCAGAGTAGCAATACTATGGGGCGAATCCAGGTGGGCACGAGCAACTGGCTGCAGGGCATTCACTCACTGGGAGAGGCTTGTAGAGCATTGTGCCACACCAGGCACTGGTCCTGCTAGCCAGGACTGATGGTCAATAGGATAGGCTGAGTTCCCAAGACACAATGATTAAGGGACATAGAAGTCCCCAAAACAACTTGTGAGTATAGAAAAGGGGTTCAGAAAGGTAGAAGGTGAACCTGAGAGTCTGAGGGAAGTATCCAGGCCAATGGCATAGGTAGATGTTATAGGTGAGGGTTAGAGGAGCAAAGACCCAGAGGCCACACAAGAACTGATGAAGTACAGGGTGCCTTTGGGGTCTGCAGGGGAATGGGGGGGACATCCTGATGTCACCTAAAGCTGAGAAGATGGATCTGGAGAGGCCCAGTACATGAAGGCTTCTGCTGGGCAGCCTGACAACCTATAGTGAAGTTGCAGCCATTGAAAGGAGAGGGTGGAGAGATCTTCATAGGATTAGGATTCTAGAACAACTGCTTTGGCCTAAATGGAGAAAGGACAGAGGAGTCTGGCCTGGGTACAGGGGCACAGGTCCAGGCTGAATCCAGGTCCAGGTGAACATGGGTGGCCATGGACATGTCAGATCTTTTTAAAAGTTCCAGTGAGCAAGGGTCTGGAAAGCATCCATTGATTTTGTCAGCGTGTTTCTGAGTGGCAATGGAGAGGGCAATTTGAAATGTGGAGGTTCTCAGCCAGGGGAGCAGGAGGCAGGAAGCAATCAGGTGATTTGGTGGTTGGCAGTTGGGGGTGGTGAGGTCAGAGACTAAGGGCAGTTAGATGTGCCTGTCCTTTGAAAGTGAGCGGGCACAGGACACAGGTACAAGAGAGGCCTTGGCTATCTGTCCCCTAAAGCCACAGGCATGGGTCAAAGTGGTGGTCCACTAGTCTGGACCTTCGGGATATCTTTCCATCCAGGATCCAGAAAATCTAACAACAACAGCATCAGGGGATGGTGAGGTGCCCACCAGCACTGATGGGGACACAGAGGCTGACAGCTCGCCCACTGGAGGGCCAACCCTGAAGCCAAGAGAAGAGGCCACTCTGGTAAGGAGTAAGGCGAGCTGGAATAGCCTTCTTGCAGTGTGTGTCTTACACTCAACAAACTGGGGCAGAGGGGGACACCTCTCTGACCAATGCTAGTTCAGAGGTGGAACTTGCCAGGACTTCTAAGTATACGGCTCAGCCCCTGTAGTCTAGCAGAGTCTGAGAAAAGAGGCAGGTAACCTGTGTGGTTAGAAGAGTAGAGGGGAGTCCTAGGACTGTATGCAGAGCCTTTTGTCCCCACCAGCAGAGGCCAGGGGCCAGGGGTATGCCCTACATGTGAGGGGAAGAGATGATGCTGTTGCTGTGGGTTGGTAGGGTGCAGACAGGCAGGCAGAGCAGGGTGAGGTCAAGGTCATACTGTCTGCAGTGTAGAGAAGGCTGAATATAGGCATCCCAACTGGACAGTGGACCCATCTGTCTCTGTGATGTCCCCATAGAAGCTCTCTACCCATTAGATTCAAACTTGCCTCCTCATGCCACTCCTGGGTTCCCGCCTCATGTGAATGGAGATAGTCTCATTCCAGCTGCTTCACATGAAGTTACCTTCCCTCTTCCTTCTGTCTGATATCCGATGAGAACGGAGTCCTTTTGACTTTTCTACGTAAACCTGTAATTGACTGGTGTGGATCCTGCCTGAGTAATCTTCCCCAGACAGACAGTTATTCACTCACACTCTGTAGTCTCTCACAGAGCCTGGCTGGGTGTTGCCCCTCTTCTTTGAGGCTTTTCTGACCTCGACCTACTGACCCAGATCCTCTGACCTTGACCTACTGACCCAGCTCCTCTGAGACGCCAAGTAGGGTCTGGTCCCTGCCCTTCTTGGCTGCACCTTGGGGCTTCTGTGTGCCAGACCCAAGCCACGGCCTCCTACTTCAAGCTCCTCTCAGTTCCTTCTTGCTCTGCAGTCTTCCCACACTCCTCCTCACTGCAGAGAGACTCTCCCCACCCCTGTCCCTTCATTCATTTGTCCTTCAGAGTTAGCCTAACATGGGCTGTGAAGGCTGCTGGCCTTATCCTTAGAAGACTTCTTCATAATGGACTTGGTAAACAGGCTCCATGTGTAGTGCAGGCCTGGCTCCCTAGCACGTCATGAGCCCGGTGGGGATCAGGTCCAATAGACCTGGCTTCCCGGGTCTGCTTTGCCTCTCTCAAGTGGTGGGTGCTGGACTAATTTGCTGAGTGGATTCGTGAAGGCAGAGGGCAGCTCCAAGCTCCTCCTGTCTGTAACACACGGGAAGGCAGCCTTCTGCTCTGCTGTGTTCTGCTCTTGTATCCACACAGGCTAGTGACAGAATTCCCCAAGGCCACCTGACTGTTACACAGAGGAGTTCAAAGTTCCCTTTCCTCTCTTCTTCCGCTTTCTTCTTTAAAGACATAGTATGTGTCACAGCAGGAGAAAACCAGGAACCAGAGTCCATTTCTACCAAGTCTCAGCTTTAATAGAAGCTGGATAATGGAGGAGCTAGAGAAATTACCCAAGGAGCTAAAGGGAACTGCAACCCTATAGGTGGAACAACAATATGAACTAACCAGTACCCAGGAGCTCTTGTCTTCTGCATATGTATCAAAAGATGGCCTAGTCGGTCATCACTGCAAAGAGAGGCCCATTGGACTTGCAAACTTTATATGCCCCAGTACAGGGGAAAGCCAGGGCCAAAAAGGGGCAGTGGGTGGGTAGGGGATTGGGGGGGTGGGTATGGGGGGGCCTTTGGGATAGCATTGAAAATGTAAACGAGGAAAATACCTAATAAAAAAAACACAAAAAAAAACAAAAAAAAGACATATATCAACAAATCTTGAATAATAATCTATTATTGTCGACACTGAAAAGCCTGTCATTCTCCAATCTGATTTTCACCTTTCAGTGCTACACACAGGTTAATACAGTCACTGCATTAAATCACTATAAAAATGTAAAAAAAAAAAAAAAAAGTAGAAGCTGGAGCTTGGCTAGCAGAGGAAATAGGAGGGCCGTCTGCAGAGGTGATGTACTCCCCAGGACCAGGAGTATGCAAACTAAGCCTGAGATATATAGCACTGAGCAGAGATGGATAGCTAGGTGGGTGGATTCCAGAGGTAGGCTGAGGATGCCCAGGAAGGCGTATTCTGACTCTGAGCCCCAGCAGCTTGTACACTGAAGCACACAGTCCTTGCTCAGTGAGTACAGCAAAGAGGCAGAGGAGTTGCTGAGATCTGATTGTCCCCGTGGTTTCCTTTCTGTAGCATGTGCACAGCCACCGAAGTGGAAGTGGGGGTCATGTGGCATCATCTCATGCCAGCTCTCTTCCAGGGTTCACACGGTGAGGAATGGTTAACCCCAGCTGTGTCCAAAATGCCCCTCAAGGCTTTTGAGGAGGAGGAAGCCAGTGGGACTGCCATCGACAGCCTGGATGTCATCTTCACACCCACGGTGGTCCTTGAGCAAGTCAGCAGGAGACCTACAGACATCCAAGCCACTTTCACGCCCACAGTGGTCCTTGAAGAAACCAGCGGGGCCCCTACAGACACCCAGGACGCTCTCACACCCACAGTGGCCCCTGAGCAAATGTTCACTGCTGTAAGTCCCAGCTAGCATCTTCTCTGATATGTGGGGACAGAACGGTCAGCATTCTGAGCCATTAAGGTCCTCTGCAGAGACACACACAACTTCAGCTCTGTTGTGAGAGCTTGGGAGACTCCAACTGGACAGGGAAAAGAGACAGTGTTTAAAAGGGGCCAGGTTGCTGGCTTTTGTCCCAATCTGCTACATCCTAGTTTTGACTACTCATTTTCCTAGAGGTCAATGTCCCGAAGGTGGGAAGGATTTTAAGGAAGTCACTTCTGTGACTGAGCCAAGTGTGAGGATGTTGGTAGGTAACATGTTTTGACATTGAACAGCCACCATAGAAGTGACACCCCCAAGTCATGCAGCCTCGTGGACTGGGGTCACAATGACCCCTCCTGTGAATATCTTTGACAGGAACCCACAGATGGAGGAGACTTGGTGGCGTCTACAGAGGAAGCTGAAGAGGAGGGATCTGGTAGCATGCCCCCCAGTGGGCCCCCACTCCCCACACCCACAGTGACTCCCAAGAGGCAGGTCACCCTGGTAAGTGTCCTGGGGGATTCCACTCGGCTAGCAGATCTTTCGGTGTGGAGAAAGGCTGCCCCAACCTTCTCAGGGTCAGTTCTCATCTTGGTTTGTAAAGACAGTGTTTGAGGGCCTTTGGCCAGACAAGCCAGGGCAGACTGTAGCTTGGGTAGGAAAAGGCCAAGAGTAAAGACTTTGCTTAGGTTTCCAATTGCCTTTGCAATTGCATCAGGATTAGCAGTGTCACAGGGCATAAACACTGAGTTAGGACTGAGCAGGGTCTGTAGAGGCATGGAGCATAAATGGCATGTGGACCTTCGGGGGCTGGGGGTCTGAGGCTGTGGGCTGCCACTCCGACCTTGAGCTGTCCTTTGGTTCTGCAGGCTGGCTTCTGGTCTGGAGTCAGTTCAGAAGATGTTCAGATCCATCCCTGCACACCCTTATGGTGGCCTGATAGGGATTGTCACTGACTCAGAGACTCGGGCAACTCAGAGTCAGGCTTGTGTGAATCCGGGCGAACTGCTCTTCAGGGGGGAGACAGTTTTCAATGAGAACCTCCTGCTGGTGACACACCTCAGTGTGACACTCTGAAAGCCGCCCCTCAAGGTCCAGTCATGTGACCCCTTCAGCTGCAGTGCTCTGGTGGCCTGTGCTCGGGGACTGCAGAGGTCAGGAGAGCTCTCTGAGAATACTGAATGGCCCTTGCCCAAGAGCGTCTCCCAGTGACTAGCTGGTTACCATTTGCCTTCCTTTCTCAGTGGTTAGAGTTGCCCTCACCAATCAACTGATTTGGGACCTTTGGGTTGTTTGTTTGGTTTGGTTTTATTTTAGTCAGAATATCATCTGTCTAACAAAATTAACAGTAGCCTCTTTATGTTCTCTAATACTTAGGTTGAGTTTTTAATGTCCCTTGTCAGTTTAGTTTGACTCTGAATCCTCTTCATTGTGCACATTATGTTGATACTGTATAAACTGAGGGCATAATTTTTCCATGGTATAGTTAAGGTGTGTGTGTGTAACACACACACACACACACACTCATATGTAATCTATATATATTACATGCTACTAATCCCTCCTAAGACACCAAGTTTTCCAGGAGGGGATATATATATGAAATATATATATATATATATGCATATATATATATATATATATATATATGAATGAGATGAGAGAGACAGAGACAGTCAGAGAGACAGAGAGAGAGAGGGAGAAAGAGAGCAGTAGCCACATGCATTTGGAAGAGTGATGCGTTTGGAAGAGTCCAGAGCAGAGAAATAAAGAAAGAAGTAGACTGTGTATATATAGCCAGCAGATTGGACCTAGGCAGGACTGTCTGTGAGACAGGAGAAAAGAACAGGAAATAGAAAATCGAGAAAACAGAGGGGAGAGAGGGAGAGAAGGGGGGAGAGAGAAGACATTGAGGCTAGCAAGGTTATAAGTGAAGGAGTAGAATTGGGGAGGGGGAAGCTCATGAGCTGGAGAGAATTTGTGGTAGAGGAGAAGGTGAGAAGGAAGTTTGAAATGAGTGTCAGGTACTTGCGCTACTGAGGAGCCATGAGGCCAGCGTGCACTTTGATATGCTAACAAGCACCATAGCTGTAGGTGCCTTCTGTCCAAGGTAAAGGAAATGGTTCCTTTAGTTAGAGGGGAACCAGCTTCACAAGTTCCTTGAGGATGCTGGCTTTTATCTAACCGCCAGAAATTCTCCTACTTAGACAGAGCCTATTTCTGGGTATTTGAGCTGCCTTTTGGAGTTTGAGGAATTGGAGTCTCCTTTGGATCTAATAGATTCATCTTTCAGGGGTCTTTTCATCTCTGTCTCCCACCTTCTTTTTTCTGTTTGCCATTGATTTGGGGGGGGGTGGAGAAACTGGGCCAACCACCCTTGTATCCTTGAGTTTTCTGTTCTGAGAAGTTGGGCTGTTGGGGCCAGTCATACTGGTGGGTTGAGGGTAGGGGTGAGTGGGTGGAGCTTACTGCTTCTGGGAAACTCTGTCCACATATATTAATGACCACAAAACTGCATATTAACAGCCCGAAATTAACCACCACACAATTGCAACCGGGAATTTGGGTTCAAGCATCTTCCTCAATGGAGACAGCCTGATATGTAACAAAGGATTTTTCCCTAGAATGTTAACCTCAATATCTGTCCATAATAGAGGAAACTTGGGACTAATTTAATTAACTAGCCAAAGGAGACTAATTGAATTAAAGTCTATTCAAATCATGGGAACATTAGACATAATTAAAATTATTCTCATTTGTACCCAGTGTTGGAGAACATGCTTAAGGTGCCATGCTAAGTGAAAGAAGATGGCTATAAACTCGAGTGTGCTGTGTGGTCTTAACTGTTTGGAAATACGTACTCTGGAAGGGAACGCTCTCCTTAAATGTTGGCAGTGTTGCTTCAGACTGGTGGGACTGTGGCAGTGTGGTTAGGTTCTTCGTGTGTTTGTTGTTTTTTTGCTGCAGAACTGTCTAAGTTTTTGCAGTAGATTTTTCTTCCACTGGTGTTTGTCTAGTTTTGTAGTGTTGGGGGTTGAATCTAAATCCTTGTACACGCTAGGCCAGCTTCCTACCATGGAGTGACATTCCTAGCCTTTATGACAGAATTTTTAAAGTAATGTTTTAATTGATTTATTTATCTGGCGAGGGTGGCAGCCATATGTACATGAGTGGAAGCCAAAATAGGGCACCAGCTGTCCTCTATCAGACTTTAGCTATTCTCTTGAGGCAAGGTTTCTCTCTGAACCTAAGCCCCCTGCCCCCTTTTCTCAACTAGTCTTGAAGCCAACAAGCTGCGTCAACCCTTCTGTCTCGCCACACTCCTACAAAACAAAAGCAAACAAACAAACAAGCAAGCAAACAAACAAACACTACAGTCATGAGCATGCGAAGGATGCCCAGATTGTTAGCGAGTGCTGGGATCCAAGCTCTCATCCCTGAGATTGTGTAGCAACCAGTTTTATCCGCTGAGACATCTCTCTAACCCTAGATTCTTTGGTAAATCTCTAAGAAGAGAATGAGAGGAAGGAGGTATAAGAGAAGCAGGGAGGGAGAGGAGGAGTGTGGAGAGGGGAAAGAGAAGAAGGAGACACAGGAGGAAGACAATTAGGAAGAGATGGGGTAGGCGAATGAGCAACTGAGCAAAACACAGCACCCTGGCACGCAAGTCGTAAAGGCGGATCATTGCTGAGTGCTTGTCAGGCACCTGCTAGGTGCCCCGGCTTCTGTGTGGAAAGCTTAAGCTCAGCCAAGAGACACCTGCCCTGCCCTGGGACAGTCTCAGAGTCATTTTGAATCACGGAAGCCATGAGGTTCAGGGAGTACAAGACGAGCCTGACTCTGCTGCTCACCTGCAACCAAGTTCTTCACGTCTCTTTGCTTCATGCCGCTCGCAAAGGTCAAGGACCACTGCACGGTTGGGTCCTACCATGACTTGTGAGATTCAGTGAGTTCATGGATAGAGAGTTTGCTGAGCACATCATAACTGCTCAATAGATGAGCTACATGCAATTATGTATCCCATGAAGCTCAGGGAGGGCTATGCTCACATAGTTTCTGGAAAAAGGGATGGAGAGAGAGCATGGTTGTGATTTGAGTATTTGTGCTGTCTACAGCAAGCCACCATTATCAGACATGACCCAGATACTAGTCAGCAAAGCTCACCCATTTTAAAATTAAATCCTTCCATTGGCTGAGTCCTTTGACCTCTAAGGGCCCTGGCTTTCCCTATGGAAAGTCCTGAATCACATGCTTTGTCCCTGGCTTTCCCCTTGAGAGGGGGTTGAAGAAGACGAAGACACAGGGCCTGGGTTTGCCTCTCGGCAGATGGAGGATCTTAGTAGATATGTAGTCTGGGGTGATGGGGGTTACCTGTGGCTCAGCTGCCAGGATGAAGGGGTGCTTAGACAAATGCTGCCCGAGGTCCAGGTAACGGGTTGTCTTCTGGAAGAACTGCTAGGGCAAGCTATTCCAACATCACTGTGACCCAACTGTGATTCCTCGGGACTCCTGCTCTGGCCCCTCTCCATCTCTGCCCTGGGCCTCTGTTTTCATCTTTCTTGGAGAACAGTCTCTAGGGCAGCCAGTGGTCCGTGGGTGAGGTGTCCTCCTTGGTCCATCTCTGCCACTTCAGGGAACTTCCGAGGCAGGGTTCAAAGGGGATTCGGGGAGCCCTAAGAAGAAGCCTCCTGACACCCACACTGGGGGGTCAATGTCCCTCTGCACTGTCCTTTTGTTCGGCTGAACCATTCTTTCATCTTATTTGTCAGGACAGCCATTTCTCTGCAGGCTTTCTGACAGCTGAGAGCTCCTCCTCCCCTCCCTCCCTCCTTCTCCCTTCCTGTCTTCCTCCCCCTCTCTTTCTCCTCCTCACATGGACACTTGTGGCATCCACAGACATTTCCTTAACACCGTTATTCCAGGCTATGGACTAGAGGGGCTCTCTGGAGAAGTCCATGGTTTAAGGATGGGAGGAGTCAAGACCTAGAGAGGCTTTCCGGCCGTGGTAGAATGAGCAGTTCACTGGTTCCAGATGCCAAACCTCTGGCAGGGCCCAAACAAGGGCTGCAGGAATCCTCAGGCAACACCCGGGTTTGTGCAATGTGTCTGCATGTGCAGCTTATCCTACGTGCCCCTTCCAGTGGGATGCGGGAACAAAGGGCCAATGAGCCCCGAGAACCAGCAGGTGTTGGTTGTAGGGGGCAGGGTGACAGGGTATGCCTTGGGCCATCCTTATAAAAGGAAATGCCTTCCTTCAGTTTGTGTTTAAAGATTAAAGGTGGACAGTTTCTACAGAGAGGAAGGGAGCAGTGAGATATGTGTCATTGATCCCGTGGGTCTCTTTAGGATGATGCTGTGGAGGAGGGGCATTCCCTGGACCTCCAGACTCGATGGCTCCTTCAGTCAGACCTCAGGCTTCCACTGTTCTGGAGGCCTGTATAGGGTTCAGTTCCATATTTCATTCATATCATTATATTTTCTGGGCCCCCAATGGAGCAAGAGGGGTACCCCAATTAGTCCCTGGCTCAAGACATGGTTCTTTCTCTGGGCTTACTATCTCTAGGATTGACACCCCAGAAACAAACCATGAATGCCTTCAATGGGTCCCTCTCTGCTTCCCATTTGGCCTCCCAAGTTCCCCAAGCCTAGCTGTGAGGTACTCCCTCCTCTGTCAGATGAAAGCATCAACCTTCAGTGGGGCTTCTTACCTCTAGTGCTACTACCTCTGCCTTGTTTACTGTTCTATTGCTGTAAGGAGGCACCATGACCAATGCAACTTATAAAAAAAGACATCTAATTGGCTGCTTGCTTACAGTTTCAGAGGGCTAGTCTCTTATCATTAAAGGAGCACGGTGGCAGGCATGCAAGCAGGTGCTGGAGAGAAAATGAGAGCTTACATCTATCTGACCCTCAAATTACAGGCCAAGAGAGACTGAGACTGGGCCTGGTGTGGGCTTCTGAAACCTCAAAGCCCACACCAGTGACATGCCTTTTCCAACAAGGCCACACCTCCTAATCCCTCCCAAATGTTTTCACTATTTGGGGACCGAGTATGCAAACATAGGAGCCTATGGAGGCCATTCTCATTTAAACCATCGCAACTCCCTTCTGATGGCCACAGGACAGTGAGTCCTGCCCCTGTGTCTAACCTACAACCCTGATCCTCCTCGGACCTTAGTGAGGTCTTGGCATAGATACATTTGACAATCAATAAAGCTATACCCAAGTCCTTACCTGCAGAATGCTTTCACACTGGAAGATACCTAGGAGCTAAGTCTGGAGATACAACAGAAGGGCTTGAAAGGAAGCTGAGTCCAGGCCACCTCTAGGCTGTACCCCAGGGAGGCTGAGGCAGGACTCAGCTGGAAAGGGGAGTATGGCCAGAAGAGAAGTTGGCCATAGACATTTTAAGGCTATAGAATATGAACACTTGAGGTGGCATAACTGTCTACAGAGACTGGAGGTTGAATCTGCATGTGGGGATTTCTTTTTCTTCAGGTAGGAGTGGAAGCCGAGGGGTCAGGCCCTGTTGGGGGCTTGGATGAGGGCTCAGGCTCTGGAGACATCGTGGGCAATGAGGATCTGCTGAGAGTGAGTATTAAGGATTTGGAGGGCTGATGTTGGGGAACTGGGAGAGAAGATCGTGGGTCAGGCAACAGTGACTGTAGATTGGCCCCTTGGGAACTATTGACTCTTGTGTGTGGCAGTTATCACACACTCCCCTTTACATCATACATGTTTGATATTTACACTGCATTTTCAATACGCATGAGCCTGGATTTGTGTTGAGAATCCCCTTCGCCACCTTCCTCCTTCCCTGGAATCAGTTCCTTTCTCCCTCATAGCAGGTTTGTTCACTGACCTTCACCTCTACCCATGTCTCCCGCCCACCCCTTATTTATGAAAGAATTACCTTGGTTTCTTCTATGTTTGGATCACAGCTCACACTCAGCTTCTAGTGTAAAATCCTGCATAGCCCCCCAGTCTGCTCTTGGCCCATTCTTGGTGCCTATGGCACATCTGGCCTGCCCAAGGCTGGGCTCTGCTAGTCCTCTTTAAATTGCTCACAGGGAAGTGTGGCTGGTTCTAGATGCAGCTGTTGCCCCATCCTTGGCCCCAACCCTCTCTCCAGCCCTTCCTCTGAGCCCTGTGCTACCCCAGCGTGAAGCTCGACTTAGCTGCCCTCTGACCATTACTCATGCCCAGGGCTGGGAAGGTTCTGGGCTCTGTGAATGGGTGGTGTGAAAGCCCAGTAGATCTACCAAGAACATTCTCGGCTGGTAAGATCTGACAGCCCAGCAGGAGGCTAAGGAAACAATCCCCTTTAGTAAGCATTTCAAGATTTGGCCTCATCTTGAAGGCTGTTTGGCTGACCTTATAGTCAATTAGAAAGCTGAATTAGCCAAGGCTCCTCTGGGACTCTAGATAATTGGCTCTTTATCGTATGCACCATTTGGGAGAAAGCATGGTGTGATCTGCTTGGAAAGCTGTACATTCAAATGTCAGCTCCCTGCTTTCCAACTGCGTGGGTGTGAGCCCTTGAGCCTAGTGTCTCCTCGAGCCTCAGTTTCTCCCTGTGCAAGGAACCCCAATCCTTCTTTATGGCTTGTTTCGAAGATTGGAAAGAAGGTTAAATACATGCTTGGTATTCAGCCTCTCTCATTGATTCTAATAAACTGTCTTTCAGGGTCCGCCGGGTCCTCCAGGCCCACCGGGATCACCTGGGATCCCAGGGAAACCAGGAACTGATGTTTTCATGGGACCCCCGGGGTCTCCTGGGGAGGATGGAGCTCCTGGTGAGCCAGGACCCCAGGTGAGCAACTGCAGCCTTCTCCCTCACCCTATGATCATGGAGGTTTCAATGGGGCTCCTTTTCACACACAGATCCCAGACCCAGCACTACCCAAGGCTGGAAACCAAAACCTTCCCCATCTGAACCATTGCTGAGACTCTAGGGAAGGACAGCCAAGAACGTTCTGTATGCACCAGTTTCCTTATTTGTGTGTGTGTGCGCGCGTGTGCGTGTGTGCATGTGTGCATGTGTGTGCTCGCACACACACGTGCTGGTTGGGGTTGAAGGCTCATGCAGGTTTTGGAATTGACCACAGCATACCACAGTTAGGCCTGGTATGGGAAAGCCTTGCGTAATCTATTCCTACTCTGCTCCTGATGTCCTTCAAGAACAGAGCTCTGAGCAGGTAACCTAGAGAGAGCAGAGTGGGCTTGTCTTGGGGCACAAGCTGCAAGCCAACTGGCCTTGAGTTCCCCACGCTTCTCTCCTCCTCGTAGGGTTTTGTGTGGTTTTTAGCAGAGATTCTGTGAACTAATTGTCACTGATATTCCCCAGGGCCCCGAGGGACAGCCTGGACTTGATGGAGCCTCTGGCCAGCAAGGAATGAAAGGAGAGAAGGTAGGGGACAATGTGAGGTTCCCACCCAGGATGCCAGCCTGGCCACTCTCTCACCATAACCTGAGCTTGTCCCCTGTGGTATTCTCTTTCTTCACCTCTCTGGGATGTTCCCACCATTGGGCTCACAGTCCCCTTACCTGTTTCTCCTTCCCACTCCTGTGTGCCATAGCATCACTGAACAGTAGTGACACCATCTACCTCGTGCCCTACCTATGACCTTGCTGTGTATCCTGACCAGACATCCTTCTCTTCCTGCCCACCCTGTAGCATTAGGACCTTCCCTGATGTCCTCTCCTCCTACAGTCATCCTCTGACTGTGCCTGTCCACCTTCAGGTAGCAGAAACTCACCGACTCCTGAGAAAATATCTATGGCACCCTGTTGGGCAAAGCCCTAATGCATGTCGTGGTTGGCACCAGCTGTTTCTGTAGCATGTGACTACTGCTCACTGCTACAGCTCTGAACAACAAGCCAGTTGCTGTATGGTCCTCTCTAGAAGGTTCTAAGCCGCCACATGTGGTATCTGCCTTGTCAGAAATGCCACTTCTTTTTGTCATTAATACCTATTTCAGATACAGTGACCCTTCTTTATCCTAATGGTTATGTTATAAGACCCTTCCCCACACATTTATATTGTTAAACAATAAATTGTTCCTTGCACACACACACACACACACACACACACATACCTATTTAGTATCTAACTTAAGCACAGTAAAAGATTAACTGCAATATCTCATGATACAATAAACCAGTCATAACAATATACCATAGTAAAATCACTGGTATCACTACTGTCTACTTTAGAGCTATCATTAGGTAAAACAAGGGCTAATGAAAGGGTGAATGACGGTCTGCTGATGACAGCTAAGATACTGATGAGTTGGTAGTATATAGAACATGGATATGCTGGACCAAGAGATTGCTTATATCCTAGGTAGGATGGAGCAGGAAGCTGTAAGATTTCATTGTTCTGTCGAGAACAGTGTGAACTCTAAAACTTGTGAATTGCTTATTTCTGGAACTTTCCATTTAATAATTTCAGCCTCTGGCTAACAGAAAAGCTGCAACCAAACACAGTGGGACTTGGATAAGGTGAGGGGGTACTGAATGTCCTTCTCTTCACTCTTTTGGGGTCAGTGTTTTGTTTGGGATTTGTTACGATGAGGTCATGTTACCTCGGCTGGATTAGCCTCCACCCACTGTCTAGTGCTAGAATTATAAATGTGTTCCATCATGCCTGACTTCTCTCAACATTTCCAGTTCCTTCTTCCTCTTTCTGAGAGTACAGGGAGAACCTTCTTAGCAATGACACAGAAGTTGCTAGCATTCCTGTGTACCCTTATCCTGCCTTAGAGCCGAAATATCCTTCCAACCCAGCACAGCCTCTATTAGTCTTTTATGAGTAAGTGGAATATTCTTCAAACAGCATCTTAAGCTAGCATTTCTCCTTAGCCTGCTTTCAGTCTTCTGAAGCCGCCTACTACCCATGCCTGTGCTCTTGGGGAAGGGCAGGTCATGCCCCTATAGCCTTACCAGACATAATGAAGACATGCCTCTTTATACAAAGAGAGATAATAAATAAAAACGAGACACCTTGCACTAGCGATATGTTAATGAAGGTTCAACAAACCCACTGTCTAGGAGGTAGGGGCCCTGTACCTCACCCCCATGAACATGTGTGAAGTGTTTCCTGCCGGGGCACCATGGCCACTGAATCCAATCCCAGTTTCCGTCCATCGGCCTTGAGTGTGCTTAACTGAAAGGGTAACCTGATTTTTGTTGCAAATGAATTTTTCTCAGAAAAAGAAACAACGGTGCAACCTTAGGGAAGTCATTTCATACAAAACAACAGCTTCATAAGAAATCTAGGTCTGCGGGAAGCCCCACCAACCTACACTTACCTTGTCTGCTCCTACAAAGCAGCGGCTAAGCCTCCCACACTGTCTGTGCTTGCAGACACCCTGGGCTGCATACTGACGCCCCTGTTGGCTACAGCTGGCTCAGCTGCACAGCAAGGAGGAAGAGCCACCCTGCCCTAGATAGCTGCTGCAGATCTATTTTGCTGGTTCATTCCTGGCATTTGCTAAGAGATCCACTGGTTGTCCTGGGGGCATGGGATGCTTTGGGGTTAAGCAAAGGCAGACTCTAGAAGGACTTGGACATTTGCATTTGGAGAGTTGACGGGAAAACAAACAGTCTGGCATACAGTCACATATATGACTTCATTTGGGAAGGAAACGAGTGTCTCAGGGTCCTCATGAGACATCAGCTGTGGTGATCCATTTGACTCCCAACTCCTGTCACAGTATCTTCTTTTGGCTCACAAATCCTTATTGACAAGGTCTAGCCAGGACCTCCCATGACTGGATAAACCGAGTTATAAGAAGTCTTTTCTCATGCTATCAATCTGGGCTATAAGCCCAGGTAATTACGCAAAATGGAGGACAGTCCCATGCCTCCCAGGCTGGCCTCCAGCTCCATAAGAGCTGAGGACAACCTTGAACTCTAATCCTCCTGCCTCTCCCTCCCAGTGCTGTGCACTGTCATGCCCAGCTCAAAGTGAGTTGCTTTCCCACCATGCAGAATGAGTAAGACTCTATTTATTTGCCTGGGAAATGTAATACTCATATATAAAACCAGTATTACCAAACATGAACCTGTCATCAAAGTGTAGATGGTCATTAAGAGTCTATCTAGTAGATTTTTTATGATGCTCAGCATAAACAGAGGTACCTTTTATCTTCCCCATGCTAAGCTGAACAGCTAACCATGACACCTTTATCCCAGGAAGGAAGAAGTGAGAATGGCCTATTTTCCCAGCTGCAGAGCAGACCTGGGAGGGCAGTTGAGGATCCTTCTAGAAAGCAGGATACTCGGATGTTATTCCTTTTGCATTGACGCTTCTGCCTACAGTTCTACCAGGACTGAGGCATGAAGTCTTCAGGGTTCAGGGTATTCATGGTACCCATCTGTCGTAGAAGGTTCTGAGACACCCACGCAGGAAAGAGTCTATACTCTGAAATTTTCTTAACTACTCAGAATTTCTGGGGAAACTTGAGCACCCAAGAGCTGTCTTTGAGTCATCTCACTGGGCTGGAAATGTCGACGTAGACTCAGCTTCTGTCTTTTCTTGTCAGTTAGAGGAGAAATTTGATGATGTCGTCACAAATATCTCTTAGATATCCCAATCTGCTTTGGAGCTTGGCTCGTGTGATAGCATCAGGGCACCTTTGAAGACTCTGAGGTAGAACTGCTTTTGCCTAGAATCCATAAACCAGCTGTGTTTGAAGTCCAACACACCACAGTATTGGCTTCTTGGCTTCTCTCTATTATCATCAGTTGGTTTTGGCATATTTGTGTGGAGGGTTTCCATAAAACCAAAGAGACTGTAGTCTGTAGAGGATCATTACTACGAAGCCCACTCACAAACCCTGCAGACTACCCTACAAGGAACTCCAGCAGGAAAAAAACGTCGTGTATCTGGGCCTTTCATGTCTCCTTTATATTGACATCTTGTGATACCCTTGATAATTCAGTTCACCACAATGAGCCAAATTTTCTACTGAGTTCTGTTAGCCTTCATGATGCTCTGACTAAATACCTGAGAAATGGTAGAAGGATTTGCTTTGGCTTTTGGTTCAGAGATTTCAGCTCATCGTGGTGGGAGCCCACAGTGAGTCAGGGTCAGGGCTCAGAGGCTCCGGGCATCACAGTAAGAGTCAGTGGTGGGGCAGTACAGAAGAGCTCGTGTTAGCCAGAAACAGAGTGCATGCCTGAGCTAGCAGCTCTCCTTTTCCCAACTGTAGTCCATCTGGACCCCTAGTCTATGGGTCATGCCACTCAGATTCAGGCTCATGGCCTCCCTCTTTATTTAATCCACACCACAGGCATGCCCAGAAGTGTGATTTACTGATCTTGACATTCTCAGGCCCATCAAGCTAGTAGTTAAAATTTATCATCACAGATTCTAAGCTACAGGACAGGCATGGTAGCTCACACCTTTAGTCCTGGTGCTACAGAGCCAGAAGCAGGAGGATCCCTAAAAGTGTGAGGGTACCCTGGTCTGTTTGCATAGTAAGTTCTAGGCCAGCCAGGGTTACATAACTGAGACCTTGTCTCAAAGTGTTAAAAAAAAAAAAACTTTAAAAAAAAGTGAAGTACGATCTTATGACACACAGCACTGTTGTGAGTCAGTCAGCTGTAGAGTTGATCTCTCCATAGCTTCCTACCTACAACCACATATCTCTACTAGTTGGAATTTCCAAGAAAGTGCTGGACTCAATGCACACAAGTTCTTCTGGCTAAGGAGTGGTGTCTGCTATTGTTTCATTTCGGAAGTTCAGCAGATTTCCTGAGCTATTTCTCACAGTTCTCAATTTTTACCCTATTCATTCAGGAAAGCTCCAGTAAGGTAGACCCTTCTATCCCCTGGCTAATCTGCTCATGTTCCAATCTGATGGCCACCATGCCTGCGAGGCAGTGGACTGGACCTAAGCCCTACCTTTTTCAAGCTGAGTAAAATAACGAGAGAGAGAGAGAGGGGGGGGAGGGAGAGAGAGAGAGAGAGAGGGAGAGAGAAACAGAGAGAGACAGAGAGAGACAGAGAGAGACAGAGAGACAGAGAGACAGAGACAGAGACAGAGACACACAGAGACAGACAGACAGACAGACAGAGACAGACAGACAGAGACAGACAGAGACAGACCAGAGTGTAAGGTAGTTTCTAGAACTTCCTCTCAATCTGCTACAAGATATACTTGGCTTAAATGAACTTGGGAAAGCTATTGGAAATAATGCAGTTTCCCCTTTCATGATATAGTTCTTTTTAACGGGATCAATCGCAAGTGCAGCTGAACCTTACCAGAGTTGGGGCAACCTTAGGTATGGTTCACAAGAGCCCCGCTGGTGGTTGTGTGTCTGGGAATAGATAGTTTTCTTAAGGAGGTACTGAAGCAGACAGTGTGCACCATGTAAGTGCTCGGCCCAAAGGGAAGAGAAATAAGAAACTGCAGCTAAATAGGGACTCAGTAACTTGAGACACATTTCTGCCCCAGGTCACACACATTTGCTCAGTGTGCCCCTGTTGGCCATTGGTGAAAGTGAGGGTGGGGGTGGGGTGAGAATGGGGATGGGATGGGGGTAGGGATATGGGGGTGGGTGGGTGCTGTCTTTGATCATGACTCTGCTTAGTGTTCCATTTCCTTGTGTCTCCAAACAGCCAGGACATCTCTGATGGCTTCTGGGCTAGGGGGCATTTGAGCTTCTGCAGGACATCCTTAGGGCCAGCTACAGAGGGTTCTGACTGTGACCATTGGGTACACTCCAGCATCCTCTCCCTGCCCTGGGAGTGAGGTGCCACCTCCAACAGACTCAACACTTTTCCTGCTCAAATCCTTAGCCCAAGGACTGAGCAGGGTCTCCCAACCAAAGAGCCGTTACTGCGATGTGGGGCCTTTCCTCTATGTCCCTATACTAGGCACCTGTCTTCCTTCAGCACTGTTGGAAAGAGAGCCCACACCCATGGAATCCTGAGCCTCACCGCAGGAGCCTGAGGAAGGTTATCAACAGGCCCCTGAGCAGAGAGCACTGGACAGAGAAGCCTGGTGCCTGCCTGTGGGTCTCTGGGTGGCTTGTCTGTGTGCTGGGCTACCCAGCGATGCTCTCACCTTTGCCATTTACCTGAAGAAAGTCCTGTAGGCTCATTCTCAGTAAACATTCCCAGAGCCAGCTGGAAGGAACCTGAAAAAGTATTCAATTCCTGGCTTCTTCCTTATGCCTTTCTTGGCAGAGCCATGAGACAAGGAAGTGTGTCAGGCTCTGATGGGAGGTCAGAGAAGCTCTGCTTTAGGCAGTCTTTGAGTGAATTTGTAGTTATAAAAGTAGGCAAGGTGGACACACCTTTCATTGCTTTCTATGTCTCATGCTTCCTCCTCCAATATTCTTGAAGGATGATATATGCTGTCTTCAGAGCAGGTCTGTGCACAGCAAACTTTCCAGATTTTGGCTGTTTAAAATCTTCTGTTAGCCTAGTGGTGCTAGCACTTAGGATGCAGAGGGAGGTGATCTCTATGTGTCTGATGCCAGCATGGTCTATCTAGATAGTGAATTCCACACCACACATAATGCCATCCTGGCTTATTTGGTTGCGTGTACAATTTTAGGTTTGAAACCATTTGCCCCAGAGCTTTGAAGGTAAGCATTCCGTTATGGAGGATGAGCTCAGATTTCACTCCCAGTCCCAGCCTACCTAAAGCCACCGCCTCTTCCCTTGGCAGGTTTTAGGAGTCACTTCCCTTTGCTTGGTGTGCTGAAATCCCTTGGTGCATCGTCTCTGGATGTGGATTCTTTAAAGCATGTATTCTCCTACTTGGTGCTAAAGAGCCTTGGGGTGGAGTGGCGTTTAATCTGGGGGCCTCTGGGTTGTGAAGCTTCTGTGATTTGTTTTTCCAGAAATGTTCAACGTAGACCTCAGCCTTCTGCTAAGGTCAAGTGCAGGAATGTCAAGTTACTGTCTGCTTGCGTGCTGCTTCCTCCATTCTCTTTATTCTTTATTCTGTTTGGTCAGTAATTGGAATTCCCGATTATCCTCCTAGCTCTATTTGGGCATTCTTCCTATGCATTTTATTCATTTGTGCTGGTTTTCAAAGCAGTTCTGCATCCTGTTCTTTGGTCTTTTCTGCTGTATTTCTCTCCAGGATGTTTCTCTTTCTCTTAGTCCTATAGAGTTCTTCATTTCAACCATCATAAGTTTTTATGTCTGTGGCCCCCACTGTTCTCACCTCATAACAGTTCGTTCTTGTTTTGTGATTTTTGTCTCGTCTTCCCTCTTCTCCCGGAAAGCATCAGCGTTCGTAGCATTCTTGTTGCGTGGTGTTCTTTGTGTTGTTCCTGACTTTGTCTCCTCCCCAGTGTTGCCTTTCCTCAGATCCGGGATTCTTTCTGCGTGTTGGCTAACAAAACTGGCATCTCATGTAGTGCCTAGGCCTCCGTTGGCATTAGACCATTAAGGAAGTAGGCACGGGCTACTTCTGAGGCATACAACTTTCTCGGTGGGGATGGAAACACCAGAATGTCCATCTCACAGGACACCTCAGAAACTGATCTCATTTTGGGTGCCCAGGGATCTTCCAGTTCCAGAGCACTGCCCTCCCTTTGCTCCTGAACATAACTCTTACTGTTCTTATGGTGTTAAGGCACCCCCAGGTGCTCCTTGACACGAGTATGCAAGAAGGTGAGGGGAACTGGGGAAGGCTGACGGCTGTCCTGAAGTAGAAACTCATCCTGTCTCCCTGTCAGAGGATCCTGGGGGCATCCCTACTTCTTGTTTCCTTCAGGGTTACCCCTGGTTCTTCTCCCCACCCACCCTATGCACACTCTTGCTTTCTCCACCACCATGCAGGGCATTTCAGTCTCTGTGGTTCCTCTCTGGATGAAGCCTTCTTAGTTTCCTGTCTGTTTCACTTTGGCATTTCAGGCCAGGGGATTTCTGTCTTACTTGAGGACAGTAATATAGACTCACCACCTATCTATCCTACGGGTGACGGAGGCTACTGCTATGCATGGGAGTTAGCCCAGGAAAAGGATAAGGGAAGATACAGTCTTTCGTGGCTGGCACGTCATAGTCTGAGTCATAGCTTCTGTGTGGCCGTGTGATAGCTGGGCTATCTCCTGCCGGAGAACAGCCTTTGATAGGTTCACAGCTTCAGGGTTTGAGGTCCAGTTGCCTAGCTCCATTGTTTGGTCTGGGCCATGTTTGAGACAGAATCAGGGCAGCAAGATGACATGACAGAGCACAGCTTCAAGCTTTCTTGGCAGTTGAGGGCAAGGTGGTGGTGTGGATGCAGAGCTGATTGGCTCCCTGTTTCTTCTAACTTGGCCCATGGACCCCCCCCCCAGCCTATGGGATGGTGCTACCCATATTTGTGGCACGTCTTCCCCCCCCTTATTTGATGCTCTCTGGAGACTCCCTTAGAGACACACCCAGAAGTGTGCATTACAAATCCTCAAGGCACTTCTCATCCCAACCAAGTTGATAATCAAAATTAACCACTACCCCTTCCCTTGTTTAAAGTTGTAAGCACCCCTTACCTCTATCATGACAGGAGGCAGGGTAGGGGGCAGCTGCCTTGGTGTGAGTCTCCAAGAGACTGCTTTGATCTCTCCAGCTTCATGCCAACTGCCTTAGTTTAATCTCAAGGAGGAGGGCTTGGTTAATTATTGAAGAATGGGTTTCTCTAGGTTTAGGCCTGACTTGTTCAAGTAGACTGATATCTATGGTAATGTGCTCAGCCTGGAGACACCAGACAAACCCAGACAGAACAAGCCTGTTGTTATAGCCTGCTATTCACTCGTCTGTAATTCTGCATTTCTCTTTGAGCAAGCCTAGCACGTTGCATTCTAATTGGTCCCTGTGTTCGTGTGTTTCAGGGAGCAAGAGGGCCTAATGGTTCGGCTGGCGAGAAGGTAATTGAGAACAGCTCTTCTCCCCCTCTACTTCCCTCTCCAGTGTACCCTTGGGCCAGAAGAGCGAACCCATAAATGTCACAGAGCAAAGAGAAGCACTCCCCAGAGCGGAGGATCAGGAAAGATAGGCCAGCTGGGATGGTAGGGAGCCAATCCGGCAACGTTCCTCCTTCCTCAATACTCTAGTGAGCACATCAGCCAAGGGAAATGCCAATTAGTGAGACAGCTGTTCTGTGCCATCAAGCATCGCCCATCAGACAATTTCTAAACTTAATTAGCTTCAAGGAGTCATTTTCTGACTCAGGTGCTCACACGGCTTCTTCTGGGGGAGGGGAGAAGTTGCAGCTGTTAACTATCCTGTCTTCTCCTTACAGGGTGACCCTGGAAACCGAGGCTTACCAGGTCCCCCAGGGAAGAATGGAGAAGTTGGCACCCCTGGGGTCATGGGACCACCAGGGCCTCCTGGACCCCCTGGGCCTCCAGGCCCGGGATGTACCACAGAACTTGGATTTGAGGTATGTTTGCCCTTTCTGTGGCTGAAGAGTGATGGAGGGTAAAGAGCACTGGAAGCCACACACACTGGGTACTGGTCCCTGGGTAGAGGCTTTGTCAAGTCTCCTGTGAGTTTCTTGCCCCCAGCATCCTGCTTGGTCCAAGTAGGTAGTTGCCTGGCAGTGAACTCTGAAATCCTTGCTTCTTCCTCCCCTAGATTGAAGGCTCTGGGGACGTCCGGCTGCTGAGTAAACCCACAATCTCAGGACCCACCTCTCCAAGTGTAGGTAGACTTCTATGAACCCTTTTCTGAGAGCTGTCCTGATGTTACCCCTGGGGGAGGAACTCACTTTGATGATTCACACACACTGTGCCTCCAACCCCATGCTGTGCTGCCTGTAAGGTACTGACTGCAGTGAGGAAACTTGATAGTCATCTTCGTCCCTATTGGCCAGTTCCTTACTACTGAGCATCTCTGTTTCATGACTTCCTGTCACCGTGTTAGGCTCCCACCAGGTGCCCACCCTGTCCACTCGCTCATCTCCAGCAGGCACTGCCCTTGTCCTGTGTGGTACACCTGCATGAAGACACTCCCCTGGATATTATGATCATTGTCACACAGAACCCAGAGCCAAGTGCTGAGGGAGTAACTTCTAATGTACAAGACAGCTTCTCACACATACGGGATCTAAGGGTGGGGTCAGGAGGGTACTTTCATGCTGGGAGAGGACCTCTGTGGATTGTTGTGTGTGGGGACTCTTCTGAGTCTGGAATGGGAATTTCCCCCTTGTACTTTGCTCCATCATCTGGGACAGCATCCATCGGAGAGCTTAGGGAGAGATGCAAGAAGGTAGCATGCGCCAGCAAACAGGAAAAAAAAACAAAGAATGTCTAGTCATCTGTTTGCTTATTCTTATCAGGGTCCCAAAGGAGAAAAAGGAGAGCAAGGAGCCAAGGTAAGTAAGCCCATGGGAGGCAGGGTCTTTCTAGAAGGTCATAGAAGCATTATCCATGGACTGGGAGCTTTGCTCTTTACTTCCCTCTGCTCTAACTAGGGTGAACGAGGAGCGGACGGAACCAGCACTATGGGGCCGCCTGGGCCCAGGGGCCCGCCTGGGCATGTCGAGGTCCTGTCCAGTGTGAGTATCACCCAGGTTGAAGCTTTGCCACATGTTTTCTGCTTTGCTAAGGGGGAATAGCAGGCAACCTGTCACTTCAGGACTTTGAGGCTGGTGGCTATACAGGGTGTCCCTGCCTGCACCTGCCAGCATGCTAACCTATCTGTTCCTATCCCCTCCATGCCACCACACTTGAACATACAACTCTTCTACTGGGCAGGGTCAGGAGTCAGACAACCGCCTGGAAAGTACTGGAGTCTTGATGAAGCCCCAGATTAAGTGCCCCAGAAAGGCTCTTAGCCAGTTGAGAAGTCAAGTCAAAGCTGGAGACACAGGCCTGAGATCATTTTCACTGCTGGCAGAGAGAGTACTGATGGCTGTAACCCTATGGGAAAGCCACTAATTCCAGAACCCAGCCGTACTACTGAGCAGAGTAATTCTAGAGTCAGACAAGAGAGAGAAGGACAGTACTGAGCATGCTCCAAACTGCCATCAGGAAGCATCCCCCATCTTCCAGAGTGGAGGTAAAGAGACCAAGAGGAGCTAGGGTTATACCCCTGAGGGCCAGTTCTTATTGGGAGGTGTCTTCAGAAGAGCTCATTGGATGGCTCTTTGTTTAAAAAAATCTGTTAGTAGTCATATTCCAAAATCTCACTTGGAAAGCTTACTATGTGGGTGAGTAAAGTAAGCCTTGTTCCACTCTGATCCCCCATTTCTGGGGAGGCATCGATATGCCCCCGATTCCCAGGGAGACAGTAGTGTGTGGTTTTCATGTCACCATCAATCCCTATGAGGAAGCAAAGGCTCGGCAATGCCTCCCCTTCCACCTGCCCCTTACCTTCTCCCTGTTCATACCTGAGTGTCATTTAAACCTCTGTATCTGCCATCAGCACTCTGATGCAGACACTCGTGCCAAAAGAAAAAGTCCCCAAAACCTGGGAAAAGAATGGCCAGGGTTAGGAGGAGAAAGAGTAGGATTTAAAAGTGCCAAGCCCGTGGGGATGGAAGTAGACAATCTTGAGCACTTGTGGGGGAAGTGTAAATTGCATGGCCCCTTTGGAGGGCTCCCTGACAGTCTGTTCAAACTAAAAATAGATGTCTTCCAGAATCGCACATAGAAAGCTCCACACAAGATGATGGAGTAGGGGAGAATGAGTTGAAGGGGAGGGGACAGGGCCTAATGCCATTTATCTAAAGTAATGACATGCGTGAGTTATATTACACATGTACACGTGTACACACACACACAGACACACACACACAGACACACACACTTTATATGGGCACATGTATGTATGTATGTATGTATGTATGTATGTATGTATATGCTTATAACTTTAAAAGAGAGAAGGAATTCATCTACTGGATAATTTTAAAGTTAATTTAAAAGGAAAAGTGACAGGCAGGCTGGGGCTGTTTGACGGGGAGTGGGAGGGCTGGGTGTGTTTGGCAGTGACTTTGGGGTGTGATCAATGTACTCCATACTGGGTGACTTCAATTAAGGTCTCTTTGCCAGAAGCAAGGAGGAGCACTTGTCTTTCTTTGTCCTTACTGTGAATTTTTCCTCTTTCAGTCTTTGATCAACATCACCAATGGATCCATGAATTTCTCAGACATTCCTGAGCTCATGGGACCTCCGGTTTGTATCTGCATCTGCCCTTGGGTGAGGTCTCTACCCAGATGCCCCAGTGGAAAGGGTTGGATTTTAGCTCCGGAAGCATAGAGCCAGAGTCTCTCAAAGTCGGAAAGAAGGAAGCCTGCATCTTTGAGTTTATATAACACTAAGTCTGTGGTGCAGAGTTGTGTTCAGGGAGGAGAAGTGTTCAGTCCTGTGCACCAGAAATCTGTGTGAGATGGGAGAGCACCTGGAACCACCGCCTCTTGGGTGGGATCGTGGGCCTACACGTATCTGCTCAGTCTCATTTCTTGGAAGAGGATGCTGCTAATGGGACACTGGAGCCAGAGGAGGACTGACACCCACTTCACCCCTCCTCAACCCATTTTAGAGCTAAATAAATCAACATATGGGGGAACTCAATGCCCACCTCGAGGCTCATGGTTGACAGGGTCTCAAAAGAAGGAAGGCGTTCCCATGGCACCTGACAGGGACCAGGGAGGAGAAATGCTGGCCATAGGAGCCTTGAAGGTCCACCCTCATCTCTAATGGCCACTCAGATCCCCTGGTTCTCTCTCCAGACGTTGGGACAATTTATATGAGGTAGAGGAGATGAAAGTGCTTGGTACCTCATGGCACTTGACAAGTAACTCTGGAGCCAGAGATACATGCCTATAGCTTTGCATAGCGGATGTCTGCTGGGGCAGCCCACCCCGCAGCACCCAGGGAGGTCCGCCATCCATGTTGGGTGGGGGGCGAGGGAAAAGACCTGGAATATACCTCAAGATGTCTGCAGCTATCTGGAAGATGCCTCTGCCTCAGCAGCATCTGTGAGGCTCAATCTACCATGACCTCTCCTGCGCTGTGTCTCATGGGGCTCCCATCCATTGATTGCTACTGAAATGAATAATGCAAAGACCCAGTACTCAAAGTCCAAGGCAGGCAAGGTACTGGGCAAAAGTCCATTCACATGGGGTCTTTGTTCTCCCTAGAACTGCTAGAGAGAGGTTTAGGGTGCTAGTGGGTGGGTAGCAGAGCAAGAGGAGACAGCCTAAACATGAATGTCTGCGTCTCTGAGCTGCTGGGTACCCTGGGCCCTTGGTAGATGGATCCCAGGCCTCGCCTTCTGTACTTTCTTCCCCATCAGCGTCCTCCTCATCCTTAAGGCTGGATCAACCTTCTACTTACTCTGTAGCAACTTCCTCCTAAGAGCACTCAAGTATTACATTCATGTCTCCACTTTTTTTCTAACTAGTTCTTTTTAAAATGTAATTTCTTAACATTGTGTGTGTCTGTCTATCTATCTATCTATCTATCTATCTATCTATCTATCTATCTATCTATTTTCCTGTCAAACTCCTGTCCCTTTAATAGCATCAGCAACCTGGACTTGTGACCCAGTGGGGTGAAGTACACTCTGCTTGCCAGACCCTCTAAAAATCCCCATCCCTTTCATAAAAGTCTAGCTCCCAGCGTGGACCCACTTCTCCCCTGGCCTCCAGCCTATCTTCAAGCCCATCTTCAGAGCTGACTTACCCAGGTTCCCATACTGTCCATCCCTGCCCCTTGGAACTTCTCACTGAGTCATCACTAAGAGGAAGCTTCTGTGGAGAACAGGGACAGTGATCCACAGTGGGTGGAAATGGGCTTAGATCCTTGGCAGGTCCCTGGGATCAGTGACTTACCCAGGTTCCCATGTCATCCCTGCTGGATTAAACGGGCTCAGGTCTTTGCCCTCCCGAGAGACTGACTATAGCCCATGAGGCTCAGTACTCCTGACTCTGAAAACCCTTTGTCTTTGGTGTGTTGCAGGGGCCAGATGGTGTACCCGGGCTGCCAGGATTTCCAGTAAGTACTGCAGTGGCTAGCTTCCACCTGTGCTCAGGGGCTGGGCTCATTCTGTTTATACCCCTGAGATGCTGTTCCCTCATCCCTCACGACTGAGCCCTGCTCCATCGCACACACTCATATCTTTCATACTCTCCGCAGACATGTCCTCTCCTTTGAGACCCATAGGGTTTATTTTTAACCATCTCATGTTCATTTTTTTTCTGCCGTAAGTGTCAGGTTCTCCTGTGTGTATCTACTTTTATGATAGCTACAGAGGGCTGGGTCTTATGTCTCTAGCCCTGGGCCATCCAGCCCTGGGCAGTAGCTGGGTGACCCCAGCATATCAAGAAACAGTCTGTGAAGATGAGAGACATAGGAAGTCCGTGGTACACAAGGACAGAGGAGAGCCGTGGAGTGGAAGGCTGATAATTAACAGCCTGTGTGTACCTTATTGGAAGGCGACATGTTTTTTGCATTAGCTATCGGTTTAGTCAGAGTTTGTGCCTATGCAGAAGGCCAAGAGAGGCCCCAGGGGGAGAGCTGCGCTGCTTCTTTGAAACTCCACAACTTGGAAAGGCCTGAGGTGCTGTGTCCGGAACAAATGAAGAAAACAGATAAAAGCCCCGTAGGAGTGTGTTCCTGATGGCTGAACTGTGGTTGATCTCCGCTTATCTTTTCATACTTTTTGGAACTTTTAATACAATGACGCTTTTTTCCCTTTTTTAAGTGAGCATAAACTATGAAGAGGGTTTAAAAAATACCATATTCACTAGACATTAGAACAGAAGAGGGAGCGAGCAGCAAACATCCTTGTGGTTAGCGGGGGTGGGGGTGGGGGAAGAGGTCTGACCTCTTAGCTGCAGCCCCCGAGGTGGCTGCTTCAAGTCTGAGGGCACATTCTGGAACATTCCAACATGCTTTCCTCCATGAGAATGATTGTGTGCTCTGAGGGGAACACTGCAGAAAGTTAGGGAGGTCGCAGGAACAGGAGCCAGGCCACATACCTCAGACGTGAGTCTTCATCTGACAGATTTGGCCCTAGTTGTCCTTTCCTTAAAATTATTTGAAAAAGAAAGATGAACAAAAAGTTCACCGCTAAACAATAACACTCAAATGTTTTCAGGACGCGGCTGTGATGGGTAGCAGACCCTTTCGCCTATCTTGCTAAATAGCAATAAAGCAATAAAACGCCTTGGGGCAGTGGGCACCATGAGTGGGCAAGTCATTGTCAGGAATGTTCTGTGTCTGCTGGAGTTGGGGATCATGAACCCTGGCTGAAGTGTAGGATTTGGCTCTGCGGAGGGTGCTGGGCAGCCCAGCAAGGGGTAGGGTCTGGGGCACAAGCGTTAGTGCAGGGGCAACAGGTCTGGTGTGAGGAGGTCAAAGGAACAAAGTAACCTCTATGATGTGGGAGATGACATGTGAGTCCCAGCCAAGATTAATGGCAGGCTAGGATGCTGGATCCCATCTTGTGATGTGGATGTTGGGCCGGCACGTAGAGGATGTCCAGAGCAGCTGGGTGAGTCAGACCAGGGGGACCAGGTAAAAGCAAGTCCGGGTCTGCCCGCCTGAAGGAACCAACGGTCAGAGGAGTTGATGATGTCTAGGCGAGCAGGAATTTCTCTACCAAAGAGTTAAAAGGCAGGAAAGAAGTGTTACTGGGAGTCTTGGGGAGTTCCAGCAGCGGGAATCAGGGTCTCCGTATGGGGTTCCCACCCTTATTAATAAAAGAATTAAGAACATACTTAAGTGGAGGCACAAGGACATTTTATTAGCATTTAGAAGGAAACCCCAGAGTAGGCAAGCTGTAAATCTCACAGCTGCCTGGAGGAGGAGAAAGGAGAAGATAAACATGGAGATCAGCCTTCTGGTGGCAGGAGACCACCCAGGGGCACGAGTCTTAAGAAAAAGCAAGGAAGTCAAATCTTTGATTAGGAAGGAACTTAAAAAGCACCTTTACGCTCTGGCCAGCATCCAAAAGAAAAGGACAGGAGAAATAGACCTATCTGAGGAAAGGATAGTTGACGGAGTCTCCCCCCCCCCCAAGTGCCTGAGAAGGAAAAGAGGTCTGACCTATCAGCTGCAGTCCCTAAGATGGCTGCTTCAAGTCTGAGGGCACACCCTGGAACATTCCAACATGCCTTCCTCCATGAGAATGGTTGTGCTCTGAGGGGACCAGTCTTCCTAGGGCTGTTCCCTAGCCAGCTCCATGAGATGCTCCACTGGGGCATCCTGCTCCAACGCAATGTGGGCTCTTCAGGCCTCCAATGCCCTTGGCTTCTGCCCAGTTCCTTGCCTCCTTACAGTTAGGAAAAGATCAGATCTAGTCATGACTTCTGCCTGCTTGATAAGAGCTTGTTCTGAGAGAGGCTTGGGGGAGCGACAGAGACAAAGGCACAGAGACAGACAAGACAGAGAGAGAGAGAGAGAGAGAGAGAGAGAGAGAGAGAGAGAGAGAGAGAGAGAGAGTTGTTTTCTGTTTGAGGAAAAAAAACTTTTAACCATAACACAATGCCCTCCAATGATTCTTTGCAGGGCCCCAGAGGACCAAAAGGTGACACCGGTGTGCCTGGATTCCCAGGGCTAAAAGGAGAACAGGTAGGGGCCCAGGTGGGGATGTGCTTGGATCTGGCTGGCCATTCCTATTTGGCCAACTGTTTCCTTCTGGAGACACAATCCCTACAGTGCAATTCATTGACGTTTAAAGGATTCCCAATCATCACTATTCTCTCATACCTGGATGCTTTCTTTAATTGAAATTTATTGTCTTATTTTTTATATGTATGAGTGTTTTGCCTGCTTGTAACTCTGTATACCATATGCATGCAGTGACTGCTGAGGCCAGCAAGGGCCATCAAATCCCTTGAAACTGAAGATAATGAAGGTTGTTAGGAGCATGTGGGTGCTGGGACTTGAACCCCTGTCCTCTGGAAGAGCAGCCCAGTGTGCTTAACCTCCGAGCCATCTCTCCAGCCAATGGAAGGTTTTTGTGAAGAAGTGCTGTGCCTTTTCACAGACACCTTCTAGCTGATGGCGTCTCTGATCTCACACAGAAGGGCACTGTTGTTTCTGCCCTTCCCCCGTCTGAAGAGTGTATGGCTCAATGCCTCCTAGAATGCTGCTCTCGCATACTGAGCCATCCTATCTGGTGATTTTAAGTTGGGACATTGTGTAGTTAGAGTAGATGTCATGCAGGGGATTTCTGGGGAAGTTCAGGGTTCAGAGCCACCCTTTGTACCCCTACACAGCCTCTTACAATCAACTTCCGGGTAGTTTTTCATAGCTGAGGAGGAGGGGAGCATCCATAAGTAGACAGCAAAGATTCTGGCTCCTCCTCATGCATTCCCTTCTCCATTTGTGTGCTACCCCTCTCTCATCTTTTGATCCCCTAGGGATCCTGGCAGTTTCTTTCTTATACCAAGTATAATAGGAAGACAAAGACAGAAGTGTAGTGCAGATGGTGAAGGGTACCCCTCACCCCCACCCCCACCCCACCCCCATTTCAGAGGTTGCACATGGGTGGGGCTATACCTCCCTGAAGAGTCTAAAAGGAGCATCTTTGAGAGGACTGAGGATTGGAAGTTTCTCTGGGCTTTCTTTCTCATGCACCACATTGCCCCCAGGACAAAGAAAGAGGCCCCAGAGACTTGGTCTTCAACACTAGGAAGCAGAGAGCTCAGTGTGTTGGGCCAAGTTTGGAAGCACGTGAGAGTGGTGATGTCTGCCTCCCTATGGTGGGCTGGCAGAGAAAGGGTGGGATTGGGTTGACTCTCGCAATTCTTGTTTCCCATGTTCCTTTTTCTATGTGGCAAGGTAGGTAGACCTAAGACTCTAGGTTCCAGAGGCTACTCCTGCTGCTAATTCTCTGTCACTTTAAGTGTCTGGGACAGCCACCAGGCAGCTCTGCTCCAGCTCTCACAGCAACTGTACCTCCTGCCGCTCTGCCTCTAATGCTTTTGTGCTTGCCTCTTCCTGCTGCTCAGGACTGCCTTTCCTCGCCAACAAAGTGGTAAGACCCACATGTCAGCTGCGGGCTTTGGGGGATGGAGAGAGAGGCTTCCCTGCTCACTTTGATGCCCTACCTGGCCACTTTCAACAGTGGAAATGAGGTTGCTGTATTGCCAGCCCAATTGCCCAGGGCTAGTGCAGAGGCCTAGAAGGATGCTAGTTTCAACACATGGCCTTTGTTTCTACATGCGTCTTTTCTAGGGATGGTAGATGAGCCTATTGAGGGCAGGATTTAAGAGCAGTATCCTGCATCCTTACCCCCAAATCTCCCATCATCTGTTGCCCAGCATCTAGGATAACTCTAACTAACCAATAAGCTATTTGCACAGAGGCTTGAAGAATGGAGGACACCTGCACATCAAGACAGGTGACTCTTGTGTGGCAAGAGGCGGGCACCATGCTTATAGTGTTGCCTCTTCCAGTTTCATCTATTTAAACAACAACAATAAGAATTCTTGGAGGGGACAAGTCTCAAGTCATTAGGAAAGCAAACTATCAGATTTGATAGGAGCTAGATGTCTAGGATGCCCTGGAAGGACATCCTATGGCAAGAAGTATGCTGGGGTCTGAGAATGAGGGTACAGATCTGTCCTCCTTTTGGAGCCCTTGAGGATGCACTTGAACAGTTAACTTAGACAACTCATAGAAGAAAAATCTCAGAAAACATTCCATCATGCAAGAGGCTTTTCTAATCCTTTAGCAAGAAGGCTTTGCTTGAGTGGCGGGGCTGGAGGGGTGGTCTAAAGGTCAGAACCCATGGCAGCAGGACGGAGAGCTCTCAAACAAGGCGGCAGGAGGAGGCTGGACCTTAAAAGATTCTCTGCATTGCAGGGTGAGAAGGGAGAGCCTGGAGCCATCTTGACTGGGGACGTCCCTCTGGAAATGATGAAGGGGAGAAAGGTAATTCTGTCAGCCCACCCTGAGTGCAGACATGCTTTGGCTTGCCATCTTTGGTTGTATCTTAAGAAGTGTTTTCTGAGTGACAAGTGCCTGTCTCCTGTTTTAGGGTGAACCTGGAATCCATGGTGCACCGGGACCCATGGTAAGCTGGGGGTCTCTCCACTGGGTTGGGACAAGGGCTCAAACTTTTACCGTGCTTCGGCTCACTTAGATTGAGTTACTCTACTTGTGAAAATATAAAAGGTAATGCAGTAACAGGTGGCAGAGCATGTGTCTGTTTGTGGGAGACAAACTACAGTGGTTGCCAGGCCTACACAAGACTTTCAAAAATAAACAAAACAGGGATGGAGGGAAGAGAGATGGGGTTCAGTGGTTAAGAGCACCTGCTGTTCTTGCAGAGGACCCAGGTGCAGTTCCCAATACCCACATGGTGAATTAGCTGTCTATAACTCCAGTTCCAGGGGATCTGGCACTCTCTTCTAGCTTCAGTGGTCACCAGGCATGGATCTAATACACATTCATACATGCAGGCAAAACACTCTTACATATAAAAATAAATAAATCTAAACAGCAATAAACAACCCCCCACTGGTTGACCATAGGAGTGTCCCACTTTCACTCCTGCATAATCCACTGTGGGTACTTCCTGCTCAACCTCTGCCCTCCAACAGTGACTCCAGCATCTTTTGGATCCAAAGTCACAAGAGTTGTCTAGTTGGAAGCTGAGACAGGAGAAAGAAGAAGGAACGATAAAGGGGACTGGGCATCACCCTCGCATGTTCCACTGGTCAGAACTCAGATTCTTGGGCGGGGGGAGGGGGACTCAGATATGTAGTGTAGCTGTGTGTCCAGGAAGAAGAGTAGATCTGTGAGAACTGACAGATGCCAGGGAGCCCCACAAGGACCCTCACATAGTACTGGGTCTGCTGTGTTATTGCTTTGGGGGCGGGGTATGCCCTCTTCTCACTTTCTGGGTTTCTTCCTGCCCATCTGTATGATAAATGGATTGGATTCCTGCTAGATAGTATCACAGGCTCTTTGACTTTGCTCTTTTAAAAACAGGTAGCACACTTGGACTTTTGAACACTTTGGAGTTCTTTCTTCTAAGAATGAACTCTAAACTTCCCTGTTGAGCATACACACACACACACACACACACACACACACACACACACTACCTCAAATGAAGAAAGATCAGGTGTGGCTCACGACTGAAGGTCAGGCTCTGTGTAAGCTTCCTAAGGGACATCTCTTTTCAGCCTCACAGTCCTCTGGTGTAATCACATGACCCTCCCCCAAGTCTATAGACAAGGACACAGGGGTTCAAAGAAGATAAGTAATGCATAAGAAAGTGGGAGACTTGAGGCCAACCTGCCATGCCCTGTATCTGGTGGGACTCCCTCCCCCACCTCCACCCCTCCACACAACCTCCGAGAGATAAGCTGCTATCTATCTATCTATCTATCTATCTATCTATCTATCTATCTATCTATCTATTGAAGCACAGTGAGTGTCAAAGTTCACATGGCATCTGTTTGACTGAAGCTGGACCTCAGGCCCGGGGAGAAAGGTTTGCACGTGAGTGAACGCCTATGTGTTCCAAGCACATCCTTCAGGAAACCTTCTGAGGCTTTTGAGTCCCTGAAGTCAGGCAGAAAAGACCAAATATAGACTACATGGGCTGAGAGTGAAGGCAGATGGGAGAGTCTTGTTCCCAACTGGTTAACCACTCAGTAACCTCCAGTTCTATGGGAAATGCAAACAGTTAGTAGTGGGGCCAGCAGGAGGCTCCAGATGGCTATGGCGGGTGTCCCACTGAAGGCCAGCTTGTGCACAGCTTGCCAAACACAGGCAATAAGGGCACCTTTTAATTTGCATAATGCTTCCATCTGGGCTAACTATGGCCCTAGAGACCAGTGTAGCTTATGACTCTTTTACAAAAATGCTAAGGCTTGTTACTCAAAGTGTGGTCTGTGGATCAGCATCCCCCCAGCATCACCTGGGAGCTTAGTAACAATGCAGAATGGCAGGCCCTGGCCCATATACTAGCGCAGACACTCTTCATCTGCACTTTCATGAGACCCAGGACACTCCATGTACATGCGCACGTGGGGAATGTTCCAGAGAACCACCTACCAAGTGGCCCACCCATGCCCTGAAAACTCCCTCTACTTTTGCTTTTCACTTCCCTGAGAGTAATATATATCAGAGATTTTTTTCATGCTGACCCTCTCTTAATGCATCTTTTAGGGCATGCTATCTATAGTAATGGCGGTGGGCAGAGGGGCACATGATTATAGCTGCTATTCCTCAGGCTCCAGTAGACAAGGTGATTCCTGCCAGGAGCTTGGATCAGGGCAGTGACTTAAGAAGTGTGTGGACCCAGAAAACCATCACTGGAGAAGGGTCTGTGGGTCAGGGACTCTACAGGAGGACCGAGGCATTGTTCTGAGGCTGGGCTTCAAGATGGGTGGGGGTGGGGCAGACTACCATCCTCCAGCCTGTTCTTGGGCACACTGGCACAGGGAGGAGCAGAGCTGATTCAGAATAGAGGACATGGGGACCCTGGAATGAATGACCAATGCAAAGCTCCATGTTCTGTGCCAGCCTAGCATGTGAGCACCTGGGCACGTGAGGCACGAAGCTGCTGGCTTCTTGCTCTTTCTTCCGTTCTGACTGAGGTGGTCCTGGCTGTGTAGCCTTTAGAAAAGTTGGGAGATCTGAAAATCTGAGCAAATGCTTCTAGGTGAGGAGAGGCAGGAGACCAGGAACCGGGCAGGCGGGTACTCCAGGGCCATTGCCAATGTCCCTTCATCCTGTCCCTGCTGCTCTCCCTACAAGAGCAGTCCCAGCACTCCCCTATCTCTGGACTCTGAGTTTCGGGCATTTGCTAGCCTGGTGCTTGTTTTGCTTCTAGGGACCCAAAGGACCACCAGGACACAAAGGAGAGTTTGGCCTCCCAGGACGACCTGTAGGTATCAGTGTTCCCCAGACTAAAAGATGGGGCATGTGGTGGCAAAGCTGACCCACAGCAAGAGCTCACTAAGGCATCTTGTGTGTATCTCAGGGTCGCCCAGGACTGAATGGCCTCAAGGGTGCCAAAGGAGATCGAGGGGTCACGCTGCCTGTGAGTACCATGGCTACTTCTGCACCTCATGCCCTGGGGCTGCAGTGCAGACGAGATCCTGTTAGAGTGTCCAGTACCTCGAAGTTCAATGAGTGGGGCCTGCAGAATGTGTGCTCAGGGAAGCTTTCTTTCTTCCTCCATTGCTTCCAGAGGTGCACACACTCAGCCCCGCTCCCCCCCATCTCACTCTCAGGAGGGTCCTGTGTCCCACCTAGACCATTCCCATGCTGAAGAGTGTCAGTCTCCCCAATGCAGACACCAGACAGAAAGGAGAAGGAAAGAAAAGGGGTTCTATGCATCCTGTGTCCCCCCTCCTTGCTCCCACACACGGCCCAGGAATGCAGATCTTAACGGAGCATTGCTCCGGGAACCAGAATCTGGGTTCCAATTTCAGTTCTCTGTGAGCTGCTGTGTGGCTCTGAGCAGGTTGTATCCCTTCTCTGGGCCTCATTATTTGTGGGTGTCAGCCAGGACGGCATAGCTGTCCAGCTGTCTCCCGCATGCTTTACCAACCCTTTTCAGTATGCCCCAGATGAGGGAGTGCTCTGGAAGCTACTCCCTCCCAGCTTCCAGCTCAGAGTGTGTAGCAAATGCTGTAGCTGCCTCCCACATCCTTAAACACAGCAGCGGCTTTTCTTTTCTTCCTTCAGGGTCCACCTGGCCTACCTGGACCCCCAGGGCCCCCAGGGCCCCCTGGAGCTGTGGTTAACATCAAAGGCGTAAGTTAGGATGGGGTTGGGAGAAGCTTTCCTGGGGACCCTGCAGTGAGCACCAGATTGGCCTCAGCTGGTGCTAGGTTTCCTGATGCCTTCACCCCTCATATTCTCTTTCCACAGGCTGTTTTTCCAATACCTGCCCGGCCACACTGCAAAACACCAGTAAGTAACTCTCATGTCTTCATGCAGCAGGCTAAGTACCAGTGCCTGTTTTAGGAAACGGATCCATCTTGCCTTGGGCACTTTTCCATTCCTGTATGTCTACTCTCTGATATCATCTATCTACATATAGGCCCTTAAAGATCTAGAAGTTTCTAGATAATAGACCCTGGTAATGAAATACCACACACTGGCTTATTTTAACAGTGAGTCGTCTATTAGTAAAACAAACATTTGGCCTCAGGGGCGGAAGAAGCATAAAATTGCAAAATAGACTCCTTCTTAACTAAAAGAAGTGACCGGAACTCGTGGCCTCTGAGCTGGGAACTGGGGGTTAAAATTTGTAACTACTCAGTTCCATCCTCCTCAAAGATTGAGTTACCCAAGAGGCAAGCGTTATCTCTCCCAGTTATCATGGGAAGACAGCTACCCACAGAAGCTCTTTGGTTAGCCCAAGGTCACGGAGCATGGGGCAGCTGGGACCACAGCTCAGATCTCCTGGTGACCAGGAAGCAGGTGCAGGCACTGTGATCCTTGCCCAGCCTCCCCCTCCCCCAGGCAGTTGGCAGTACCGTCTGTAGGATTTTGCCAGTATCATAGGGAGACATTTATTTCTGTGAGGAAACACGGGGACAAGGCATGAGTCATGGATCTGTGCGCAATCATTCTCTCATTCTTTCAGTAAATATTTACTGAGCTCTCCCCAGTGCCAAGGACTCTTGCTAGGCCCCGGGGGGAACACAGGAATGACCTAGACAGACGTGGTCTCTGCTTTCTGGAGTTTGCAGATGATCATTTCAAAATATTCTTTGAAGTGGGCTTATACTGATTCCCGTGGGAATGGGAATGCTGCTGGTCGCTGATGCCTCTAACTGATGCAGGCCGGCTGGCTGTGTATTGGCCTAGGCCTATGTCCAAATCTGACCTTTGAGGCGTCCATGTGGGCAGCCCACGGTCCAAGCATGCTAGCCTGGAAGGCAGAGCGCGGGATCCCCCAGGGGACAGGGCTGAAGCTCCAAGTGAGCCCAACAGCAGCACCAAGGGCGTGTTTATCCAGATAACTGTAGCGAGGCATCTGCTGCAAGTGCAGCTTCTGGAGATACCCCAAGAAAACACTGCATCTCCTCATACAAGGGCAGAGGCTGCCTAGGTCCCACTGTTTCCCAGAGCTCAAGGTCCCTCCTCTCAACACAGAGCCCCACCTCCTTACTACCTCCCACAAACAATCCCAACACACCAAGTATGAGACAGAAGACCACAAACTTTAGACTGTTGTGGGAATGATACTGCAGTTGTACAACCTGTAGTGGAACCCTGTGTGGTATCTACACTCGGGGGATGGTGGGGCAGTTATGGAGTGACTTAAACTCAATGCCAGGCTCAACGTGTTTTGTCTTGTTTTAATTTCCTGTGGCATACTGGGACACCGTAGCGTTTGGAGGCATGGGTGTTTCCTACGAGGCCCTCAAAGTAGACATTATCAAACAGAAACACACCCAGCACTTCGCAAGCATCTTCCAGTTTCATCAGTTTAACATCATGACAGTTTATATACTCCTACCACCTTGCTTAACCACTTGTAAAGGTCGTCCTTAGATTTTCTTTCTGGAAGGTTCCTTCCTCTTCCCAATATCTTTTCATGATGACCCCTAAGCAGCTTGCAATCCCCACTTACAAGCACAGAAAGATCCCAGATCTAGGTGGAGCATCTTCTGGGGAAAGATGGAGGCAGAGTGAGATGGTTACCTTTAATTGTCAACATAGAACAAATCAAATTGGCCGAGAAAAGAGTCTCAATAAGGAGTTGTCTAGATCAGGTTGGCCTGGAATTATCTAGATTACCTAAGCCAAGACAGGAAAACCTGCCCACTATACTAGACACCATACCCTAGGCAAGAGATTCTAAGCTGCCTAAGAGTGGAGAAAGTGAGCTGACATTCACGTGCATACATTAATTCATTGCTCTCTGCTCTTGACTGTGGATTTAATGTGACTAACTGCTTCCATGCAGTGCTGCCTTGACTTCACAGCAGTGATGGACTGTAACCTGGAGTTGTAAACCAAATAAACCCTTTCTCCCACAAGTTGCTTTCGCTAGGGTTTCCAATCACAGTAACAAGGAATGAAGCTAAGACAGTTGAACAGTGTTATCCAGAACTGCTTGGATTCCAGACCCCTGTCACCTAATGAAGAGTCCATAAAAGCCCCTCCAATCTAATGACAACCCTGCTATTTGTCACTGCCACTGCTGCCTGACCTGTGCCTTATGCCTGTCTCTGATTACACTCAGTAGCAAAGCAGACGATTGGCCCAGCTTCAGAACTTGCTCAGAGCTGGCTTGGACACTTGGCCTCACATGTGAGCCAATCCTAATTGATAAGAAAGGAGGCCAAGACACTCAGCATTGGCTGCACTCACGAATGCAGTCTGGAAGCCTTGTGTTTCCCTTCTGCTTAGATTTTTGGCCAGAAATCTCAATGCTGTGTGCTCGAGGCCAGCTACATCATGGGTTTCCCAAATGAAGGCCTGAGAAGTCTGTGTTGAGGGTACTGAGGAGTATTCCAAAGCCAAATAGAAGCCTGGCCAGTGTCATTTCATCCTCTGCGATTTGTCCCCAGGACAAATGCTGGGGCAGGGCTTCCCATGTCTGACTGGGCCTTTCTCTCTCCCCAGGTTGGTACCGCTCACCCTGGCGACCCAGAGCTTGTCACTTTCCACGGTACACACTCTTTTCTTCATGGTTTCTCAGGGACATTCCTGACCTAGTGCTGGCCATGGATGAGGTGGTCAGGAGGGGCTAACGGGGCATGGGGGAGGGGTGGCAGCTGAGCTGTGGGACATACCTCTGTCTGCTTTCCTCATGGACCTGGTGCATCCCGGGTAGCGGGAAGCGCTCCCTCTGTTCATTCCTTTGCTGATCTGTTCAGAAGACAGTCATGGACGCCTGCTTGGTGCTGTCCCTTGATGTTCCTGCCTCCTTAGTCCTTAAAATAGTTCAAGTGACAGGAAAACTAATTATAGGACAGGAAGGATGTCTCAGCTGAAGAAGGCAAGGCCTGAGTTTCTGCGTTCAATCCCCAGAACCCACATCCATCATCATCATCATCATCATCATAAACAATAACTGGGCTTGGTGGACAACATTGGGGGAATGACAGCCAAGGGCATCCTCTAGTCTTCACATACATTTGCATGCATGGGTATTGCACCTGTATATACTCACACAGACACATACACATACACGCATATACACTCATACAGAGAGAGAGAGAGAGAGAGAGAGGGAGAGAGAGAGAGAGAGAGAGAGAGCTATTCCAAGAAAACACCATGAGTACTTAGAAGACCCTTGCCTAGTGTGTCCATGGAAACGTCTCAGGGAAGCATGTTTGAAAGGCAGGACCCTAGGCCAGAGTGTAGCTCTGTGGCAGAGCACTCCCCTAGCATGTGTGAGTCCTTAGGTTTGGTCCACAGTGCTGTGAGGAGAGGGCAAGGCAAGACACAGTGATGCATAGTTATAACCCCACTACTCAAGAGGCTGAGCCAAGAGGATCATAAGTTCAATGTCAGCATCTGTCTTACATTAATCCATTGGAACCTGCCTGGTCCTAACCTCCTGGTAGAGCTTGTGAGAAACCTTGTTCAACCTCTCTCTCTCTCTCTCTCTCTCTCTCTCTCTCTCTCTCTCTCTCTGAGTGTGTGTGTGTGTGTGTGTGTGTGTGTGTGTGTGTGTGTGTGTGTGTGTGTATGTGTGTGTGTGTGTGTGTGTGTGTGTGAAGAACACACCAAAGAGGGACAGGCCTGTAATCCTCTTTGACCTCCATACTTTGTCACACAATGTCTGGCTTTTGGTCACAGAATTGAAATACAGCATAAATAAGGGAAAGTCTTTATCTGCAATCCCCTGCAGCTTGGCTGTGTCACCTGGTGTCCCTAATGGTGTCTTCTGTATTTTTTGTCATTTTGGTCGTCAAATCCAGATCATGTTCTGACTTGGTGCAAGGCCCCTTTCTTTTTGGTGCTAGGGCAAACCTAAGTTTTATGGGGCGTTGTTGTCATTTGAGAAGAGATCTTTCTATATAGCTCTTGGTAGCCTGAAACTAACAGAGATCCACCTGCCTCTGCCACTTGACACCTGGAATTAAAGGCATGATTGCCTTTGGCTTATTTATAATTCATATTATGACATATATTATAATTTGTATTAGCTGCTGGTGGTAGGCCTTGGGTGGGAAGGGGAGCTGGGTTTGCTGTCATAGATCTTCGAGGCTCCCCTGGGAGGAGGGGCAGGAGCAGAACTTTTTGGATGTGCTTGTCCTGGTGAGAGGTGGGATTCTATAAACATGTCTGAGTGTTACTACTGCATCTTAGGGGAACACTTATGGTTGCCCTACTCCCTAGCTTCTCCTTCACGGATGGCTGCAGCCTCAGTTGGAACCTTCAGTGCTATGCATTTAGTCTCAGAAGCTTCCCAGCATCAGTGGAACTGGGACCCATGTGGTTGTAGTTCCCTGGTGCTCCCTAGTGGGTGCCATCACACCTTTGGTGCTCTTGGCTCTTCTTCTACATTGAGTAAGCCTGTGCTTACAAACCTTATGATACTACCTCTAGTCTAGAGAACATTGGAAGATTTAGCTGCTACACTTTTTAGGGTTCATGAATTGAGAGGTCTCACATCCACCTGTAGCTCCTATCAAGGGGAAGGAAAGAGGCCTTCCCTCCCTAAACACTGCTTGCCTATAAGCCTCTGTCACATGTATCTCTCTTTTGAGGAGTAGAAAACAATGGCTGGTGTAGCAGTCTTGCTCCTCAGACTCATGGCTGAGGCACAAGTGGGTGTTCATTCCATCAGCCAGCTGTGGGAATGGATGATTCAGCCTCCTTAGTTGCACTGTATCATCACCCCTGGGAGGTTTATCTGCTCTTCAAGACACCAGGCTGCACAGCCCCAGGGGACATGAGACTGGAGACCTGAGTGGGATTAGGTCTCCGTCTGCATTCACAAACTGTCCCAAGGGAGTGAGAAGCCAGCTCCTGCTTGGTCATAACAGCCACTGCTAGGCTCAATTCTTAACCTTTCTATTCTCTGACAACACTGCATTGCTGTGAACTGAGTCAAGATCTGGAGACCTGTCTGAGGCAGTGATTATGGTCTTCCGAGTCTCTATCTGTTGGCTTCTAAGGGGCCTTCTAGTCTGATGGATTTTGCTCAAGTTGATTTTCTGCAACCTATTTTTCCTTTCTCTTAAATATTTCTGTGTGTTTGGTGACAGGTGTTAAAGGAGAAAAGGGGTCCTGGGGTCTTCCTGGCTCAAAAGGAGAAAAGGGGGACCAAGGAGCTCAAGGACCACCAGGTATACCTGCCCCTGTTCTAGGCAATGCCGAGTCAGGCTAACTACACAACCATCCTGCCCACGAGCACAGTGGTCTCTGGTGAGAATAAGTTACAGGCCTGACACATCCAAAGCAGAACATCGTGGAGAGAGCAGGGGCTAGGGTTGGATGGCTGAAGGCAGAACACTGCCTGGTATGCTCAGACCCTGGCTTCCAGCCACAGAAATACAGGCTGGGGAAGGGGTGGAGCTGATTTTCTATCATTCATATGTAAAATATGGCACAAAGAGAATGGGGGCTTGCCTGGGATCCTACAGTCCCTGGGTAGTGGGCCTTGTTTAGGTCTGGAGATGCCTCCAAGCCTAGAGTCAAATCTAGTAAACCGATGCAGTTTCGCTTTTAGTAAGTGAAAACCATGGTTTCTAACTTGGAAACTCTTTGAAACCTCTGCCATTAAGTTGGTAAGCTTACAAAGCATTTTTTTTTCTGCAGGCCCTCCAGTCGATCCAGCTTACCTGAGACATTTTCTCAACAGCTTGAAGGTGAATGTTCATTATTAAACATGGTCTATTATCCTAGTCAATTTGTTGTTGCTGTAACTGAATACCACAGACTGGGCAACATGGAAAGAATAATGGTTTCTCTGGCACATGGTTCTGGAAATCTAGCAACTATGCTTGTTAGTATTCTGCAGAGTTGCGAGGCTGTGCAGGAATCATACAGCAAGACAGAGCAAATATGCCAGAGGGCCTACTTTTATAGCAAAGCTGCTCCCGAGATTACAATTTACTCCTATAACCTATAGACTTCACCTCTCAGTACCAGCAACATACAAGTTCAGGGATGATGTTTCCAACACATGGAATTTGGGCCTCCTGAATACTACTAAAACTATAGCAGCCTGTGCCTCAGTTTCTTGAGTTTCTGTGAGAAAGAGTTCATGCCAGGCTTACTGCAACCTTCCATGGTCTCTTCCAGGGGGAGAATGAAGATGCTTCATTCAGAGGAGAGTCCAGCAACAACCTCTTTGTATCAGGGCCTCCAGGCCTACCAGGATACCCAGGCCTGGTTGTGAGTAGTGACTCCCTGGGAACCTGTGGCTTTTCCTGTGCCCCACCCCCAACATGAATAGGTGGTTCTGGAATCAAAGTCAGTGTTGTACATACTGGAGGCCAGACTTTGAGATGAGCAGGCTCTCCTGTGTGTCGTTGCTTGCTGGGAGGTTAGCTCAGCCTCCCAGGCTGGGTGGAGTGAGTGAACCTCAGGCACCAGCCATACATACTGTGGCAAGGTCACTCTGTAACCAGAGCTGTCAATAGTGAGGGGTTATCTTAGAGGATGAAGGGAAAGTTCTGGTAATGTCTTTAGAAGGATTCTTGATTCTTCTGATGTTTGACTGAAGGCTAAGCCTGTAAAGATTATCTACAGGTCTGGTCTTTATAGATGGGAGGAGGGTCAGGCAGCCATGAGAGAAGATCAAGGTTTGCCCCACTTTTCTAACCTAACTTGGCTTGAGGCAAGCCCTCTCCATTCTGAGGACTCAGTTCCTCCTTGTGTGGAGTGAGAAGGCCACTCTAAATCTCCAGGGCCCTCTGGATGCCTAGGCTTGCTGGTATCTTTGGACTCCAAACCTGGGCTGATGCTTGCTGGAACTGACACCACCTGGCATTACTAGATTTTCACAAACATGCTAAGAGGAGAGATTTCTCCATAACTATGTGCTTGCCTCAACAGGGACAGAAAGGAGAGGCTGTTGTGGGGCCTCAGGGACCCCCAGGAATTCCAGGCCTGCCTGGGCCACCTGGCTTTGGGAGACCTGGTGTTCCTGGACCACCAGGACCCCCTGGGCCACCAGGACCTCCTGCCATTCTGGGTGCAGGTTAGTACTGAATGATGTCTCATTCCTGCTGCCTCTGCCTTTGGGCTCAGGGTAGCACATTGGGTGACATGTCAGTCTATTTGTTTGATAGAGGGCCGGATGGAGCCTCCCATCTTCTTTAAAATGGATACAGTTCAGATATTATAACATGCACCTACTTCAAGTGTACAATCCAGTAATGTTGAAGGTACTCACAGTCATCTTCGCCAGCACTTGTGGTTACACTGGCTCAGTCCTGATGGCTGTGAGGTGCTAGCTCACTGTGGTTTCTCAGTTTGCCTAGTGAGTAATTGTGTTGGGCATCTTTCCACATATTCTAGAACCTTCCTGGCTGTTTTGTCAATGCCTTAAGAATTTGTCTGGTCTCATGGAAGAATTTTCTTGATTGAGGTTCCCTTCTCTCAGATGACTTTAACTGTCAGGTTGACACAAAACTACTCAGCACAGTGGCCTAAAGGACCAGTATGAATGGTCACTCTTGGTATGGAATTCCATTCAGGCTTCATAACTTCTAGAGTAAAAAAGTAAAAATGAGTTATGCAATCATTGAACAATACCAAGTGCCAGGAAGTATACTGACCATTTTACTACAGTTTCCTGGGAATTCAAGAAAACTAAGAGCAAGGCCTGGGGAGGTAACTCAATACATAAAGAGCTCCATATGCCAGCACGAGGATCCAAGATCCTCAGTACTTGTGCAAAACATTCAGATGCGGTACACACTTATAATCACAGTGCTAGAGAGATAGAGACAGGAAGATCCCTGGGTCTCAATGTCAGCCAGCTTCAGGCCATTGAAAGACCCTGTCTTAAATAAAAAGAAACCAGGAGGCAGCTGAGAGAAACTAACATCTGAGGTTGTCCTCTGGCTTCCACACACCCTGGGTATGTATGCATGGCAAGCACACACACACACACACAGAGAGAGAGAGAGAGAGAGAGAGAGAGAGAGAGAGAGAGAGAGAGAGAGAGAAGAAGAAGAAGAAGAAGAAGGAGGAGGAGGAGGAGGAGGAGGAGGAGGAGGAGGAGAGAAGACTAGTAACTTCATTTTATAGCTAGTTAATGGCACCCACAGAATCAAAGCCCAGATACCCATATCTCTAAGGCCTATGCTTTTCTTAATGTTCACTCAGTGGACATTCTGCAGTGAACAATAAAACTGAACATCCCTAGACCCAAAAAGCTCAACGTTTGAAGCACTCTGGTGCCCAACACCTTGTGAGTACTGGTATGGTGCCACATGTGGAAACTCTGTACCCTGAAACTGTTTAATGTCCAAAATTATTATTGAAATCATCGATGGCTTGGACTTTATACCAGTGAAAAGGTGTTTCTCCAGCATATCAGAAGCCCTGAAGTCAATCCCCAGAACCATAATAAAATTAATAAATGAAATATAAAATGATTTTTAGTTTATGATTCTGGGCCTATCCCCAAGATATGTCATGCACATGTAAATATTCTAAAAACCTAACAAACAAACAAACAAACAAACAAAACGAAACTCTGAAACCCACCTTCACATGGTAGCAGCTCTAAGCACGGGTGTTTCTTGCCAATTGCATTGGCATGAGCTGGGTGTGGTGGAACACATGGTGGGATCCCACAGAGCCTTGTGTCGAGGAGAGCCTTGCAGAGGGTGGCCTTGGGGTTGGCTCCAACATGGCCTTGGCTCTCCTGGCTGAAAGCAGAAACAAGGCTCAAATCAGGTTGAGAGAAAGGGATGCTTGCCGGCTGGAAGGAGGGGCTAAGCAATCAGTTTGTGAGATGAGTAGACCAGCAACTGGAACCCAAGAACAGCGTGAACCTAAGAATAGACCATTTAAGGATGCTCTGGCCATCCTTCGCCCCTCTCTGTGTACCAGCTTCATGCTAGCTCTTCACAGACCACACTCACTGCGCAGAGGGGAAGAGGGCTGCTGAAGGCTTAGTTCTTCCACTGTGAGCTGGAAATCAGGGGCTTCTTTGTCAACATTGGTCTGCAATGTCTTGGGATAGGACAGTTCCAGGACAACATTCTAATTGGCTTGTCTCGAGCTAGGTGTCGACTTTGGACCAATCATCTCTAGTCAGGAGGTAGGACCACTTGGGAACATGGTAGCTCTTACTGTCAGGAAATGGTTGTGGGTGTGAAGGGAAAGACCTCAAGAGAAAACCACAAGGACTTTGACAGGCACTGGGTAGATAAACCAGATGTGGCTACAGGGCCTTGTTGGATAAATAGGCAGTGCAGACGATACAGGGGTTTGGCAGGATGAACGCAGAAGGCAGAGAATCTGTTGTTCACAGAAGCGCGTGGCTAGAACCAAAATCCAAGTCTTCCCCTGACCCTGTACCCACGGGCCACCTACCACCTATGTGTGGACACTCAAGCCCTGTGTTGGAACTGAAGAGTTGTTCAAAGTAGCCTAAAGAATTAATGGATCCATTTTCTAGGATTTACAGGGATATCCTTCTACCTGCCAAGAGCTCTGCAGATTCTGGAGGGGATGGGCTTAGAGAGGCAGAAGAAAAACAAAGGGGAAATTCCAAGACTTCTGCGTTTTTCCAAGGCAGGGGCATTTCAATTGGGCCCTCCGCCTCCTCATATTTTCTGGGGATCAGTATGGCAGCCTTGAGCTGATTTTCAGGGATCCTGAGACAGTACAGGAACTAAGAAGCCCTGGGCAATTTGCAGTGTGCACACCCAGCCTGAATTTGCCTGGTTCTCACCAGCCTACCAATAGAGCATTGTAGTGGCAGGGATGTCTGCTGGTGTCTCGCAGACAACTTTTGAGGTCCTGCTTCTCCAGAAGTGTGCAGCTGGCAATTAGCAGCCTGGTCTTTTCCTGTCCCCAAGACCAGTGCTTCCACCAACCTGGTCTCTTCCCACAGCCCAGCCCTTTCTCTTCCTCTTTGACACCCACTTCCTCTAAATGGTGGTCACATGCTTTGTCTCTTGAAAAAAAGTTGTATGAGTCAGGGTATTTTCAACGCCGGGACAGAAAAATTGACTCAACCTGGCTTTTTCAATTAACCACTAATGGGTTTCACTTACAGTCCTGACAAATACCAGGCACAATTCATCCAGGACAATAGTGAAGAATTTCATCTCTTCCCCCCAAGCCAGTCAGTCTGGTTTTAATATGCACGGTGGATAGCCCATAGCATGCAATGAACTGTGAGCACCCCTCTGGGAGTCAGCAGAGACACACACACAGGCACCCATACCACACACTGTGCTTTGTATCACTTCTCTCTTTTTGTCTTGTCCCAGCTGTGGCTCTTCCTGGCCCACCTGGCCCTCCAGGACAGCCAGGACTCCCCGGATCCAGAAACTTGGTCAGTACCTTGTATAGTAGCAACTCTACACTGGATAGATTCACTGGCTACTGTGTCTTGGTAGTGGGAGGGGGAGGAAAGGGAGAGGGGAGCGGGAGGGACCAGGCTGGAATTCCTTTTATTTTCAAATTAGAACTCTGCCAGGGGCTGAGATGTTCTTCAGTTGGTAGACTGTTTTCCTAACATGCAGGAGGCCCTATGTTTGGTCTCTAGCACCACATGAAACCAGGCATGGTGGCACATACTTCTTGCCTTAACACTTAGGAGGTGGAGGCAGGAGGATCAAGAAATTCAAAGTTGTCCTCAGAACATAAAAGTTAGAGACCCTATGTCTAAATAAATAAAGTTCCATGACAATAGAAATGTGCTGTTTCACCAATAATAGATAGACATTTACTTCCTTTTCAGGTGACTTGTTCCATAAAGAGCTACAGAAAACAAAATGACTCGTTGACGTAGCCTATGAGCCTTTAATTGACTAAAACTCAACTGTGGTCTATTTTTAAAAACAGCACACACACATATGTAAACAGCATACACACACATATGTAAACAGCACACACATGTGTAAACAGCACACACATGTGTAAACAGCATGCACACACATGTGTAAACAGCATGCACAGGTGCTTTGCTGGCCACACTCCTCCTGGGTTGTTCAGCTAGAGCATGGCCCAGGTGAATTCACTGTCTCACAGTGCAGTGCAAGGGGTATGGCTTGCCTGACTGTTAGCTATGCTCAGAGAGACAGATAAATGCCCACCAGACCTACAACCAATCCAAGACCAAATGCCAGCAGTCCTAGGAACCTCTTTGCTGGTTACTGGGTTTCATTCTTAAAAAGATTGCCTTTCAAAAGAGAACTGTCCAGCAGACAAGATTTGGCTATTTGGGGGATGGGGGTGGGGAATTCCTATGCCATTTTGATGAATATTATTATTGTCAAGCTGAGATAATTTTTTCTTTTTTCTTTTTTAATATATTTCCCTCAGTTACAATGAGACTTTCGGCTGGTAGTTTCTTGAGACTTGGTGCTATTCAGAATTTTTTTTTTGCAGCTTCAGCTTCCTGAATCTGCTCCTAGATATGCTAAGTGGCTGCCATTCTTATTTTAGGCAACTTTTTGAGACAGAGATGCCGCAAGCCCCCGTTTTTTTAAACACATATTTAATATTGCAGCCATCCAGCTAGACTAAAGACTAAGTGCTAAGTATAATTGCCCACTTGCTTGCATTTCTTATCCCAAATGAAAATGAATTTGAAAGTCACTAAGGCATGTGAGCTGACGCCATTAGCCAGCGTAGCTGCTGCCGAGCTGTGTTTAAAATCAACACAAGTGGCAAAAGAAAGCAGCGTATTGATGATTTTGCTAAAACCAAAACCCAGCAAAGACAACTCTGTTGCTACATCTTTATCTTCACAGGAAATTATCATTTGTGTTTTTATTCATTTTTTTTATAATTTAGATTTGTGGTTCAAAGCAATGCATGTTTTCATTTCATGGAAGAACTCCCTTAGCCAAGCATGATAGCATACTCCTAAAGTCCCAACACTCTGGCAGCCGATGTAGACGGATTATGAGTTCAAGGCATGTCCTGGCTACATAGTGAAAACTTGCCTCAAAGCCTAGGGGCTAAGGAGACAGATCAGGGGATAAAGTGCCTGGCACACAGGCATGGAAATCCCAGTCAGACCCCAGTATCCACTTTAAAAAATAAAAAGCTATGTGTAGTTGCACACTATAGTTGTAACTGTAGTGCTAGAGGAGTGGGAACAGAGCCAAGTGGGTCACCAGAGCTCACTGCATCCAGTGTAGCCAGTCGGTCAGTGCTGGGTTCCGTGAGTGACCCTGTCTCAAAATGGTAAGGTCAGAGCAAGTGATAATGGAAGATACCCCATGTCTACCCTGGCACCTCCCTACACACACACACTCAAACTCACACACATACTCACTCACACACATACATATACTCAAACTCACACTCATACTCACATACATATACACACAGCATGAATACACATTCAATCTCTTCTCCAGAGTCCATTGAGGTACAAGTAACCCTGGCATGATGCTTAAATAGCTGGACATTGCTAATAAGTAAAGTTTGGTTTTAGTGTTTTGGTGCAGACCCAGAGCCTGTGCATCACTCACACACATACATACACTCAAACTCACACTCATACTCACACATTCATACACACAGATACACACACTCATACTCACGCTCACATTCATTCACACACATACACACACTCAAACTCACACACACTCACACACACACACACTCATACTCACACATTCATGCACACACGTACACACACATTCATACACACCTACACACACTCACACATACACACTCACACATACATAGGCTCACAATAAACACACACATACACTCACATACATGCACACATACACACATACTCACTCACACACCTACACATCCAGAGAGAGAGGGAGAGAGAACAGCCAGGGTCTGATGATGTAGCTCAGTGGTAGAGCACTTGCCTAGCGTGCACAGGCTCTGGGTCTGCACCGAAACACTAAAACCAAACTTTACTTATTAGCAATGTCCAGCTATTTAAGCATCATGCCAGGGTTACTTGTACCTCAATGGACTCTGGAGAAGAGATTGAATGCGTATTCATGCTTTTAAAGCATCATTGTCTGATGCAACAGACCTTTTTCTTGAGTGAGGGATTATTTATATAGAAGGGTGGGTGTATCACATTTGGCCACCGTTTGATAACAGTTTGGATTTTAAATGATCTGACAGGTCACAGCGCTCAGCGACATGGGTGACATGCTACAGAAAGCTCACTTGGTCATAGAAGGGACATTCATCTACTTGAGAGACAGTGGGGAGTTTTTCATTCGTGTCCGAGATGGTTGGAAAAAGTTACAGGTAATTCTTAACCTTCCTTACAGCCCTCTCCCCTCCAAATACCCTCCAACACAAAGAGCCTCCGCCCCAACAGTGCCAGTTCTTACGAGCCCTTTCATTGGCATATCCTCCTTCTCTTGCAGTTGGGAGAACTGATCCCCATTCCTGCTGATAGCCCCCCACCACCAGCACTTTCCAGCAATGTGAGTAGCTCTCCTGCCCACTCCCTGAGCTTCCTGCCCCCTTAGAGGGCCCTGCACCAAGCTACCTAAGCCTGTTCTGTGTGACTTAGTACTTGGGGGAAACTCAGTAATTTCTAACTAGGACACTGTCACCACAGAGTGGAGAGAGCCTGACACTGGAGACCTCTGTTCCCAATTTACCCACATCATGTAGAAGAGTCCCTCCTTCCCTCCCTCCCTCCTTGCCTCCCTTCCTCCTTCACTTACATATTTTGAGACAAGATCTCACTAGTAGTTCTGGCCAGCCTGGATTCACCTGCTGCTGCCTCCTGAACGCTAGGGTTAAAGGTGTGTTGCCCCCACACCTGCCAGGCAAACCCTTAACTTTTATTCACTGCTATAAATGAGCATAAACAATTGGCATAATCCGCTGTTGGATTTTATTGCAACCCTTTGAGGCCACAACCATCACCCCATTTTTCAGATTCCAAAACTGAACCTTTGAAGAGGAAGAAATGTTGGCTTTTAAGCTTCCTCAGCACAGGGATCTTAGAGATCTTGAGGACACTTCCTCCTTTGCTGGTGACTTTTTGTTTGGCTGTAAAAGGCCTCCCATGTAAGGGTCACAGTTAAAGGCAATGTCCAGCTATTTAAGCATCATGCCAGGGTTACTTGTACCTCAATGGACTCTGGAGAAGAGATTGAATGCGTATTCATGCTTTAACCTTTACCTTTCATGTCACAGCCGTATCAGCCACAACCTCCACTGAACCCCATTTTAAGTGCCAACTATGAGAGGCCTGTTGTAAGTACAAGTCATACATTTCCTTTACAGATAATGAGAGTGTGCCTGTAAGTGCTAAGCCCTGTGTTCGGTATCTAGTTTTTTATTTTGTTTTGTTTATTTCATGTATGAGTGGTTTTGCCTACGTGGTTGTATGTGCACCATGTGTGTGTCTCTGATGCCTGTGGAGATCAGAAGAGGAAATTATATGTCTTCTAACTGGAATTATAAACAACTGTGAACCACCATGTGAGTGCTAGGAATCCAGTCCTAGTCCTTTGCTAGAGAAGCCAGTGCTCTTAACTGATCAATAATTCTTACCACCCAACGGCTTACAAACTAGCCAGGAGGGCACACACCCAAAATAGACAGTTGTATCACGGTGTGCTAAGCTATTGAGTGAGACCAACCCAAGATGGTGGGGTTACCAGAAAGACAAAGGAAGTCACTCTGAAGGAGGTGAACTCTAGATTCAGACCTAAAGAACACTGGAGTTCAGGAGTGAGCCAGGCAGGGACAAACAAAAGTAGGAAATCCAGGCAGAGGGAAAGATGGATCATGGGAGGGTGGGATGCGTGTGCACACGGGTCCTTCCTGTGCTGCACTTCAAACTGACCAGAGGAGTAGACTTCACAGCAAAGGTAGACGATTAGGCTGTAGAAGTGAACAAGAGCCGGAGTTAGGGAGTTTTCCCCTTTCCTGCAGGCGATGGGAGCTGCCCATAAGTTGAAAGCTGAGCAAGGGTATGTGGTAAGATGGTGCTTTGAAATGACTTCGGTTTGAGTGTGTAAGAGGATTGGAAAGGGCAGAAGCTGGGGTACAAAGCAGTAAGCTGCAGAAGAGGGCTGGTCAGAGAGACACAAAGGGACAGGAGAAGCCAGTTTGGTTCTGGCTGCGATGGGAATGAGTGAGACAGAGGTGACCCCAAATTCCCACTGGGGTGATCCAGTGGTCACAAGCTCCCAACCAGGCGTCATCTGACATGAAGGGGTTGCAGACTCAGCCCTGCTCTATCTCTGCTGTAAATAAAGATCACATTCCTGTCACTCCAGGGACTTCATAGAATTTGATCACTCGAAGTACAGTCAGCCTGGGAACTCTCTTTTCTGCTCTCAGTCATTTTGCTATTTCCATACACCCCCTTGTATAAGACTTTCTCTTCCTGTCCCTATCTAGCCCTTGCCTCTGCAGGCATGGTACACATGAGCTTGCACACAGCTCAGGGTTGTCCCAGCACTATCTCATGCCCTAACTCCCTTACCTTGTGGCTGAAAAGACCAATCTGCCTAAGTCAGTTCAGAGTCTTGGGAGAAGCACTCCCCATGGTCTATCTTAGATCAACTACTCATTTCCACACCAATAAAGAACAGCCCAGAGATAGAGTCAAAGGCATAAGGCCTTCAGAGAGCAAGGCATAAGCCACGCCGCACAGAAACGTGCCTTCTGCAGTGCTGCCGTGTCCAGAGAAGATCTCAGGTTCAGCAGAGCAAGTCTGAAGTGGTCCCAGGACATTCAAATAAAAGTGGGAGTGAGAGAGAGAGAGCACTAGAGATGTCTGAAACCCGCCTGGAGACCTTCAGCAGTGCAGTGGGCATTGTAATGGGAATGGGGAGTCCCAAAAAGAAGCTGTACAGAGAGAACCAAAGAGAGGCTGATGGGAGAAACCCAGAGGCAAATGAGAAGCTTTGCCCTCCTAAGACAAAGAAAAAAGGCCAAAGTACTCAGGAGTCAATGGCTGCTGGGGGGACAAAAATGACTGAAAGGCAGATTTATAAGAGAGAGCAAAGTGTTTATGAAGGCAAAATGATTCTAGGAAGCTAAGGAGAAAATTCTCAGGGGGAGAGAGAGAGAGGTAATTTGGGTAAACTTTTAATGAGCCCAAGAAGAAGTCAGTAAAGTGACCAATGGAGTTTTAAAGCAATGAATTGGTTTTTACTTTTTAAATACATCTATTTGTGTGTGAGATGCATGTGAATCTCTGTCTCTCTCTGTCTCTCTCTGTCTCTGTCTCTGTCTCTCTCTGTCTCTGTCTCTCTCTCTGTCTCCCTGTCTCTGTCTCTGTCTCTGTCTCTCTGTCTCTCTCTGTGTGTGTGTGTGTGTGTGTGTGTGTAGGAGTGCATTTGGATGTCAATGCCAACTTGACACCCCTTAGACACAGCTAGAGAGTGGCAGAATGAGAGCATCCTCAGACCACAGACTGCACTTCATATGGAATGCCAACAGAAAGGGCTGGAGGGAGGAAATGGGTGCCTATGTGCAAGCCAAACCAAATTCCCTAATGGCTTTGGTTTGGGGCTGATGAACAAGGTGTTAGGAATGGGAGGCAGGACAAAGCCACCCTAGAAGCCACGCTTGTGACCAGGCTGGGAGCATATCCAGATTTCTCAAGCATGGCCTGCACACTAGAATCAGATCTCCAAAGGACTCCTCAATCCGAGGAGAATGTCTCATGCATCTTTTATTAAATCTAAGAAAGACATTCTCACCCCAACGTCTGTTCACGGGTGCTAAGGCTGTCTTCACTGAGGGTGGACAGCTGCACCTGGGTCACACCTTACAGTCGAAGTGGGCCTCTTCCTCAGAACAGGAAGAGGAGGGTGGGGCTGCTAACCACCCTGTCTTACTCTTTGCAGCTGCACCTGGTTGCTCTGAACACACCGGTGGCTGGGGACATCCGAGCTGATTTCCAGTGCTTCCAGCAGGCCAGGGCTGCAGGCCTCCTGTCCACTTTCCGAGCCTTTCTGTCTTCACACCTGCAGGATCTCTCCACAGTCGTGCGGAAGGCAGAGAGGTTCGGCCTTCCAATTGTGAATCTCAAGGTAAAGCTGAACACCTTCGCCACTGACGTCAGGCACATCAATCCCCAAGTGGCCCAAGCACTTGCCACTTCAATCACTGTCCTCGCTGAGCTGAGGACTCCAGAAGTAGTAGCTGGGTCACACTATGAAGAGGGAGCCAAACCCTAAATGTGTCATTTGTCTTTGTAGGGCCAAGTGCTTTTTAACAATTGGGACTCGATATTTTCTGGTGATGGAGGTCAATTCAATACACACATTCCAATCTACTCCTTTGACGGTCGGGATGTGATGACTGATCCTTCCTGGTAAGTGCAGGCTTGGGCCCTGTGACGTAGCACAAGAGGCGTTTCTAGGACATGTTCTAACAATGAGCTACCTCCCTGGAACACTGCCAGTGTGAAGCCACAGTAAGGCAGCTGAGTCACGGGAAAGCCATGGCCTTGGAGCCAGAAGCCTCGGGTCTAGTAGCTCATGATAAGACCTGGGCAAAGCACTTCACTCCATGAGCCACAGTGGCCTTGCCTGTCAAATGAGTACAGTCATTGGTACACCACAGGACAGTTGTGCATATGACTGTGGGTGAAAACACAGTGATACTCAGTGCCTGTGCTACAACACATCTGAATGCAGGTCTGAAAGGCACAGTAGGCCCCCACGGCCCTACGCTTTAAGGGCTCCCGGTGTCGAGGGGCAATAGATAAGAGACTGTGTATAAATGTGGACAGTTTTGTAGTTTTAAAATAGAAAGCTGATAAAAGGAACAGAGGGGAGGATTTCATTTTTGAGGGCAAGAATGAAAAGGAGATTCCTGAAAGAGGGGGCCCCTAAGATGTGAAGGAGTCCCAAGTCTGACCATGAGAGAGGCTACCCAACAAGTGAGCTCAGGAGCAATGGTCCAGATGTGTGAAACCTAAGGATGCCATTGGGAGATCGCTGCAAGTGGGTATGGCTGCCAACATACTCTGTCTAGAGTATGTCTAGAAAGCAGGTAACAGCCACAAGGCACGGGAGAGGACTTGGCATTGAACTGTGGGTGAGGAGGAACATGTCTCTCCCTTTGCTACACTAATGCTAACTTCCTCACCAAGATATACCACAAAGAACTGCTATTTAGGAACTAGGGTGATGGCTCAGCGGGCCAAGGGCTTGCAGCACAAGCACGGCAACCTGAGCTCAGGTCTCCATCACTTATCTCATAGCCAGGTGGGGCAGCACGCTTCAGCCACGCCAGCACTGAGTGGCAGAAATTGGTAGGTCCTTGGTGTTTGGTGGCCATCAGATCTAACTAAATTGGCAAGCTCTAGGTTCAGTGAGAGACTGTGCTTCAAAAAATAGAGTAGGGAATGATTGAGGAAGACATGCAGTGTTGAACTCTGAAACACACACACACACACACACACACAAACTGTAAAATAAAATAAAAAGAAATGAAGAACTTCCTGTTATTAAAAAAATGCCATTTAAAAAGTAACACTATAAAATTCCTTTCTAGGCCCCAGAAGGTGGTCTGGCACGGCTCCAACCCCCATGGTGTCCGTCTTGTGGACAAGTACTGTGAAGCCTGGCGAACCACGGACATGGCAGTAACCGGATTTGCCTCCCCACTGAGCACAGGGAAGATTCTGGACCAGAAAGCTTACAGCTGTGCTAACAGGCTAATCGTGCTGTGCATCGAAAACAGTTTCATGACAGACACTAGGAAGTGATAACCTTCCCATGATTCTTAAGAGAGTGTTCTAAGATATTTCTTATGTGAAGAGTTGACACTGAAGTCTAAAATGTTGTAAATATTACAAGTTTGGTTTTTATATATATTACACATCTGTCAAAAGAGAAACCAAAGAAAACATACCTCAGTATACTCAAAAGGAAAGACAGAAAGGACTCAGATCCAAGTCAAATCCAATCCACATATTGGTGCTAGATTCTGCAGGAAGACCCCCCCGCGCCCCCCACCCCCACCCCCCGCAGTGTGAACACATTCCCTGACACAGAGTAGGACAGTCTGAAAACAGGCCAGCATGATTCCCCAGTGCATTCTTCAGAAAGCGATTTCTTCCTTGCAACCATGGCTGTTGAGTGTAAAATGTGCTTTGTGTTTGCTTACAACATCAGCTTTTAGACACACAGGCCCTTCCTAAGTCACGAGTGATCCAGGCGCTTGGTGACTCCACGCACGCGCACACAGCCAGGGAAAGGGATCCGCTCAGACGATCCCGCTCATGTTTCCTCCGGCTTTGGTGTGGTCCCCACTAAAATAGTATTGCCATCATGCTGTAGAGTTCTGCGTGTTTACCCAGTCATAGCTGAGCGTGGCATCTGTTGATGTAATTCTGACTTGCTGGGAAGTTAAAACTCTAGGAGAGAAACAGCACAGAATCCTTCCCTCCCCCTCTCTACTGTCCCTTCCCATTCCCCCGCCCCGGTCTTATGATTTCCATTTGGCAAGCCTTGAATTACGACTGCAGCTGAAACAGATTGGCTGAGAGGAATTTTCTGAAAAGAAAAAAATCTCTGTATCATTGTGCTATAGACTTTGATATCTTTTTCCATGTAAGAACATAAAGACATCTTTTCCAGGTGCTTTCTCCTGTTTACGTCTTTCCCCCTGGGTCCTTCATTCCTTGGCACTGTGGCAGAAGAGGGCTGGGTGTGTGTGCTAATATTGTCACTAGCACTGGAGACAAGAGGGGTCGGGGTGAGGTAGGGATGACTCTGAGTGGGAGGCAAGCTCTGCTGTGGTTGCCTCAGGGTCTCAGTGCATGGCTTTGGGCTCTTCTGTCTCTCTCAAGGAGAACGGGATAGACACACTCAGTGAACAGGATAGACACACTCTCAGTGAACAGGATAGACACTCTCAGTGAACGGGATAGACTCAGTGAACGGGATAGACACACTCTCAGTGAACGGGATAGACACACTCAGTGAACGGGATAGACACACTCAGTGAACGGGATAGACACACTCAGTGAACGGGATAGACACACTCTCAGTGAACAGGATAGACACTCTCAGTGAACGGGATAGACACACTCAGTGAACGGGATAGACACACTCTCAGTGAATGGGATAGACACACTCAGTGAACGGGATAGACACACTCAGTGAACGGGATAGACACACTCAGTGAACAGGATAGACACACTCAGTATCTGCTTCACTCAGTAAAAGTTTATCATCGGTAAACGAGGTCCCCAGCTCTGCAAAGTGGGTACATTCTAAACCTCTACTTTACAAATGAAGAAAAAATGCAAGTGGAGGCTCGGCTCCTTCCTGGGTCCAGTCATGTGGCTGGCACGTGCAGGGCTGGCTTCAGGCTCAGGCCCAAAGTCCTCTCAAGGCACCACTGGATATGGATGCCTGTTGGTTCCATCTCCACTCCAAGTGCATGATTCTGGAAACATCATCAGTAGGCAAGAAGCATGCTGAGCTATTTCTTCCCATTCAGTGGGGACTGGCCCAGAAAGTCATCGGAGTGACTGCATCCTCCTAAGTCCTTGAAGTAGGAAGGAAATTCAGAACAAAACCAAAACAATATAAAACAAAACAACCCAGACCGTCCACTTCAAAATCCACAGCAGGAAGAGCATAGAATCTTTCTAATGAGTCAGAAACAGAAATGGCTACAGGGGAAAGTCCCAGTGGTAGATGGCTGGGGACAGATCCAGTGCTAAGTTACAGGTGGGGAGTTCTTGGCATGGGCACAGTGGCACGAGGAAGAGGACAGGAGGGTGCTGAGTCAGGAAGTATAGATGTCACCCACACCAGTCAGAGCCCACCAGAACAGAGACCATAGAAAGGACACGGTGGAGCAGAGCTGAGGGAAGCCAGGAAGAGAGATGCCCACTTCTCCTGACCCTAGGAGAGGGTGGTGAGACTTTCCCCCTCTGCATGCCCTGGAGGACCTACGTTCACAGACAAGAGTCAACTACAGCTACGTGCACTCTGACCAATCATTCCAATCCTGTGCTTGGCATTCAAGAGACTTCACTGAGTGTTTGCCTTGCTAATCTTTCCTGTCCCATGCCAAAATCTACCTGTCTGGTCTTTCACAGGGTCTCTTAGGCAAACCACATAGACTCTTCTGATGGGCCACGTCATGTCCTGTACCATCTTAGCAAAGCCTTAATCATTGTCTCTTCCTTCCCACAACACTGCTGTGACATCCCCTAGGCTGACATACCTGGTGTCATACCCCTCTCACTGGCTACCTGGCATACTTCACACCTGAAATATAACACTCAGCTAGCTAAAACATAGTGGCTGAAGGGTCTCCAAGCCTTCACTACGCATTGGCCTGGACGACTTGGGGGTACTAGAAGGCTGTTAAGCCAACCCTCACCCAGGCCAAACACAGGAAGGAATATGTAGGTATGTATGGCTATAACCTCTATAAGCTGGAGGGCTTTGAGGGTGCTCTGTGTCTGTATCAAAGACCTTCAGGTCTTAAGCTTGTGGCTTCAACCTTCCTGGATCTTCCATCCAGCAATATAACCAGAGCAAGAGAAACGGCTGCCAACCCACGTAGGAGAGGGGGCCGATCTTATGAGGACAACAGCTTGGGAAGAACAGAATAGCAAATGAGCGGAGCAGCTCAGGGGGTGGGAAGGTAGGGGTGGGGATGGCGGTGGGAGGGTGTGCGGGTATGGGTGGGGATGTGGGGTGGTGGTGGTGGTGGGGAAGAGTCTGGTGTGACTCCATGATATGGCCTGAAACAGACCTGGTAAGATGAAAAAACTGGGTCACAGGAACTACCCTCAGGTCTCCAGTGTCCTCTGGATCCCTTGGCTGAGGGCTGTCATCTGTACGTGAACAGGATAGAAGCAGAATTGTGGGAACTGTCAACAGCCTAGTATCGTGGCTGAGTATTAGTTAAGGTTCAGAAAAATAAAGAGTAAAAATAAAAAGAGGAATGAGTTTGTTCATGAGAACAAGAAGTGGGACAGGAGTACAGACTTAATGTGGTAATGTCACACTTGGGTTAAGGTCATCTTCCCATCTGGCTGTCTGGCTGGCAGGCTGACTTCTGCTTTTCTCTGTGTATGTCTCCTTCCTTTCAACCAAAGACAAGCTGCCTTCGTGGGTCAGGGTGCAGACAGCTTCAGACCTGCATTGCTCTCTGTTAACCAAGAGCTCACACCCACAGAGGGAAGGGGAGGCTTCCTCTCCCCATGGGGGTTACGTCAGTTCCTAAAAATGACCACCACTGGCCTCACTTGAGTTGTGTGTCCAGTGTCCAGGGCTGTGATGGGCAGCCTCACCAGAGAGGAGACTTGCAGGAGAAAACAAAACTTCCTCCATCCAAAATGCCTAAGGTCTCTGAAATGACCAGAACACTGAAAAGATTAAAACACAGATTCATCCTGGCCAGCAAGAGGGATGGGATGGTGTGGGCAGGCAGGCAGAAGTGAGCTCACGTCAGCTTGGAGTTCTACAGTAAAGCATCTAAACTTTATCTTACAATGAATGGGCAGGCACATCGGGAAGATCTGAAGCGCTGGATGGGATTGGCTCTGGGTTGGTTAGTTTGCTCATTCACTCAGAAGTCTCTGGGATACTCATCTTTTTTCTCCTGATCATGTTTCATTGTGGAGACACAAACATAAATAAATGGTGGCTCCTTTTTCAAGTCCACCAACCCCTTCCATTTTTTTTTAAATCATTTTTAAGTTTCCTTTCTCCAACTCCTTTCATGACCCCTTCCAATTCCTGGCCTCCTCCTCTTTAACTGTTATCCTGTGCATAAATATATAAATACAACCTGACCAAGACAACTCTAAATGCCACAGACTGTTCTGAATTCCATGCACATCCCTCGGCACTCAGGAACTCTCCAGTCAAGACAAATGCATTGTCCCAGTCTCCCTTAACCTAGTAGCAAGAGAGAGACTTTTCCAGCTGCTTCTGAGCTCTGAGTCACCAGGAAAGCACTGAGTCTCTTCAAAGCCTTTTCTAGCCAGTAATAGGTTTCCCTGTCTTGACTTCTGTCGGGTCCTCTAATTCGTGTGGCAGTCAAATGCTGGAGAGTTCTTTGCCTCTGAATTTTGGCTCTGCCGCTTGCTGTCCACGTCATCACTGGCGAGTTTTCCAAGTCAAGCTGAGCATCATCCCTGCATTTAATCCTTCCCTGCAACTAACTCAGTGTTTTCCTTTGACAAATAGGGAATCACTGAAAGTGCTCCTCATTGGATGAGCTTACTTGTAGTGTTGGAAGTGATGTTTTAGCACTTCGGTGTGCCTGCCATTCTTCGCCTGGCCAGGTGTAACCAGGAGGAGCCGAGCTTTCTTCCCCATGCTGTGCTAGATGCTATCTCCCAATCCACATAGCTTTTCCAGCCATCTTCAAGCCCAGGACTGATTCCCCATGTCCTCCCTGGTACAACCCTGACTGTTGCTAGTGAGTATCCGCTTTCCCCACATACTCTGGCTGCCCTGCTTTCCACTCCTTTTTCCAAACTCTGGCAACTAAAATGCTTTTTATCATCTTACTTAGTAAGAGCTCAGTCCTGAGACTAGGGGTAGATCCCTTTGGGTTAGCAGGGACACAGTGTGAAGTAGACTTCCTATCTCCTGCATGAGCCTGGCCAGTGTGCCGAGTTCTAAAAAGGACCCAGAACTCTGGTATAAAGAAACTTCTTTTTTCTTCTTTTAGGCTTGCTCTCCCTCTCAGTGAATGACACAACCATCTAACAGGGCCTGAATGGCTGATTATTTAGTCATTCACTCAAGAAATATTTGTGTTATTTTTACGTGGTGCAAAAACAATTGTATATACATTTGATGTGTTTGTAGTGTGTGTGACATGAGTAGAGCGAGGGTCAGATCAGGGTGATGACATTCACATCTCCTCAGACACTCACTATCTCTTTGTGTTGCAAATGTTCACACTTCTCTTTGCTAGCTATTTCGTTCAGCAATTATTGATTGACTGTCCCATCAGCAGTTATAACATCCAGAAACACTAAGTGTTTGGAACTTCAATGTTATTTATGGCTTAAGTCCAAAAAGTTCCCCCACAGGCTCAAGATCTAAATGCTTGGTCCCCAGCCTGTGGCACTGTTTTTGAAGGTTGTGGAACCTTTAGGAGGTGGGGCCTGGCTGGCTGAAGGAGGTCACTGGAGGGTTGGCCTTTGAAGGTTATGTCTGCCCATGAGCCATGTGAACAGCCTCTGCCTCAAGCTCCTGCTGCCACAGATGGAGCGTTTCTAACCACCATGCTTCTATACCACCATGGGCTGAAACTTCTCTCTAAGAGTGTGAGTCAAAATAAGGGAACGGAAGACAGATGTTCCCTTTCAGCAACAAGGAGAATGACATGGACAGTGTGTAGCAACTTAAGTGACCGCCATCTGGACTTTTTAAAAAGATTTATTTAATTTTTGGTTCTTTATATGTGCATTTATCTCTCTGTGTTTGGGTGTAGGGCAAGCGGGTCATGCCACCAGACAGGAGAACTGATAAGGCTGAGTGAACTCAGACCCCGGGAATCTCAGAGACTTGAGATCAGCAGGAGTCAATTCCCTCCTTATCTATTTCTGTTCCTGCTCTGGAACACATAACTCCAATACCCCACTGAAAGGACCATGGCAATCAGTCATAGAGCGTAAACACCTAGAGTTCTCCATGCTAATAAGGTTATCTAAACTCCGCCCCGCCCCGCCCCCTGCTCCACCCCCGCCCTAGAGTTCAGTCAATGAGCTTCCCTTCCTGGGCATTCCTTCGTGCAAAAGGTATTTAATCCCTGTTCACCCTGAGTAAAATGTATGCATTCACATTCATCATCTAATAAAGCAGTTTAATCAAGCAAGGGCCGTCTCTTCATCAAGGATCTATATGGGAAGGCCTTCATCTTAAAGAGTCACACCTAAATCTACCCGGAAGGCCTTCTCCTCTAGCCCCTCTGCGCTCATCGGGAATCAGACTGGTTCTGCACTCTTGTCCCAGGCTCTGTCTTCCCTTTCCTGCTCAATATGTGAATGCCCTAAGAGAAGTGTGGACTGAGGACACCAGCTCCTGACTCCCAGAGGTTGGCCCGGGGAACACAGGCGACCAGGAACCACAGCATTCATCCCAGCCCCCACTGTTTCTCCTTCCAGTCCTGCCAAGGAAACCATGGAATGTGGGCCTCCTGTTTCGGACTTCCTTCTCCCAGTGGTATGCCAGCAACATTCTGGGCACCCCAGGGCACAGTTAGACATATGGGCATGTGTATGCAAACATCCACAAAGGCCAGAAGAGTGTTGGATGTCCCAAGCTGTAATTACAGGCAGTTAAGATCTTCCCAATGTGGGTTCTGGGATGTAAACTCTAGCCCTCTGAAAAAGCTGCAAGCATTCTTAAGCCTATAGCCATTTCTCCAGTCCCTCTTGTTGACTTTTAAGTGTTTAAAGTACCAGGAATAGTGCTTCCCCAAACCATTTATGGAACTAGACAGGGGAAGAAGGGCAGGGCATGAAGTACAGCCAGCTAGTAAGTACAGTGGTAGCTGGCTCCCAGTGTCCTCTCAGGAGCTCTGGGACCTGTCTTCTGGAACCTCAGATTTTCCACCAGAGTAAGGGCGCTGTGGTATTTATATATTTGTGGATTCGGTTTTAAATGACTGCAGCCATCTTGAGTCATAGCCACCATGGTTGCCCCTAGTAATTCTAGTCGGATTATTCCTGCATAGCTTTCCAGCAAACGATAATGAATGGCTCCACACCAACCATATATGGAGCTTTACAACAGAACTATTCATGTTTCCAGAGATATTCCTGACTCTTCCACAGATCTGAAGAAAACCCAGGCACATCCCATTTCACCCTGGATGAAGTCAACTTAATCCTCACCCACCAATCTACACTCTTTCTGACCCAGATTTTGAGGACCCAGCTGATCGTGCTGCCTGCGAGGACCACATTTTCATCATTGACATAATGGTTAATCAACTGTCCTCTTCGATCCTCCAGCTGTTTGCCTCTTCTCCCTCAGTCTCAGCACACTGGGACCAGTCTTAGAACACCAGGGCTAAGCTATTCCAGAAGCACAGACCAATTCTAATAGGTTCCTGAAAAGTGGGTGGGCAGGGGTGGAGTTAGGGCACCATGTCGAACTCCAGCTGGCCGCCCATAAGCAGACTGGGCTCTGAAGGACAGAGCAGGCTCTCAGGGCAAGAAGCGCCATTACAGGAATGGAGAGGCCTATGCGTGCTGCATGAGGGCTGCACTGTATCATGTGCAGTTTGACAGGAAACCACTCAGGTTTGATTTCAAGATAACAACTTGAGCTTATAACAACTTCTTAGAACCTCATTGAGATGAGAAGACCGAAGCGGAGAAAGGGATGGTGGAGGGGGAAGAACGGGAAGATGTGGTAGAGGAGGAAGTAGTGAAGGAAGAAGAAAAGGAGGAGGGGGAGGAGGGGGAGGAGGAGGAGGAGCAAGGGAGGAGGAAGATGTGGTAAGGAGTAGATGGAAGAGGAAGAAAAGGAGGAGGAGGGGGAGGAGGGGGAGGAGGAAGAGGCCATCTGCAAGTCACTGGTAGAAAGGGAAGCACCTCATGAGCCAGAACTGTGACTGATCACTGGGAAGCATGAACCTGGTACGGCTGGATAGCTGATAACCACAGCAAAGACCAGGCCTGGGCCCCACTTGTTCTCCGACTGCTGGTCCGTGCAAGCAGGGGATTGCTGAGGAAGAGGTGGGGGCTCACAGACATCTGTACCACAGGCCACAGCCTCAGCAGATCTGCTGATGCTCTATCTCTAGACTTTCATGTTCATGAACAGCAGCGGCAGCAATCATGTCACTCACCTGAGGCGTCCTGGTGGCTCCCAAGCGGGAACGAGCACATGGGTTAGAACCAATGGCTTCTATTTAAAAAGGATGCGTATAACAAAAAAGGAGACAACTTGGTAAATTCAGATTTGTAATTCTCAGTGAAATTTTAGAGGATAATAAATTAGATAAATTTGGGAGGATCAGCAACAGTCCTTGGAGATAAAATAAGGTACCACTGAGGTGGCTCAATGAGGAAAACTGTGGCTGAGCTGGCCTGGTGACCTGAGCTTCATCTCCAGCTCCATGGTAGAAGGAAAGAACCAACTGTAGAAAGTTGTCCTCTGACCTACACACACACACACACACACACACACACAGATAAAGAGATACACACATACATACATGCAAGCACATACATACACAGAACAAGCATACACACAGAGACACACATGTAGACACAGACACATGCACAGGCACACACATAGATGTATGCATTCACATACATACATGGAGCATGCACACACAGAAACAGAAACACACAGAAACACATGTAGACACAGACACACAGACACAGACTACATGCACACAGATAAATACACATGCATACATGGAAATGCGCATACACACACGGAGGTGGGGCATGGATTTCAAAATTGCAATATCTAGGTACTCAACCTGTGGAAAAATCTTTTGAAAAATTATAACCAAATGAAAATCGATAGAGAATTGAGATCTCACACAGTAGAGAGCAAGGAACCATAATAGAAATCTAATGAGAAGAAAGTCACACTATAAATTCTAGCTATGTTCCAACTGGTGGTTTCTAATGTGTAATATGCGTATGCCATCTGAATTAAGGTGGCATTTACTTTATTATTCTGACATGTTAAAAAAAAAGGTGTCTGTAGATATCCAACTCATAATTTCACATTTATTTTCATTTAATATGAAACTAAAATGAATCCATGAAAAAGTTATAGCGTGTTTGTTGATCTTAGGCAACTAATGGCACAGGCCGTTATGATGTTAGGGTGTGTGGTATGAGGCTCCATGTTGTTAGAATGTATGTGGTTAGGGTCTATATTGTTGCCATGGTAAATGTGCTTCTGCTTCTTGACATGGAAAACATGCCAGCAAGGATGTCTTGAGGTGGTATTCTAGCAGCAGGAGTTAAGTAGAACCACGTATCACAATGGTGGCTGCAGCTGGACTAAGGGGCAAAGGCTAACATGGGCAGAGTTTACTACAACCTCTCAGCAGGCCACGCCCAGCCTTGTCATCAGGGCTCCAGGCACCATTTTGTTCTGTCCAGTAATTCCTCCTGATCTATGGGTGTTGTTTTCTGTGATTTCCATTATCCATGGTCACCCACCATTCAGAAATATTAAATAGAAAATGGCAGTTTAAAGAATTCATAAGTTTTACACTGTGCATCATTCTTCACACCATAGCTATCCTCCTTGGGCTGGTTGCTTTTAACAGTCAACTTAAGACATTCTAGGATCACTGGAGAATTGTATTGGTGAGGAACTGTCTAGACCAGATTGGTGTGTTGTAGTTGTATCTGTGGGAACTTCTATCTTCCTTCCTTCCTCCCTCCCTCCCTCCCTCCCTCCCTTCCTCCCTCCCTCCCTCCCTCCCTCCCTCCCTCCCTCCCTCCCTCCCTTCCTCCCTCCCTTCCTCCCTCTCTCCCTCCGTTCCTCCCTCCGTCCCTCCCTCTCTCCCTCCCTTTCTCGCTTTCTTTCTCTCTCTCTCTCTCTCTCTTTCTTTCTTTCTTTCTTTCTTTCTTTCTTTCTTTCTTTCTTTCTTTCTTCCTTTCTCCTGTATGTATGTATTATATATATGTGTGTGTGTGTGTGTATGTATTTCATATGTATGTATATATATCTTAGATCTCCATCTCTATATCTATCTCTAATGTGTATTAATTGTCTTGCCTGTATATATATGTGTGTACTATGTACATGCCCGGTGCCCTTGGAGGTCCGAAGACATTGTCAGGTCCCTGAAACTGAAGACAAGATGAGTGCTGAGAACCAAACCCAGGACCTCTACTAACACAAGTGCCCTTACCTGCTAGGCCATCTCTGAGGCCCCATTTCCTTAGTGGCATTAACTGAGACCAGAAGCCCCGCCCCAAATGTGGGTTGCACCTTTTCATGAGCTGAGCCCTGAACTGTATGAGTGGAAAAAGTGAGGTACACGTGCAAGGATTTCCCCCTTGCTGTTGACTGTACATGTGACTAGTTGCCTCAAGGCTCCTTGATTTCCCCACAATGACACTATAAACTAGAAGTGTAAGCCAGGTAAATCCTGTCTTCCTTAAAGCTGCTCCTGTCAAGAGGATTTCCTTACCACAAGGAAGTGAAAGTAGGACACTCCCATTGGCTACTTAATAGCCATCCCAGTCTTAGAGTGACTGTCAAAACATCTGCTAACTTTTATGTTAACAGCCCAATGCAGAAAACCTCATGCAAGTCTGGCAAGCATAAATTATAGTGAAAATATAAACCACTGACATAGAAGCCATTTTAAACTAAGAAGAGTCTAGAAGGGAGAGTCGGAGGCACGTATGATTAAGTTACATTATATACACATGTGAAGTCCTCAAAGAGTTAAGTAAAAGGTACTGTAAAACTATGCAAGATCCTATATACAAATCATAATTTTAAATTTTAAGGTGCAGATACAGTGAATAATATGCTATGAAAACGTCACAGGCACAATTGATGCGGGCAGTCTGAACATTTCACCACCTATAAATTAAACCAGAAGGAATATTTTTTTAAAACATCTGCTCAGCTTTCCACATTCGGCATATGTGTTTATGGGTAGTATCGGGGGGCAGTTCCTCAAGCAAAGAAAGACGCTACAGAAATGAGAAAAATGAAGGGGCAGGTGACAATTAATATTGCCCACTGAGGCTAGGGATGTAATTTTGCTGGTAAAACATTTGCTTACTAGCCACAAAGTCCAGGTTTCAGTCACTAGTGCCACATAAACCAGGAGTCACAGAACAGGCCTGTAATCCCAGAAGTGGGAAGTTAGCTCAAGGATAGCTTTGGCTACGTAGCAAGTTTGAAGCCAGCCTGGACTACATGAGACTCTGTCTCGGGGGGGGGGGGGGGGGGAAGCTACCCATTACATCCTACTCCTTGTGTTAAACACTACACATACAGACACACTATACACTGCCTCATTAACAATTTCAAGAATGTCCCAACTCAACTGCCTCTTTAAGGATCACCAGCCAAAGTGACGTGCAGCTGTCCAGTCCAGCCGAGGTCCTGGTGTCTGTGATGAGGTTCATTCCTCTTAATCAGGTCCTTGGTGCAGATTAGATTGTGATTGATTAATTAATTACTGGGAAGGGCAGAAAAAGAGCAACTTCCCTTGAGGATTATGTTCCCGTGGAGTATATAGAATACGTATGTAACCAAGTACGTTGATGTGGTAATTCAGACAGTCCTGAAAACTGCAAAAAGACAAGATAACAGGGCTGGGGGTGGGGGTGTGCCCTGGTGTGCAGAGTCTGGTGTGAAAGTTGACATCCAGATCAAGATGTGTGCAGCTGGCTTAGTGAGGTGTCTTGCTTTAGGTGTAACTATGGAGTGACTTCTCATGGTTTCTGTCACTAGTGCCATCTCTGCAGCACAGTCTCCTCCAGCATAGACTGCAAAGACCCCTGGGAAAGGACATTAGTTAAGTCCATCCAAGAGACAAACTGCACTTTAAGTAATTGAGCCCAGGGAATTTGATGTGAACAATTAATTATATGGATAGTAGAAAAGACACGACATGAATAGAGGGCAGTAATGTCTGTCCGGGTATTATAAAAAGACAGGCAAATGGAGAAGGATGTGTCTAAGAGCTCAAAGGCTAGGACTGGAATACAGAAATTGGCTTGTGCTAGGCCTGCAGTCATAAGGGATGGATAGAGCCCACAGCAAAAGTGTTACTGGAGACGGGAGGAGGCTGAGTTCTTGTTCACAGGACTTATCTATGCCAACCACCAGTCAGCTGGCCCAGCATCTTAGAAATTTCAGCCTGTAGGAAAATGCTCCCTACCCCTTAGAGAGCATGGGCAAAATAGGGGAGGGGCCAGAGGCACAGGATGGACACAGGAAGATTGCATAACTTCCCAGTTACTAAGTGTCTATCTCCTGTAAGAGCCAACCTTAACAGGGTTTCTTCCTTGCCCCACCATCACACAGCTGTCTTGAGTCTGCATCCTTTTAGGAAGGAAAATAGAAGAGGTGTGTGACCTGGACCCAAAAACTCCCCTCCCCTTCCTTCTTCATGCCCAGCTCTTTTCATGTGTCTGAGGTGGGTAGAAAGGGAAGAAAACAAGACTAGAGTCTCTATTCCCCTGGCTACAAAGTCAGTCTTTTCTGGGTCTGCAGTTGCTGCTTCTCTACTAAGCCCTCACTCTGATGGGCCTTCAGATGGTGGGAGGAACAGATTATGGGCTCAGGCCTCACCACTTCTTGCCTTATCACTGTGTCTAGCCAGACTCTCCTCCAGTTAGCTTCCTTCTCTCCCCCATCTTCACCTTGACACAAAGACCAATTATTTCTTGGCTCATCCCAAAGCCAAATAGAATATGGCATCAATTTGAAAACATCCCCTCTGCCCAGGACTGTCCCCAACATGCCAGATTTTGGGGACTCCATGGTGGCTTGAATGAATGGCCCAGATAAGTACATCTAGTAATTTGAATAGGTAAGGCTTCCATAGACTCATGGTTTTGAATTCTTGGCCCATAATGAGTGACATTATTAGCAGGTATATCCTTGTTAGAATAGCTGTGGCCTTTGGAGCAAATGTGCCACTGTGGGGGTGGGCGTTGAGAGCTCCTAGTACTCTAGCTCCATGCAATGCAGAAGAGAGAATCTCCTGCTGCTGCCTTTGGATCAAGATGTAGAACACCCAGCTCCTTCTCTAGCACCATGTCTGCCTGGATGCTGCCATGCTTCCTGCCATGATAATAGACTGAACCTCTGAAACTGTAAGCCAGTTTTAATTACATGTTGTCCTGTATAAGAGTTGCCTTGGTGGTGTCGTTTCAAAGCAATGGAAACCCAAACTAAGACAGCACTTATGTTTGAATACTTGGTCCCCAGTTGGTGGAACTATTTGGTAAAGATTAGGGGGTGCGACCAGCCTTATCAATATGCCACTGGGGATGGTCTCTGAGGTTTCAAAAGTCCTTGCCATTCTAGTTATCTATCCTTCTATCTGCCTCCAACTTGTGGATAAGATGTAAGCTCTCAGCTACTGCTCCAGGGCCATGCCTGCCTGCCTGCTGCCATGACAGTCATAGACTCTAACCCTCTGGAACTGCCGGCAACCCCCATTAAATGCTTTCTTGACAAATTACCTTATAAGGGTCTTGGTGTCTCTTCACAGCATTAGAAACGTAACTGAGACAGTATCTTACCAAGATTGACGTCATGAGGAGGGTTTGCACTTATCTAGAATCCTGAAGTAGTCTCAAGGCAGATGACCATAACTCTGCCTCTCCCTCTAATCCTGTCCCAGGCTTCTCATGAAGATTGGGCAGCAAGCCCAGGGAACTGCAGTGGGTGCTGTGGTGGGTAGGTGTAGGCATTATTTTTCTCACAACTGTTTCTTGTTGGTGTGAACAAATACCCAACAGAAGCAAGCTAAAGGAGGAGAAAATTATTCTGGCCCATGGCTTCAGGGCATAAAGTCTATTATGACGTTGGAAATGCAAATGTTTGAAAGATTCCATTTAAGTGGGAGGAGCACAGGAAGGCTCCTCTCGCCTTGCTGTGCCACATCAGGATTCAGGATGCCATAGCCAGAAGCAGAAGCACATATCACCTTCAGAACCTACTCTCAGTGACACGTTTCTGACAGCTAGGCTAGAGGACCCAAAGGTTCCACAGCTCCCCCAAACAGTGTGACCATTGATTGGTTCACCATGCGTGACCACCTTTCAAACACATGAGCCTGTGGGGGACATTTCAGAGCTAACCATGAGAGCAGATAGCACTCTTGAGAAGGTGTTTTACTGACAGCCAAGTTTTTTGGTTGAGCTTTAGGTGGACTTTCCAGACAATAGGAAAAGTACTGTGGAACATCCCTACTTTTGAACAACGGCAAAGAGGAAGGTTCACAATAGTTGCTCTAAAAAGTGCTATTGACAATTGGACTTATTTTTTAAGTGTGTGTGTGTGTGTGTGTGTGTGTGTGTGTGTGTGTGTGTGTTGGGAGTGGGGGATGGGTACCTGCAGAGGAGGAAAAAAAAATCTCCAGATCCCCTGAATTCAGAGTTACAGATGGTTGCCAGTGGTCTGATTAGGGTGCTGGTAACTAAACTAGGGTTTTCTGGAAGAACAGCGTGTATCCTTAAGCACAGAGCCATCTCTCTAGCTCTTGATTGTTTTGAAGTGTTGAGCATTAAACTAAGTCCTTATGGATGCTACACAAGCACTCTATCACTGAAATATATCCCTAGAACCCCCTCCCTTCAATTTAATTTGAAACAGTCTTTTACTAATTTACCCAGACTACCCTTGGACTCTATATATAGTCCAAGCAGACCTTGAGCCCATGAAACCTTTGCCTCCGACTCTCAAGGGACTAGGATTATAGGAACATATCACCAAGCATGACTTTGTTTTATTTCTTAAAGTTTTTTAGGGACTTTGTCTTAGTTAGATTTACTATTGCTATGATGAAACACCACAACCAAAAAGCAAGTTGCTGAGGAAAAGGTTTATTTATTTAGCTCACTTCCATATCATAATCCATCACTGAAGGAAGTCAGAACACAAACTCAAACAGGGCAGGAGCTTGAAGGCAGGAGCTGATGTAGAGGCCATAGAGGGGTGTTTACTGGGGTTGTTCCTCATGGCTTGATCTTTCTGCTTTCTTATGGAACCCAGGACCACCAAGCCAGGATGACACTACCCACAATGACCTGGCCATCAATCACTAACTAAGAAAATGCCCTACAGACTTGCATACATCCGAATCTTACAGAGGCTTTTTAAAATTGAGGTTTTCTCCTCTCCAGTGACTTTAGCTTATATGAGGTTCACATTGAACATTACAGCTTTCTCCAGAGTCTCATGTATCCCAAAATAACCCTGAACTCCTGCCCCTGGTCTTCCTGCCTCAACTTACAAGTACTATGATGACAAGCCCACCCCACCACGCCCAGCTCCTTATGATATTGTCTACTGTGAGAGAAACAAAGCAAAACTATCCTTGGAGATTTTACGCCTGGAGGCCGTCTCACAAGTCACACACCTTGATAACATGAATTTTATTTCTGAGACAGATATGCCAATCTGGCTGTTAGATCTTAGCAGATCCTTTGGGCTTAGTAGAACATGAACTGGTGTGTGTTTGGGGGTGACCCGTGTGCTGCTGGGACTGTGGGGGATAAATGGAACAGCTGATTGATGGTTGCAGTAATACTCCGAGATCTTATGATGATATCTTAGGCTAAGATGAAACAGAGGAGGTGGGAGAAATAGAGATATTTGGGTTAAATCGGAAAAGAAAACTTGCTGGAAAGTCTTGGTTATGATACAACAGTCCTGGGCCTTGGGCCTGGCTCACTGCCTGAATTGTGATGCTATTTCCTGGTATGGAGTGACTCCACGAGGGTGAAATTTGCTCATACTTCTGTTTGTTTTGTTTATTATCCTATCCCCAGGGTCTGGAAGAGTGTCTGCTGGTTAGTTGCTCAATAAATAGATGCTGAATAACTGGAAGTCATTTGATCAGGATGTAGTTTGTTGGGCATATACATTTGCCACCTAAGACCAAGGGCATGTTGAACCACTTCCCATGTTTGCCAAATCCACTTGAAAGGGGTGGTGGTGGTGGTGAATTTCAGTTGTTGTAACTGAGAACCACTATCCAAGCCTTTTGAACAAGAACAGCAAAACCTACTTTGCTTGTGGGAGAGAAAGCTCTTCCTGTCTGCCTATCTGCCCTGCCCCTGGGAATACTGGAAGAATCCACTAAACAACCAAACACTTACCTGCATCTAGGTGTAACTCTTGGTTTCCCCTAGAGCTCTAGACGAGGGCCCATTTCCCATCAGCTCGGTTTCCTGGCCTCTGGTGTTTCAGAGCTTCTGTTGATTACTGACACAGGCCATGGTCTTGTTGATTACTGACACAGGCCTGCTAATGCTACATTAAAATAACGCATTCTTCTTTGCTCCCTAGAAACATCCCTTCCCCATCACAGAACAGCAATTCTGCAGTCCTTGAAGGACAGAGATCAGCAATGGCCCTGCACTTCAGAACCTTGCTGCAGGGAGGAGCCTCTTTATCCACCTACTGCTCCATCCTGCTTTCAAGCAGCCTAGCTTTCATCAGAGTCCTCATCCTTGGTGCCTGGGTGTGATGTTGTGTTTGGGTTTTGTCTATGGTTCCTTGCCCATAATCCTCTGCTTGAGACAGGTTATAGAAACTAGGATCTCTCTTTCTCAAAGTAAATCCTATGCCCCCATCTTCCTCTGAGCATCTGGTTTGGAGCATGATGGTCCATACCCATCATACCAGCACTTCAGTAGTGGAAGCAGGAGGATCCTGAATCACAGGCTATGAGGAGTGGGTATGTGAAAGGAACTCTCTGATCTATCCTCCTGGCAGCAGATCGTAATACCTGAATGGAGAATGGGTCCTACTTCATACCCTTGAGCAAGAGATGCAATAGAATCCGACAGGCAGCTTCCTGAACTGCCCCACCCAGGTTAGTCATACCAGAATACCCTTTATATCCAGCTTTGCTTTTACACAGTTTTTTATTTTTCTGCTTCAATAGTACCCATGCAATAAAGTCTCCATGAAAACCCAACAGGACACAGTTCAAAAAGCTCCCAGACAGCCAAAGAAGACACAAAGAATCCCAGAGTGCCATGCTACCCAAGGCTGGGGCCATGGAAACTCTGCATCCCTCTCCCATTTCAAGCCTTATGCATCTCTTGTTTAGTTCACACAAGCAGTCCATATATCCAGAAATTAGCTCAAGCTGGACTGCAGAAGGATTTCTGGTGGTTAAGTTAAAAGCCAGCATTCCTCTGGAACTTGTGAAACAGGTTTTTTCTCTGCTCCCTCAAAGGAGTCATTTCCTTTACCTCTGTCACAAGGGCTTGATGGTTCTCCTGTGGATGTACACCCGTGGTGGCTATCAGCATATCAAAGCCCATGCTGTCCTCCAAGTGTCCTCAGCATCACAAGGACTTGGTACACATTTCAAAGTCCACCCTGGCATCCTAGTGCCTTACACTTCCCCCTCTGCCTCCCCTTAGCTCATTAGCTTCCCTCCCTCCAGCTACTAATCCTTCTGATAACTCAGGTAGCTGTGCTATTCTCTTGCTTGTCCTTCTCTTGCTATGCTCTGTCTGTCTGCCTGTCTGTCTCTGTCTCTGTCTTTCTGTCTCTGTCTCTGTCTCTCTCTGTCTCTCTCTGTCTCTCTCTGTCTCTCTCTGTCTCTCTCTCTCTCTCTCTCTCTTTCTCTCTCTCTCTCTCTCACACACACACACACACACACACACACACACACACACACGCACTATCTCACTATGCTCTATTTTCAATCCCTTGCTATTTGCTCTCTTGATGTCTCCACTATTCTCCTCCTCTGCTCCTTCACATATATCTGATGCCAATCTCCTTAATGTCTTTTACCTGCAGCCTTTGGAGTAGTCTTCATAATAAGCCCAAGTATTTCCTTGAGTTTTGTGAAACGTTCGAGCAAACTAATGAAAGCTGAGTAGGTGGTGGTGGGGACTCCAGTTGATAGGGATGGGAAGAAAAACCCAGGTAGCCTAGAGCTTGCAGCTGCCATCTGAAGGAGAGGTTGGGGTGTCAGTTTGTGAACCATCCTTCAACCTGTGAGATGTAATGCTCTTTTCAGATAGATAATATCAGAACCATTAAATTAGAGGCCACCAGTTGAAGGATCGGCTGAACAGTTCATTGCTAGCTTTCTGATTGGGAGAGAGCCCATACCTTCTGGGCTCACAGACTGATCTGTGTGGTAACCACACAGTAGAAGAAACTGAGTCCGAGCCTTTCAGTTTGTCTCCTACCAATTCTACAGAGCAGAACTGCCCATTGTCTTTGTAGCCTAGTATCCAGAATCTGTAATTGGCCACTGCATCTCACCAGGGCCCCTCACCAGAGGAGCGGGTCGGGGTTGTCTACCGGAAGAAGGTAAGGATGGCTATCTTCCCAGGAAGAGAATGAGAAGCCGGGCAGGCCGACAGCAGAAAGCCCTCTTAGAACAAGTCAGATAGAATATGGCATCTGGGAACGAGTGAGCAAATTTTTGTTTTCTTCTCTAACTTAAAAGAGAGCAAGTTGGTGAGGAGTAAGTGACTGTAGTCCCCTTCCTTTGAGGGGAGCTGCCAGAAGAGGGGAGCAGGCCCTGAATTGTCATCCAGGGCAGAGGCAGAGGTGCTTGGAGAAGAAATCTTCAGGTGGTGACTCAGCCTGGCGTGCCGCGCCTTCCTCAGTCCTGCTCTGTCCAGTTCTCCAAGGCCAAGCAAATAGGAAGTGCAGCAGACGGACCCATTTTAGCAGCGGTCCACTTGGGGTTGTTTTGATGGGCAAGAGTCCACTGGAAAGTAGTTCTTTTCCTTTGCATGTCTGTTGCAGCAGAGCGCTTCTAAAGAGAGTTGGGTTTTTTTTTTATAAAACAAGTGATATTGCCTGAGCAAAACAGACCCACACACTGCCAAGTGGATGGGCTAAATGTCATGACTTCTTCTGATCGTGGGATTTATTATAGCCCTAGCATGCCAGATTCAGAAGGCACTTCAAGACCAACTCTCTCACCCTCCAGAGAAAGAAACTGGACGCTGGATATGAGCCTGTGGTGACTTAAAGGATCAGTGAGCTAGTGGTAGAGCAGTGGCTAACTCAGAGGTCTTTCAGATTGCTGAAGCACTGCGTGCTGCCATCTTGTTAGCCAGTAATGCTTGTTAAATAAATAACGAAGAGTTTTTGTGAATTTGCTTCAAAATGTCCTTGAAAACATGGATGGAAAATTCCAACCTAGTGCTACAAGTAAAATGGTTATGTGAGCTCAATTCTTATATGCCAAAAATGTCCCTACAAAGAACCAGCAATATACAGATGTTGTTTGGACTTAAACGTGGAGCCCGTGAACTTAGCTGTCAAGGTCAAGGCTTTGTTCAAAGTAACCTTGTTTCCACTGGTGTTTTCAGTTCCTAAATGTCTGAAGTCTAAAGTTGTCTTGACAGAGTGACTTCTCTTCCTGTGTTTTCTACCATCTCTGATCCCCTCACCTCCACCATTGTCTGATGTGCTAGGACGCTCAAGGCTGGTCCTTGCAGCTCCCCCAAACTTTAACTGTGAGTCAGAGTGTAATTATCTCTCTGTCTCCAACTTGACCCCCATCCAATATAACAGAAGGTTACTTAGTCCGTTGACTTCCATGTCAGTTCAGTCAACTGCCTAGAGGTGGGAGGGAGAAATGAGTTTAGATTTCCCAGTTATCTGTCTGTGGGACCTTCAAGGATGGCTTGAGAAGCACAGTCTCACCCTGCCCAGAGCTCGATCCCCAAAACCACTCCTTTCTCTAGGCACTGGGGAAGGGAATAAGACCTGCTGATGCTGGTGCTTTGATGAGCCCTTTGGGTTCTCCCTTGTGGCTTCTTCTCAACCTGCCATTCCTTTTTAAAATAACCTCTTTACTAAATGTGCCTCAAATTACCTGCCATCTGTTCAGTTGGATATAACTCCAACCTAGAGCATCCCCTGCTCCCAGTCTCTGTGTGGGATAGGGGAGAGAGAGAGAGAGAGAGAGAGAGAGAGAGAGAGAGAGAGAGAGAGAGACTCTAGAGACCACTTTAAAGAGTCACAGTGACTGTAGGGCTCTTGAACTTGGACTCCCCCATCTTCATCACAAGTTCCTATCTTACTCTTAAGAAGGAACTCGAAGAACTAAGATGGAGCCTTTGAATGGGTATGGCCAAAGGCCAGGAAATCAGAGGCTCTCTGAGCCAGCATTAGGTGTTCCTTGCAGCAGAGGGGCACAGGCTGAGTCTGGGTTCAACAGGAGTGTCTTCCCTGTTGGCATCAGAGGTAGATTACTTTTTCCTTGGGTGAAGAGACCTGGGTATAGAGCATGTGTGGCATGGTGATGCATGTCCAGAACTCGGGAAGTGGAGGCAGGAAGATGGAGAGTCCAATGTCCTCCTTGGCTCTTTAGTAAACTTGAGGTAGACCCAGACTACAAGAAACTCTGTCTCAAAACAAAAGTAACAGTAGCATGAAGCACTGGGGGAGGAGGGGACCTTGGTGTGTGCTTAGGCCCAGGCATGAATGCAGGTGATAATGATGAGGGGCTGCTACCAGGATTGAAGGGCTCTTGACAAGGTGAATTATAGTCCTCTCCCCCAGAATCTACCAGTTCAAACTCATCTCCTCTTGTCTAGTCGTCCCATGTTCCCTTAAGCAGCAAGCCCCATTTTGACAATGACAAGCTATTCAGCAATAGCCACGGTCTTTATTTCCATCCCTCATCGTGCTAGACACAAAATATGTTAGATTGAGAATAATTTATAGTCACTTACAACCTGCTTCCTTCCGACTGCCACTTGAGTATAAAACTGTGTGGATAGCAGTTTCACAGGAGAAATAGACAGTTAGCGGCAAAGCTACCCAGAGCGATAATATTATCTCACATTTTTTACAGAGTTTCACAGTTTGTCAGACATTTTCTCATGCATTATGTATATTAGTTGATTCTCATAATAAACCTACTATATATGTGTGTGTGTATTATATATGCATCTATGTAAATGATATACACATATACAGATATATGTATGCTCTGCATAATGTGCCTAAAGAATAAGGCTTAAGAAAGAAAATCACATACCCAAGGTCATGGAAGCAGGCAGAACGAGTTTCTCTGGGTATGCCTTATGGCCTCATTGTGTAACACAATAGCTGTGAAGATGTCTGTCTGCTTGTGTCTGTGAGCTCTTTTTGCCATATACACTGATGTTCATGTCTATGTATGTCAGGTACTGTGAGTGATTGTGTATGCTCAACTACAGCCTATGGCCCATCTCTTAGATCAGGATATAAAAGTTTTCCTTTACTTCAAGACTCACTCCCTTCTGTGTCTCATGCTTTCACCCCTCTGGAACTCCCAACCACTGTTGTGAATTTTGCCTTTAACCCATGAAAACACCATGAATAGCATAGCATTTGTTTGTGTGCATCACTGAATACTATGGGTCCATGGCTCATTCATTCTCCTCCGCTCCTGTGCCTTCGATATACACAGTGTTGTCTAACAGGGCCCTGGACTTCCTTGTTCACTCTCACTTCCTAGATGTTGAAAATATCTCATCAGAGTGACAAAACATCTTTGAATGTTCAGTGGTGTTGCGTGCCCAGTCTGCCACCTCAGAGAGATTCTTCAAAGCCATGGAGCTGACCTAAGCAGGAGGAAGGCTCTAGTGAAAGGTTTCACTATTGGCCTCTACAGTTCTGGTGAGGAATTCAGATGTCTTCTGTTGCAAGGTCTTCCTTCTGAGCTTCCAGTGACAAGTGCCACCCACTCCTGTCCATTAACCCAATTTCCATGTCTTTACACACTTCTCTTTCAAATTTCTGGAGTATTAATGCTACATTCTTACAATTTCAGCAGCAAGCAGCTTTTGCAGAGGTAAAGGATGGTGTTAGGGGGAGAGGCCACCTTGCCCAGCATGTGCAGTGCCCTTGGCTCGATACCCGGACGACATGGGATGGGAGGGAGGCATATTCAGATTGTAAGTCATGACCCACTTGTGAGTTATGGAGTTCAGAATAGAATCCTTTAAAAAGTCATTACTTTCTGTAGCAGCCAAGAGTACAAAAACATCAGAGTGTGTTCCCAATAGCAGGTGGCAAGTAATGTTTTGTGACAATTTTGTTTTAGGTATGTATATGTGTCACAATGTAAGATGTTTCTGTGGTCCATGTACAAAACTTCTTCACAAGTCGCTGCTCAAGAGGAACATTGCAAGGACAGTGGCTACTCACCTACACCATCTATTCCTTCCCTCCGTCATGGTAGCATGGTCTGTGGTTTGGACGGACCCCAAGAGCAGCCATGGATGACCTAAACCAGCAACAATATTCTTAACTCAGTGGGCACCATGATTGGCTCAGGAATGAGCATTAACCTCACCTAAACCAACCAGGACATGTCATTCCTGTCCATGGGGGAAAATACATGTGACCAATTAATCTAGATAGCCATCTTTTGGAGAAGACAAGGATATCCTTTCATGAGACTGTGATTCTTCCAAGCATGCGGTTTAGAGACGCTCAGTCTGGTCAGAGACACAGAAAGGCTGTTCGCCATTTCACCAACTCCTACCTGAAAGCAGAGTTGCTGAGATAAGTGACAAGATCAATATCAAGCATGGCTTCCAAGCGACTTCCAAGTGACACCATCAGAAACCCACTTATAAAGTCATAATCCCCCCAAAAGCTTTGTCAGCTGGGCATGGTAGCGCATCCCTTTAATCCCAACACCTGAAAGGCAGAGGCAGGATGATCTCTGAGTTCAAAGCCAGCCTGGTCTACAGAGAGAGTGCCAGGGCAGTCAAGGCAACACAGAGGAAAAAATCTTAGGAAAAAGCAAACTGTTAGAGAAAGTATGCTTAGAAAAGAATAAATTACATTAAAGAAAGAAAGAGAAAGAAGGGGAGAGAGGGAAAGAGAGAAAAAAGAAAGGAAGGAAGAAGAAGGAGAAGGAGGAGAAGGAGAAGGGGAAGGGGAAGGAGAAGGAGAAGGAGGAGGAGGAGGAGAAGAAGGAGAAGAAGGAGAAGAAGAAAAAGAAGAAGAAGGAGAAGGAGAAGGAGAAGGAGAAGGAGAAGGAGAAGGAGAAGGAGAAGGAGAAGGAGAAGGAGAAGGAGAAGGAGAAGGAGAAGGAGAAGAAGAAGAAGAAGAAGAAGAAGAAGAAGAAGAAGAAGAAGAAGAAGAAGAAGAAGAAGAAGAAAGCACACAAGCAAGCAAGCAAGCAAACTTTGTCAGTGACCACAGGTCTCCCTCAGTCTCTAGCCCCATAAAAAATAGTCTGAATGTTGGAAAGTCTTGCGTATGTAGGAGGCTGAATTCAGACTTGGGAGTCACCAGTGTGCCCATGCTGGTAGAAAGCAGGGAAGCATTTGATTGTTCCAGAAGAGGTAAAGACAAAGAGAGATGGCCTAGAACACATTTGTGAGAAGAAGAGTGCTTGGAGGTGGACAGAGGGGAGAACAGTCAAAGATCACTCCACCTGAGCTCTTGCTTCGTGGTTCATCTGCCTGACTTCCAGAGCTTTCCCACTGGAGCCCTCCCTGGGTGGTGGAGAAGTGGAGGGAAGAGGCCAACTGCAAAGTTCTTACAGTGTCCAGAGCCCTGTCTAAAGGAAAGAGAAGGCACTGACCTAGACCACTCCTGGACAGAAATCTTACATATAAACTCTTCTGGAACCACTAGAATTTTTGTCTTCATCAACTTAAGTGACTTCAGTGCTTGGGGTGAGTGAGACTGTCATTCTTTAATGAGTGAGCGGAGGGGGTGGCTGGCTAGGTTGGCGTTACAATGGTGAGACAAGTGATTGTCTGTGGCCATCTGCCTCGCTAAAAAGAAAGATGGGCTGAAAGGGGTATCTGTGGATGCTGAAGGGAGAAAGGATGAAGAGATGAACAGGTGAGTTCTTTGATTTATTTGGTCCTGTCTCTGAGGAGTATTGTCTTCCCTTCTTCTCCCGTGCTCTTGAAGACCAAGGAAGAGAGAAAAGCACTCGCAGAGAGCCAGCCTCCTCCATTGGCTTGTTTTGTTTTGTTTTTTCATAAGCAAGAAGGAAGACTTCATCTAAGAGAGATAAATAAATGGAACTCTAAAACAGGATGCAGTGCAGAACATTCTAGAAGTCCAGGCACTCATTCTGTAAGGTCGGTACAGTCAGTGGACCTCTGGTAGTTTCTTTTATTTCCTTTAGCTTCAGAACTAAAATCCTTTGGAAAGTACCTAAACTAACCATCTCAAATTCATTACCACAAGTGAGGAAGGGCTTAGGGTTGGTTACATTCTGGAACTGAAGGGAGAGGAGAGGAAGACACAAGCTGTTCCTTGGGGTTGGATAGGATGACTGAGGAGTGGAGTTAGAGGTGCCCCACCTGAGCAGTGTGGTCATCTGTCACTGAGCTGCTCTGAAATCTATCCCAGAAAGTTATCCTGCCGGCCTTGGCATTTTGCTCTACTGCTGTGGGATTGTACTCAAACTTAGCCTTGGCCCCATGAAGATGCTGGAGCTCTTCAACAGAAATCTCACCTTTCTTTTCTCCCCCCCCCCCCCCAGAATCCAAAGATGGCTAAGCTTCTGGCTTTTCAGGGCCTTCCTAGAAATCCACATGACCTAGTTCTGATGGGCTGATGGGCTCATGTGCCCCAGATACTGCATGCCCATATATATATTGCCTTCTGGCTTTAGCTTGGTCTAGCAAGGTTCTAAATCTGAGGGCTGAGTCCCACATACAATGAACACCTTGATATTCTTGGAGATTGTGGGGCATGGAGCACATGGAGTGTGTGTGTGTGTGTGTGTGTGTGTGTGTGTGTGTGTGTGCATGAGAAAGAGAGAGAGAGGGAGGGAGAGAGAGAGAGGGACAGAGACAGAGAAACAGAGTGATCAGGAGACCCCAGGGACCACAGTGAATGGATGGCTTTCAGCTGGATGCAGGGATTAGTTGCTGAAGGTGGTTGGTAGGAGAGAGGAGTAGTCCTTTACTCTTGGGAGCATTCGCTTTCCCCCCAGAGTGTGGCAATCAGCAGCTGTCAGTATTTGTCTCTAGAGCATCCTTTCTGAAATAGGAACCCTGTGACAGTTCCTTTGGGAACAACTTCAGTTAACTCCTCAGCCACTGGTGCCACTGGGTCTGGAAAGTTACCAAATACAACACCCTATCTGTGCTGACTCTACCGAAGAGAAAGCGGACACCTGTGCTCAGCTAGTCACATGGCCTCAAACCCCTGGCTTCAGTGGGAGTTTTCAATGTGAAGCAGTGTGGCACTCTACTCACTGGGCATTAGAAATGGAGGACTGTTTGGGTGACTGTTGTCACAAGGGTGATAGATGTTTCTGGCATCCTGGGTGACCAGGAGTATCAAATACCAAACAACAAACAGCAGTAATCTACCCTATTCAAGAGACTATTAGCTTCTCCATGGAGTTACTCTATACCAAAAGATGGATACCCTGTCTTTGCTGGGCCAATCTGTCTGTTCCTGGGATTTTTAAAATATCTGGCAAGGGATGGAGAGATCCTGGGATTTTTAAAATATCTGGCAAGGGCTGGTGGTTAAAAGGACTTCTGGGCTCTTTAGAGGACTCAAGTTGGGTTCGCAGTTACCACATCAGATAGCTTGAAATAATACCTTATATTTAATTCCTTATATACTAGCTATATATTATATATAATCACTAAAATAGTGTCAAATTTTATTATTAATTTAAGAATATATCACATTATAATTTATAATACTATGTTTTATAATAATACTTTATATCCCAGCTCCAGAGGATCTAACACTCTCTTCTGGCATCTGTGGGCACAGGCACTCACATAAGCATACTTTAACACACACACACACACAAATAAACATAAACAAAAAATTTAAAACAAAATTTCAGAAAGAAAATTCTCTACCTCTGGGTTCACCAGCTACAGGAAACCTGAAACAACTTGGCCATTTCCCACCTAACAACTCAGGCAATAAGATGTTTGAAGGTGAGAATATGGCTAGTACCCAGAAAAGGCTGAGATGAGCCATGAAGGGCGGTGTGTGTGTGTGTGTGTGTGTGTGTGTGTGTGTGTGTGTTAGTCACACCATCTGTCCTTGTCATTCTTGTTATGACCGACAAGTTTAATTTTTCTATTTTCAATTTTAAATTTTGTTTATGCCCTATTTATCTCAGTGCATTTCCAAAGACCCTTGTAACCCAAAGACTCTTGACAATATTGATGTTTCAGAAATCAATGGCCCTCCTCTGTGGGTGACAGATGGTGTGAATGTGAGACTGGAGAGATGGCTCAGTGATTAAAAGCACACACTGCTATTGCAGAGGACTCAGGTTTGGTTCCCAACACCCACATCAGGTAGCTCCCAATTGGCTGTAACTCCAGCTCCAGGCAATTTCTTCTGGCCCCACAAGTACTTACACATGTGAAGTACCCATCCTAATGTTCATGTAAGCACATACAATGAAATAAATATCTTAAAGGCAGCTTTAGCTTTCTCTATTCCTTGCACCTCTCCCTTCTGAGTATCTAAAAATAGAGAAAACAGTCCAGGGAAGGCTCACATATCAAATTAGGGACAGATGTAGGGTCTCAGCACCATGTCATTTAATAAGATAATGCTGAAACTGCTGCCACTCAGGTGGAAATGTGACTAGTCTTTACTACCCCACCTGGCACTCTGGAGAATACAAAAATCAGATCCTCTGGGAATGTGTAGCTGCCTGGGATCACCACGGCTACAGAGATTCCATCGCTTTGACCTAAATAAAGACTGGAACATCAACTGGAAATGGTAGTATGAGAACTATGGATGAAAGGGCAAAGAGATGCTTGCCCGCTAGCTGGGGGTTCCACGTGGGGTAATAAAGGAACCAGGCAGGGTTGTCTAGAGGAATATAATCAGTGTATGTATATGTATATATATGTGTGTATATAATAAAAGGGGATTTTACTAGAATGGATTACATGATACGGCGTGGAAAATCCAACAATGACTATCTGTGTGCCGGAGAACCCAGGAACCTGGTAGCTGGCAGGCCACAAAATCAGATCAGTGGACATCAGACTGACAGCAATTGGCTCGATGCCTTAGCTGTCCCAGTCTGGTGCTGAAGACGTGGAATGTTCCTGTAGAGTCACTGGTCAATCCAATCCACCTTTATGGCCAGGAGCTGGAGTCCGGAGCAGCAACAGCATATTAGATGCACTCAGCAGCAAGGGGTGAAGGCAGGCAGGCTGAGAGGTTTTGTTGCAGACTTTTATCTGGGAACCTGTCAGAAGGTGCTGCAAACTCTGAGGGAGGGTCTTTATCCCTCAGTTGATCCTCTCTAGAATGCCCTCAAGGGTCTGTCCAGAAGGGTGTTGCTTAGTTGATTCCAAGTACCTGAAGTTGACAATCAAGATTAAGTGTCCTGCTGCTCTATAGGGGCTCCTATTTCCATCAGGAGGCAGCTGCCATCTCTTTCCAGCCTACAGCATTCTTAGAGGCTCCTTGTAGTCAGATTCTACCTAGATGGACATAGAGCTTTTGTCTTTCCTATTAGGCATGCAAGTCTGGGGCTTGCCTGACTTATCTGTTAAAATGGGGAAACTGATCACTTCTAATTAGCTTCAGTATTGAACTATTGGATGCATGGGCCCCTCTGAGATGCTGCTCACTATTTATAACCCGTCTACCAGCTCTCCCCTCCCCTCTCCCTTCTCACTTCTCCCCTTTCCCCCTCTCCTTTTCCCTTTTCATTCCTCCCTCCCCCTCTCTCCCTCTTTCTCCCTCTCCCTTCCTCCCTCTCCCTCTCCATCACACAGACCAGCTTCAAAGTCATTGTGTGTTTCTCTGCCAGCACACAGTATTAACTATAACAGATACAGGAGGGACTCACATAAAAAGCACTGGGTAACTACAATACAAAGAAAGTCTGATTCTGATTTGTCTAAAATTGCTCTCACTTTCTTCTCTTTCAAGTTGATTTCTCCAAATGATTTAGCTACTGCAATCTTTGTCTCTCTCTCTCTCTCTCTCTCTCTTTATATTTTTTATTACGTATTTTCCTCAATTACATTTCCAATGCTATCCCAAAAGTCCCCCATACCCTCCCCCTACTCCCCTACCCACCCACTTCCCCTTTTTGGCCCTGGCGTTCCTCTGTACTGGGGCATATAAAGTTTGCAAGTCCAATGGGCCTCTCTTTCCAGTGATGGCTGACTAGGCCATCTTTTGATACATATGCAGCTAGAGTCCAGAGCTCCGGGGTACTGGTTAGTTCATAATGTTGTTGCACCTACAGGGTTGCAGATCTCTTTAGCTCCTTGGATACTTTCTCTAGCTCCTCCATTGGGGGCCCTGTGATCCATCCAATAGCTGACTGTGAGCATCCACTTATGTGTTTGCTAGGCCCCGGCCTAGTCTCACAAGAGACAGCTATATCAGGGTACTTTCAGCAAACGCTTGCTAGTGTATGCAATGGTGTCATCGTTTGGAAGCTGATTATGGGATGGATCTCTGGATATGGCAGTCTCTAGATGGTCCATCCTTTTGTCTCAGCTCCAAACTTTGTCTCTGTAACTCCTTCTATGGGTGTGAAAACAATCTCTCTCTCTCTCTCTCTCTCTCTCTCTCTCTCTCTCTCTCTCTCTTTTGACTATGCTGTTTTCATTCAAACATTTATTACCCATACCCAGCTTGAAGCACACCAGAGACAGAGGATTAGTCTCTTCTTGGGGGCATTTCTTGGAGTTTGTTAATTTATGATTCCTTTTGTACATGTCCCATGAGTACTTGAAAACAACAAAGGACTCTGCTCCTTGGCTACTTGCACTGTATCCTGGGAGTTATTTACTCTTCTTCATCTTTTTAGTTGCTCAGGTCACCAAGTTCAGCATGTCTCTGCAGATCTTGCTGTGCTTCTGTTGAATTCTGTCAGCAAGTGTGGGAAACTACTGTGTGAGCATAGAGTTGTGAACGTGCATGAGAACTGCATGTGCGTGTGTGTGTGTGTATATGTGTGTGTGTGTGTGTGTGTGTGTGCTTGCTTGCAAAACTAAACCTGTGCAGGTTTCCAACAAAGAGGCCACATGGTCATGCACCCCTCTGCCTTCTAGTCTGTTCTTTGTCTTTGTGCTTTCCAGAATATGTGATTAAAAGGGAATTTGATCCAGAGGAAGGGGTAGTGGCAGTCTCTATTGAAAACCTTCAATTTGTTTTGACCACAGGATTTGTTTTCTCCTGATTGAGCAGGAGAAAAGCCAGGCGCTGCCAAGAACTATACAACTTGGGATGGGGCAGAATGATAAGGAGAAAGGGGCCAGCATTGAAGGGAGACAGGGCATGCAATCTGAGAGGCAATAAATAAAGCCACAGTGGCAGATGACAAACAGGCAGTCAGTTTCGGAGATTCTAACAGGGGTGTAAGGTGAGCGGAGAATAGCAATAGTATTTGAGATGCTGAAAGAGATAGACATTATGGAGGTGGGATTGCAGAGAGCACACACCCACATCCTAGCCTGGATCTCAGCCTGTGATTTCTGCCTCAGAAAGAGGAATGGTAAGAGGCAGGCTGGGCTAGTCTGGAAGAGCCTGACATTATAGACGATGAAAAGAACAGCTTAGGTATGGACTCTTTAAGGCATGAGTGTGCCCATGAGCCCACTCAGGGTCTGAGGACAGACCTCTGTTTGGAAGCAGCTCTCTGAGGTAGGGAGAAGCTACAACTTGCCAGCCCCACGCCCTGGCTAAGAGAATCCCAGAGGTACACATCTCACTTTAGTCCCCAAGGGAGAGTGGTGAAGACAGAGGGACTGTTTCCAGGGACACAGGGACAGCGGCAGGGAGTAGGGTCAGCTTAATACATTTCTATTTTTGGCAGACCAAACAGTCAAAAAAAAACAAGCAAGGATTAGCTACTAGTATTAAGTGCGCGCGTGTGCACGCACACGCGCGTGCACACACACACATGTACCCACAAATTCACATGCCCAGCAAACCAAGTTCACTCTTGTTTCCAGGTATTCATGGAGCATTTATGAAATCAATCATAAATACAAAAAGAAGTTCCTTGCCTAAATTAAAAAAAAAGTTGTTGGTCATAATTCTCTGACAACATTGTATTTTCAAACGAGACATTCGTAAGAAAAATCTGAGCGAAAACAAAACAATACAAAACAAAATTAAACAAAACATTTTCCTAAAGTAACCCAAGCATTTGGGGAGGCAGCTTGAGAGTGGGGGTGGGGGTGGGGGTAGACAGCCTGTGAGACTATTTCTAATGTTAGAGAAGCAGAGAGGCAACGCCAGAAGCAGAATTCCTCTGGTACTCTATTGGCAAAATAGCTTTTCTTTCGATCCTCTCGGATCCCTAGAGTGGCTCCAACAGTATTCTGCTAGAACAGGAAAAACTGCTCGTGATTTTTAATTTGTCTGTGTGATGGGTGGAGGTTGCACGGAAGAGATTTTGCTCCTGGTCGTTAATAGATTGACCCAGTCGTGAAAACGTAAGACAAAACAAAACACACACACACACACACACACACACCAAATGAAACAGAAACCCCCAAACCACAAACAAAAATCACTGACCATTCATAAGAAATACGTCTTCTTAATTGCATTTCTGAATTGGCAGAGAATAAGAGATTTTGAGGCTAACACGGGCTTTTGTGGGAAGGAGCTCAGCGGGAGGGCACAGCTGGCTGATGCTCTGATGCCCTGCGGGACCCATGCTGAACCACGTCCCCTTGAGCTTTGTGGTCTGTTCTCATAGGGCACGGAGACTAGGAGAGGAAGTTCAGGGACCATCCAAGGCCCCCAGGACACCCCCTACCCCAGAACTGAAACCCAAAAGGTGTACACCTCCAGTGGAAGGGTGAGCCCGAAGTAACTCTTAACCCCCATCAAGCCTGGAAGTTTCAAGAACTTAGGGACTGGTTAAAATGACAAGATAATGAAATCACTGAGAATTTGAAGCCACAGACTGGTGTAGTTTTAGAGGGTTTTTTTTTTTGTTTTGTTTTTAACATTATTTAGTTCTTGTGTGTTTATCTGTACATGTGTATATGAAATGGGGCACACACACTATGGCATATCTCAACCCTCCAATGAATGTTGCTTGGAATTGAAGTTGAATTCAAGGACCAACAGAACCTCGGAACACAAAGACTACGATGCTCCCGAGCCCTTGATTGGTTGGTACTCTATGAAGTTCTGGAGAACAAAGAGTTCGAAGCAGGGACAGAGAAATAATGAAAACCATACAGCATGTTTCTCATCTCTATGACCAGATGTGTTCAGTGTACAGGAGGTCTCATGGCAGAATGGGGGCTGTTTGCATGGTGACCTTGGGCCTGCTAAGCTGCATTGCTAAGGACGGGAGAGAAGACATCTTAGCCGAGGCAGTCCTTGACCAGGCAGGTCGAGGCATTCCTCTAGGGGAGTAAACAAGGTGCTGTGGGAACTGGGCTCACACTTCATGATAGTGTAGGAAAGTCCACTATATGCAGGCTACAGTGGCAGTTGTGTAGATGTCAGAGGTCAGAGGAGGAGCCACCAGAGTTAATTCTTCCCTTCCACCATGTGAGTCCCAGGGGTCAAACTCAGACCACCAAGGTTTTTAACAGGAGCCTTTTCCCTGTTGAGCCATCTCTCTCTTAATTTTTTTCTTTTTCCCTCCCTCCCTCCCTCCCTCCCTCTCTTCCTTCTTCCCTCCCTCCCTCCTTCTCTCCTTCCCTCTTTCCCTTCTTCCCTCCCTCCCTCCTTCTCTCCCTCCCTCTCTCCCTTCTTCCCTCCCTCCCTCCCTCCCTCCCTCCCTCCCTCCCTTCTTTCCTCCCTCCCTCCTTCCCTCCCTTCTTCCCTCCCTCCCTCCCTTTCTTCCTTCTTTCCTTCTTTCCTTCTTTCCTTCTTTCCTTCCTTCTTTCCTTCCTTTTGAGACAGGGTCTCATTCTGTAGGCCTGGTTGACCTAGAATGAACTCTGAGGACCAGAATAGCCTAAAGCTCAAAGAGATCCCCCTGCCTCTGCTTCCTGAGGGCTAGAACTAAAGGTATAAATCTTCCTTTCACATATGTTAAAGCCCAAAGTCATACTACCAGCATGTTTCAAACAACAAATAAATAAAAAATAAGCCAATACCTTAATTTGCACTCATTATAGACTCACAATTGTTCAGGTGGCAAAAAACAAAAGCAAGCAAGCAAACAAACAAACAAACCAAAACCAAAACTGGAAGCCTTGATATAAAGGCTGATCTTTGTATCAGATCTCAAAAGCCCAGGAAAGTGAGGAGTTTTCGATGAAAAAACAAAAACAAAAACAAAAAGAGAAACCTGACACAGGGGGACTGTGAACAAAAAACAAAACACAGTAGAAATGATCAAGTTTAAAAATATAAAGAATTTCAATGCAAAAACAAATATATTTTGAAAAGATCGATACAGAACTTGCATAAATTTGAAATATAAAATAATGGAAATTAAGACATCTTGGAAACTGTAAGAAAGAAAATTTAAAGATAAATCTTGAAATTTAAGTCTCACTTTCCAATATTTCTAGGTTAAGGACTTATCTAAGGATACATTTGACACATTGCCATAAAAGTCTCATGCTAAAAGAAACTCCAAAACATTGTAGAGGAAAATTAGAGAACAGAAATATACCATATTCATGGAGGATCAGATTGAATACTGTAAAATATGTCAGCCCTTTCTAGAGTGAGGCCCTGACTCCACCCACTGAGTTCTGCAGTTATGGGTGGGCTCGGCAGCATAGCCTGTACCTGTGTAGGTGCAGGAGATTCAAACTTGGGTCGTTGTGCTTGTGTCACTGTACTTGTCCACGGAGTCATCTCTGTAGCCCTGTAAACAATTCTTGACAAAGGCACCTCTGTGGTTCAGTGGTGGAAAAGAGTATTCAACAAACCATACTGGGAATAGAAAAAAAAAACTCGATTATTCCTCACATCATACCTATGCATTAGTTTAAGACAGCTTGAGGACTTAAATACAAATGATCAACATCCAGAATACCATGTACAAGAATGTCTTTGTGATTGTGTCTTGGACAGTTGACCTATTCTATAAGAAACTACAATGTGGGATACATGGGCTTGTACCTTTGTTAAAGCCCAAGGAATGTGCAAGTGTTACAACAATTGTTTCTTCCTTGGAGAGATAGAAACAATGTATACTCTTCTTCATGAGGTCCCACTGATAAAACAAAGTGCATCCTGGGAAACGACTTTAGGCTTCCTTACAGAGCATAAGTGAGGGATTACTTACAGTGGGTGGTTGGGGTAGGGGTGGGGGGGACTCCCAAAGTAGCCACACTGTAAAGTCTTCCCTCAGAAGGAGTGATAGAGTCTCATGGCCATACAGATGGAATTCCCTCCAGTTAATCTCCCCAGTCTATATACTTCTGTACCCAGAGGCCATGTCCAATAGGGCAGAATTGAGTACAGAGCTGGGAGGAGTGGCTGGAATGCAGTGACCTCCTCCAACTCCTCTGAAGAAATGTGCACAGCCAATAGGCCAACGGCTCTAGTCTCTTACAAGCAAGCACAGCTGATCTGATGCACACAGTGGCTGTTTTGCTTGGAGGACCATGTTCTCTAACATAAACCAAATGTAAACTGATGTGAGTGTGTTTCCGTTCAGGCTCACTGTTAGTAACAATGTACTCCACTTTATGTGGGGGCATGGATAGTGAGGCAGGTTGTGTGTGGGTTGGGGCTGGAGATAAATGGGAAGGAATTCCATGGAATTGCAAGTCAGCTTGGCTACAAACCAAAATATGCTCCAAAAAGTAAAGTCAAGGGCTTTACTTTTTTTTTTTTTTACAAGGGGTGTGGTTGGGGTGGTAGAGCGCTTGCTTAGCTTGCACAGAGTCCCGAATTTGATCCCCAGAGCTGTACAAACCCTTAGTGGCGACAGAGGTCTGTAATCCCAGCACTTGGAAATTAGGAGCAGAAGGATGTAAAATTCACTTTTGGCTATATAGTAAATTTGAGTCCACTGTGGGCTACATGAGACTCTGTTTTAATAGATGACTAAATAAATAGTCCATTAAAAACCAACCAAATGAACAAATAAAACCAGACAGAAAAGAAAGCCAGGTTACCTACAAAGGAGAAGCTATTTGACTGTTGTCTGATTTCACACCAGCAACAAAGGGAAGGCAGAACCACTCCCGTATTCCAGTTGCTTAATGAAAACAGTCACCCTGGCATTCTATTTTCAGTGAAAACATAATCTAACAATGACAATGAAAGAAAAACATTTGTACCAAACGAGAGCCAAGAAGATATGTTAGTTAACTTTCTGTTGCTGTGATAAACATCATGGCCAAGCACTTTATAGAAGGAAGGGTTCATTTTGGACTTACGGTTCCAGAGCATTAGAATCTATGACGGCAGCAGCTCCTGCTGCAGGAGCAGCTGAGAGCTCACATCCCCAGCCAAGAGGAAGGCAGAGAGCATACTGGGGAAAGTAGGAGGCTCTTCAAGTCAAGCCACCTCCCAAGGCCACGCACCCTCTAATAAAGCCACACCTTTCCAGGGAGTCTCACCATCTGGGAACCAAGTATTTAAAGGCCTAAGACTATTGGCTGACAACTAATTCGAAGCACCACAAATGGTTCCCTCCAAGGAGACCAAAAATATATATATTTTAGGCAGAATGGAGGTGATGCAATACGGATATTCAGAGATTTAAAAAAATGATCAGAATTGTTTTGCAGTGTGATTTTATGGATTCTTCTATTTTAAAAGAGAGTCTATTTCACCTTTGAGTGGGGGGAAGGTCAGTGCTGGCTCATTTTCTCCTATTTTGTTTTTCAAAATGTTGATCTTAAAAAAGAGGTATCTGGTATTTTTAGTGACATGTTTACATGTGTTTACTGTGTATGAGTGTAACCATGTGGGTGCAGGTGGCAAGGAGGCAGGAGCTGGAGTTTCAGGTGGTTGTGTGAGGTTGGGTTCTGGGAACCAAATGAGGTTTCTGTGTGTGAATAGTCCGGTACACACTCGGAACCCCTGCAGCCTCTTCAGCCCCCTCTCCTGACCTTCCCTCTGAGCACGTGCATTTCTAACTGACTTCTTCTTTTATGAGTCATATGGGTCAGGGCCCCACAATGACTTATGATATCCCTACCATATGGTTGCCTAAGCAAGACCCACACACCCAACATGGATAAGAAAATGTTTTTATGGCCCTACCCTTAGATCAAGAGCCATGTAGCTGCTGAGAGAAAGAGAATCTGTTTTCTTCCAGGATGCGCTCCATGATAGACTATTCAATCCCCAGGGGCTGGTCCTAAACATATGTACATATAAATGGACTAATGTTGATGTGTGTGACAATAAAAATTAATGGAGAGTAGGTTATGAATTTCAGAAGGAGATGGGGGTGAGCTGGTGGTAAAAGACAGAGGGGTAGAAATGAAAAACATGAAATTCCCAAAAAATAGTTAAAAATGAAGGGGAATAATAACATAATTTCTTTAACAAAACAAATAAATATAGACTTGCAAGGTAGTATTAATATAAATATATAATGTACATATCTCTCTCTCTCTCTCTCTCTCTCTGTGTGTGTGTGTGTGTGTGTGTGTGTGTGTGTGTGTAAAGCAAATAACTTAAGGTTGAAAGAACTGTAGCATCACATAGAAATTGGCAAGATAAAAATCAGTTCGAGTTTGACCAGAAATTCCTCAATTTAGAAACTGAATAAAACCCAGGCTGTTATGTGGATTCAATCTGGGGCCTCTGAGTCTCTGCATTTTCAAATGTGTGGGCCTGGGGTCAGTGTTTGTAAAATCTCCTTCAGGCTTCAAATGACTTAAACCACATCCTTCTGAGGTGAGTTTCAAGTCCCAGCTTGTTTATGCTTACGCCTCTGGCCAACTGACTAAATTAGATTGCTAGAAACGCTCACATCTGAAGAAAACACCTAGACTTAGCAGCTGATTGTGAAGAATATCACAAAACCCTCGGATGAAGAGATGCCTAGGATTCGCTGTGGGAGAGGGACACAGAGCATCCATGCCTTGGAAAGAGCATCACCTTCAAGGATCCTCCGTGTGTGAATCTACCCAGAGGTCTCCCATCCCAGCCTTGCACAGGCATAGTTGAAACATGGCTAACCATATAAAAAATGACTGGACAAGAGGGTATGTTCTAGAGTGCCTAGCCTGGGTAGAGAAGTTTAGCAAGTCTGTCAGCCTGATTCTGCTGCATCTCTGGAGAGTACAGAATAGGACTCTTTCTTAAGTTCAGGTATTATGTCAAACAGGATGGGCAAGTTTCTTTATGTCCAGTGTCTCCAAGATAGAAAGGGAGTGGGGGTTACTATCTATGACCAGCTTCAGGGAAGAAACATTCTAGTTGTGTTGTGTGGCTTACCTTAAGGATGAAAAGGGAGCTAAGAACCACGCATGGATTGTATATATATTATATATAAATTGTGTGTGTGTGTGTGTGTGTGTGTGTGTGTGTGTGTGTGTGTGTGTGTGTGATAATTTCACCTCTATGCTTTGACTTTGGTCTCTGCTCAGTTTTTGCCCAAATCAGTGGAAGGGGCAATAGTGAACCCAATGTGCTATCTCTAAACCTAAAATATGTGAAGTGATCTTACATATTTTCTCTCATTATCTTAGATCTCTGCATTGCCATCGTAGCAAGTCCAGGCTAGCCTGCTAGAGGATGAAACCCCCCACCCCACCCCGAAAGGGTCTGCTTGGTCCTGACAGCGTGCTCATGACAGAGCTTAGCAGAGGCCAGCTCACATTGCTCTAGATCAGAGAAGCTGGCTCTGCCTGCCCACAATCTCTAGACAATAAATGCAGCTATGATTCCTAGCCACTAAGTCGTGAGGTACATTGTCATTCAGTTAGGAGCACAAAGAGTTGGCAACATCTAACCAGGACATAAATCAATAATATTTGCAGGTTAGAAGAGAGGAAAGGCTAGGACAGAATAGGCAGAAATGAAGTATTCTAGGGCTTAAAACAAAGGCTTGTTTTTTTCTTGCGCAATAGGAAATATGCATTAGAGTTGATGTAGTTGATCACCACATTTACTGGAGACCCATTTTCCTTCATTATTAAACCTAATATGAGCTATCACCATTATGCTTACAAGAGGCTGTTGTGTCTCCAGAGGTTGCAATTATGTTCCAGAAAGAAAGAAAGAAAGTGAGAGTGATGTGTTTGCTCCTTGTTTAAATGGTGTATTAGTCCTGGTCCTCTAAAGGAACAGAACTGATAGACTATACATGTAGGTTTATTAGAATGTTTTGCAAGATGTAGTTTGGGCGGTGGAACACTTGCTCGCTCACACTGGACAGGCGGAGATTCTAGGAGTTTCTCAGCCCCATGAAGCTGGGCATCTCAGTAGTCTCAGTCTGCTGTTCAAAGCCTGGAGGACGGCTGGTCTCCAGTGTGCATCTGATGCCCAGAGAAACTGTTTCTAAAGTGGGTGAAGGAAGGCTACAGTAATGGGATCCTTGGACTTGCTGGTGAAAGTGAGGGCAAGCAGGCAAACAAAGCAAAGCAAAGCAAAGCAAAGCAAAGCAAAGCAAAGCAAAGCAAAGCAAAGCAAAGCAAAGCAAAGCAAAGCAAAGCAAAGCAAAGCAAAGCAAAACAAAACAAAACAAAACAAATGCCATTTAGGGTGAGTCTTCCCATTGCAAATAATCTGCTCAAAAAGGCACTCGCAGGAGTGGCTAGCAGCTTGGGTTTTAGTAGATTCAAGTTGACAGCCAAGGTTAGTCATCACAGGGGGAACAAACTTAGCCGGGAAGGAAAGCGATTCCTGTTCCCGTTTTGCTGGACTGAACCCTGCTGCATGCTCACTCAAGTGTGGAGCTGAACAAATTGAACCCCTCCCCCTCCCCTCCTGGTAAATTGCTTTCCCTGAAGGAGTTAGGATTCTGTTACCAAGCCACTCTAGAAATGGATAGAGATGAGAGAACTAGAACCTTTGGCTCTCTGTTTCGGAGAAAGTATCTTCGTTAAGAGAATTGCCCAAAGGGAAAAGAGCAATGTACTCAGCGTAAAGGCTGAGGGTTTACCGGGTAGAGGGCAAGGGGCTAGAGTACTTCTCTCAGACAGAGCTCCAGAGCCAACTTGCTGAAAGATGATCCTCTTTCTCTTCCCCTTTAAATCAAGGCACTAGAGTGAGCATCCTATGAGCCTTCCGAGAATTTGTGGAGACTAAGATGGGAATGAACTTTTGTGATTGACTGTCTACAGGCAACCACTCATTTAGGCCTCACAACAAAACTGTGTGTATAGGTAAGATAATTCTTACTTTGCCACAAGGAGGGTGGACGGGAGGTGTGTGTGTGGGGGGGAGGGGTAACAGAAGGTGGAATGAGTGTTGAGGCTAGGGAGTGAGTAGAAATCAGGCAGCCCAGACCCATATCTAGAGAATGTTAGGATCACGAGGGTCCAGAAGTCTCTAAGGCTGGAGGCTTCGACCTTTGGCTCAACCTTTCAACACAGGTGGGTTCATTCATTTTACTATATTTAAGCAGGTGAATGTCTTCTGAAGTGGTCAGGTGCCCTGTGCAGTAGAACCTCCTGAGTAGTTTATTAGCGATGCATATTCTTGGACTGCCTCCAGAGGAGCTTAAGCAGGCATTCCAGGTCCCAGACCCAAGCAGCTGAACCCAAAAAACTGTAGAGAGTCCCAAATTTAAATGGACAGGTTTTGTTTCATTCTAACACAGCTTGTTTTCAGATCTGTAGCTCATGGAAATTTCCCCCTAATATCAGAAAGATATAATTTAAAAATAGTCTGTTTCTCCTTCTTGTTCCTCAGTTTCCAAGTGAACACACTTCATTCCATGGAAAATGTCCTGGACTAGGAAATGTGTCACAGAAAAAAATCCTCATGTTGATCAGTACAGGCTTCATAAGGCAAAGCATTGGGTTAGACTCAAGGTTAACATCATGCAAAGGGGAGGGGGCAAAGTAAATGGTATTAACTAAATATTTACTATGTCCCAGACACTGTTCCAGACACATTATGTCACTAAGGCACTCTGGACTTGTGATTCAGTCCCATTTATAAGTGGGATGGGAGCTTTTAATATTTGCAACCCATTAAAGATAACCAGAGAAAAAATTCCTATGAGATTAATTATTCATGCATAGCATAAAAATCTCTTGAGATCTTATGCAAGACACAGACTAGATCAGAAAAAGAAAAATAGGGGGGGCATCTTGGCATGTGGCTGCAACCCCAGGCCTGGGGGAGGGGAGGTGGAGGACTAAGGAAGGAGGATTCCGAGTTTCAGTCTAGCCTGGTTTGCATAGTGAGACCCCCATCTTTAAAAACCAAGGGCTGGGGGCCGGAGAGATAGGTTAATAGTTAAGAGACTGCTGCTCTTGCAGAGGAAGTGGTTCCGTTCTTAGCATCCTTGTTAGGTGGCTCACAGTTCCACTCCAGGTGTCACTCCAGTTCCAAGTGATTGGACGCCCTCTTCTGGACCCCACAAGCACTACTTGCATACGGTGCACATAGGAGCACAAGAGCTGGGGGTATAGCTTATGAGTAGAGTACTTGCCTAGGAAGTACAAGGCTTTAGGGGTGGGGGTGAGGCGGGGGCAGTCACTGGAGATTTTAGGTGTGTCAGGCTCTTTATATCTCCCAGAGAGATTTCATTAGAAGCTGGTCAAATTTAGTCCCTGTAACCTCAGGGCATTTGAGCCAGGGGGGCCAGGGGAGCCAGGGGAGGCAGGAACTGATGGTTCTGGAGTCCCAGAGAGCAGGCCTGTTCAGGTTCTGGCAGGTTGAGGACTTGCTGAAGCGTGTCCTAGCTGGAGCCGAGGAGCAGTCTCAGACCCCAGCTCTTAGCCCCCACGGTTTGCTTTCATAAGCAGGATCAAACTCTTGGAAAGTGGCTATAAAGCAATTTACCAACAGCTACTAGAGGCCGGCTGATTCCTACTACGGAGCTTTATTTAATTCCGAGTTCAAATCACACAGAAAATAACATTTTCTCCTTAAAAGGTTCTGCGGAAAAATGCTGTCGGTGCCATGCGGCCGCCTCCGTGACTGTGTTTGTGTCTGAAGAAAGGACTAGTCTGACAGGAAGAATTACAAATCTGGAGCTCATTTTGGCGTCCCAGAGGGAAGGTGGGTGGAGCGTCTCACAGTAAATTAGGAATTCAGAATGAAAGCGGAGCTGAGTTTATTTGGGTTTTTAGTGACACCTCGAAATTATTACACAGGAGTGTCGGAGACAACTCAAAGTACCTATGACTGCTCCCGCTTCGCCCCGGGGCGGGATGCTTCTTCGTAGGGCAATCCTCCCTCCTTCGAAACCCGTGGGCCTCTCCGCTTCCACGCGGGGACAGCAAAGGTGGGAGGGAAGGAGGGCGGCGGGGACCCTTAGTCTGGGTCTTTTTACGGTGCCGAGACACAGAGGCCACTCGGGGGTGTGTCTGAGCTCCACCTTGGGATTCCGAAACTGGGCTCCGACTTTGAGACTGGAATTTGGGGAGAGGACGACGAGGTCTGGGGCGGACGTGGAGTGCAGAAAGAAATCGGACTGTCTTTGCGGGGAGGCTGGAAGCCGCGGGTCTAGGGTGGGGGAAGTTGAACCCCGGACAATATTGAGGGTCCGAGTGGCGAGAGTTGGGTTTTGCGGGTGCAGGACTGTGCAGGGGAAGTCAGGGTGGGGTTGGAGTAGAAGAAAAGAGCGTGCAACGGTCACAGTCTTTCCCTGAGCAACTCTCACAGGCACACCCTGCGCTCAGTCGGGACCGTGGGCTCCCTCGGGCGCGCAGACTGGGACCCTGCCCCCACCCGCCGCGGGAGCGCGAGCTGCCCGCTGTGGCTGGAGTAAAGGCGCCCAGCGGTGAGGGGGCGTGGTCAGAGGCCCAGCAGTGCGGGGGCGTGGTTAGAGGCAGAAACCCACGGCCGCTCATTGGTAGCCCAGGGCCCCGCGGGCGGGGCTCTCGGCTAGGTCCCGCTAGGGCGCTCGCGGGCGGCGGGGGAGGCGGGGTCGGCGGGAGCCGGGCAGCCAATGGGCGTACGCCCCTCGAGCAGTTACAAAGGGCCGGAGCGAGGCCGCGGCGGCGGCGGGGAGGTGGGGCGAGGAGGGGCGAGGCTTCCTGAGGAGAAGCTGCGGCCGGGGCCGGGCCGGGCCACAAACAGTGGCGGCGGGACCATGGAGGCGGCGGCCGCTGCTCCACGTCGTCCGCAGCTCCTCATCGTGTTGGTGGCGGCGGCGACGCTGCTCCCGGGGGCGAAGGGTGAGTGGCGGGCGGGTGGCTGCGGGGCGCGCGGGCCGGGCCGGGCCTCTGGCTCGCTTCAGCTCTTTCTCAAACATGGCGCGGGGCCGGGGGCGCAGGTGGCGGCGCCCGGCCGGCCGGGCGCTCCTGACCCGGCAGGCGCCACGCGAGCCGGGGCGGGGAGGAGAGGCGGGGCGGGGGCGGTGTCGAGCGCGGGTGGCGGAGCACCGAGCAGAGGCCGGCCCTCTTGGGCTCCCGGGGGGCAGCGGCTGGCGAGCCTGCCGAGGTCGGGGGCTGCCCTTAGGGGTGCGAGGCCGGCCGGGACCGTGGCCCCCTGATTCCACTGCCTAAATGCGCCCCGGCCTGAAGCTGTTGGGGCGTGGGCGGGCACCGGCGTGGAGGCGCTCCGGGGCCGGGCGCTTGGAGGGCTCCCCGGAGGGTCGAAAGGGGCGCCGTGGGCAGAGACCCCGGGTGGGCCGCACCGCCGTGAGTGCCGACGCCCGCCTAGGGCGACTTTTCTTCAACCAGGGGCTTTGTGTGAGAAGCAGGCGCGAAGATGCGCGGAATGTTCTCGCTTCGTGAGTCTGGGAAGAGTTCAGAGTCCAGTAACCAGAAGGCTGCAGATTGTCTTCTTGCTAGTAGAAACTTGAACGTTTGCTCACTCTGCAGATTTGGGAACGTTTGAATGGGAACGGTTCTGTAGAATTGATCAAATTATTCCTTTTCTCGAGGGGATCGTTGCTTTGGGTGTATCATTTCCCTAAGCGGTAGTTTTAAAACCAGACCTCTGTGTAGCTGGGGTTTGAAGGGAAATGTGTGGTTTCCCAAAATATTAAAGCCGGTCGTGATACTGGTTGTCACCTCTGGAGGGAAGATTGAAAAAAACTTTGTCAGGAACCAATTAAAATAGGAGAAAGCAAAATACTGAGGCTCGGCATTAGCAACCTGCATACAGTGAAAATACATTTTTGTTGCGGAAATTGGATAACAACATTTTAAAAAGCAAAACAAGCCAAAACAAAAGTCTCTCCAGACTGTGGATGCCAACTATGATTAAACTTAATAGTTACTGTTTATTGGGAGTTGATTATAATGCAGATGTAAAAGACACAGTATCAGAACCCTCGCAGTACCAGTATTTGTCCTGTATATTGACATGAAAACTGAGGTGCAGAAGATTAAGTTCTTAGTAAGTGCAGAAATTAGGATTTGCACTTAGGCTTTCAGGGTTCAAAATCTGTGCACCTGTTACACCAAAGTAGCATGACTCACTTAAAGAACAGTTGATATTTGATAACATAACTTAGCCATCAGTTTCTTAGTTTACTTGAACATTCTCTTTACATAGGTCTACAGTAGAAGATACAATGGGTTTTTGACATTGGCTTAGGAAGGAAATAATGGTGGACAAAGTGGGAGAATTGTTATAATTATGCATCAACTATAAGTGACCATATCTAACAGTTATTTGGGTAAAGTAATTAATTCTTTTCTACCTAAAACAAAGCAGGACACGTTCATGCATTTAGCAGTATTGACGTGGATGCTGAGAAGGCTGGTTCATGTCCTGGAGGACTTTATAGCCTACTTAGGCAATGATGTAATACAAAATTAGCCTAGATGTTTTTATTGCTCAAAACCTAGACTAGTACTTCATAAACTTTCCCCATTTGCCACCCTCTTTTCTCAAAAGATTGTATGTGCCCATGAGTCACATACAAAATGTAAAAGATGGGTATATAAATCAAATGTACTGATAATAGAGCATAAATAAAATTATTTTAAAACAATTCATTGGTATATACAGTTTTACCATTTATTAAAGATTAAAGCACATTTCTGTAGTAATGAGATGGGTGAGTTTATTTTTTCTTAAAGAACTGAATCATCCAGTGCTGGCGACTCCACATAATTACAGATGTTTAGGACCATTTCAGAAATTGTTGCAATTCTATCTTAATCACAAGATGAGATTTATGTAATAATTTTTAAAATGAAATTTAAGTCAGCAACTTAAACAGCAGTTTTTAAAATCAGACATTTTAACACAATACAATTGGTCAAGGATATACCACTTTGATATACATGAGGAATGAAAGTCTTTTCTGTAGTTTGTGTATGTTTCTGGAAGAATAGAAAACTTTGTATATTCAATAAAAACATTAAAACTCATAAAATAATAGTCTGGACTGTGTTAGCACTGCATAGCACGATAGCATGTGTGTTTAGAACCAAGACTGTAGTGAAGTTGCATCTTGCAACATAAGCATGGATTGCCAGAAACACCTCAGATTCATTACTCAGTTGATTTTGAATTAATTTTGGGGTGTTATACATTCACAAGTCCTTTACTGTTGCCAGATTGTTATATGACCCAGCATCTCTATGTGGAATTAGGAATCAGTTTAAGCTATGGCCTGCAGGGCACTGTGGCTCATGCCTTTAATCTCAGCACTCAGCAGATTCTGATCTCATAGTGAGTTCTAGGACATCATAATATAGAGGTCTTATCTCAACCCCACCCCCCAAAAAGAAGACGCTAGACCTAGATAAGTTCACCTTGTCTCATTTCGTTAGGTTGTTTCAGTGTAGCCTTTTATACATTCTGAAGAAATGCACAGCTTTTCTTTATAATTTAGCTTCTCTTAAAACTTGAAATTGCTCTTTACTGTCTGTTATTTATATTTCTCTGCTAGCATATGTTTTCTCCAATATAGATTTTTGTAGGGAAATTGATCCCTTATCCCTGGACAAATACACAATATTACTTGTTTATATTTGCATCACTTGTTAGAATGCTGTTTGCTGCCTGCAATTTCAGGGCTTTCTTGGAAAAAGTCCCTAACATCCTCTCTTGCTGAGCAACTACCAGCTTAGTACTGCTAGTTATCCCCTAAATCTACATGGTTTTTGTTGTGTTCTGTCATGGAGGATTTTGTATGAACAGATGCCAAACTATCCTGGATTTTCCAGTGAGGTTTGAAGGTTTCCCATGTGAGGCTAGGAATTACGATTGTTCCATTGGAAAGATGTCTCAGGACTGCAAACTCCTGAGTTCTAGTGATAGCTGCTTTCCCACTAGTTCCTGACTCTTCAGTCTTTGCTGCATGCTTCATTTTATCTCTTTTGTAGGAATTTGAGGACAGAACTTCTCAGACCTGATATTCTAGATAGTGTTCATTTGGCTTTCTTTGAATTCCATCTCTTGGAAGTATATAGTATTAAAAAGTTTGTGTTATCCATTGTTACTATCCTGCATTGTTAACTAACTGTATTTGAGTATGTATTGAGTATTCAGGGGTAAATTATGCCTTCATGTCCTCAGAACCTACTACCGTGTCTTACAGTCTGTTCTACATAAATCTGTGTTGATTAAATGAATTCTGTGTGAGCAGTTCTGTTTATGTACAGATTATGCTATATTGATTTAGAATTATATATGTATATATATAACGAGAAAGTTGTATGATGTGGCAAATAAAACAGTTATTTATTTTGTGATACTTGCTTTGTATAATTCATGAGATTTTAGGAATTAGATGAGAAAATATGTGTATTTAAATTTGAAGTTGCTGGTCTTTTAGCAATGAATAGGACTTGTGTATAACCACTGCCCACTAGGCTGCTTAATGTTTTGATTGTTTAGATACATATTCTGATTGCCTAATGCCCTTGTAGTACCTGTTAACTGTTTTTAATAATCACCTTTTGTGGAGAGGCATATCAGTGTTTGATAGGGAAGTGGTAGTACCGGCTGAGGTCACTGGAGAGAGCTTCCTGGACTCATTCTGACTAAAAGATTTTGAAGGGTCTCTAGAACTTAGATAGGCAGAGAGGATGATTCCATGATTTCTAACGTTCTTGTCTTTATGTTCCCAATAACCTCATGGCAAGCCCAGTGATTCTTTACTTTAGTCTATACCGTGTGTTTGGATTATCAACTTGTATTATCTTTCCCCCAGTTCTAAAATCTCTCTAATATGTGCCTAGAAATGAGACAGAATGGTAATGTAAGTGGGTGAAGTCAAGGAGGATAACATAAATGTGATGCTGGCCTCTTCAGTGGTGAAGATCATAGGTGTGTCATCATTTCAGTTTACCATAAAGGATCCTGAGAGTAATTGAATTTCTCAGGGCTCCACTGCACCAAACTGAGAAAGCAACTTAAATTTCCTAATTTCAGATCATCTACTGTACTTTAAAAGTAAAGGCCTTGAAGATGAAGGAGGAACTGAATTAGTGGTGATTTCCTTAAGTGAAATTGGTCTTGATGAGCAGAATTTAAGAAAAGTGAGTTTTCAGGAAGGAGGAAGGGTGATTAGACATAAGTCTTCCAGGGAGAAGTTACTTTTTAAAAATTTGTTCATTGAAAGACTTGGTATATAGTACTTACTGATTGAGAGATGCTGGCTGACGGTAGTTTTTGATTGTCTTGGTTAAATAAGGTGTAGTTGGATTAGGTATAACTATGCAGGTATAGTGAACATGTTTCTAACTGCAGCAAATTGTGAGCCTTTGCCGCTCTTTTCTTGTTGTGGCTTACATAATGCAATGTTTTCTGAACAGATGGACTGTGGTTTAATATCATGTGATTGGGACACATTCTTATTTCCTGCTTCTGAAATTAAGGGCAGATGATGCTTGCATGTTTCTCAGGGATGTTTTTGCTTTTCCTCATAAAACTGGCTCTAGGAAATGTTTTGGAGTATTCTCAAATGTATAGTAAGCTTGACCTGACCTGAGTGCAGTATTTAGGGCAACATTGAAGGCCCCCTACCCATTTTTTGAGACAGGGTCTTATGTAGCCAACCAAGCTAGTGTTGAATTTAGCTAAGAATGACCTTGAGCTTTTGACCATACTGCTGCTACTTCTACCTGAGTGCTGAGATAACAAGCTTGTACTGCACAGATTGATTTATTTTACTTAATTTTTGGGCAGTATTTAGAATTGAACCCAGAGTTGGGTTTGTTTGTTTGTTTGTTTGTTTAACATGCTAAGCAAGTGCTTGGCCAGCTGAACCACATTCTTAGCACTGAATGCATCTCTGAACTTTTTCATAATGTTTTGCTGAAGTAGGTCCATTTTTTAACTGTTGGCCTTCAGTTCAGACACTATAGGTTGCTCTAGTGACTACTTTATTGTGAATTTGTAATTGGTTGACTTATCAACTTTTTGTTTTTCCTTAGATCCATTTTTTAAATACCAATTAAGCTGATTATATGAGCCCAATTTTATTGCTCTGATATGGTCTTTTATAAAGTTGTTCCCCCATTTGGCAGCCTGAAAGCATGACATGTAAAATTAATTTCTAGCTCAAATACAAATAACTTCCAGACTATACAGATAGGCTGCATTAACATTCACTAGAAGAATATATTATGAGAGTGTGCCAGGCACTTACTTACCTTGTCTCATTTAACTTAGTAGCCAACCTTGAATGCTAGTTCCATAGTAGCACACAAAAGGAACAGATTCTTGTTTACACACTGATTAATTCCAAAGAAGACTCTAGTGCTACCAATCAAACCCAGGACCTGAATTTGTCGGGCAAGCCTTCTATCCTGAGCTACATCCCTGAGCTTACAGAATGACTCCATTTGTTCCAGGTCTGGGCAGCCTGTGCTTAAAAGATAACTGGATTTTGATGACATGGATCCTTTTCAGTGCTCGTTATCATTGACCAAAGATACTAAGGTTTTGTGTTTGACCTTCCAGTAATAGAGGCTTTTATAACAGTAAGTCTCTACTTTGGTTAAAACAGCTCTAGATTAACAATAGTCCAACTACTGAGACTCAAATGTTAGCATTAACCCCTTGTGTCTGGGTAGACAGAGCTGACAGGAGTTTGCTTAGATTGGTACCTAGTTTCTTTATAAGGATGTGCAAATGAGGAGCTTCTGGTTTCTATTTGACAGTCAAGGAAAGTCATATTGTTAATGAATGACGAAGCTTGCATTTGATATTGTGCTACTTTTATATATTCATTGAGTATATTGTTAGTTACTTCAGCAGCAAATCCTTCCTTCCATGAAAATATGAATCAAAATTTTACTTTTTATTTTTCTACTTTAAAAGATATTTATTTGTATCAGTGTGAGTGTAAATTGTGTGCCTGTGTGTGTGCAGAGACCAGAAGGGTGCATCAGGTGACCTTCTCTATCACTCTCTTCCTATTCCTTTGAGGCAGAATCTTTCCCTGAACCTGGGGCTCATATTTTCTCAGCTAGGTTTGAAGCCAGTAAGCTACAGCAATCCCATTTCCCTGTTTTTCTTCTTTGTATCAAGCTATCCTAACTACTGAGTCATCTCTTCATCCTCCACCCCACCACCACCACGTTTTAAAAATAGTTTTGAGACTTGGTCTTGCTATTGAGCCTATGCTGGCCACCATGTAGTCCCAGGCTTTCCCAGGGCTTGAGGCCTTCTTTCTGCCTTAGTTACTTGTGTGCTAGGATTACAGGCATGTACTACCATGCCTTGCTGCTTCAGCTTGTCTTAATTGTAGTTTGGTTCTGCAACTGCAATTGACTCAGTGTTTGATCTTTCCTTAAAGTTGTATTTTTAGGTAATTTGAGAATCACTTATGAGCTCAATGATAGTTGATCACTTTATTTATATTAATTTGCATAGCCCATAGCAAACTCCTGCTTTAAAAATAAGTACAGAAGTGAAAACAACTGAAATTTCGGATTAGAGAAAAGACAAAGTAGATCTTGCCAGATATCATAAAAATGGGTGCTTTATGCATCCCTGAACATTAAAAAATACTTGATTTCAGTTGTTTTAAGTGTGTGTGTGTGTGTGTGTGTATGCAGGTGTATGCCTCTGTATATTCACTTGCAGATGTCAGATGTCTTTTTCTGTTGCTTTTTACCTTCTTTAAACATTCTCTTTGATAGAATCTAGAGTTTGCTATTTCTGCTAGACTGGCTGGCTAGAGAAAATTCAGGAAGGACTCCACCTGTCTCTATATCTCCCAACCCTCCACCAAGTGCTAGGATTACAGATGTGTACAGCTGTGCAAAGTTTTCTGTGTGGGTGATGGGAGTCTTAACTCACCTTGTCATGCTTGCACAGCAAGCACTTTACCAGGAGAGTCCTCTGCCATCCCCTGAAAATGCTCTGTTTTGTTTAGAAGTTTATCAGTGCCAATAAAAGTCTTTACACTTTGCAGCTTGAAGAATAATTTTTCTTAGCAAATATTTGGTAATCACATTAAGGTGGGAAATACAGGAAGCCTTGATGACTGGTTTTCATTTAGAAATTACAGTGCTGGGATATTACAGACTCAGATATAGCAGCCATAGCAGCAGTTGCAAAGGCAATAGAGCTTTAAGTCCACCCTGCCTGGCAGTAGGGTATAGAGGACTGAAAGAGAAGTGGCCCTGGATAGGGGAAGATGGCACTTCTGGAAAGGACCATGGTAAAGTTTTAAGAATTTTAAGTGAAGTAAAAGTTTGTCATATTTGGGATGGGTGGATAAAAGAAATTGTGAAAATTGGACTGGCAGTTTTACTGTGGGAAAAGAATGTTTAACTACCACAGAGGCAGTGGAGCAGGACAACTGTCTAGGGAGACTTTGGAATTGGTTTGATGATACTGGAAATGGAGTGGAAGAGGGGCTCTGTGACATTTCAGTCTAATCAGAATTATTCTTTCTCTGGTTCCTAAATGGCTTCCTCCCACACCTCTCAGAAGTCACTCTGATGTCCCTTTTACAAATTGTTATATTCTTCTACTTTTTCTTTCTGTAATACTTCCTTCCCACATATTTTATTTACTTATGTAAATGCTATATATAGTTTTCATTTCTTTCTCTTTTCTATTAGGAGGTAAATTTGAAAGCAGTATCTTTTTGTTGGTTGGTGCATAAAAAGTGCATGGTAAATAAAGTGGCAGACTGTCTTAGCAGTAAAAAGTAGAGTATAGAAATCAAGAAGGACTCCATCAAAAAAGACTGACTGAAGCCTATGCCCCTGAAAATGTCTTCTATAAGGAATCTGGAAAGAGAGATTGAAGAGAGATGGATTCTGGCTTGAGCAAGCTGAATTAGGCAAAGGTAGCCAAGAGCAATTAGTTGTTCAGAGGGGAATGAAGACAACGCCTTACCACTATTTTCCTTTCCCCATGCTCTCTTTTCCTTGGCTCCTGGTAGTCTGAAAAGCCTCCATAAGAGGTGTCGTACTCCTGAATGTTCCTCATTCCTGTGTTGGGGGGCCTTACTCTGTATATTTCCTACCTGACTAACAAAAGATATGTGCGTTCAGAATGTGATCTTTTGGTTATAATGAACTAAATAAAAATGTCCAGTCAATGTAAGAATTTGCTTTGGTTCCTGGCTGAGATAGAAGACAGGAAGCTCCTTTTTTGGAGCTTAGGTTTCCACTTCTGGTCACAGGTCACTGAGATTAGAGAAATCTTTCTTGGAGTTCCCTGATCCCTATCCTGTTATATGTTTTTGTTGTTTGTTTTCCTCCTACTCTTCTGCTTCATAAGTCAAACACTGGTGCTGGTTATCTCTGGACTGTTTCATTTTTCTATTTGAATTTCTCTAACTGAAGTTTGTTTTCTTTCCAATTCTGAAGGCAGCTTCCCAGAAAATTAGTAGTATTTTTGTTTCTAAGAGTAGATAAACAAAACCTGGTATACTTATTTGTAATTATCTTTTAATGGATGTGTTTCAATGGGGAACATTTTTCAAAGGTTAAGTGCTGACTCCCGTGGCCATTGTGAAGATAGTAACACAGCTGTGTATGTAACTAATCTCACATGAGCCTGCCATACTAGGTATTCAATAAATGGAAATTATTACATATTTTAGTAAGTGAAGAAACAGAAATGTTAGATACACTGAAGCAAATTTCAGCATAAAATACAAAAGAACTTTCTTGATCGTAGCTGTCATAATATACCTGTCATTGCAAAGAATGCAAACAGAATCTGCAGGCAGGGCTGAAAAGCTACAGAAGAACTTTCTTGCATTATGTGGAAGGTTGGAGTTGATTATGTCTATGCTGTTTCTCCTGGAAAATTCTGTATATTTAGGTATAACCCAAACTTTCTTGCTTATTGTTTTTAGCTAATATACCAGCTAACCCCCTTAGCTAACATATCAGCTAAACCCCACTAGGATTCATAGTTTGAAGATGAGCATTATCTTCATGAGGCTGGAAATAGGGCTCAGCAGCTAAGAGTGCTTGCTACATTTTCAGAGGACCAAGAGTTTGGTTCCTAGCACCCACATCAGGTGGCTTACTACCATTTGTAACTAGTTTCAGGGGATCTTACTCCCTCTTCTGGCTTCTGAAGGCACCTGTACACATATAGACACACACACAGATTAAAAAAAAATTTTCACAAAGATTTTTTTTTAAGTACTATTTTCTTGTAACTTCCTTATTGTATGAGAATGGTTGTCTTGTACTCTGGCTATTCTTCAAAAGAGGATTAAATGACTGGGAACGATAAGGAAGACACAGAGGACAGTTATCTGTACTGTAGCTGAGGAAGACTTTGCATTTGAGCATGTAGTTTGCGCTTAATTTTCTAGCAGCAAAGACAGATGAAGATGAAGCTCTCCTATTAAGAATTCATGAACAATGCTCCCCCTCCATCCCACTCCACCCCAAGCTTATAGTAGTCAAAGAATTTCCAAGGGGTAAAGTTATTGCTGGACTTGGCATTTCTGATTTCTTGTTCTGAGGCTCAATCTTCAACACTTTCCTCGGGTTCAGTTTAGAACCCACTGACACTATCCTTCCCTATTTAAGGCTCTGATCCAAGTGTGGACATTTGAATGCCTAATACCAGTGGAACAGCTGATGTTAAAGCTGGGACGTCTGAATTAAGCTTTGCTAGAGGCTAGAGGATAATGGTTAGAGAACAACATGAAACTATTTGGGCTGGCTTATAAAGACGTTTTCCTAATGTTCTTAAATTGGCCAGTAGCCATCTGGCAGACATCATCAAAGAATGGTCACCAAAGATGAACAGAACCAGACATGTTTTTCTTCTAACAAGTCCAGCGAGGCCAGATGCTGAAAGTGTCTTTGCTTTGGGTTTCCTGTTTGAAAAGTGACTTCTGGGTAATGGGTATTAAAAATGATTATTTTAGGAGAGATAACATGTACCCAGAGTGTGTTCTTCTGTTTTACCAGTTTTATAGTAACCCTGGGATATGCACATTAGCTTGAGGAGTATTCTCTATTCGGTGTATCCTAAAATCTTCCTGCTTCTTAGTAGAATCCTTCTTTGTGTAAGTACTCTGGGAAATGAATGTGATTTTTACTCTTTGCAATTTACGAAGATATTGTTCCCTTTTAAATTTTATGTATGTATCTGTTTATCATCTGTCCTTTATTGATTGATTGGTTGTAGTTGTTGGCTACTTTAAGTCCTTGTCAGAGTTTGCTTTGTTTCACCAACAGGATAGACCTAAAGCTTACCTTATTTTTGATTACTTGCTTCAGGATAACTGTTCTATCTAGATTTCTTAGGTGTGGACCACACTGGTTACATAATGGTGTATTTATAGTTCTAGGACACCTTGTACAGGCATCCTGTTACATTTCTACAATATAAGATCCTTAAATATGTATTGAAATTCAAATCGATCCTGTGACAAAAGCAAAAATGAAAAGCCTTTCTACGAGAAGCTAGGACTAATATACATATTTGAGAGCACTGAGCATGGAGGATATAGCCAGACCTACTCATAATATAGAGACAAAAGAATACCAACTGTGGCTTTTTATTTGTGTGTGTGTGTATATATGTATTTTTTGCTTGATTTATTCATTTCCAAATTGAACTGTAATGTGCTCTAATTGAGTCTTTTTGTTTAGCACATGGCTGTTGATTTGAATATTCTCCAATTGAGAAACTGACATTTTAATTTTGTTATTCAGTATGCAACAGATTTAAATAAAACATCAAGATTGTCTATTGTAGATTTCCTTCAACAGTAATTATATGTAATTATTTTTACCAAAATAAACAAGTTAAAATAGTTTTGGTTATTTTATGTAATTTTATATTTGGAAAAAAAATTACAAACCAGGGGCCAATTTGCTTGTGTTCCTCAATGAGTTAAGATACTCTTGACTACAAGCTTTACAGAGGTTCACAAAACAGGTCCTGGTACTAACAAATGACTAGAGACAAAGCATGGTGTGATGGATTTCTTTCTTCTGTTCTGTGAATTAAACTTAGGACCTCACTCATGATAGGCAGGTGTTCTACCACTGAGTTTCATCTATCCTTAGCTAAGATACATCTACTCTTGCCCCTTTTTAAAAACTGTTTTGTTGTTGTTGTTGTTGTCGTTGTTATTGTTTTTCAACTTTGGTAAAAACAGGCTCTTATTCAGTTGCTCAGCCTGGCTTTGAACTGGTGGTCCTACCATTTCAACCTTTCAAGTAGCTGGAACCTATAAGCCACCAGGCCTGGCTTATGGATTGCTTTCACATGAAGAAATACTTTTCCCTACTTCTATTATTTTCTTTTCTTTGCTCTATTTTGTGGTCTTCTTTCTTGTCTTTACCGTATATTGTGCTCTCACACTCAGTGGTCACCATGTATCTTCCATGGTATCTTTTTATTAAGCAAAAAAAGCCAGTTAAATGGCTTAGTTAGATCTGATCTATTCACTTCACTTTTTTTTTTTAAGACAGGGTCTTACTATCTAGCCCCAGTCAGTCTGGAACTTGTTATATAGACCAGGCTGACCTTGAACTCACAGAGATCCATCTGGCTAAACTTCTTGAGTGCTGGGATAGAATCAGATCCATAAATGCCTTTATTTTATGGTGGGAAGTGGAAAGAAGGAATGAGGTTGGTGGGGAGGGAGTAGACAAGCAGAAATAGCAGAATTGGGGGTACGTTGCAATTAGTGTGCCCTGAGGATAAAGTCTACCTAAGCAGCTGGATACTTCCCTCTAATTTAGCTTGGAGTCTCTGGAACTGGGAAGACAAGTCTCATGGAACACCTATGATCTATATATTCTAAAGCATAGCTAGAGCTTAGTAATTGTTGACTTGCATATAACTGTCACAATTCTGTAAGAAGAAACTTCTGTGCTGTATCTTTACTTCTCCAAGTGATACCAAGACCTTCATTTCTCTGACCCTAGCAGGTCATTATGTTTCTCCCAGTATTGAAGGCTTTCTTCAATAACCACTTGTTAGCAGCAGTAGGAAGCCTGTCATATTCTTATTGCCAAGTTTCTTGACATCTAGGTTTCTGGATCTGAAAACTTACTCTCATCCAGGAGTAAGCCTAAACTATGTGTAAGGGGCAAGTGTGTTCCCCAAAGGAGTTGAGTTACCATGAGGTGGTTGCTTCCTTACCCTGTAAGCCAGCCCCAATTAAATGTGGTCCTTTTAAGAGTTGCCTTGGTCATGGTGTCTGTTCACAGCAGTAAACCCTAAGATACATGGCTTAGTTTGTTATGTTCTTGTAGGAGGAGCTGTGTAGCTGCTTGCTTTTACACTTTGTTTGCTGAGGGAGGTGAACATTTCAGCTGAGAGAAGGCAACAACATACAGGCTTGTGTAACTACTATGTGTTGTCATTTTCTGAATTTTCAAGCTTTCTAATCATTCCTAGCTACCATCTGGTTTTGCTAGATTCAATAATAACATTTCACTTTGCAAATAAATGGGAGCTAAGTAAAGCTAAAATACAGAGAGAATCAATCAAAGGTAGAATGAGTTTGCTTCAGTAGAGCAGGGACTATGCAGCATTGACTATTGGAAGTGCTACTTTTTTATATTAAAAGTTTTGGAGAATTAACACTATAATTTGTACATATGTACCTTTAAAAATATAATTACAGGTCAAATTTAAGCTGTGAATACTTAAGAAATCTGAAGGGTTTTTGAAAAACTTCTTAGATTTTATTAATGTACCAAGAGGACTGCAAATCTACCTGCTTCCCCCACCCCAAGAAATCCTTATAGTACCACCAAAATAATATAATAAATAAAAGGCAAATCTGATAACAAGAAAAGGTAGCTAAAATACGATTGCCAGACAAAGTAACGGTCAAGCTGCACAGCCTTAGGTAAGAGGTGTTTTATGTTAAGAGATACCATTCCCTGTGATGCATTATTAATCATTATATAGCTAATAAGATATGTATATATGACTAAAACTGTTAAAATATAAGACACATAAAACAACTGTAGATTAAGAAAAGCAGGATTCAAATTAGAGAATAAAGAGTTAATGAATTCCAATTTTGCAATCATAAATAGCATTCTTTCAGAATACTACTGGATTTTCCAGGAATTTTACCATTCAGAGGTCTATAAAGAACACTCCAAATTAGAAATTAACGATAACCAAAAATAAATAAATCAATAAAAGCCAAATAAATGTGTTTACTTGGAATTTTTATATTTTCTCAATAATCCTTTGGTTAAGGGAAATTTAGTTACATAAATCTAGAAATGATTGTGTACCTTCCATATCAGAACTGGTAGTTCTGATAAAGTAATGTCTAAAGGAAAATTAGAAGGCAAGAAGTTTGAAGATCAAGCTGGAGATAGAACATTTTGGTAATGCAAAGAAAACAGAAGTACAGGAAGAAGATTTGAGCAATAAACTACTAATGTTTTTGTTAAACATTAAAATAGATATTTGGTAAACTTTTAAAAAGAGATTAAGTGAATAGAAAAAAGATAGAAAGGAGAATGGGATAGATAGGTAGATATAAAAATTAATTTATTTTTATTTTATGTGCATTGGTGTTTTGCCTGTATGTATGCCTGTATGTGAGGATGTCAGATCTTGGAGTTACAGATAGTTTTGAGCCACCATGTGAGTGCTGGGAATTGAACCCTGGGTCCTCTGGAAGAGTAATCAGTGCTCTTAACCACGGAGCCATCTTTCCAGCCCCCAATATATTTTAACTTTAGTTCTAAGGTTGGTGCATTTTATTTATTTACTTTAAACTTTTTATTGATTCTTCGCAAGTACATGAACTCCAGTCCCGCTCATCTCCCTCTTCCCACATATCTGCCCTTCACTCTTGCAGTTAACCACCCCACATAAAACACACACACACACACACACACACACATACACACTCACTCACCACCACCATCATCAACAATACCAAAAAACAAGGCATAGAAAACATCTCACTGTGGAACTGTAGTATGTCACAGTGTGTCCTACAGTATAGTCCTCTGTCCACACATCTCCACTTGCAAATGTCCATTGTTATGAGTCATTGGTCTGGTTTGGTAGTTTCTGTAATACCATCAATATTGGATCCTCATTGGGACTCCTCCTGGTTATCTTATTGTTCTGTGTCATGGAGATCCTGCAGCTTTGGATCAATAGGACTGGCCCTTTCACTTATCCCAACCATGTGCAGATGATAAAAATTTTAGGGTGGCCCATTTCAGAGCCCTGATCTGGGCCTGGGCAATAGCTAAGAAGGTTGGCCCAATGACTTTCCTTTATCACTCTACCAGGGCAAGTTCTCCAGCACTGCTCCAGGTAGGCCACCCAATGCTGCCATCAGCAAGAAGCAGGGTCAGTTCTCTTGCTCTCATGTCCTTGGGGCCAACTCACTCCCACTCAAGCTTCCAGAGCCAGCTCCACTGTGCTACCCAGTCAAGCTGTGGGGCCCATTCTCCCAAGGGCTACAGCCTGTGAACCGGACTCTCACCCTCTGGGACAACTCACCTGTGCCCTCTCCACCAGGGCCAGCTCTACTGTGATGCCCAGGCAAGGTACAGGGCCCACTCTCCTAAGTGTTGTGGTACTCCCAGAACCTTTGTGAATTTGGGTTGTAAGTAAAGCTATATTTCCTGTAGATACCTCTTTGCTTCCACAGTAAAGTTCTTTAGCCAGCTTGGTTCAGATGTTACTAAAAGATTCCACAAATGGCAAGATAATAAGGCTTGTGAATACCCATTGCTTTTGTGCCTCCAGTTTAGATTGTGTTCTGTATTAGTATTGTCTCTTAGAGCTGTCAGAAGATTATTTGTGTAGCTTTTAAAATGGGTAACAGCATGAAGTAGATGCTCTAAAGAATATTTTTGAATGATTGTGTAACAAATTTGGATTATAAAGTGCTTTGAGTACTGCTGATATTTAATGTCCAACTCTACATTTAACTCAGATCTTCTGTAATTAGTATTGTTACAGAGCATAAGTCAAAAAATTTAGGCTCAAAATAAATTAGTGACTTTTTTAGATTTACTTTGTGCCTGTCTGGTAGAGTTAGGATTTAGTGTAAGTCTTTTGTTTCTGATTTCTGTATGCTCAACATTTATGTTCTTATAATGCCAGCTAGTCAAATTGAAATCTGCCAAGTAAAAGTGTTTAGGAGAAAATAAGAAATTTAGATATTGTTTCATCACTCACCATCAGAAACAGAAGTTTTCTGTTTCTTCTTAGGATCTAATGTAATGCTGGGTACACCAGCCTGCTTTATGCACACCCAGACTCAGAAGTGTAGAACAAAACTACTAAGAACTTGGCAGAACTGTAATTATGCCATGTGGAGCTTTACTTCCTGTTCTCTTCCTGCAGTTAATAACATGATTATTTTAACATGATCGTTTCCTGTCCTTAAACATGCTGGTAAAATCAGTCTTCTGTATCTGACTGTCTCATACTTAAGGTTCTCATTGCCATTGTCATTGTCTCATTGTCATTTACGCAGGTTTCTCAGTCATAAATACAGATGGACAAATATGTGTGTACATTTTTGTTCTCATCTCCATAGATGAAATTCTATAGGGTGACATGAATGGTTTAAAAGGTAACTGTTTAAGGCTGTGTGTGTGCGCACATTTTACTTTGTAGAGTGAACAAAAGTTTGAGATTGGAATGAGGTAACTACTTCCTAAGGAGAATATGCTGATGTAGAGCTGTGAAGGAAGTATAGAGAAAAGGATGGAACATAGAGAAGCATCTTAATTTGTTTTCAGTATCATTGGGTAGGTATAATACACTCATCCTTTTGGAACTTCATACATCTTTCAAATGTATATGTAGTAAAGTTTTCTTCTGTTCATCTTTTAGTCACCCAGTCCTTTCTTTGGAAGCTGATGTTACTTATTTCTTCCTTTAAATTTATTTTGTTTGTGTGTGTGTGTGCATGTGTGTATGGGGGTGGGGGGCACTGGTAGAAAGTTGTCTGTTGAGTGAGGGATTTATCTCCATATCTCCATGGCCAGAGTATCTTTCTGTTCCTGCTTTAAAATTTTTGATGCCATGAGAGTTTATATTCAAGTGACTAATATGTTGTCACTTACTAATACAGTTCATTGAGAGCTGTTGTCAAATTTCCCAAACCTGCTGAGTAGATCTTTATCTGGTACTAGTATAATTTATCTCATTTTGAACTTAAAGGAAGACCTTTGTATTACTCCCTTCTAATATCTCCTCTTGTAACTGGATAGTCTGTTCCTCGTGCCCCTTTCTCTGTTACCAGTTAATACTGTGTTAGGTAGTTTCGGAGCCTTGAGGAAAATAAGTCTTATGGAAAAACAAATGGTTGAGAATTCTGTAATGAGATGTGACTTAAAATTATAAATAATGCCTAAGTTATTTCAAAGTGGTAGAGGTAAATGGGATTTTTCTGGGAAAGCTAGATTTTTATTACCTACATTTGGAGGTAAAATATTTTGTAGATCAGAGATTTTTATTTCACATTTATATGACTGCATATTTTTCACCAAGCTCCCTTTGCCATTCTTGCTGCAGGGTGACCCTTAGGGTGTTGATTTAAAGAAGATTTTAGGGCCTAAAAGAACAGCCCAAAGGGGGCTCGAGAGATGGCTCAGCAGTTAAGAGCACCAGCTGCTCTTCCAGAGATCATGAGTTCAATTCCCAGCAACCACATGGTGGCTCATAACCATACAGATGGTTGGATTAGATGCCCTCTTTTGGTGTGTCAGCAACAGCATGCTCATATACATAAATAAATAAACCTAAAAAAAGTTGGGTGTGATGCCAACTTTCAGTACTTGGAAGCCAGAAGCAGGCAAATTTCTGTCACTTCAGGGCCATCCAGAGCTACATGACCCTGTCTTGAACGAACAAAAAACTCAAGGCAATAACCTGGTCAGCCCTGTAGTTTCTTTCTCTCTTCTTCTCCTCTTCTCTTCTCTTCTCTTCTCTTCTCTTCTCTTCTCTTCTCTTCTCTTCTCTTCTCTTCTCTTCTCTTCTCTCTCTCTCTCTCTCTTTCTTTCTTAAATGGTTTTAGAGCTTTATTGTAGAAAGGCAGGGAGAAAGGAGAGAAGGTAGAAAGAGAGAGGGAGAGGCTGGCCATGGCCACGTGGAGAGAGGGGGAAGGGAAAGAGAGAAAGAAGGCTAGAGAGTAAGAGAGGTGAGGGCTAAAGAGCCAGTCCTGTAGTTTCATCTGTACTAATAGCAGTATATTGAAAGGAGGAAGAGAATTTTCCTGAGAAAGAAAGTAGAAGAAAGGGGAGAGAGAAGAGAGGGGAAAGGTCTGCTGAGAGAGGGAAAAGGATATTGGGAATGGTGTGGGCAAAGTAGATGGTGCAGAAGAATTGGAGTAGAGGAATAGGTGGAAAGAAATGCCTCAAAGGATTTGTCAGGTACAGATAGGATTTATCACCCTCATATTGTACAGTAAAGAAAAATACCCAAGGGAACTGCTCTCGTTTTATTTGAGTCACTTCATTTGACACGCTAGGAATTTGGTATCTGATAATCTTTCACATCACTCTGACTTACTCTGGAATATTTGAAAACCTCACTGGAAGTAATTATATTCCTGATATCAGTCTGAGTGGAGTTTTTTGTTTTTGTTTTGTTTTTTTTTTAGTGTGGAATCGAAGTGAAATCTATGTACAGACATTTTAATAACCATCAAAATTATAACACTTAGTTGCAGGAAAAAGCAACCAGTGCAAATAATTAATGTGATGATTTAATGAACAATACCATCTGTGATCATCCCTATAAGCAAGAGTGCAGTGAAAACAGTGAGCTAGACTACTGCTCTATGGGTAGAAAGAAAAGTTTATTTGGGAAATTAGAACCTTCTATGGCTATTTCTTTTGGTGGGTTGCTTGAACAGCCTGAAACTAAGAGTAGTAGCGAGGTTTGCAGGCCGGAAGAGCCAGGAGCTATCCTGGGGTCTTTGGTTTGTATTAGGTGTGTGCTAATAAGGAAATTGTTGGCTGTGAGGCAGATAAAGGAAATAATGGTTCTTCCTGACAAACAGAGAGATCTGCTTCACAAGTTTCTGAGGAATTCTGATAGGCTTTTGTTTATATCTTAGCAATTCTTCTGTTTCAGTCTGAGTGCAGACTGAGGTGTCATTTACAACATTACCAGTGCCATTTTGCAGGACCCATTTAGTTGGAATATCCATCTTATCTTACCTTTTCTGTCCCAGAGGTTGGACTATGATGGTGTGTGTCTTGTTCCCTCCTCCTCCATTGTTATTTTCATAACTTTGATTGTGAAGTATATCTAGATTTCAGAATGTTTAAAGTTCAAGGAAATACACTTCTCAGAATTAAGCCTTTGCATAATTCCAGAGATTATGGAATAGAAATAAGATTGGACAGTATATTAGGAAGGTACTAAACATTGAGTTTGGCTTTTTATCTTTGCAATCAAAAAAAATCAGGATAAGGATCTAAATGTGAAGCTGTTCAGTTGAGCCACAGTTGAGGTGTGTGTGTGTGTGTGTGTGTGTGTGTGTGTGTGTGTGTGTGTGTACGTACGTGCCAGAGGTCAATATTGGGTATCTTCTTCAATTGTTTTCCACCTTTTTTTGAGATAGGGTTTCTCATTGAACTTGAAGGGCACCAGTTTAGCAACCCTGACTGGCCTGCAAGTCCCAGAGATTTTCATGTTCCTCCTCCTCCTCTTCAAGTGTTAGGATTGCAGGCATGTGCCACCACCATACCAGGCTTTTACATGAGTACTAGAAATCTGAAGTCATTTGTGTTCATGATGATTATCCAGAGGGGATTCATATCCATCTGTGTAACCTAAGTAGAATAATTGCTGTTAATCATTATGGGTCCCTTAACTTGATTTCTTCATAAATGACAGAACTGAACTACAGTCTTTGAGTTTTATAAAGTTGTATCAATCTAGGATTCTTCAGTGTACATTTAAGCATATCATTTGGAAAATATATTTTGTTGTATTGATAAATGGAGTTGCTCTTAACATGTTTTTTATTCACATATATCTGTATGTTCATGTAATTAGTTTAATATGTGTTAACCTACAGTGTCTGACTTGATATTTTGAGATGAGCTAGGTTGGAAATGGAATTATGTTGATTTTGTTGTTAAACCATTGTAGTTAGTCTTGAACCATTATTGAATTTGATTATCTTAGAGTATTTGAGATTCAATAACTAAAAGATGAAATCCTGCCACTGAGGAAAACCCCCATCAGTATACCTTTCACATCTTTACTGATACAGGACATTGTATATATTCTCCGAGTTCTGACTTGCATATCCTGTAAAGCTTTTCTTCCTATTTTTTCTGTTTCATGGTGTACCTCAAGGTCTCAGTAGAATAGTCCAACCTAGAGGAGTAGACAGCAAGAAATATAAATATCAAAGCAGAAATTAATGAAATGGAGATTAAATGAGCACTGCATAGAGTCAGTTGAAGAACTGGGGTGTTTGTTTGTTTGTTTTTAATTAATAATTTACATTCCAACCATTGTCCACCCCCCTCTCTTGAAGAGCTGGTTTTTGATAAAAATAAAATTGACAAACTTGTAGCCAAACTAAATAATGAAATAGTGATCCAAATTAATAAAGTTAGAGATGTAAAAGGGAGTATTATCTAGTGAAATCCAGAGGCTTACTAGGGGATACTTTTGAAAAATATATGATCTAAAAATCTAGAAGAAATAGATATATGTTCATTGACATAGGGCCTGAATATAAAAGGATATAAACAATTTAAGAGACCCATAATAAGCAATAAGATCAAAGTAAGCAGTAAAGTCTCAACAAAGAAACCCAAGACTAGAAAGTCACTATCAAATTCTAGCAAACCTCTAAAGAATAGCTAATACCAGTGCTTCTCAAACTTTTCCATAAGATAGAAATGGAAAGAACCTTAACATACCCATTCTACAAAGCCAACATCACTCTGATACTAACACTGGCAAGGAATAACTAATAAAAGAAAGTTATAGATTGATTTCTCTGATGAATATATGAAAAAAAACTTGGATAAATTCTTATAGACCCAAAGTAAGAATACATTAAGATCATATACCATGAATAAGTTGACTTTTTCCCAGGAATGCAATATTGGTTTAATCTATGGAAACCAGTAAATATAATGCATAGATATAAGGACAGAAATCACATTATCTTCTCAATAGGTACAGAAAAGACCTTCTGTAGAAGTGAGTATCCCTTCATAATAATAGCCAAATAAGAGCATACCAGAATATAACAAAGGCTATACAATGAAGACTATAGGCATATCCTCTAAAATCAGGAGCAGACAAGAGTGTCCACTGTCTCTGCACTTTCAATATAGTGCTTGAAGTCTTAGCTGGAGCACTAATACAAAAGAAAAGGGAAATAAGTAGGAAAATATGTCAAACTAACTTATTTTTATACCATATGATCTTTTATTTTAAAATACCCTGCAGATTCCTCTAGGTAACATAGACCCAATAAATACTTAACCAAGCAACATGATGCAAAATTAACATACATAAACAAGACAGTATCTTTTCTACATATCCATAACAAGCATGCTGAGAAAGAAATCCAGGAAGAAGTTCCATTCATAGTAGCTTTAACAAACAAAAACCACATAAGAATAAATCTAACTAGTGAGACAAGAGATCCAGAGTAAAGAACAGGAGAAAGACATCTCACACTAACCGATTAATATTGTGTAAATGACAAATTTTACCAAAAGTGATGTACAAATTCAGAACAAGCTCCATCAAGTGGTAGTCTTCAGATTGACATTTTTTTTTCCTACAGCTAAAAAAAAAAATTCTTACGTTTTTCATACAGATGCACAGAAGACTCCCAAATAGCAAAAGCAGTCCTTAGCAGAAAGTCGTGCTGGAGATTTCAGTGTCTGATGTAAAATACTATGTATCCATAATAGCAGGCTGTATAGTACTGACAGGATCATGGGATACAACCCTGGAGTAGAATAAGAAGACACAGATGTAAATATATGAAGTAACATTTTGTAAACAAAGGTTTACAAATAAGAAAAAGCTTTAACAAATAACACCTATAAAATCAGTTCAGACTAGAGTAGAGATTGTAACTCCTGAAACTCTTAAGAGGAAAACCAGCAAAACACTTCAAGGTACAAATTGTATTATGTACATTTCTCTTGCTGTAGTAAAATATCCTGACAGAAACAAGGGAGAAAGGGTTTAATTTGGCCCCCAGCTTGAGGGTGTAGTTTATCATGTCAGGGAAGTCATGGCACCTCAGGAGCTTGAGGCAGTTGGCCAAGTTGTACTACAGTCAGGAAGTTAAGAGTGATGAATGCCCATGTTCAGTTGCAGTTTGGGACCCCACGTGCCATTCACAATCACATACACATAGTCCGGAACTTTCTGTGATAGATCCCAGTAGCACAGGAAGTAATACAAGAATTAGTCAGCGGGAATACATGAAATTAAAAGCTTCTGTACAACAAAGGCTACAATCAGCAGAGCAAAGAGAGCCTACAAAATGGGGGTGGGAGGTGGGGGGCAACTATGTATCAAATAATATCAGGAGTCTGATACTTAAAATACACAAAGAGCTTCAAGTTAACCCCCCCCCCCAAATTACCTTGTTAATAGGCAGGCTACTGCATGAACAGATAGTTGTCAAAAGAAAATATACAAGAGGCCAATAAATACTTAAGACAGCACTCAACATTTTTAGCTATATAATACAGGAAATGAATATTGGAACTACTTTTTGAGGCTATAGCTCAACCCTATCAGAACCAAATGACAATAAATGGTGGCAAGAATGTGAAGAAATGGGAACCCTTATCATTCACTGCTTCTCAAATGTAGACTAGTATAGCCACTGTGGTTCCTCAAACTCACACACACACACACACACACACACACACACACACACACACACAAAACCCCTGAAAACAGAACTACTCCTAGGTAAATGTACACAGGACTGTGTACTTAGCACAGATGTCCTGGTATATCTTTCAGAGAAAGTCACTACTAGTTTAGTAGACAATGAAGGATTAATTTCTTCAGTTAAATGTGGAAAAGGCAATATTTTAGGAGGAGGTGGAGATGGGAGTACGTCTTCTGCTGAGGGTGGAGAGACTACTTTCTCAGGTGAGATAAATTCTTGAGAATCTGAGAGTTAAGTTCAACTTGAATAGGGTCTTCCCACACATTCCCCTTCCATTTTCTACCAATTAATGCCCTTTAACTGTTGACATCCCCTGAGTTTGTGACTTGAATTTTCTCTGTAATTTAGCCAACCTTTCAGTTTGATTTTCTGCATCTTGAGTTCTGTGGCTGCTAAAGAGAAGATTCTCTTCCAGGGCACACTTAGAAACCTTTAGATTGTTTATGCACATCTGGAGCCCATCAGAGTCCATTGCTGTCTTTCACTGTATTCTGATATGCTAGAAGTTGGTTCATTTTATCATGGAGCATTCTTTCCTTTGTCAATTTAATTAAGAGATCCTAGGAACAATCATCCAACATCATAATTTTCCTTATTTTTCCACAGTTTGTCAAAAGTTTTATATAGAATCACCAAATCTGTTACCTCTTCCAACTGGTGAATCAGGATAATCAAGTTTAAGTTTGTAAACTGTTCATACCGTGGGTTTTCAGTACTCTCTGAGCTCCTAGGAGAGCTTCAGTGACTGTGTTAGTCACTGAAGTTAAGTATCTGAGCCTATTTCAGATACTTAAAATACTCATCCTTATACTTCTGTTTCTTTAGACCCCACTCTTGGTACCAGTTTTTGTCTTAGGTAGGGTGAATGTTGCTGTGATAAAACACCACAACCAAGTTGGGGAGGAAAGGATTTTATGCTTTTACATCGCTATTCATCATCCAGGCATCAGTAAGGCAGGATAGGAACTCAAAATAGGTCAGGAAGCTAGAGTCAGGAGCTGATGCAGAGGCCATGGAGGAGTGCTGCTTACTGGCTTACTCCACATGGCTTGCTCAGCCTTCTTGCTTATAGAAGCTAGAACCACCAGCCTAAGGATGGCCCACCCACACTGGGCTAAGCCTTCCCACATCAATCGCTGGTCTTATGGAGGCATTTTTTTTTCAGTTGAGGTTTTCTATTCTCTGATGACTCTAGCTGTGTCAGCATAAAAGATGACACAAAGCTAGCCAGGATAACAGAAATACTTGTGTAGGCATAATGTTACTGTATAGTGTATAAAATTATTCTTGTATTATTCAAATGCTGGTTTCTCTGCCACCATATCTTATCACAATCTGGACATGGCATTATAATGCTTATTCTAAGTATCTCCTATTTCAAGTTTGTATAAACATAGCTCTCCATTTATTCTCTGACTTGTCAATCAGCCAGTGCCTGCACAGAAGAGACAATAGGGCTGGGCTTCTTCCAGCCAGGGGAAGGAGTGAGGGTAGGGGTAAGAAGAGTGGGAAAGAAGGGACTTGGTACTACGTAGAAGTTTGGAGAGACACCAGGGAAAAACACCTAGAGCCCAGAAACAGACCAATACTAAAATGCAAATATCTCAGGGATTTTGGCTGGGAAGTAACCACATTAGCTTAGATGATTAGAACAGATCAATGAGTGCCAGGTTATTGTGTTGTAAAGCTAATTAAATAAATCTTACAATGTCTCATTCATTTGGGAGCTAGTCAGGGATAAAGAAAAACTGCCACTTTAAAAAATGCACTTACATACTTGAACATTCATGCTTATAGTTTCACTGTTCATAACAGCCAGAGAATGTAACCACTTAGATGTCCATCAGCAGATAAATGCACATAAACATAGTCCATGTATACAGTGGAATTTTGTTCAGCAGTATCAATTTAGGAAAATGGATAGAACTATAAATCATGTTAAATGAAGTAAACCAGACACAGAATGACAGATGCTGTTTTCTCTCATGTGAGACCTGGATTTAACTGTGTGTATGATAGATCTAGAACAGGGACTGTCAGGATGTGAAGGATCTTACTTTAGAATGCACTGGAATACATAAGACATAAAAAGAGACTATTTGTAAAGGGAAAGGTGATGAGGAGAGGACATGGGTGAATTGCAATATATTGTAATGATACATATGTGTAACAATGCAATAATAACATCCATTACTTTGTATACTAGCTTAAAATGTTTAAAAATGGAAACAAGACCTAGTTTAATTAAAGATATTTTAATTACATTTTTATTTGGGATGTAGTACTTATAAGAGAAAATGTACCCCACTGTACATGTATGTCAGTCAGAGGACAACTTAAGAGTCAGTTTCTCCATCTACCATGTGGGTTCTGGTGATCAAACTCAGGTCCCCAGGCTTGGTGGGAAGTGGCAAAGAGCTACTGAGCATTTTGCCAGCCTCACTTTTTTTTTTTTTAAGATTTATTTATTTATTTATTATATGTAAGTACACTGTAGCTGTCCTCAGACACCCCAGAAGAGGGAGTCAGATCTCATTACGGATGGTTGTGAGCCACCATGTGGTTGCTGGGATTTGAACTCCTGACCTTTGGAAGAGCAGTCGGGTGCTCTTACCCACTGAGCCATCTCTCCAGCCCCCAGCCTCACTTTTACTTTAAAAAATTATTTGTGTGTACTGTGTGTGTGTAGAGTTCAAAAGACAATTTTGGGAGTTGCCAGCCCAAAGCCCTATTTTAATAAAAGAGGAGAGAGGGGGAGGCTGGAGAGATGGCTCATTGGTTAAGAACACACAAACACATGCTATTCTGTCAGAGGACTAAGTTCTGTTCCCAGTACCCATATCAGGTGTGCACAACAGCCTATAACCCTCTCGTCTGGCCTCCCCAGGCACCATATGCACATGACATACACACAGAGGCACTGAAACATACACATAAAGGAAAAACATTAAAATTAAAAATAGGAATGAGATAACCCAGATCTATTTAATAATAAAGTCAGTTATAATTTTAGGGGGAGATAAAGTGCTGAGTTTTGAAACCAAGGTCTTGCACATGCCAGGCATTACCACTGACTACGTCCCTAACCCCTGATTTTTTTTTTTTTTAAGAAGCAATCTTACTGTGTATGTAATTCAGGCTATTTTGGAATTTTGGATTCTCTTGCCTCTGCCTTCTAAGCACTAGAATTAAAAGTGTGCACTACACACTTAGCTTACAGACTTCAACTTGTAAGAAATGAGAATTAAGATATATGTTCATGAGAATCTGTTTCTGTTTAATTTACATAAACTATTTTACTATGTCATATGTCTCAGTCAGGGTTTCTATTACTGAGACGAAACACCATGGCCAAAACAGAAGTTTGGCTTACATTTCCAGATCACAATCCATCATTGGAGGAAGTTAGAACAGGAACTCAAGCAGGGCTGGAACCTGGAGGCAGGAGCTGATGCAAGAGCTCTTAGAGGAGTGCTGCTTACTGGCTTGCTTCCCTGGTTTGTTCTTATAGAACTGAGGACCACCAGCTCAGGGATGGTACCACTCAAATGGGCTGGGCCCTCCCCTATTGATCACTAATTGAGAATATGCTGGATCTCATGTAGGCATTTCCTCAACTGAGGCTTCTTTCTCTGTGATGACTCTAGCTTGTGTCAAGTGGACACACAAAACCAGCCTGTACATCATATAATAGCAATCCTATATTCAGTCATCTGATTTAGTTTGGAAAAATGGAATTTTAAAATTCCCTCAAGACATAAACCCTTGCCTGGCTAAGCATTGTGTTATAGGATGTTTATATTGTCTAGTGACCTTTCTTGTTAAAGACTAGTAAGAGAAGCCCTTCAGCATTGGCGTTTTTCAAAATTTCATCATATGTAGACCTCTTTGAAATGAAAAGTGCAAAACAATTTTTCACACTATTCCTTAAATTGTAAACATGAAACTAGAAAATGTAAAACTTAATGTTTTGGGTTTATTTACAAGTATAAATTAAATCTGTAAATTAGAATCAAGGACAATTACAAATAATAGAATGTAAATTAATACAATTATTTGGTGTGACAATTGATGCTTCTGTTTTATTGTAGAAATAAGATGACCTTAGGTCTGATTCTGTTTTTATATCTGTTTCACTGTTATAACTGCAGTGATAATAAATGCTGCAAGTGGCTGCTCTGGTCAGTAATGTTCAAGATAGTATTAATGACCTCAGGGCTTGTTGGGAAGTTTAGGATAATGAGATCTCATACCTAACCAAAGCTAGGAAGCAGTTCTCAAATATCAGTTTGTTTACTGGAAGATGTGGCTCACATTATACTATAATTGAAGTCTTCACTAAATGGTTTTCTAAACCAATTATTGGAAGTTAGAACAAAAAGTGTTGTTGAATATCACAGCCATATATACTGCTAGTGAATGTTTGCCAAATGTCCTACAAAGAAAGGATTTGTGTAAGGCTTGCATGGACTCGGGGCACTGGCTATTTCAACTCTGCCAGGTTTACATTGTGCTGTGTTTTTAAGTGTTACTTAATCCTGTGATTTAAGTGTTACTTGTATGTTTTTATTGTATACATATTGTGAAGCTGTCTGTATGTAAAGTGTGCCACATGGACACTTGACCAGAATGAGCTTTTCACATAACTATAGAAACAGCAGTGAAAGTTTTGTAATGCTTGTGAAGATAGATGGTGGTTACTCAGGATCCAGAATGTTTGTCATTGTAGATAGATTATCTTTGGAATGAAAATGTCTATGTGACTCATAGACTGCATTTCTCTCCTTGATGTTTGTGACCTCTTGTTTGGGCAACTATTTAGCAAATGTATTTTTCTGATACTATGCTATCTAGAGATCCAGAATAAAACAAGATAGCTCAACACAGCCCTTCCTAAAGTAAGGAGAGACACTAACAACAAACTATATAGACAGATTTGCATGCACCTTCAAGGTATGCAGAAGTATGTGGGGGCAAATGAAACAAACCCCAGTATTTGAAGGGGAGAAGTAAGATCACTTGTGGAAAGGATCTTTGAATAGAATCCTTTGAAGGATAATCTTGAAGGAGGAAGAGACAGAGAAGTGGAATTTGACTAGGCAGAGAGAACTACTAAATCTCTTTGCCAAAATCAACATCATACTTATCTCTTTTTAACAGTGTTCAGTCTTTTTACTTTTCTTGAGTTCCCTTCATACTTGGTTAGAGTTATGTCAAATGACTGAACTCCAGGAAGAAAGAAAATATTCTTTCAATTTACTACTATTATTTATGTGTGAGGAAGAGAACATAGTGGAGGTCAGAAGACAACTTTTTGGGGTTGATTCTTTTCTTCCATCTTTTATATAAGTTTTTGAGATTGAGGTCAAGCCAGCAGGTTATGTGGCAAGTGCATCTCATTCTGAAGATGTTTTATAATGGTCAAATAAAACTTGGTAATCTCTTAAAATAATAGACAAGTGTGCTGGTTGCAGCAGAAACCTTTTTAAGCATTCTCGAAAAGAACCTGGTGTTCTTGAGTTAAGAGTTTAGCTATCAAGTCAGTTCAGGATCCCCAAACACCATTAGCTATGATGCTTTGGTAGAAGGACTCACAGTGAGACCGGGTTGGAAGACAGAAAAAAGTAAAAGGATGTAAGAAGGAAAAGAAGTCAGAAACATGATTTGATAAACTCAGAATTGCTACAGAGAATACTTTTTTTTTCCTAAAATCATCTCAAACAAGATGCTCCAGATAACAAGCTATGCTTACTTAGAGCTTGGATGTTTCCTAAATCTAATGAAACCACTTATGGTTTCACTTGAAGGGAATTCTTAGCCTGCTGTCATGGTTCTCTGTGGAAGGGAGTGGTGGTAGGGTTGTTTAGGCCTATAATACCACTACACCACAACAATGGGAGGTGAGGCAGGAGGATAGCAAATTGGAGGCCTGCCTCGGCCACTTACCAGGTATGTGTCTCAAGGTTTTGAAAATGCAAAAAGGCTTCAGGATATATAGTTCAGTACTTAGTGATACTGTGTTTGCCAAGCATAATAAGGCCAAAAATTCAAAAAGGTAATTCCCTAAGTTAATAGAAAGATGTACTGTGGCTCATATATTTACTTGATATTTTAAACTTAAATTTTGAGATTTGCTTATTAATCTTTAAGTCTTGTAGATTAAATTGTATGAACAATAAAAATACCTCAAGAAGCTCTTTATAATTTTGGAGGTATACTGTTCTTGTCCTAGATGAATTTCTGCCTGAATAAATTTTCTGCTTTTGATTCACGCTGGCTCACCTTGAGATTCATTCCTTTTTGCCTTCCCTAAGAGGAGGGAACTTCAGGCCCTGGTGGCAGTGCTAGGCTGTGTTTCTCTTTTGCCACTAAGAAGACTCAGAGCTGTTAACAGTCATGGATACAAGTCACTACAATGAAAAGATAGAGCTTAAGTTTGACAAAGCTGAAAGGCACGTAGGCAGTAGTTTGGCAGAGAACTGGAGCAGTTTTGTAGATAGTGTCCCAGTGGAGCAGGACCCTTCATTCTCTTAGCAGTGGCATGTACAAAGCACTGCAAGCCAGTGAAGCCCACCTGAGCCTTGGTTAGTGTCCAGGGTTTTACTGAGGGTCAGCCACCAGCCATGATATTAGATTTTTCATTGCTATGACAAAGTATCTGACAGAAATAAATTAAGGATTGCTATCCTTAGTCTTTAAGGAAGGGCTTATTAGTCCACTGAGTTTTAAAGGTTTTGGTTTCAAGTTGGGAAGGGCATGGCAGAACATCTTAAATGGGTCTTTCTGTCTGTCACTGTCTGTCTGTCTGTCTGTCTCTTTCAGGACAGTATCATCCATATTCAGGGCAGGTCCCCCCACCTCCACCCAAAACCTCCCTAGAAATGCCTTCAGAGGAGTGCTTTACAAATCTCTTAGGTAGTTCTTAACCTAATAAAGTTGATATAGATGTAGATTAGCTATCACAATCCATAGGCTTATAGTCTGCATAACAGCTGAGTTAAGTAAGGTCTTAACTGCCTTCATTCCAACAAACAAAAATAGATCTTTTCTGTGACTCACATTGTTAGTACAAACTATCTGGTCAAATTGGTACTGTGTGACCCAAGGCCTTACACATACAGAAACATTCTTATCAGAGAGCATATCCCAGAGGCTCAGCACTAACATCCAGTCGAGGACAGTTCTGAAGATATGCTGTTCTTGTGAACATGCTGGGTTGTTTATCTCAGGCCTGCTAAGTAAACTTTCTTGCATAAGCCATTTAGGAAGATAGCTTTCTTCTGGGCTGTTGTCTGCCCACTACTCTTTTTTTCTATATATAATGATCCTTCCTGGTCTCATCATTGTTGGCCATTCCTCCTAACTGGTCTTTTCCTTTGCCAGTGAGTAATTGAACTACCTATTATGTTGTTCATTCAGCAAGAAGTTTTGAATACTGCCCTTGGGCATAAAACCAACCATATGTTGTGGATTTCCAGGATGAATATGGGTCTCTGAATTCAAAGAAGTTATATTTTCTTAGGGGAAGAAGTAATAAAGTCAGCATTTCTGGTAAGCTGTGTATACTTTGAGAAAGCACTTAACCCCATTAGAGGATATGGTTGTGTTTGACAAATGATGTTGGTGACAGCAGACACTTCCATAAAGGGGTCATTCCTAGAGTTGAGTCACAAGATCTAATAGATACAATGGGCATATAACTAGGTTCCATGTGGCTCGAATATATAAATTGTTGCTGGAATAATCTTCCCTATACCAGCTGGAAGATACATGTCGTAGGGGTTGCACAGGATGAATGAAAAAAACCTGTGGCTCAATATGAATCTATTCCTGTTACTTCATTACCACAAATCTACTGAAATGGTGTTTCTAGCCTCTAATGGGTTTGTGGCACTTTTTTCACACATTGCTCTGAAATCACTTGTGAGGGGTGGGGTATGTGTGTGGATGTAATTGTGTAATTTAATACTAGGAACAAATGTAACTACTGTGTTTCAAATGGGAGGGCAAATGATTGCCTTATCTAGATGAAATTTTGTGGACTTTTTTCTAGGCTAGGTCAAAATTTCACTAAATTACCTTGGTCTCTATGTATGTGTAATTCTTGGACATTCTAAGGGTAATAAAGTTTGTTATTTGAACAGTGCATAAATTGTTACAGTAAAAAAATATAGTAGTAGTGGTGTAAATGTTGAACTTTTAAACTTAATCTTGGCACTATCTTCTTCTAATAAAATCTTATTCTCTTTCTCTAGCATTACAGTGTTTCTGCCACCTCTGTACAAAGGATAATTTTACCTGTGAGACAGATGGTCTTTGCTTTGTCTCAGTCACTGAGACCACAGACAAAGTTATACACAATAGTATGTGTATAGCTGAAATTGACCTAATTCCTCGAGACAGGCCATTTGTATGTGCACCATCTTCAAAAACAGGGGCAGTTACTACAACATATTGCTGCAATCAGGACCACTGCAATAAAATAGAACTCCCAACTACAGGTAAGTTGTTGCATTAGCACCCTTCCCTTTCTTCTTCTAAGATGCTAAAAAAAAAAAAAAAAAAAAAAGCTTCTAGACTGCCTACAAATATAGAACTGTAAGTGTTTACAGAGATCATCAAACCTGGCTTGTTGAGAGTAGAGGCAGAGAGTTACCTGTCCACAGTTGTAGATTTATGAGTAGCTAGGAGCCTGACTCCTGGGTGTGTGTTAGAGAAAGCAGTGCCAGGAGACTCTCAGTGAGATCTGCTATGTCTGCAAGGGTAAATTCTAGAATCTCATAGGACAACATGTTGTTAAGGGTTTTCCTTGCCTTGTCCTCAGTGAATTTCTCATTCCTTGTTTAGTGTACGTACATCTTAAGGCAATCTAATCAACAGCCTTTTAATGGGCAGAAATTGAGTGCACCAAACAGTCTAAATGTTTTCATTTTGTAATATTTACCTTTTTATGGTATGTAAATTAATTGTGTATGATGTCTAGTGGCACCATGTATTTAATAGTTTTAAAAAGATTCTAGAAGGCCTGGCGTGGTGACGCATGCCTTTAATCCCAGCACTTGGGAGGCAGAGGCAGGTGAATTTCTGAGTTTGAGGCCAGCCTGGACTACAGAGTGAGTTCCAGGACAGCCAGGGTTACACAGAGAAACCCTGTCTCGAGGGGAAAAAAAGGAAAAAAACCAAACAACCCACCACCAACAAAAAGATCCTAGAAAGGCTACAAAAATGGCTTAGCAGTTAAGAGTGCTTGTGACTCTTTCAGAGAACCCAAGTTCGATTCCCAGCACCCGTGTGGTGGCTCACACTGTGACTCCAGTTCATGGGATCTGATGCCCACTTCTGACCTCAAATCATGGATATGGGTGCACAAACATACATATAGGCAAAAACAACCGTACACATAAAATAATAGATAATAATAAATGGTCCTGGTATAGCTAATAATTTAAAGCTTAATGAATTAAATGGAAATTTGCCACTTTCTCCAAGTCCTGAATTCTTATTTTAATGGTCAAAGGAATATAAAATGGGAGAAAACCTGTATTAATGCTAGCAGATTTGATGGAAGAATGAATACTGCTCACAGGCCAAAACTATGAATAATTTCTGCAGTGTGTGTGTGTGTGTGTGTGTGTACATGCATTCATGTGAGTGCACCTATGTCAGAGAATACTTTGTAGGAGTTGGTTCTCTCCTTTGGTTCCTGAGGATCGAACTGAGTTTATCAGGCTCGGTAATAAGGATCTTTCCACACAAGTCATATTGCTGGCCCAGTATAAGTTTTAAGTATGGTGAAAAGGTCTCAGTGCATTTAACACTGTTTACTAAAAAAGGAGGAAAATGTTCAGATTTTCCACTTTATTCCAGTTTCTGGGCAGTAGAATATTATATATTGGTTATTCTTAAAGTAAGCCTTTTAGAAAGACTTTTTTTTTTAATACAAAGGTAACAGCTGTCTTCAGATAACTAATTAAGTATGCAGTATATAAGGATTTAAAATCCTTCCTGAAAGAATTTTTTAGAAATAGTTTTGTTTGATAAATGAATCTAAATGAAGATGTCAAGAATGAAAAAAGATTATAATATCATACTTTCCCTTCCCATTCCTCTCTCTAAACCCTTTCATACACTCTCTCCAATCCCTATTTTAAATTTGTGGTCTCCTTTTCTTCAATTGTTGACACATTTAGATATGTGTATAAATGTGTTTTTGAAATGAGTAAATATTAATTTATTTAGAGATTATAAGAAAATAAATGTAATTAAAAATGCAATTGGCAGCCGGGACACTTTGGGCTCGAACTTGGTGGACAGTCCTACGGTCCCCAAAGGATTCTCCACCTTCCAGGCGCCCTAGCATACCCAGGTTCTTAGGATTACTGGTGAGTGGAACACAACATCTGTTCCTACAGAACCGGGAGTTCCTGGGGCCAGCAGGAGCAGGGACACAGGAACCCCACCTAACCAGTGGTTCGGGTTCCTTCCATTTGGCACTGGTCTACCTTGATTTCGAACTCAGCAGACAGCCCCACGGTCCCCAGAAGAGGTACCACTTCCAGGTACACACCCAGGATCCTAGGATCCCAGGATCCCAGGGGTTTGGTCATACCAGGATCTCAGGATCTCAGAGGAAGCTTGACTGCCAAGAGCTCTGACACACCCAGAATCTCAGCATCACAGGATTCCAGAATCACAGGATCACAAAGAAAGCTGGACTCTGAGAAGTTCTGACTTAACTGGGATTACAGGAAGGACAGGCTCCAATGAGAGGGAAGGGAGCACTTGAGATAATCAGATGGCGGAGGCAATCATAAGAACAGAAACAACAGAAACCAAGGTTACTTGGCATCATCAGAACCCAATTCTCCCACCACAGCAAGTCCTGGATACACCATCACACCAGAAAAGCAAGATATGGATCTAAAGTCACTTATCATGGTGATGATGGAAGACTATAAGGATATAACTCCCTTAAAGAAATTACAGGAGAATAAAGGTAAGCAGGTAGAAACCCTTAAAGAGGAAACACAAAAATCCCTTAAAGAATTACAGGAAAACACATCCAAACAGGTAAAAGAATTGAACAAAACCATCTAGGATCTAAAAATGGAAGTAGAAACAATAAAGAAATCACAAAGGGAGACAACTCTGGAGATAGAAAACCTAGGAAAGAAGTCAGGAGCCATAGATGTGAACAGAATACAAGAGATAGAAGAGAGAATCTCAGGTGCAGAAGATTCCATAGAAAACATGGTCACAACAATCAAAGAAAATGCAAAATGCAAAAAAGATCCTAACCCAAAACATCTAGGAAATCCAGGACACAATGAGAAAACCAAACCTAAGGATAATAGGTATAGACAAGAAGGAAGATTTCCAACTTAAAGATAAAGGGCCAGTAAATATCTTCAACAAAATTATAGAAGAAAACTTCCCCAACCGAAAGAAAGATGTTATAAACATACAAGAAGCCTACAGACCTCCAAATAGTTTGGACCAGAGAAGAAATTCCTCCCGTCACTTAATAATCAAAACACCAAATGCACAAAACAAAGAATATTAAAAGCAGTAAGGGAAAAAAGTCAAGTAGCATATAAAGGCAGACCTATCAGAATTACACCTGACTTATCCCCAGAACCTATGAAAGCCAGAAGATCCTGGGCAGATGTCATACACACCCTAAGTAATAAATGACAGCCCAGGCTACTATACCCAGCAAAACTCTCAATTACCATACATGGAGAAACCAAGGTATTCTATGACAAAACCAAATTTACACAATATCTTCCCACAAATCCAGCCCTTCAAAGGATAATAAAGGGAAAACTCCAAAAGAAGGAGGGAAAATACTCTCTAGAAAAAGCAAGAAAGTAATTTTTCAACAAACCTAAAAGAAGATAGCCACATGAATAAAATTTAAACTCTAACAACAAAAATAGCAGGAAGCAACAATGTCTTTTTCTTAATATCTCTTAATATCAAGGGATTCAATTCACCAATAAAAAGACATAGACTAAAAGACTGGTTACGTAAACAGGACCCAACATTTTGCTGCATACAGGAAACCCAACTCAGTGACAAAGACAGAAACTACCTCAGAGTAAAAGGCTGGAAAACAATTTTCCAAGCAAATGGTCTCAAGAAACAAGCTGGAGTAGCCATTCTAATATCGAATAAAATCAACTTTCAACCTAAAGTTAGCAAGAAAGATAAGGAGGAACACTTCATACTCATCAAAGGTAAAATTTACCAAGATGAGCTCTCAATTCTGAACATCTATGCTCCAGATGTAAGCGCATCCACATTCATTAAAGAAACTTCAGTAAAGCTCAAAGCACACATTGCACTGCACACAATAATAAAGGGGGACTTCAACACTCCACTCTCATCAATGGATAGATCCTGGAAACAAACTAAACAGAGGCACAGTAAAACTAACAAAAATTATGAAACAAATGGATTTAGCAGATATCTATAGAACATTTTATCCTAAAACAAAAGGATATACCTTCTCAGCACCTCATGGTACCTTCTCCAAAAATGACCATATAATCAGTCATAAAATCGGCCTCAACAGATACAAAAATACTGAAATAATCCCATGCAGCCTATCAGATCACCACAGACTAAGGCTTATCTTCAATAACAACATAAATAATAGAAAGCCCACATACACATGGAAGTTGAACAACACTCTATTCAATGATAACTTGGTCAAGGAAGAAATAAAGAAATTAAAGACTTTTTAGAGTTGAATGAAAATAAAGCCACAACATATCCAAACTTATGGGACACAATGAAAGCAGTCCTAAGAGGAAAACTCATAGCTCTGAGTACCTCCAAAAAGAATCTGGAGAGAGCATATACTAGCAGCTTGAATGACAGAACACCTAAAACCTCTAGAACAAAAGGAAACAAATTCACCCAAGTTAGCAAGAGTGGTAGACTGCAGGAAATAATCAAATTTAGGACTGAAATCAACCAAATAGAAACAAAAACAACTATACAAAGAATCAACCTGGTTCTTTGAGAAAATCAACAAGATAGATAAACCCTTAGCCAAACTAACTAGAGAGCACAGGGACAGTATCTTAATTAACAAAATCAGAAATGAAAAGGGAGTCATAACAGAATCTGAGGAAATTGAAAAAAATCATCAGATCCTACTACAAAAGCCTATGCTCAACAAAAGTGGAAAACCTGGATGAAATGGACAATTTTCTAGATAGATACCAGGTACCAAAGTTAAATCAGGATCAGATTTAATGATCTAAACAGTCCCATATCCCTGAAAGAAATAGAAAGTCATTAATAGTTTCCCAACCAAAAAAAGTCCAGGACCAGATGGGTTTAGTGCAGAGTTCTATCAGACCTTCAAAGAGGACCTAATTTCAATACTCTTCGAACTATTCCACAAAATAGAAACAAAAGGTACTCTACCCAGTTCATTCTATGAAGCCACAATTACTCTGATACCTAAACCACACAAAGACCCAACAAAGAAAGAGAACTTCAGACCAATTTCCCTTATGAAAATCGATGCAAAATTACTCAGTAAAATTCTCGATAACCAAATCCATGAACACATCAAAACAGTTATCCATCATGATCAAGTAGGCTTCATTCCCAGGGATACAGAGATGGTTCAATATACAGAAATCTATCAACGTAATCCACTATATAAACAAACTCAAAGACAAAAAACACATGACCATCTCATTAGATGATGAGAAAGCATTTGAAAAAAATCCAATACCCTTCATGATAAAAGTATTGGAAAGATTAGGAATTCAAGGCCCATACCTAAACATAATAAAAGCAATATACAGCAAACCAGTAGCCAACATCAAACTAAATGAAGAAAGTTGAAGCAATCCCACTAAAATCAGGGATAAGATAAGGCTGCCCACTTTCCTTCTACCTATTCCATATAGTACTTGAAGTCCGAGCCAGAGCAATTAGACAACAAAAGGAGATCAAAGAGATACAAATTGGAAAGGAAGATGTCAAAATACTACTATTGCAGACAATATGATCATATATAGAAGTGACCCCAAAAGTTCCACCAGAGAACTCCTAAACCTGATAAACAACTTCAGCAAAATAGATGGATATAAAATTAACTCAAAAAATTAGTGACCTTTTTCTACACAAAGGATAAACAGGCTGAGAAAGAAATTGGGGAAACAACACCCTTCACAGTAGTCACAAATAATATAAAATGCCTTGGTGTGACTCTAACTAAAGAAGTGAAAGATCTGTATGATAGGAACTTCAAGTCTCTGAAGAAAGAAATCAAAGAAGATCTCAGAAAATGGAAAGGTCTCTGATGCTCATGGATTGGCAGGATTCATATAGTCAAAATGGCTATCTTGCTGAAAGCAATCTACAGATTCAATGTAATCCCCATCAAAATTCCAACTCAACTGAGTTAGAAAGGGCAATTTGCAAAATTATCTGGAATAACAAAAAACCTAGGATAGCAAAAACTACTCTCAACAATAAAAGAACCTCTGGTGGAATCATCATCCCCGGCTTCAAGCCGTGCTACAGAGCAATTTTGATAAAAACTGAATGGTACTGGTACAGTGACAGACAGGTAGATCAATGGAATAGAATTGATGACCCAGAAATGAACCCACATACCTATGGTCACTTGATCTTTTATAAAGGAGCTAAAATTATCCAGTGGAAAGAAGACAGTATTTTCAACAAATGGCGTTGGCTCAGGTGGTAGTTAGCATGTAGAAGAATGCACATTGATCCATTCTTATCTCCTTGTACAAAACTCAAGTCTAAGTGGATCAAGGAACTCCACATAAGACCAGAAAGAGTGAAACTTACAGAGGAGAAAGTGGGGAAGAGCCTCGAAGATATGGGCTCAGGGGGAAAATTCCTGAACAGAACACCAATGACTTATGCTGTAAGATCAAGTATCAATAAATAGGACCTCATAAAATTGCAAAGCTTTTGTAAGGCAAAGGACATTCTCAGTAAGACAAAACGGCAACCAACAGATTGGGAAAAGATCTTTACCAACCCTAAATCTGATAGGGGGGCTAATATCCTATATATATATATATATATATATATATATATATATATATATATATATATATATGTATACACATACATATACACACACACATATATACACATATATATATATGTGTGTGTGTATGTATGTATATATATATACACACATACATACACACACATACGTATATATATACACACACATACATACACACATACGTGTATATATATACACACATACATACATACACACACATACATACACACACATACGTATATATACACACACACATATACATACATATATATATATATATATGTATATATATATATATATATATACATATATATATATATATATGTATATATATATATATATATATATATATATATATATATATATGTATATATATATATATATATATATATATATATACATATATATATAAAGAACTCAAGAAGTTGGACTCCAGAAAACCAAATAACCCTATTAAAAAATAGGGTACAGAACTAAACAAAGAATTCTCAACTGAGGAATACCAAATGGTTGAGAAGCACCTAAAAAAATGTTCAACATCCTTAGTCATCAGGGAAATGCAAATCAAAACAACCCTGAGATTCCACCTCACACCAGTCAGAATGGCTAAGATCAAAAACTCAGGTGACAGCAGATGCTGGTGAGGATGTGGAAAAAGAGGAATACTCCTCCATTGCTAGTAGGATTGCAAGCTGGTACAACTACGCTGGAAATCATTTTGGTGGTTCCTCGGAAAATTGGACATAGTACTTCCAGAAGATCCAACAATACCACTCCTGGGCATGTACGCAGAAGATGCTCCATCTTGTAATAAGGACACATGCTCCACTATGTTCATAGCAGCCTTATTTATAATAGCAAGAAGCTGGAAAGAACCCAGATGCCCCTCAGCAGAGGAATGGATACAGAAAATGTGGTACATTTACACAATGGAATACTTAGTACTCAGCTATTAAAAACAATTCATGAAATTCTTAGTCAGATGGATGTGTCTGGAGGATATCATCCTAAGTGAGGTAACCCAATCACAAAAGAACACACATGATATGCACTCACTGATAAGTGGATATTAGCCCAGAAGCTCAGAATACCCAATATACAATTTGCAAAACACATGAAACTCAAAAAGAAGGAAGACCAAAGTGTGGATACTTCAATCCTTCGGGGGAACAAAATTCCCATGGAAGGAGTTACAGAGACAAAGTTCAGAGCAGAGACTGAAGGAATGACCATCTAGAAACTGCCCCACCTGGGGATCCATCCCATAAACAACCACCAAACCCAGATACTATTGCAGATGCCAGCAAGAGCTTGCTGACAGGAACCTGTTATAGCATCTCTTGAGAGGCTCTGCCAGTGCCTGACTAATACAGAAGTGGATGCTCACAGTCATCTGTTGGACGGAGCACAGGGTCCCCAATGAAGGAGCTAGAGAAAGTTCCCAAGGAGCTGAAGAGGTTTTCAGCCCCATAGGAGGAACAACAATATGAATTAACCAGTACTCCTAGATCTCCCTGGGACTAAACCACCAATCAAAGAAAATACATGGTGGGACTCATGGCTTTAGCTGCATATGTAGCAGAGAACGGCCTAGTCAGTCATCAGTGGGAGGAGAGGCCCTTGGTCCTGTGAAGGTTCTATGCCCCAGTATAGGGGAATGCCAGGGCCAGGAAGTGGGAGTGGGTGGGTTGGGAAGCAGGGGGAGGAGGGAGAGGATAGGGGATTTTCAGAGAGGAAAGTAGGAAAGGGGATAACATTTGAAATGTACGTAAAGTACCTAATAAAAAAATACAGTTGGCAAAATAGTCTAGAAAGGATGTGCATACACAATGTATTAATATCCAGTGCTGGAATGCAGAGGTTGAAGAATCCCAAATTTGAGACCAGCCTGGATGAACTATGGTGATAAAACCCCGTCTCACAAAAAATTGAGGGAAAGAGTTAAAAATTTATAAATAAGCAAATAGAATAAAAAACAAAAGTAAACAAAGGAAGTCTTAGGCTTTAAAAAGTTGGTGGAAGGGCTGGTGTGATGGCTCAGTGGGTAAGAGTACCCGACTGCTCTTCCAAAGGTCCAGTGTTCAAGTCCCAGCAACCACATGGTGGCTCACAACCATCCGTAACGAGATCTGACGCCCTCTTCTGGTGTGTCTGAAGACAGCTACAGTGTACTTACATATAATGAATAAATAAATCTTAAAAAAAATAGTTGGTGGAAAAGTATATAATAAAATATGAGTCTGAAGCTTTGCAAGGAAGTTGATAATTTGTAAAAACTTTATTAACTATATTTATATATATTTCTTCTGCTATAATCCTGCAGTAAACTTGGAATAAGAAGAAAAGACCAAAGTGCTTTATAAAAAAATGAGTTATTAGAAGTTGTTTCAAATAATTGTTTACTTTTCTTGTTTACCTGAGGTGACAAGTGGGGAAGGAGGTCTAGAAGGGGCTTAGCTAATGAACCCAATGGTGAACTATAAGATAGGCTGGGGATACTCAGGAAGAGTGAGAGGGTACTGACAGCTGATGGTCTGACAAAGGAGACCAGGGAGGGAAGCCCTGTGTGACTAAATGATAGTAGTGGACACGGGGGTGGGGGTGGAGGGATATGGAGGGTTTGGGAACTGTGAGTGCCACCTACAGTGTTTTGTTTCTCTTGATGTTTATTTCATTGGAGGACCTTTTTCAGAAAAGCAGTCAGCTGGCCTTGGTCCTGTGGAGCTGGCAGCTGTCATTGCTGGTCCAGTCTGCTTCGTCTGCATTGCACTTATGCTGATGGTCTATATCTGCCATAACCGCACTGTCATTCACCACCGTGTGCCAAATGAAGAGGATCCATCACTAGATCGCCCTTTCATTTCAGAGGGCACCACCTTAAAAGATTTAATTTATGATATGACAACATCAGGGTCTGGATCAGGTAATGTTATTGTTTACCTTTTTCTTAAGTCTTAACTCATTTTTCCTATTTTATTTAATTAGTTGGTTGGGGCATTTGGCTTAATTTGTTAAAACTTTGGAATAGTATGAGTACTATACAGGATTGCAGCCTATTGAAAACTGTTGAGCTTGCTGTCTGACTGGATAGTTTAATATAGATAAATTGGAACTTGGTTTTACCATTGAAACAAGTCACAGATGTATAGGCTTCCACACATCCTCCCCTATATAACTTGAGCCTGGGAGGTAGAAAGTTGGACACCATTCTTACAAAGATAGAGCTGCAGCTAAAAGATGCATCTGCCATTCTGCAGCTCTGAGACTGTTCTGGAATTTGGAAGCTGATTAGCCTCTTTAACATGATACAAAATTGTTGTTTTAATAAAAAGTGTGTGTGTGTGTGTGTGTGTGTGTGTGTGTGTGTGTGTTTGCACACACATGCCTGCCAACCACAGTATCCATGTGGAAGTCAGAGGACAACTTGAAGGAGTCAGTTCTCTCTCTCCTCTGTATGGATCCTGGGAAACAAACTCGTGTTAGCAGGCTTGGTGGCAGATGATCAGACCAGTCTCGTTTATTGTTTAAAATTAAACTATTGCATCTTTAGTAACTTTTTACATTTAAAAGAAAATTTCAAACAAAGAAACAAAAATAGTAGTCCTGTGAATGAATGTTTGTTTTTCTTGGCTTTGTTTGTTGATTTTTGTGGACTCAGAAGTAGACTGGCTGATTGTCAGGATCATGCTGAAATAGATTTTAGCATAATAGTATTTTGCTTTTAGACCAAAGAGAAAATACCTTTTTTTCCCTTGTCTGTGGTTTGGAAGAAGACTAAGAGAAGTGTGCCTCCTTTACAGTTTTGGACTTTAGGGCTGGAGAGATGGCACAGTGCTTAAGAGCACTGCTGTTCTTCCAGAGGTCCTGAGTTCAAATCAAAATACTCACATGTTGGCTCTCACTGTCTTTAACTAATCTCTGGAACCAATGCCCTCTTCTGATGTGTAGATAATGCATATAGACAAAATACCTATATGTATAAAATACATAAGTAAATTATAAGAAAAACAATTTTGGAATTTGATGTGTGGCTAGCAATCAATAGGTTTAGACTCTAACACATGCTCTATGACTTTGGTCAGTTCATATTTCCTCTTTGTTTTTGTTTGTTTGTCTTTAAGCTTATAACTTGCATTTTTATTTGATATTTTCTTTATTTACATTTAAAATGTTATCTCCTTTCCCAGTTCCCTTCCCAGCCCCGAAGTCTCCTATCCCATACTCCCTCCCCCTGCTTCTATGAGGATGTTCACCCACCCAGTCACTCCCGCCTCACCACCCTAACATTCCCCTACACTGGGGCATCGAGCCTTCAGAGGACCACGAGCCTCTCCTCCCATTGATGCCTGACAAGGCCATCCTCTGCTACATATGCAGCTGGAGCCATGGGTCCCTCCATGTGTACTCTTTGGTTGGTGGTTTAGTCCCTGGGAGCTCTGGGGGTGGAGGGGGGGAGGTCAGGTTGGTTGATATTGTTGTTCTTCTTATAAGGTTGCAAACCCCTTCAGCTCCTTCAGTCCTTTCTCTAACTCCTCCATTGGGGACCCCATGATCAGTCCAATGGTTGGCTGAGAGCATCCACCTCTATATTTGTCAGGCTCTGGAAGGCCTCTCAGGAGACAGCTATATTAGGCTTCTTGGCATCTACAATAGTGGCTGGGTTTGGTGACTGTGGGATGGATCCCCAGGTGAGGCAGTCTCTGGATGGCCTTTCCTTCAGTCTCTGCTCCACACTTTGTCTCCGTATTTGCTCCTATGAGTATTTTATTCCTCCTTTCTTTTTTTATTTTTTTAATAATCATATTTGGTTTATTTTTTATTTTTTTTATTATTTTTATTAAATATTTTCTTCATTGACATTTCAAATGCTATCCCCAAAGCCTCCTATACCCTCCCCCCGCCCTGCTCCCCAACCCATCCACTCCTGCTTCCTGGCCCTGGTATTGCCCTGTACTGGGGCATATGGTATTGCGTAGATTATTCCTCCTTCTAAGAAGGACCGAAGCACCCACACTCTGGTCTTCATGAAAGGATTCAAGACATTGCCGTGTAGATGATAGTTGAGTTCTAACATAGGCCTGTTTATTTGCCTTTGAAATGTAACTATATGAATTGGAGCATGGAGTTACTCTTCCTCTTTCTATGACCCATGCACTTGTAGGGCCATCAGGAGTTGTTCTGTTGCCTCAGAGCTTCCCTCTCCTTTCAGACCTCTCACTGCAAAAGCTTATAGGTCAGAGCTCAGTTGTGTTTGTGTCCACATTCTTCTTCTCCTCCTCCTGTAAGTAAAGCAGTTACTTGATTCATCTTTCTAAAATCAGATTTTACAGCCATTTTAACCTATTCTTGGTTGTGTTTCAGCCTCCTATTGGTCATTGAGGGACCTTGTATTTAGAATTGTTTATCTTCTGGTGACAACTTACCTTTTCTTCCACTGACATTCATATGCTCATGAGTGAGACTGGTACCCAAAAGATACCTTGTTCCTTTCTTTCATCTGCCTCTGTTAAATCTCTCTCCACAACCCTCTTCTTTATTCTCTCCCCTTTTGTCCTGACCCTTAAAGGAAAAGTTCAGTTTACGTCCCCCAATCTCTAGGCAGGTGTCTCTGGATTCTTTTTCAGTACTTACTATTTTTTTTTTTCCACTTTTGTGGGTAGAAAGGCAAAAGTCTTTCCAACAAGGCAAAGGTTAAGGAATAGTACTTGCCTGTGGGTCTCCATTGTGGACTGTCAGGGGTGAGACAGGGACTGTTGATGATTTATGCTGTACTTATTTCTATATTTAGGTTTACCACTGCTTGTTCAAAGAACAATTGCCAGGACCATTGTGTTACAAGAAAGCATTGGCAAAGGTCGGTTTGGAGAAGTTTGGCGAGGCAAATGGCGGGGAGAAGAAGTTGCTGTGAAGATATTCTCTTCTAGAGAAGAGCGTTCATGGTTCCGAGAGGCAGAGATTTATCAGACTGTAATGTTACGCCATGAAAATATCCTGGGATTTATAGCAGCAGACAACAAAGGTCAGTGATGTTGTCTTTCGTGTGTGTGTGTGTGTGTGTGTGTGTATGTGTGTTTAGGATGTTGGATATCTTCTACAGTCAGTCTCCACCTAATTTTTGAGATGGTTCCCACTGAACCTGGAATGCATCTGTGTGTCTAGACTGATTTGCTAGAAGCTCAGGATCAATTGCCCAGCACTGAGATTGCAGGTATGTACTACCACATCTGGATTTTACATGGCTGGGAATCTGAGCTTAGGTGCTCATGCCTGCATGACAGGCATGCCGCCAGTTAAGCCATCTTACTAGCCCCATCTCCTTACTCTTAGTGGAATGTATCAAAGTCTGGACGTGCTTTGTTTTTACAGAGATGACAACTAAATACCGTCATATTTAGTGAGAAACAGTAAGATCAATTAGGGCAAATACAGTCTTTTAGACACAGAACTTTGTTAAGATTTTCTTCATGACAGTATACTTTAAATATAATTTTGTATGTCATTGTGCACATGTGGAAGTCAGAGGACAACTTGTAGAGTGTTCCTTCTACCATGGGGGTTCCAGGGATTGCACTGGCAGCAAGTATCTTAACCCACTGAGCCATCTTGCAGGCCCATGCAGTGGATTTCTAAGTTTTTTATTAATTTGTAAAGACCCATAAAAATGTCATATACTTTTGCTGTTTTAAATCTGGCTATTAGTTGAGTATAGTCATAAGATAGAAGGAAAATACTATAAACTTTGGTTTTTCAGAATTTGATGTGAGACCAGGAAAACATCTTCCCTGCCACACCCCCACTGCTTTGTTTTATAGGACATCTCAGCAGCATGGATTAGTTCTTCCTTTCCTCTCCCTAGTACTGGTGTTAGTAGGACATCTCAGTATAGACCTGGTGCTGGGTTAGTAGGATATCTCAGTATAGACTAGCCTTCCCCAATTCAGTTCTGTGATTTAAGCCCAGGGCCTGCCTTGCACATACTAGACAAGTGTTTTACAACTATGCTGTATCTCTACTCACAATGGCTGGCTGGCTGGCTTTCCCTCCCCTCCCCTCCCCCTCTTTCTTTCTTTCTTTCTTTCTTTCTTTCTTTCTTTCTTTCTTTCTTTCTTTCTTTCTTTCTTTCTTTCTTTCTTTCTTTCTTTCTTTCTTTCTAACTTTACATCCCAATATCAGCTTTCCCTCTCCTCCTAGTACCTTCTCATGCAGAGCCTACCCCCATTCCTCTCTCCCTTTTCCTTTGAGAAGGGAGAGCTCCCCTCTAGATAACAACCTCCCTGCCCTCCCCATCATCAGGTCACAGCAGGACTAGGCACATCCTCTCCCACTGAGGCCAAATAAGACAATCCATTTAGGGGAAAGGAATCCACAGTCAGGTAGGCAGTATATTCAGAGAACCCTTGCTCCTGCTGTTGGGGACCAAGCTGCTCTTCCGCTACATATGTTCAGCAGGCCTAGGTCCAGCCCATGCTAGCTCTTTGGTTGTGATTCAGTGTCTGGGAGTCCCCAGGGGTCCAGGTTAGTTGACACTGTTGGTCTTCCTGTGGAGTCTCTATCTCCTTTGGGTCCTTCAGTTCTTCTCCCACCTCTTCCATAAGACTCCCTGAGCTCCATCTAATGCTCCGCTGTCGATCTCTGCATTTCTTTCCATTGGCTGCTTGGTAGAGCCTCTCAGAGGACAGTTATGCTAGGTTACTGTCTGTAAGCACAACAGAGTATCATTGACAAAATAGCCTTATTTTTGAGGAAAATAACAATAACTTGCCAGTGTATTGTGTTCTGATCTGGCAGGAGTTAAATACTTCCTCATTTCTGTAAGGAAGTACAAGTAAACCTGAGAAGGAGTTTCTCCTAAATTGCCTTGCTGCTAGAGCCACGTGAACACTACAGACAATGTCTTGAAAGTATGAGATAAGGTCAGGGCACAACACGCTCAAGAAGCATGGATGCTGCAGGTGACTGACTGCCAACAGTGACCTTAGACCCTGCTTCTTCTTTTTGGCTTCTGTTAATACCTTTATGCCACAGTGTTCCTCTTCTGATATCTGTTGTGAACTTACATTGTGACTCAACTTTTGCCACCCTAATCAAATAAACATATCTCCTGCCTTCCTATTAAAAACGAACAGTGAGGGGCTGGAGAGATGGCTCAGAGGTTAAAAGCGTTGGCTGTTCTTCCAGAGAACCTGGGTTCAGCACCCATGTAGCAGCTTACCACTGTTTGTAACTCTAGCGCCAGGGTTCTGACACCTTCACACAGACACACATGCAGGCAAAGCACCAATGTACATAAAATAAAAATAAATAAATCACTAGAAAAATAGCAACAAAAATCACAACAAGTGTCATTTGTGGCTTGGTGAGAGAGGCTTGCAGTGGCCATCTTTCCCTTTTCTAATGTCAGGTGGTTACTCCTTTTTCTTTTTTCTTTTTGGCTTCTCAGTATTTTCAAGTTTATAGTATACCATTAGATTTAGAGGCTCTATTAGTTAACATCTCATTACTATGACAAAATACCTTTGGGAAGGAAGGGTTTCTTTTGTTTCCTATCTGAAGGGATCATGATGGAAGGCATGGTGACAGACTGTAGCCTGAGGCTGGTCACACTGCATCTGCAGTCATAGGGGCAGCCATGAAGTAGTGCTATCCATCTTAAGGGTGAGTCTTCTCACCTCATTTAAACTTCTCTGAACAACCCTCACAGTCACACCTAGAGGTTTGTCTCTGAAACATCCTAAATTGCAGTCAAGTTAACAGTTAAGATTACCCATTCCAAAGGCTGAGGCCGATCGGTTTTGTTGGTTTCATAAGTAGACACTAGCTGTGTTGTGAACTTAAGCTGTCTCATTAGGACTCTTATGTGTGATTGTGGGAGGAACAGTAATGGGTGGTAGGTAGTGATTATCAGTGGCTCCTAACAATTCAGTATCTAATTTAAAAACAAGCAAAGTAGTAATCACAGTCTGTCTCCTTGGCTCTTACTTTCTTCTGTTTTGACACTAGGTATCTCTCCCTCTTCCAACTGTTGAAATAACATTTTTTCTTAGTATATTGTTTCTCTTTCTCTCTCTCTCTCTCTCTCTCTCTCTCTCTCTCTCTCTCAATCTCTCTCAATCTCTCGATGGCCACAACTGGCATTGAGCTCATGATCTTCCTCACTCCATGTCCCAGTGGTGAGGTTTCAGTGTGCCGCTATACTAGCCTACTCTTATTTCCTACTATTTTCTTATTTTCTTATTCTTATTCTGATTGATGTGTAAGAAAGCTCTGATTCTACAATAGTAATTGTTCACTAAAAGGGCTTACCCAGATTTGTGATTTCAAATTCTACAATGGTGGTGACTCATTTGCATTTGAATTTTAAACCTCTTTCAGGCTTCTATTAGGCATGTTTCAAGTTACAACCCACAAGTGCAAACCACTGAACCTGTTGTGCCCTGAAGTGCCATTTGTTCAAACTGCAGTCAAGTGGATGCTGTCATCTGGTGGTCACAATGGGAACTAACTGACCTTACTACTGTTTTCTTTATTAGGTGTACCAGGCAGAACCTAGGCTTTCCATCCCACTTCTCTTTTTCTTCATCTTCATCCTCTTGATTTGGTTACCTTTGCCTAGGCCAGCCTTAAACAAAAATAGATAGGTAGGTAGGTAGGTAGGTAGGTAGGTAGATAGATAGATAGATAGATAGATAGATAGATAGATAGATAGATAGATAGATAGATTGTTAACTATAGGTATGTGAGTATATCTGCATGCAGGTATGTGTGATTGAGTACTGGTGCCCAAAGAGGCCAGACGTATAGGTTCTCCTGGGCTGGTATTGTAGGCAGTTGTGAGCCTGATACGTGTTCTAGGAACTGAACTCTGCTCTCCTTATGGCCAGTATTGGTTCTTAAATGCTGAGTCATCATTTAAGTCCGTTATGCAGCTCTCTCTGTATGAGCAATCTCTTCCTTCTTCCTCTCTTCTTAGATACTTCAGGAAATCTCCCTTTCCTGTCGTGTTCTCTAGCTGTTGTGCTTTTGAATCTTTCAGAACACAGTTATGGTTTACAGATAAGAATGTGAGCTAGTGGTGTACACATACCAAGAAAAGAACTTTAGAGATGCATGAAGAACAGTTGAGAAAAGAAAAGAAAAAAACTACAACAAACATAAACAAGCCAAAAAAACAAAAGAAAACCAACCCCTAGAATCACTAATCTCTTGTTCTTATGCCTAGCACTGATGTATAAGGACTGTGCGCTAACTGGTTGTGCAACTGGAGTTCCATCTCTTGAGTTCTTTTGGCAGAACAAGAAATACTTTGCATGGGGCTAAAGAGAAGACTCAATGACTAAAAACACTCAATGTTCTAGAGAGCCCAGGTTCAACTCTAAGCACCTGCATGGTGGCTTTCAACAGTCTCTATGTAACTTCAATTCCAGGGGATATATTGCTCTTTTCTGGCCTCCCTGAACACCAGACACACAAGTGGTAATTTTGCCATACATGCAGGCAAAATACTTGAACATAAAATTAAAAAGAAAGAAAGGACTCTTCCCAGAGTATGAAGCCCTATTATTTTTGACACCCTCCTCTCCCCCAACCCCCACCCCCGTTTTTTTGTTAGGTTTTGGTTTTGGGTTTTTGCTTTTCTCCCAAGATAGGGTTTCTCTATGTAGCTCTGGATGTTCTGTAACTCACTCTAGAATAGACTGGCCTCCTGCCTCTGTCTCCCAAGTGTTGGGATTAAAGGTACATGCCAACAAAATATAGATCTCATTTATATTTCCTTTTTTTTCCCTTTTGTCTGTAGCTGTAGGGAACATCACATTTTAAATTTTCATATGGCAAACATTGTATTACCTACTTTAAAAAGAAATATAGTTCTGTATTCTCTTTAAATATCTTAAGAGTCTTCAAAGTAAGTTGTTCTTGTATAAAAGAAGAAACATAGGCCCATTCAAAAATATGTCTGAGTCCATGTAATCAATAACACACAGACCCTGGGTTCCTGCCTGGGTCAGTATAACTTGTTTTAGTTATGTTTTTCTATTACTGGGGTAAAACACTATGACTAAAAGCAAGTTGGAGACATAAACATTTATTTCAGCTTACATTCTCAGTCATAGTTCATTTCAAAGGAAGTCAAAGCAGGAATTGGAGGCAGGAACTAAAGCAGAGACCATGAATGGACAATTTTTATTGCTCCCCCCACCCCCGACTCCCTCTGGCTGGCTCAGGTTGCTTTATTTTAGCACCCAGGACCACCAGTGTAGAGGTGGCATTTCCCACAATGAGTACTCCCCATGGTTTATTAATCAAAAAAGTACACCCCAGGCATGTCCATAGACCACTTTAGTGGGGACATTTTCTTTGTTGAGTTTCCTTGCTTCCTAATGACTCTAGCATGTGTCAGGCTGACATAAAACTAGCCAGTACATGACTTAGGGTGTATATTTTATTGAATTGTGTTGTTTCTTGTTTTCCCATCTACTTCAAAGTTAAATTGCATTTACTGAACCAGTGTAGCCTAGGAGCCTGCCAACCTTAATGTTACATTTCAGATGCATGTATCAGTTTACCAAGGAACTCTTAGCACCCACATTTCAAGTTGTTTAGGTTCCAAATCACCTTGTACAGTGAGGTTCAGTCCTAGTCTCTTTAGCCTTCTCTTTCAACACTTTAGTTCCTGTTTTAGCATCAGAGGTTTTTCTGAGAGAGCAGCATTGAAATTATGATCATCTTGTCTGGCATCTTTGAGAACTGTACAGTCTGTCACTGAAGCTTGTCAGTTCTCACCAAAGCTTACTTCAGTTTTGTCACATGCTATTGAGGTCATACTTGGCTCCCCAGAAGTTTCTTATCTTCACTTGCTGCTGCCCTTCTTCCTCCAGAGCAACACTGAGTGTGAACTAATCCAGCCCAGATGCCTTAGGCACTAAGGAGTCCCAGCTCTGCTACTATCTCTGTAGGTTGAGGAAATGAACACTGTTGGAATATGATTCCTTTTCTCTTAAATGGAGTTATTTATCATTGCTTTATCTCACAAATAGGGGGTATACTCTGAGGATCTGAAATATATGCACATAAAAGTATAGAAAAACTATAAGAAAATATGGAAGGAATTCATGCAAAGTTAAGGTGGCGTCATGTTGCAGGTGTGTGTTCAAGAGCGATAGTGAAAAGTACTGACAGCTCGAGTGAGCTGCAAGTTTTGAGCAGCCTGACTGAAATGTATGTGTTCTGACGTGCAGACAATGGGACATGGACGCAGCTGTGGTTGGTGTCAGATTATCATGAGCATGGATCCCTTTTCGATTACTTGAATAGATACACTGTTACTGTGGAAGGAATGATCAAGCTTGCTCTGTCCACAGCAAGTGGTCTTGCCCATCTTCACATGGAGATTGTTGGTACCCAAGGTAACACTTTCTATAGTTCTGTTATTTAAGCTTATGTTCCTGTGTGTATAATATATATTCAGATCGTGAAACCTAACTGGAGATATGTAGCTTTTTAAAATTTGAATGTTTTTTCCAATGAAAATATAAGAAATCTGAAAGTTTACTTAGAGATCAACAAACCAACAACTTTTTCACCTTGATTTTTTATTTTTAGTTCTTAGATTTATGTTTTCTGAAGATTTAAACGATTTCTTCCCTTTCGACACAGTGGTTTGCTGAGTTTAGTAGTAGTCTACTTGTTATAGGTGATGTAGCTCAAGTGCTTTCACACTGGGACTAGTGAGGCTTTTGGACCTCAAAGTGAATTGTGAATGGTATCTCTTGTTTAGCAGTCATTTCTAACTTTTGGTTTTCTAGGAAAACCAGCTATTGCCCATAGAGATTTGAAATCAAAGAATATCTTGGTGAAGAAAAATGGAACCTGTTGTATTGCAGACTTGGGACTTGCTGTGAGACATGATTCTGCCACAGATACAATTGATATTGCTCCAAACCACAGAGTAGGCACTAAAAGGTAAACTTAGGAATAAATGGTCTTTAATAATGGTTAATGTTACCAACCCTCCCCCCCCCCCAAGATTTTCACATCTGTATCTCTTCTGAAGCTCAAACTTGGTCCTTTATTAGATTGTTCACAAGCTTTTAGGGTCTTTGCTACTCGGAAGCCTAGTTACTTAACTTAAAAACAAGCCTATTGATAGACAGCCCTTCCAGAAAGTATTATCATTAATTAGGTTAATTGTAAGAATAATAATAACCAATAGTAGTCTAAATCCTTCCTGTTTCTGTACCATAGCCATATTTTCTGTTGTCTTTCTTCCATAGAACATTTGTGTATGCTGTCCTAAAACATACATCCCTTAACATACTGTGTCCTTAACATCCTTGTATACCTCAAGGAACCCTTTTCTGATCCTCGGGACCCTTACACCTTCCTGGTGCAGCATAGTGAGTGACTCTTTGAGTCATTTGCTGTAATTGTGTTCTCACATTATGTTTTAACTGCCCCTTTGTGTGTCTGGATCTGTGTAGTCCATTGGCTTGCAAGAAGCTTAAGAGGCCTGTGTTCCAGGTACTTACTGAAGTGCCTAATCCACTTTCATAAATGTTTGTTTCAGTCATTTATCCTCAAAAGAACCTCTGTAGATAGATGTCATTACTATTAACTCAGAAGAGAAAAACACACTATTAAGGTTTAGTAATGTGACCTACTTCATATGACTGGCAAGCTGAGATGTTGGACTTAAAATCTTACTGTGTTTAAAAATTGCGTCACAATATTTCTTCAAAACTTTGAACTTGGAAAAAGCCAGCAACTTTAGTCAATCTGAATTGTATTTATAGTTTCTGGGTTGCTGGGGACTTGGAGAACTCATGACCGGCTGAGTGAGCCTCAGTAGTGGTCTGTAGGACCTGTAACTATAGCAAATTTCAGAGCTGGGCAGTGGTGGTGCACGAGGCAGAGGTAGACAGATCTTGGAGTTTAGGCCAGCCTGGTCTACAGAGCAACAGGACAGCCAGGGCTACACAGAGAAACTGTGTCTCAGAAAAACAGAAAGAAGGAGAAAGAGAGAGAGAGAGAAACTTACTTACTTCAGAACTTAGTGCCTTTTCTCTTTCATTTTTCATACTGTTTTGGTGAGAAGACTTCCAGTTCCAAATTTGTGGTTCCTAAATAGTCCGTGAGGGTGGTGTACATTAGAGTATTTGTAACAGGCACAGCTGTTCTCTGTGTGTCTTTCATAAGCCATGATCAGAAGACAGATGGCATGGAACTGCCATTTCAGCATTTCATGGGATTTAGTCAACATCATTAATTTGAAAACCAGTTTAGATACTTAATATTTTGCTTGCATTTGATATGATCCCAGTCACGTGTTATTTTATGTATGTCTGTATAGGGAGGTGTCTAAAAGGACTTTTTAGATTGTTTGTTTTTACTTTTGGTTTTGTATTAGGCTGAGAACTTGTCAGTGTGTGCTCAAAACACTGCCTCTTAGGCTTAGGTATCCTGGCTAGGACTTAGGACTTCAAGATTTTTAGACAGTGAGAGATAAGAGTATATTTGGTATTATAGCAAATAGGACATGTTATTTACAGACACAGGCAGAAGGAAGAGATTTGTATCTTAAGCTAGCCTTGTGGGATTCACATTTTCTTACAAGAATATATCCATGCATCCAGTGAGAAACTGCAATCACAATGAGACCCATGTGTTGACACAGTAAGGGGGTGATTTTTTTTCACTTTGCTCCTTATATACTTGGGAAAATATTTTTGTAGGAAGTGTAAATCATTTTTTTAAAACACAATAAAAAGAGAAAAAAATTCCTGTGTTTGGTAGTATACATCTTTAATCCAGGTGTTTATGAGGCAGAGGTAGGTGGATCTTTAAGTCAGCCTAGTCTATATAGTGACACAGACTGTGTATCTGTTTTTTCAGACGGAAAAGTGTATGAAACAGCTCAAAAGAAATGTGCTTTATAATTGACTACAATGCTGACTTCGTTTTTTAGGTACATGGCCCCTGAAGTTCTAGATGATTCCATAAATATGAAACATTTTGAATCCTTCAAACGCGCTGACATCTATGCAATGGGCTTAGTGTTCTGGGAAATTGCTCGACGCTGTTCTATTGGTGGTAAATCATTGTCCTTTCCTCAATAGTTTGTCATGAGAAGTTAGTCCAGAGTTGTTTTCTTTTTTCTTAACTGAAACTATAGTGGGCAGTCTGACAGGTGACCACTGAGAATGCCACAGAGAACAAAAGATCATCCGGCCAACACACAGTTTATCCAGCTGTTTCTCCTGCTGTTTTAGTCTCAGTGTCAGAACCCAGCCTCTTGCTATCATCTTGCTTATTTGAAAGGATACCTGAGAAACTGTTTCTAGTATGGACTTGGCTAAAAAGCCTTAAAAACAAAACCAACAAGAAAACCTTTTTTTAAAAAACGACTATTATTGTTTTTGTACAGCTTGATGATTGAAGATCTATATAATGATAATTGCATTAACATTGCATGCTTTTTAGATTGTTTGTTTTTACTTTTGGTTTTGTATTAGGCTGAGAACTTGTCAGTGTGTGCTCAAAACACTGCCTCTTAGGCTTAGGTATCCTGGCTAGGACTTAGGACTTCAAGATTTTTAGACAGTGAGAGATAAGAGTATATTTGGTATTATAGCAAATAGGACATGTTATTTACAGACACAGGCAGAAGGAAGAGATTTGTATCTTAAGCTAGCCTTGTGGGATTCACATTTTCTTACAAGAATATATCCATGCATCCAGTGAGAAACTGCAATCACAATGAGATCTCATCTTCTGACTAATCGACTTATAGTCAAAATCTCAACCTGGTCATCATAGCACACAAGGCTCAAAGTTGTCCTGGTTTCTTTTTCTGTTGCTGTGATACATACTCAGTCAAAAGTAGTATCAGGGAGAAAGGGTTTATTGTGACTTACAGTTCCAGGTTACAGTCTATCATTCAGGGATGTCACAGTGGCAGGAGCCTGAGGGAGCTGGTCATATCACATCTACTGCCAAGAGCAGAGACCAGTGAGTTCGTGCTTTCTCTATTTTATACACCCCAGCATCCCTTGCCCAAGGTAAAATGAGTCCTCCTGTGTCAATTCTGTTAATCAAAAATAATCCTCATAGGTATGCCCAGAGGCCTGTTTCTCAGGTGATTCTAGATTTTGTCAAGTTGACAGCACTATCCTTCACAAAAGTGCAGGCATGGTGATGACTCAAGTAGGTGGGTTATTGCTGCAGATGTGAGTTAGATACGGAAAGCTGTGAGCCTTACTTCCCTACCTGAGGAATTATGAACCACTGTAATGAGCCTCACAAGTAATCCTTCCAGTGACAGGGCAGTGGATTAAATTGGACTTTTTAAACCAATACAGGAATCCATGAAGACTATCAGTTGCCTTATTATGATCTTGTACCTTCTGATCCATCGGTTGAAGAAATGAGAAAAGTAGTTTGCGAACAGAAGTTAAGGCCAAATATTCCAAACAGATGGCAGAGCTGTGAGGTAAGTGTTTCCTTTTGATACAAGGCTCTTTGCTAAACTGTTTCTACTTAGTAGGCAGATATTTGTTACTTTTCTGTAAGGAAAAATGCAAAGGTTCTTTTTCTTTTTCATAAACTAATAAGATTTAGTAAAAGTATTAAAAAGACCATGAAACATTTGCAGTGGTCACTGGCATGTCTGATCATCCTTAGATATGCCAAATGAAGTAAAATGCCTGCTGATGGAAGGAATGCCTCCCTCCAGCCAGTGCAGCCCAGAGTCATATGACAGACACTGGGCAGGAATAAGGAGGCCTGCCAGTACTAGCTTGACTCAGACATGAACAGGTTGCATCAGTTCTCTGGAACTTAGCACCCTTTGTAAGATGAGGCGCTTGGGTGTGATCACTGCAGGGAACTTCAGAGGTATGACCTGTATTCCTAGGCTATGCAGGGCTGCTCCTCCGAGGGAGGGGGTGCTTTCCAACAGAGTCCAACAGAGTCATCCCCAGCTTTTATAGAATGTTGTAGGAATTCATTCTTAACTGTAAATTCAAAGAAGTCATAAAACAAATTTTATTAACAGCTGTTACTGTTAGATGTTAATGTACCAAAGTGTGCCTTCCAGATTGGAAGTTTAATAGTTTAAGTGGACTTTCAAAAAAAGAAAGAGTGTCACCTCAGTGTCACTTCTGACATCATTGTGCTCTCTCTAGCTGGCATGAGGCTGAGATTGTAAAGTGCATGCTTAGTATACTGGAGGCTAGGGATTGCTCCTCGACACCACTTTGCGCTAGGGTGTTGCTACACACGCTTGTCCTACCAGTATCCCAAGGTGAAAGCAGGATAGCCGGGAATTTAAGCTCAACGTCAGCCAGTTCCTGGCCAACCTGGGCTACAAAGACTCTATCTCAAAATCACAACAAAGTTAGACCTCTTAATGAGGCCCCAAGGAGTTGTACTAAGGTAGTATTTTGTGATTTTAAGAAAGTTCTTATAGTTGGTAATTTCTACAAAGTTCTACTCTGCTTTGTTGGAAAAGTGCCAAATATATGCATCCTAGAAAAAAAGTCCAGTGGAACACATACCCAGATGTTAACAGCAGACTATGAGAGAAGTGAACTTAGAGAAAGGATGTCTTCTTTTTCCTTAAGAAATGTTTTAAAGTGTTTCAAAAAATTGTAAGACACCTTAAGCAAAATACAATGTGCAGACCCAGAGAAGACAACTGAGTATGCCCAGAGTTCATGTGATAGACCTCAGCACACAAAAGTGTGCTTTAAAATTGTCTCTGGGTACTTGATAGCACAGACATGAAGTATTCACACTCATTTATTAACTGAAGCAGTTTAGAGACAGATGTCTTTTAAGCAGGAAGAAGTTGGATACTATTAAGGACATGTGCGGTTCATAGTTACTGTTATAGAATGCTGATTAATGCCATTGCTGCTGCGTTATTTTCTCAATTTGATAAGATTAGTTTTCTGTGTACTTTCTGCTATTTCAAGTTTCTACTTTTCTAGGGTTTTAAAGTCTCTCAGTTGAAACACATAAGTGTATGGAACTGGCTAAGCTTGCTGGCACAGGCCTATAATCCCAGCTGCTCAGGGGGCTAAGGCAAAAATATCATAAGCTCAAGCCTGCCTGTGCTATAGAGCTCTAATATAAGCAGCCTTGGTAAGGAACGTAGGGAGACCTAAGAGTAAAACTAAAAAATAATCTAAATGGTTCAACATATAGCTTAGTGCTAGCGTGCCTGCCAAGTGTGTATGAGGCCCTAGGTTCAGTCTGCAATAACACATGCATAAATGCACACACAAACCTCAAAATGATCCGTACATAAATGTGTCTTCCGGGCCATCTGCTGTTTCCAGTCTGGACTGGTTGCTTTTGAGAGCCACTGTGTGGCTTCTGTCCTGGAATTTCTTTTGCCTTTGTGTCCTTCCTGGGCCTTCACCTCCCTCTTTGTTTACTGTTCTTCCTGTTTGTATGCTCCTCTCTGTTAGAACTATTCTCATTAGCCATTTCCCTTCCCTCTGAGAATATGCTTTCCCTTGGCAGGCTTTATCTTCTCTAAATTGTTTTTCTTCTTGGCATTTACCACCTTAAAGGTTTGTATTTCACAGTAATTTATTAATTGGTCTATCTCCGAAATGGAAACTTTTTGAGGATAGAAATTTCATAAGTTTGTTCACTGCTGTATCTAACACCTACAGAAATATTTGTTAAATGATAGGCCTTCAAAAATAATTATTTAAATAAATGTTTATGTGTACTTTGGTACATGGTCCTTTAAATCTAGAAACATATTTTCTAGGAAGTACTTCTGAAGCAGTCTTAGGTAGTCTCCCATTGCCTTTGTTGTTTTTCTTCACCTTTGGTTACCTGACTATAAGCCTACCCACCCTCCAGGTTTTGCTCCACTTACTGGAACATTTATCAGCTTTGTAGTTCATTCAGGTTTTCCATGTATCTCCTCATTCTCCCTCCCCTTGCCCTCCTCCCCCTGCTCCCCACCTGACCTTTCCCTCAAGTAGTTATTTGTAACTATCTCTGAGTGTTCCTCCTATTCACTACGTACAGAACCTTATTATTCTATCACTAGACATTTGAGGAGTGCTGTAGTATAAAATACAGGGACTGAAGGGAACTCTGGGAAGAATAAAGTAACTTTGAGTATAAAGACTACACAGAGAGAATAAACTTAAAACAAAATACATGAACCAATGATGAATCCCAGGGGTTTGGTGGTGTGGTGGTACTATAGCCTGAACATGGTATGCATACTGTACAAACACTGGACCAAGGAGCTACACCCTGCCTACTAACAGTAGAGCTTTGAAAATCCAGTGTTCTCTCTCTACATCTTGTGTTGGTTTCACTTTCTTCATTTCATGTTACTTTTTTCAAATGTTCGATCAGACAGTTCTCACTTTTAATGAAGGCCTACGCAGGTGCATGTGATTGGAGCTTACAGGTGTACGCTTTAGTGATCTCTCGGGGTTATTTGATTGATTCTCTGGTCACTGTTAATAATCTGTCAGGCCTGTTCTCTTGGACTGCCCAGATCTCCAGGGGAGATTCCTTTGGAATCCACAAGAGTGTGCACAGGTGCTACTACTATGTTCCAGGAGAAGGCTTACAGTCAGAGTCCAGCATGTTTCCAGTGTGAGATACCTGCCCTTTTTCTCTGGGCAGAGAAGATGCCAGTCTTTCTTTCCTTGGACAAAACCCTTAAGCCTTCTGCTGGGCTGGAGAAGTGGCTGGGACAAGTTGGAGTGGGCAGAACCTGTGTTCCAGCACTTTGAGCTCTTCTCCCTGCTTTCTACCATAGCTTTGCTCTAAAGGACTCAAAGTGCAGTTATGTTTGGACCCAGTGTCTCGCGTGCCATAGTGTGTGCATTCTTTCAGTGCTGAACCAGGAATTCTGAGGTCTCCTGAAAAAGCTCCCCTGTCCACAGCCTTTCCAGTAGCTGGCACCAGGATCTTGATGGAGACTGAAGTCCTCATTTGATACTACAAAGAACCTAGAATAGGCACCTTATACCTATCATTTTAAAGTCACAGATCAATAACAAGTAGTATGTGTACATTAATTATTTTTCCTATGTTTTCTTATAGGCCTTGAGAGTGATGGCTAAAATTATGAGAGAATGCTGGTATGCCAATGGAGCAGCAAGGCTGACAGCTTTGCGAATTAAAAAAACATTGTCACAACTCAGCCAACAGGAAGGCATCAAAATGTAACTGAAACACCGTGGGAACTCTGCTCTCTTCATATCTGCTCCTGGGTGTTTAGGAGGCTGGTTGTTCTACCTCACTGAGAGAACAGAGGGCTCTGCTTCCTCTTGCAGCAGTGGAATATGGTCAACTGAAAGCTTCCCAGGGTTTCTCTGGGCCCAGAGGCAGCCGTGGGGTCCTTTCTGTGCACTATGGATACTTCTTCCAGACAGTTACAGAATGTTGTGTAGTCTACTTTTGTTTTTATTAACAAAGCTTGTTTTTAAAGACAACTGCCAGCCCTTAGGGAGCTGCTGTGCTGTTGACCTTCTGTAAGGGTGAAGGAGCTGGGGTGTGGCACTAAATGAAGCACTTCTGATTTTCACTCCTAGTAGTACATTCTCAGAGGACTCTGAACCACTAGTGTTTCCTTGGTTCACTTTGAATGTACTGTTCTATAATTTTTCAAGATCTTAAACTAACACTTTAAACTCTATAGTCTAAAAAATATGACCTCGTGGAGGCGTGGGGGCACAGTTGCTCCGTTGTATTTGTGCACAGCTCCTTCACACTCTGAACACAACACACCTTCACAGTAGGGTTGTGCTACACCAGTAAGTGCTACTTTTGCATCTGTCTAAGTGGAAACGAACAGAACTACTTAAAGGCGGTGTTAAGTCCTGTATCATTTTCATTCAAAAAGTTTATTTTTCTGAGTAACCTAAACCTTTTCTGGGTTTGTTTTTGTTTTTTGAGGGTTTTTGTGATAGATGTCATTCAGTCTTCATGCCTTTCTCCTACCCAGATGTGCTTGAACCACTGAGGCAAGGCTGTAGCATTGATAAGCAGTGACTGCCATGCGGGAACACCCCACAGGAGCACTGGAGCTCTGCAGTTGAGACGTTTAGCCTGAGTTTATTTTAAGAAGTGAAGTGGCACTCCAAACATGTACAGTGCTTTATGGATGTAATCATTATGGTATACAGACTCCTTTTGAAAGGGGAGGCTTGTCTATTGCCGAAGGAAAAGTTGTATGCTGTTCTGTAAGCCATTTCTTTTTCTTTATTTGATCAAAGCAGTGTTTTGTTTTGTTTTGATTTTTCTTTTTTGGAAAGGAATTGCATTTAAAATTCAAATGTGGTTAATGTTAAATAATAGGCCTTTTTCTAGGAAGGCAGATATAGTTAATATGAATGTACAAGTGTAGGTGACTTTCACATGTTATGTAGCTGTAAGTATTTGTGGATTCTATCTTGGGAAGGGTAGAGTTAGTGGAGTTTTGAGGTCTCACTACCCTTTGAGGAAGGCAGCTTTTAATTCAGTCTTTTTATCTCATATGTGCAGATCTTGCAACTGCTTGATTTACATGGTAGCAATGAATTCAGTGCCACGTTGATACTAGGAGAAGCAGCAACTAATAGCTATTCTGAGTAGAGGCTCTCTTCATATATTCTTGGTCATATTAAATGTCAAAGTCAGTCCGTTGGGTCTTCTCACTGCTGCTGGAGTTAGGTGGTTGAGCCTGGGTTTTACTTCAGTGCTGTCAAATCTTTGCAGGGCTTGTGTGGCTTTCAAAGTCCTTTTTATCACTGTGATCATATTCTGGGCGGGGAAATGTTATCATCATTGCTTGAGACGAGATGTTGAACATAGTGATACCAATCCCCAGATAAAAAGGTCAAAATAACCTTTAGTGTTTAGCCAAGAAGAGATTGTGACTATTGATCTGAAGCAGCTGGGCTCTGTTAATGTCTTATTTCAAACCTAGCATACATTTGAAGACTATTTGGTCTTAAACCAAAGTAACTGTAGGACGAATGACATACTACCTAGACATTAGTGTCCGTTTCATACGTCAGAAACACCATGGGAAAAAGTACCTAGAGATTAGTATCTTTAATACAAATCTGAGTTTTTTCTGTAATTATCATGATTTCATCAATGTAAGTAAGGGTTTGTTGTTACAGTTGTATCACCTGCTTAAATAAGCTCTTGTGCTATAATCAGGTACTTTTGGGGCCTTTGTTTTCAGTTTTTTCCATTTCTAACCCTTCGAGATCTGCTTTATAGAAATCCAGGGACCAATGTATTTTATCACTAAAACTGTTTTTATATAATTTTAAGACCATACCAAAAGTTATCTGAGTTAAAGTTGTAATACGTTTCTTACTTTCTTGCAAGGAAATGGGTTTTTACTGAAGACACTTCTCATGATATCTGAAGTTGAAGAATCATTATGTTTTTCTTACCTAAGTGGATAAAATGTGCTTTGATGAATCAGGGAATTTTTTAAAGTTCGAATTTAGTTCTAAATTGAGTTTACATGTTTACAGCTAATTTTTTGTGTAGGGATAGTTTGATTCTCTAGGTGGCCAATACTGAATATAAAAATAACTTAAAAATTGAGATAGGTCATGGTTAATGTGGCTATAACTATATATACATCTAATTAGAGAAATATTTCTATGTAATTTTGTAGTGCAGTCTGTTGTTTCTATTGCCAATCAAAGACTTCCCCCCAGCCCCAAAGTGTAGTATGGCTAAGACATATCTTCTGACAAATTACATATTATCTTGTCAATACCCTGGTTAAGCTAGCATGAAGGAAGTATGACTTACTGAGGCTTACACAACTTGAGTCCCTTATATCTTCAGCTCTGTTTTTCCCACTCTGCCTTTCTGCTGCCCCCTGGCTCAGAGACTTAGTGTTCCTGACCCCACCTCCAGCCTTTGGACCTAAGAGCTGCTTTTGAGACCTAAAATGAAGTGATTGATGGAAGCTGTGTGACATTTTTCCACTTCCTTGAGTCACTGGGTGTTATGAGGGAGTGATCTGCAAATTGGGGTAGGGGGTGCCCCTACTGGTAGCCCTGCTTTGATGTCAGCTCTGGGCAAAGATTAGGGTGACAGCTAAGTGGCAGTGGAAGTTGGCCTCAGAAGTAGTGGCCAGCTGTGTCTCTAGTAGGACAGTAAAGGCATGAAGCTCAGCCTGTAATCCTGCTACTACAGTAGTACTCCAGAAGTGCCTTGAGGCCCTGTGTGGGGCTGTGGCCATCAAGAATTCCAGATTTTGGTTCTCGCTGCAGACTTAAGTGGCCATGTAGCCATTTTTGTAATCCATACATGTTTGACTCTTCCCTCTGCAAATTGTCAGATACGTAAAACCAATGACAAACTACTACTTAACATGCACACCAAAATCTGCCCAGAAGACATTGTGATTTCATTCCATGCACTGAAGGAATGATTGTAAATCATTTCTTTGTTCCTTGGTCATGGGAGTGTTCTGGTTCTACATTGTGGAGATTCCAGCTGTTGTTCTGTTATAGCCCAGCAGAACAAGTCGACGTGTTGAAATTCTGAAGAATAGTTTGGGAGTGCAGTACAGCTTCATGTGTTGGATGTTGAAACTTTCATGGGCCCTCTTTAGAAAAGCAGAGGACTGTCAGCACATTATTTTTAATCCTGTTATGCACTCGTACTTATTGTCAGTAACAATAAGTACGAGTATTGAAAATATTGTCAGTAACATTCAGTCTCTTTCTTAAAGTGAATTTGCTTATTTTTCAATGAGATTTGTGAGTTTAATATTATGAACTGTGTTTTGATAATCCCTTTTTCACATTGTGCCAATGGAATGGAATATTTGATATTTCTTTATATGTCAAGGAGATGCTTCAATATGTCATTTGCTTTAAACTTAAATTACCTCTCAAGAGACCAAGGTACATTTACCTCATTGTGTATATAATGTTTAATATTTGTCAGCATCCACCAGGTTTGCAATTTTATTTCTATAAAGTGTGAGTGTTACGTTGCTAAGTTACTCAGATGGTACTGTATTGTTTATATCTGTACCCCAAATGACATCATCTAGACTTTGTTTTCTGTGTCTTATTGTATTTGTGCAGTCCTTTAACCCTGTTGGTGTGATTGCTGCCCTTTCAGATATGTGCAGGTGTCTATAGAAATTCTCATTTAAGGTGAATGGTTTTGAGAAACCTGTGAAGAGAGAAGCATAAACTGCATTTCCCCATCAGTTTTTTAAATGTACATTGTATGTGTAGTAATATTCCAGATGAATTGTAAATAAAAGCTAGGGAGATGCTTAAATTTCATCCTAACACTACAGTAGAAAATGGAAGCAATGCAAATAAACAACTTTTTCCCACCAGTGTCAATGGCAACATTCTTTTCTGGAAAGCCAAATTGAATTAGCGCTCAAGCTCAGTTATAAGAATTCACTGTTTCATGAGTTTGTTGGACTGAGTGTCTCCTTGGCTGGTGGCCTCTTTCCATTACTCAAGCCAATCACAGCTACAGATCCTGCACACATCTCCTCTGCCCTCCTCACCTCTGTTAGATGTTTGTTATATTGCATCTGTTTCTTCTCCTTTGCTCCTGGGTCTCCTGAGGCAAATGAGGGTGCTCTCCCTAGTTAGTAATCTCCATTTCATCACAGTTCTTCCACTTCAGCACCAGGGCTCTTACTGGATTAAATAACCGGGTGGCAAGTGTGAGGAGACGTTAGGCTATCACAATAAGTGTATATTTTTTGTGTTGTATAAAGCAGTACTTACAGCACTGTACTGTTGGGTCTACATCATAGGTACAGGATACAATAGCAGCACACAGGAGATTAGGAAATAGAACAGTAATGGAACAACTTGTGTTTTACTGGAATTACATCCTCAATCCAAAAATTGTAATTGACATGCATATTATTGCAGCCTAGATCAACCACTCAAATTTGGTTGGAATAACAGCAAAAACAAAAATAGTACAGTAAAAACATTTATCAAAAGACAGAACAGAAACCAGAGGGCCCCAGATTTTAAAGACATTTGCAAAATGGCAGACATGAGTTAACTTATAACTTCACTCAATGATCAGGGTATGAAGGTGCATGTCAGTAAGTTCAACCTGCAGGAGGTAGAGGTCTAACAATCCCAAGTGTAGGAAGAGCCTGGGCCTACATGCCCCAAGCTACATAGCACCTGTCTCTGGACAAAATCCAGAAGGCATAAATGATAGTAGCACTGTTAAAAGAAGTGCCCACAGAGGCACTCTTTAGATTCAGAAGTAAATAGTTTGGGTGTGAAATTATGGGGAAAATACATAGTATCAGCAGTAAAGATACTGGGAGTCCTCTCTGATTATAAAGTGGGCTTTAAGGTAAAACTAGAAATGAGTGGAACAGGCTGAATAAGCTGCCATGCTATCTGGGAAGGGCTGGGGCAGAGCTCAGTGCTAGAGTGCTCACCTAGCAGGTATGAGACCCTCAGTATCATCAAAGGAAAGGAATTTAATAAGAGTCCCAAGGTCTGGAGTGATGGCTCAGCACTTAAAAAGGGCACACTGCTTTTGCATCGTGCCTTGGTTCAGTTCTCAGCACTCATACTGGTGCCTCACAACTGACTGTAACTCTTACCTAAAGGGATCTGACACACTCTTCTGGCATAAGGGTAGACAGCTGTGGAACAAAAGTTCCGGAAATGAACCCTTATAAGTACACTCTAATATACTAAGATGACCCAGTGGGAGAAAGGATAACATTCAACAGATGGTGCTGGAGATGGCCATATTTCAAAAGAAAAATGACAGCAAGAGGGTTAGGGAGTCCTTATAGACTTACCAGTTTGTTTGTTGTTCTTTCAAGACAGGGTTTCTCAGTGTAGCCCTGGCTGTCCTGGAACTCATTCTGTAGACAAAGCTGACCTCGAACTCTGAAATCTGCCTGCCTCTGCCTCCCAATTGCTGGGATTAAAGGCGTGCACCACCACTGCACAGCAGATTCCCCGGTTCTGCTATACAGTTTCTAGAAGGATATAAGAGAAACTGTGTGAAAGACTTAAACAAAACCCATTTGATAAACTGGACTTTGTCAAATTTAAAAATCTTTTAGGGCAAAAGAAGCACAATTAAAGAGTAAAGGGACAGCTGACTGAAAGCAACTGCAAATTATATACCTGAGAAGATTTGCATTTAGGAAATATAAAGAACATGTGCACACACAGGCATGCTTGGGAGTCATAGTGCACAGAACAACTTGGATTAAGTTCCACCATGTAGGCTTGTGAGGAATCAAACTCAGGGTGATTAGGTTGGGGGCAAACACCCTTAGAGTCATCCCATAGTGCACATATATGAAGAACTCACAAAAAGGAATACAATAATCCAATTTTAAAGTGGCTGAGAGTTTGGTAGGCTTTTTGCCTAAGAAAACATTAATGTCTATTCTTTATAGAGACTACCAGTGTCAGGTGACCTTACACATGCTTGTAATCCCAACACTTGGGAGGCCAAAGCAGAATGCAAAGTTCAAGGCCTGCCTAGACTACATGGCAAGACCCTGTATTTAAAAACAAAAACAACAAAAGATAATATACACCAAGTGGTAATACTTTCTTAGCAACATCCTTTGCTTATTCCTGGGATATAAAGTGGCAGTATCTGTTTACAAAAACAGATTTAATTTCTGAACTAAATATAATCCTGTCTAGTGACCAAACAGTCCATTTCCATGTATGTATATGCAGTAGGGTTGTCAGAGGAGATACAGTATTTTCAATTACATTCGAATGCCAGCTAAACAGAAAACAGAAGGTTTATTGTAGGATCCCAATATTGAATAGAATGTAATGTGGGTGTTGGTTTTTGACCTGACACTGAAATGCAGCTGGCCATCCTGTCTTGTCACTTGCTAAGTCTAGTAAATGAAAGCATCCCCACAGTGTCTTACATGTGGATGCTTCCAGCGGTTCCTCATAACAAAGTGATTTTCTGTGTTATCACACTCACTGATGAAAGAGACAGTTGTCACCTCAAAGGAACAAAAGAGATGGTTTATTCACTTCTACTGAAATAGAATACAGCGGGGTGTGACATCTGCCAAGCTGGTGTTGACAGATTTCAGTCTTCCTTCCTTTTGGATTTAGTTCAGGAAAGCTTGGGGAAGGGCTAGGAGATAATCTTCACTTGTGGCTTTGGACTTTAAGTAGACAAGGGGGAGACAGGAAAGCTGAATTTAGCACACATTCTTCTCTATATTTATTAAAATAATCAGCATACCCTGGTAGCATATTTGGGGATGAATTTTAGTGTCTTTTTCTATTGCAGTGATAAAACACCACAGTAAATTCAACCTAATGGGGGAAAGAGTTGGTTTTGGCCATGGTTCAAGGTGAACATCATGACAAGAAAGTCAAGGTGATAGGGACTTAGAGCAGCCACTGGTCACAGCACAGTCAGGAAGCAGAGAATGAAGAAGACATGATGCTGTCGGCTCCTCCTACTTCACTTACACGGATCCCAGCCAGGGATTGTACTGCCTACAATGAGCAGGTCCTCTAACCTCAGTTAGGACCATCAGGACAGTCCCCACAGGCAACTGCAGAAGCCCACCTCCCAGGTGATGCTAGTGTCTGTCGTTGACAACACTTAACCCTCACAGGATGATAACCTTGCATTTCTTCCCCATCATCCTAAATGAAGGGAAGCAAACAAAAGGACTCTAAATAGGCCTGAGGGAATTTGGGGATGACCAGGATGTTCTAAAACTAATTTTGGTGAGTTCACACCTCTGCAGATGTACTCAGCCTCATTCACTGTGTGCAAACAGTGGGTGAGTTTTGTGCTGTTCACCTTGCCCTTTGATAATATGTTAAGGACAAAGCTCTTCTGTGCGGTCGCCATCTTGAATGACCCTCATGCATGCTGCTTCTTGAGATTCTGTTTCCGCTCAGTTTGAGGCTGGGGCCGCACTTACCCCTGCCCTCTGCTCTGACTCATCTTAGTCACCCCAAGGCTCAGCTTCAAGGCCATTCCTTCCACAGTTGTTCTGATCCTGCTTATGATAGATCATCTATCCTCTGTGGGCACACCAAGACTGCACTTCTCTCCCACTTTAACCCTATTCACCTTCAAGAAGCAGGCGTTTTCATATCTAAGAATTAACAGTGTTCTTAGATGCTAACCCTCTTGGGCTCTCAGGGAGCTTGGCATATTTGGGGTGCTCTTTCAGTACAGGACTGCTTCTAAAGAGTCTCTGAATGGCTCCACAGTCCACTTTGTTCCTACTATCCCTGGTTTCCTTCTAAACCAGTACTGTTGTGGAAACAAGAAATGAACACCCCAAGAACAAGAATCACACCTAATCTATTTCCACAACCCTTTCACCTACCCAACGGATGGGCTCATGAGAACAGGCCTGGAAGAGCTTGCTGTCGATAGGAGCCCAGAGCTTGCCATGGTCTGAGCTTTACGAAGCTTTACCATGTTAAATATTTTGATTCTTCCTGGGCTCTCTACAGTCATGGATATGTCTGAAGCATTCCAAAAGCCAGTCTTGGTGACTTGAGGGCCTTGCACTAACCTAATACAGTATGTGGGTGTCAGCAGAGACCCTGCAGGATAACTTCCTCCAACACGCAAACATCTTTGCTGTGACATGTGGGGCGCCAAGGCTCAACTGCAATCACCATGAAGTATTATTTATAGAAAGTAAGACTTATTTAAAAGTCTGTCTAGTAGTGTAGTCAGCTCTGCCTGTGTATCTTCCTGGACCCATGCCAGGCCTCTGCCCTAGCAAAGCCAAGTTAGAGATTTGATGCTATGTCCCATAGGCTATGTCCCCAATGACTAGGGTACTGCACACTTTTAATCTCACCACTAGGGACTCAGGGACAGGAACGTCTCTGTGAGCTTGATCTGGGCCGGCTAGGGCTACATAGTGAGACCCAATCTCCAAAACAAAAATCTCCTCCCCCGCAAACCTGCCTTCAACATTTTCCTGTGCCTTCCCGGGCTTCTCTCCGTAAGCATCCCGCCCCAGCTACACATACACACACCTGCTGTTTACATAGATCATTATGCATGCTTATGGTGGAAGATGGGCCAGTTTTCAACTACTCATAAGTCTCAGAAGATAATAATATGCAAAACCCAAGAAAAACCAAAGCAACTCAGAGAAAAGACCTCATTTGCAAACTCCTCCATATCTCCACCAGGGGGCAGTGCTGCTCTTCCGTTGTTTTTTGTTAATTTGGGTTGGGGTTTTTTTTGTTTGTTTTGGTGGGTTTTGTTTGCTGTGATTGTTACTTTTTGTATGGATTAGAATTGCTGAGGCTTTAAACGAGTTCTTTACTACCCAGTTTAACTTATTTCATTAGCGGGTGTCCTAAGAGCAGTACAGTCCCCTGGACTGACTGCAAATTAAGTAGATCTTTAATACTTTATTATTTTCCAGTTTTAGATTATAAACATTGTACACGCTTCTACAATTTTCATAGGAAGAAAACCACAAGATTCCCAGGTATGTCACCACGCATGTAAAATGTATACGCATACATAAAAATAGGCAGCGTTCCTGAATGCACCCTCACTCGCCCTTGCAGGCTCAGACCGTCCTTCCTTTTCTGCAATTTCTAGTTGCTTCTGCACAGCCTGAGTTCCACACCAATACAAAACACTCCCGTGCGCCCCACTCATGGGGTTTGTAATAACCTTTCCATTCAGCTCTGGAAACATGCTCAAGTCTTTTCCAGCTCCAACTTCTTAGTACTTAAACCCAAGAAAGCTAGTGTGGTTGTGTGTATGTGTGCATGCTCATCTCTACAGATTGTGATCTGGTCTATAGAGGAAGGGAAGCTGCACCTACCCTGGGCCTGCCTCTCCCCTCGCAGGGCACAAAGCTTCCCTCTTTTTCTTTGGTTTGTCAGAAGTTGCCTCGCCTCCCTGGGATGGAACCCGCGCCTTTCCAGCCCTGGAGCCACACCCCCAGCCTCTGTTCTCATGATTTGAAACTGCGTTCTTAGGTTCCTTTTGTTTTCCTTATGTACTTCTTGGAGTAAATTCCGAGTCTGACTAGGCAAGGGACAAATGTCCTACAAATATAGATGATAGCTGGTTGAATCTGTAAATTGGGCCCCTGTTCACTTTCCACTGGACTTTTAAGGGCCTGGTTTTAAAAGCTTTTCTGATGGGAAGTCTGATGGATTCCTTTGTGGATATTTTCTCTCTGGAAGCTTGGAAGGCTTTCTGTCCCCACCCCACCCCCACCCTACCCTCGGGCCTCCAAAGTTGCTACTCCGAGTGTCTACAGGTGGGCCCTTATTTCCCTACCGTGCCTACCGGGTTGGCACCTGGTAGGTTTGTAAAAATGTGTGTTTTCCCCGGCTCAGCCGGGGTCTCGCCTAGGCATTTGATCCCCTCTCTTCTCTCCAACCCCTTTCCATTGTCTTCCTATTGAATCAATGGATACTGGCATCTGCATCTTTTCTGTCCAAAAAGTCAACTCTTTGCTTCCTTCTACCTGTGCTCTCAGACTTCCTGATGCCTGGACCGTCTTTCAGCCATTTCCAGTTTCTTTCTTTCTTTCTTTCTTCCTTCCTTCCTTCCTTCCTTCCTTCCTTCCTTCCTTCCTTCCTCCCTCCCTCCCTCCTTCCCTCCCTCCCTCCCTCCCTCTTTCTTTCTTTCTTTCTTTCTTTCTTTCTTTCTTTCTTTCTTTCTTTCTTATATATTGTGTCTGTTGCATCTGGGGCGGGGGGGGGGGGGCGGGGGAGACCATCATTTAAATTCTAAAACCTGCTTCTTGTTTGGATGGCAATTAGCTGTCCTCTCTGAGGTTGCCCACTGTTTCGATTCTCTCCAAAGACGCTAATTAAATGAGCTTCCTTCTCTTTTTGTATCTCACTTTCTGCAGCAAGGTGTTCTCTCTTTCTTCTTGCTCCATCTTGAGGGTGTGGTGACTCGAGGCTGGGTGAGCATGTCCATAAAGGAAGCCATCCCTATGGGCAGCTTCTGTGGTCTGTTCACCTAAAGGGCATGGTTAGCTTGTTTCCACAGTGGTGACGCCACATCGCCAGCAGGCCCATGCTTGCCCTGGGTCGTTTCTTTTGAGAGGATCATATGAATTAGAAATCATCTCTGGAGTAATCAGCTCTCTTCCCTGGAAATTACCAACGATTGCCAGATTCCCCCACCCTCACCCCCGACAATTAATGTAAGACGAAACCAATAATGCACCCATTAAGGAAAACATGCATACATATGCAAACACGTACGTCTACAGTATTCTGATTTGAATGTGGAGTGTCCCATGTAAGTTCCTATGTTTGAACCCCAATCTCCAGCTCATTTGCTGTGGGTCACTGGAGCTGGGCCTGGAGAGACTACAGCATGACCCCTCTTCCCAGCCACGATCTGCTTCTAAACTGTGGACGCAGCGTGACCTGCTGCCTGTCTCCTGCCACGGGCTTTTCTCACCATGAGAAAGCCCAAATAAACCCTTCCAAAACATTTTTTATTATTTAATATTATTGGGAGGAGGGTGCGTGACCAGTAGCGGTCAGAGGATAATTTTATGCTCTTCTCTACCTGTACATGAGTTCTGGGCATCCACCTCAGGTTGTCAGGCTTGGAGACAGTTGCTTTACCTACTGAGCCAGCTTGTGGGCCTTAAACCCTTTGAGAAATTGATCTTTGTCCCGTGTTTTGTCTTAGCACAAAGAAAAGAAATTGTCACACAGACTCATGGCACCCTCTTTGTTTCCAGGTCAACGATGTGGTTGCACTCTCTGTGGAGGAGGACGGCTGGTATCAGCCCTCTGCACCTTGTTGTGTTCCTGCTGACAAAGTGAATTCTGCCTCCAAGTGTGTACCACTCCCTTAAGGCCCCCACTTCCTGCTGGGCCATTTGTTATAAGGCTTGGTTCCCAGGCCTGTGGGGGGTTTATCAGCCTTCCCTCCCTGAGAAAAGAGATTGACATCTAGCCACAGGACAGCCTCTCCTTGGAGTTCCAGGAAATTCTTTTTGAGTGACAGGAGGTGGTACTCCAGGTGGAACCAACATTAACTCAGCTTGTCACTGTCACAGGAATCCTAAACGTAGATGTCTCACTGACCCCAAGTCCCTTGCTTCTTTGTCTCCCAGAAAAACACATTCCCCCACTGACCCAGTGTCCCGAGCTGGCCCAGGACAGTGTCTCGTCTTACCTTTTCCACAAGGACAGAGATGCCAGAAGTCTCCTGGGGGGTCTTTAGAGAAGAACGGGGGCAGCCCTAGAACTGAGAGCCAATGTATAGGCTGGTTTCTGTGTGGTCAAACTTGTGCCTCCCTGATTTACCCCAGTCCTGGCTTGCTCAAAGCCCGCGTCTTTAACTCTAGTCTGCTGCTCTATGCTGGCAATGTCTGTCTACAGTCTGTCTATTCTGTCCTCCCACCACCTAGACCCTCTGCTTTTTTCTCTGATACACACCTGCGCATGTGCACACATGCACACACACACACACACACACACACACACACACACACACACACACACACAGAACACACATAGTTTCTAAATCGTCTCCTTGTTCCCACAGCCCATCACAGGGGCACTCAGGACCTTCTTGAAGAGCCAGTGCTCTTAAATAAATTTTATCTTTTGAATGGAGAATGCACCAGCAATTCAAGATTGCCTTCCAGTGAAGTGTCTTGCTCTCACCCCCGCTATATCCCACCCTGCTGCCAACCACACCAATAGTTATACACTCTCCATCCTTCCTGTGGTGATAGGAACATAGTTGTATTTTCTCCTCATGTACACAGGTGTCTAATACTCTGCTTTTATTATTTCCGACTGTAACCTGGAGGTTTTCAATTGACAGAAGAATCAGATTTTTTTCCTCTTTCACAAGAAAACAAGGATATCTACAATCCCTGCCTATCACAGTAATTTATGTCTTTGAGAGAAAAGGGTATCATCCTATGACCTCTTCCTGAGAGGGAGGCCCTAGGGAGGAATTGCCTCACTGAAGGCAGGGTGCAGAAACCAGGAACTGGGCTTGGGAGACAGGGGGATGGCAGGGAGTTAGAGAACTTTCTCACCAGTGGGCCTGAGAACTGGGAGACAGTCACCTTAGATTTCCTTTGTGAGGCCACTGTCAGAACTGAGCCCAACAAGAGAACATCCGCTGGTCCTGAGTGACTTTGGGGTTGTAAATCTGTTTGATGGGCTGGCTTGAAACATCAGAAACTGTACGAGATAAATTCTAAGAGATCTGCTTCAAGGAATTGGTTTATGCAGCTACAGGGCTGACTGGGAGAATCCAAACTTTGAAACCCAAAGAAAGAAGGCTGGGACCTTCCCACAGACGATCCAGGCCCACTCTGCTCACTGTGACACTCTCCCTTACCAGGGCCACCAGGGTCATCTGCAGAACACTCTCCTCACAGGAGATCAGCACGAGAACATCCGTCGCTTTGGCTGTCCCCGGTGGTTATAGCTGAAAGGGTTGGCTTGACAGCACAGACTTGGGTTGGGTATTGCAGGGAAGGCTAGAAACTTGTTTTATTTCTCCAGATAATAACATCTCAGGGTGATCTCTAATTCAATTGCTTAGTCCTTCTACCTATGGAGTGAAGTGGCTGGGGCTGAGCTTATCTTGGGCAATAACCAACTTTGGAAGTAACCCCATGAAAACACACCTCCAGGGTCCCTGCTGGTCTCTCAGTCTGTCCTCTCCCTCTTTCCCTCTCCCTCTCCCTCTCTCCCTCTCCCCTCCCTCCCCCACCCCCTCACCTTCACCCTCCCCTTCTCTCCCTCTCTCCCTCACCTTCACCTTCACCCTCCCCCTCTCCCCCTTTCTCTCCCTCCCCCTCTCCCTCTTTCTTTCTCTCCATTCTGGTAACTGGAGGGTTAAAGCCAGGCAGCCTCTGCTGGCCTCAGGGGTTTCTCCAGTACTCGGAGGCCATTAATCATCCAGGCCCAGGGCTGCAGGAATGACACTTACCAGCAATTAACCTGCAGTAGGGCAGCATTCACTCCCGCCCCTCATCAGCACACCCAATTACTCTAAATTAACATTTACCAAGCAAAGTGCCTGTTAATTGGAAGGGCAGTGGGAAGAAAGGCCACACACCTACCCAGTCTAACTTAATAACCTCAAAGGCAGTCATTAATTAAGGGAGAAATGGTTCTGTTTAGAAGACCTGCAGTTAACTTTGTCTGAGTTTTAGAGCTCAGCTCTGCACCCCACCTTTCTTTCTGACCCCCATGTTATCAGCTAGCTGATGAAAACAACCACCACTCATTAGTAAAATTTCCCTTTGAAGAATATCTCCCCAGGGCAATCTTGCTGTCTAGGAGAGGGGTGAGGCCAAGGAAAAGGACAAGAAAGGACCAGAGTCCAGGGTCATCGCAAACCTGTCTCTGCTTGACAGGCTGTGCCCCCCTCTGCCCTCTGCTAGTCCAGTCAGGTTTGCCAGCTTTGGTGAAGAACAGGAGGGACAGGAAGAAACAGGGAGGAAGGAATACCCTCCCTAAAGGAAATGTTCTAGAAGGTTCCATCAGGCCCCTGACTGTCCTCCTAACATGTACAAATGGGTTCTCTGTCTCCTTCATCCACAGTGCAGAACCTGGGAGGTCCTGACAGACTGATGGACAGCTCTTCTCCTGTACACTAATGTCAGCCCCAAGTCCTGCCCACTTCTTAGCATCCTTTGAGTGTAGCTTCATTTTCTTTGCATACTCTAAGCCTTCAGTACAGCAAGGCCTTCTCTGGTCCATTGCCCATGCATTGCTACTCAGTAGCCTGGGTGCTCCTGGTCTATGGCCGTCCCCAGATTTGAAAATTTAAAAAGACGTTCTCCGGGCTGCTTCTAGTCAATTCTCTGGAACATTCCCTGCATGTCATATGGCACTTCAGGTCTTAATCTTTCCATCTGCTTCAGACACCTGCCCTCCTCTGTGCCCTCCCATGCGGCTGCTTCTGCAGTTGGTGGCTAAAACAGGCAGTTTCCTTCCTGGAACAAGCCTCTCTCTCACTCTGTGTGTGTGTGTGTGTGTGTGTGTGTGTGTGTGTGTGTGTGTGCGCGCGCGCGCGCGCGCATGCTCTTATACTCATGCATGAGCGCATGGGCACATGGGCGCAGCGCCCTCTTTTCTTCCTCTGTCTCCAACAGCACTGTTGTGTCTCATCTGGGTCAATCCAGTAGCCTGGTGTGGTGGAGCATCTGTCATAACGCTTACTTGGTAAGCTGAACTGGGAAGCTCTTTTGAGTTCAGGAGTTTGGGGCCAGCCTGGGCAATATAAGAACTCAGCTCAATCAAGCCCCCTAAAGACAACATCCTAGCTTTCCCTACACCCTCACCTGCCCTCCCTCCTCCCTGAGGCTGAGCTTCTCTAAGCAGCTGTGTGCTCATCGCGCATGCTCATCCCTTTCGGGTCCTCAAACTCCAGTCATGGACCTTTTTCCTGAACCACCACTCAGATACAGTTCTGTTTATCCTTGTCACAGAATCCAAGGACAGTTGTTCTAGTTTAGTTTGGGCCTTTAAATAATAGTGCCTGGTGGCATCTCCTGAAGCTGGCCTTTCCTTTTCTCCTCCCGCCACCTCTCCCCTCAGCTTCATCTCTGTCAGCCAGCCCCACTCTCTTCGCTGTGCCGGGTTACCCCTCATCACAGTCTTCGTAGGAGTCTCTGCTGCTCTTTGGATTCCTTTACCAATGGGAGGAGGCCGACAAAGATCACCAAGACGATAATCAAGATGATCTGGTCACCGCACTGAGTTCGGATCTGATCCCTGTCATTAGATGCATGTCCAGTCACCTGGAGGAGGCGACCCTCTTGGAGCCTTACGAGCATCTCTTACTGCTTTCAAAACAAGCTCCTAACCGTCTCTCGGAACACCTCTCCTCCAGGCTTCTTAGCTTCCTGACAGGATCTGGGGTGTGAGTGAAGGGGAGACTCCACTCTGTCTTTATCTTTCATTTCACAGTCCAGTCAGTCAGTTAGCTTCAGGTCCTATGCACAAACTTGAACCAGCTGTGAGTAGTTCCAGGATTACTTCCAGGCAGAGCCACCTGAACCTGTGCTGGGTGGCACAACATGCCCATAGGGACAAAGACAAACCCTATGACTTCACACACCAGCCTGCATTTAGCCAGGTTCTTCAGGCTCCTGACATCACCAGCTAGCATGACACACTGCAGAAATTACTGTATGGTACTTGGGTGCTGATCTTCATCTTGGTTTTCTCTTTTAAGAAACTAAAAATGTCCCTGGAGAGGTAGCTCAGCGATGGTTATGAGAGCATGCTGCTTTTGCAGGGAACCCAAGTTCGGTTCCCAGCTCCTACACTGGGTGACTTGCAACTTTCTGTAATTCCAGCTCCAGAGCCTCTGACACCCTCTTCTGTGAGCCCATCGTTCTCTCTCTCTCTCTCTCTCTCTCTCTCTCTCTCTCTCTCTCTCTCTCTCTCTCTTTCTCTCTCTCTCGTGTGTGTGTGTGTGTGTGTGTGTGTGTGTGTGTGTGTGTGTGTGTGTGTAATTTTAAAAGTAAAAAATAAAAATAAAATGAGCTTCCAGCCTATGATGTTGGTTCTCTGAACTTTGGTGTCTGGTTTCTTTTTCGTTTAAAGACAGGGTCTCTCTGTGTAGCCCTGGCTGTCCTGGAACTCACTTTCTCCCTTTGTAGACCAGACTGACCTTGAATTAAGAGATCCACCTGCCTCTACCTCTCTAGTGCTGAGATTAAAGGCATGCGCTACCATCGCCTGGCGGTATCTGTTCCCCATCTTAAGTCTCATAACACTGTAAGATAGGCATTGCTGTGGATGAGAAATGGTTGAGCATCACAGGGTCCAGCTCACGAGTGGGGACCATGGAATGACATTACCTTCGATGACAGACCACACATATTAGTGTCTCCTTAAGGTTCTAGGGCCCAGTGACATTTGGTCAGCTTCCTTTGTGGGTGTGCCCTCTCTAATGGTTGTACAACGATGACATCATCCTTAGAATGAATCCCTGCCCTTAAGCAATAGATGATGTAATTAAAGCAGGGTTTGAACTCAAGTCTCGAATTTCCTATGTCCTTTCCATGGGTGAGCAAAGTGGTGACCGGTCTGAGCAGGCTACAGACTAGAGAGTCCCTCTACCTTTTGAAAGTCTGTGTACTGCTGTGTACCTGGAGCCTGAACCTCCACGTGAGTTGGTGAGGTCTCAGGGTGAGAGACAGCTCTCTCCTACACCTTACCTCAGATAGGACAGGGATGACAGCCAGGAACAGGATCAATAGCCATCTGCCTAGACTCCCCTTGACAAGCTAATCTTTACAGTAAACATTTCTTTCTCTCCTGCTAGCTGCTGCACCTGCCCTGCCAATGGGAGAGTGAGTAGGGAGGGGGATGGGTCCTCTGCTTGAAGGAAGAGCTCCCACGTCAACAGGGGGCTTGGGGCCCTCCAGAAACCAGCTAAACTCAGCTAGAGTCCCTTTGCTGTGGAGAAGTCCTTGTTTCCTCTAGTTGTGTTCAGGATGGCACTGCCCACTGTGGGCACAGCCCACTGTTCAGTAGTCAGTTCTCATAGCTTTTGCTTTGTTCTCATCCTGCCATTACACCTGGGACCTCCCCTACTGACAATGCCTCTGTCTGAATAATCACAATGGCCAACCCTACCGAGCACGCATTATAAGTCCTGTGCTAAGGGCCTTGGGCTAAGCATCTTGTGTGTAGTACTCTGCAAAGCCCACTGCAGATCTGTGGATGAGTGACCTTGGACTTCCCCATTTTACAGATGAGCAGAGTGGAGGGGCAGAGGCTGGGTTGTCTTGCCCCAAAGCCCAACTGCTTAGCCAGTTTGTTGACTGACTTCCCAACACTGTGTCAAACTCTCTGACGTAAGTGGGTGCCTGAGTCCTGCTTGGCCATGTGTAAGGAGTGGCATGACATGGTTCCTGTCCCTGGGACAGAGCCAGCAGGATGTGGGCCTCTAGGAGTGTTGGTGGTTGCTGTGGGTGTAAGGCTTGTTTGTATAATAGTGTACATGTTTCCATATTCCTCCTTCGAGCCCAATCTGCCAAGGTTAAGGACTACATGATAATCAGAGACAGCATGAGCTCAGAAGTGAGGGCACGTCTGTGTCTCAGCAAAATGGTAGAATGCTGTGACCTTCAGGACAGCCCTTAAGGCTGTGGGAAAGAATGCTGAAAACATGAATTTGAAAATATATACAGAGCCAGGCAGTGTTGGCGCACACCTTTAATCTCAGCACTTGGGAGGCAGAGGCAGGCAGATTTCTGAGATCGAGGCCAGCCTGGTCTACAGAGTGAGCTTCAGGACAGCCAGGGCTACACAGAGAAAGCCTGTCTCGAAAAACAAAAACAAGAAAGAAAGAAAGAAAGAAAGAAAGAAAGAAAGAAAGAAAGAAAGAAAGAAAGAAAGAAAGAAAGGAAGGAAGGAGGAAAGAAAGAAAGAAAGAAAGGAAGGAAGAAGGAAAGAAAGAAAGAAAGAAAGAAAGAAAGAAAGAGAGAGAGAAAGAAGAAAGAAAATATATACATTCTCAATTATGCAAAATATAAGGACTCAATATGATTTGTATAAGGAGCTTCACAGATCTAAAGGAACAGAGGCAGCTGCACTATGAGCCAGCTTGTCAGAAAGATACAAAGACAGGCAGATAGAGATGCAGGGAGATTCCTGAGTTCAAGGTCAGCCTGGGACAGAGCTAATTTAGGTCTGGTAGGAATGGTGATTTCAGGGCAGGATCCCACCCAGTTATCTCATTGTCTGTGCTTGTGTTTGCTGTTTCTTCCTAAGAATTAAAGAGGCTGGGGTCCTAGGATGCAGATTCATGGGATAATCAAAAGGGAACTTTTGATTTGATGTGAAAAACAAAACAAAACAAAACAAACAAACAAACCCAAAACCCTAGGCTTTTGATCTTCAAGAGATGAGTTACCTAGAGAGAGTCTTTAGAATAGCAAGGGAAAACTGTCTGGAGCGAGTAGAGAGCTGTCTGGAGATCCCCAGAGAGCAGAACAGAGAGTGCAGTCTTAAGTAGAACACAGGCCATCGGCCTGCAACCCACGATTTGACTTCCAGTCATTTGTTTTACTGCTCTTAAACACCTCTTCTCTTAGAAACCCTCTCCAAGCCCAACTGGTCCTTGGCACTGGGGACTGAACTGGGAAAGAGGTATTTCTGCTCAGTTTCAGGCATGCCTGTCCACCCTCACTTAGCCTGTTGTGTGTCAGAACATCATGGTGTGTGGTGGAGCAAGGCTCCTCACCCCCAGGCAGCTTGGGAACAGACAGCGAGGAGGTCAATGGCCCTTTTGTGAGGATGTCCCCAGTTACCCAACTTCCTCACTAGGCTCCACCTTTTCAGAAGGTTGTACCACTTTACACAAGTGCCAAGCTTGGACTCAAGTCATTTTTAAATGTTTATATGTTTGTTTGCTTGTTTACTTAAATTGTGTGTGTGTGTGTGTGCGCGCGCACATAGATGTTTCCACTTGCACATGGACAAATGTGTGCCTGTTAGAGGACACATTTGGGAGTCCGTTCTTCCTTCTGTCCTTTTCCTTTTCTATTCCCATACTGCTGGGAAATGGCCCACTGGACCTCTCAAAGTTAGACCCTGATGTTTCAAGTTCGGGAAAGTGCACACAAAGATTCTTACCAGATGGAAGCCAAGCAACAAACACTGACAACTAGAAAGTCATGTCGTCCATGATTTTTATTTACTCAGAATTAATTATGAAAAACTGTGCCGTTGAAAGCTTTCAGAGTTCCTACTAGCTGCATATAGTTCATAGACACAAAGAAATACAGTCAAACGCAGCACGTGATTGTGCAGTCAGTTATTCTTACACAACCATACTCGGATCATTGCTGTCCAATGCCCACCGGAGAATTCCTGGCTCTGGGGTGAACAGATGAACAGGTAACTCATAGTCCCTAACCCTGACTGACTAGTATTTGTGATGACTAAAGTCATGTTTTAAGTGTAGATCACTATGCTTAAGAGAGCTATAAAACAGAACTGCCTCTAAGCTATAAGCTCCACTTGCCCATGGACAGATGAAAACTTCTTGGAATGCTGGAGGCTGTTGTTGTTCAGGTAAGATAACAAGCCGCTTGTTTCCCCCGTCTGTAAATAAACTTGGTTGCCGCAATTACCCAGGATGTGATTGCTCACAAATGGGTGGGAGGTATGTAAGCAGGAAGTATGCCAAGATGTACGCTGGCCCCAACTGGATAAAGACAGGAAGTGCAGAGCCTTGGAGGTTTTGCCTTTGTAAGTCCCTGACTAACATAATTTGCTGCCTTACTCTGGAATCCTCGGCCAGTGTCCAGTCCTGACTAGTCTTTAATAAAGCTTGCTTTAAACGTGGCTCAAAAATTGTGCTAGTGGTCTTGTTCTTTTTTTTTTTTTTAAGATTTATTTATTTTATTTTGTGTAAGTACACTGTAGCTGTCTTCAGACACTCCAGAGAGGGTGTCAGATCTCATTACAGATGGTTGTGAGCCACCATGTGGTTGCTGGGATTTGAACTCAGGGCCTTTGGAAGAGCAGTCAATGTTCTTAACCGCTGAGCCATCTCTCTAGCCCCAGTGGTCTTGTTCTTGCCTGGTAAGATTAACATACTCTTTTGTAACCATGCTGCCCAGAGAAGCACATATATTCCTGTGAGCTTACCCGAGGTTTCCCCAGAAAGCAGAATGTCTCACTAGGAACAGCAGTGACTCTTAGTCTCCGGGGCTGTCCAATGCATGGTAGGCTGTTTAGTGGCATCTGGGACCTCTACTATGCCAGTAACATACCTCCCTCTAACGTGGTGACCACCAATGTCTCCAGACTTCCTCTAGGTAACAAAATTATCCCTGCCACCCAGAACCTCTGTATTGAGGGTAAGGAGCTCAAGGCACAAAACTAATAAATACGGATATTTTAAGTTTTAGTATTTATTTGCCAAATTACTTGTAGAGACAAAGAGGCAAAAGTTAAACGCACGTTTAGTTAACAACAGGAAAAACATTCTGGTAATCTGTTGGACGATAAGTTACCTCACTAATGGATATTTTTTAATTAATAGAGTGATGTAGGGGTGGTTCTGATGCTAAGGTCCTGTTCCCCAATTGGCTCTTGATCTTTCAATAAAGATGCCAGAAGCTAATTGCTGAGCTGAAGGAAAGAGGTGGGACTTGTGGGTCCCCGCGGCAGGGAGAGACAGAGGAAAAGAGGAGATCTTGACCATGCTTCAGAGGGAGAAAAGGTGACCAGCCATGTGAGATCTTGGGCAGAGCAGCCATAGGCTGCTTGCTTCCCCAGGCAAGAGATTAGAAATGAAATTAAGCTGAGGGCAGTTTTGGGTTGCAGAACAAGGAGAAGGTAACTAAGCAACTAAAGTTGAGGGCAGATTTAAGGTGCTGAGCTGGGAGTGAAAAGAAGGGCACCAGATAGCCAAGGAATGCTTAGAAGCGCCTAGCAATTGAGCCAATAAGGCAGGTTCAAAAATAAGCTAATGTGTGTGTGTGTGTGTGTGTGTGTGTGTGTGTGTGTGTGTCTTTCATTCACAGATCCGAGGGAACCTGGGTAGGGCTGGTAGTGTGGTCTTCCCAGAGCTTAAAGGAGGGTAGCAAAAACTATTTGCAACAGAGTGAGGCTGATATATATGCATATGCGTATATATGTATATACAAATATATTCATATATATACACACACACATACACACACATATGTATACCCCCACACACACATATATAAAATCTGGAGCTCCTTGTATAGATCAGGCTAGCCTCAAACTCACACAGACCCACCTGCTTATGTTATCTGAGTACTAGGATTAATAGTGTGCACTACCATGTCTGGGGGCTGATATCAAAGCATAAAGCATTGTTGTATTTATTGACTGTTGCCTAGTTGATGACTTGATCTCCTTTGTCGGGACAGGTTGTACCCTGCTCTCGGTTTCTATATGTTGTGTACAGCACTGGTTTTCCAGACTGAGCCTTGCCCTGAAAGACTGCTTTGTGTATGCAGCTTTAGTCACTGTCTTGAGTCTGGAGGACAATTCTGAACCTGAACACATGCCTGACACCATCTGTGTGGGACCAGCCACACAGCACAGACTGATGAATGACTTAGTTCTGGGAGTAGAAAAGGTGCTGCCATGTGAGTTTATTGCTATGAACCGGGAGTAGGGAACATGGGTATCAAAATTATATCAGTAAAAGCAGGCCTAGGAACTTGGAAGACAAGGAAAGGGTGCAATTCCCTCACCTGGATCCCATAATGAGGTGGACACCCAGTACCACAGGACTGTCATCTGGCCATCCAGGGTATGTGTGTGTGTGTGTGTGTGTGTGTGTGTGTGTGTGTGTGTGTGTTACTCGAATGTGTGGGGGACCAGCAGATGCACAACACTGACTGTCCCAGGGGCCTCAGCTTGGCTGCCTCTATTGTTGACACTGCCCGGTCATTGCCATCTGCCTGTCTACCTGCCCAGTCATCCGTTCATCTGCCCATTCCTTCACCCAGGCCTCGATTTCCGTCTAAGGCTGCAGCCAGACTACAACCGGCAGGAGCTTCGGTTGTAGCTGTTTGGTTGTCTTCACTAGAGACTGTGTTGTGTCTCTCTCAGCATCTCAGGCTCAGGTCTTCTGAAGCAGTCATGCTGTAACTTACATACATACATACATACATACATACAGACAGACAGACTGACTCTCTCTCTCTGTCTCTCTCTCTCTCTCTCTCTCTCTCTCACACACACACACACACACACACACACACACACACACACACACATTATACACTGTGAAGTGTGATGAGTGATCTAAGATATAAGATGAGTAATTAAGATCAAAATCAAGAATTCTCTGCTCAGCCACGGCTCTCAAGGAAAATATCTGACAAATTGCCGCCATTGAAACAGCTGTACCTTGAGAATCGATGTATTGCTATTCAGTCAATTCTGACACTACGGAAAGACACAATCACGCTTGTCTATGTTTCTCACGTGGTGTGTTCACAGCACTTTTTAATTGATATTTTTCTTTTGGACTATTACTTTTCTCAGTTTCTCATGTCAGTTTTTGTTTGTTTCTGAGATGGGGGTCTCACTATGTAGTCCTGGCTGGCCTGGAATCGTGGCACCATGAATGGTGTTTAACATGTATCCACCGGTTTTCTTCCCCTGTTATCTTTATACATGTGGCCTCATTAGCTTTAAAATCCTGACAGTGTTCCAGGCTGGGAGAGAATTGTTTAGGCGGAGCTGCCTTCCACCAAGAAGCCCTCACTGGCTCACTGCCTCATCTTGCTTCCTTCAGGCCTCTGGTTCCTCATGCTCTTCTACATTAGAACCTATGGATGTTGCTAGTGTTTTGTGTTGCTCTGAGGCAAACATCCCAGCTCCAAGAACAGTTGTGGGCTCTGCCAATAATTAGTTCAGGTTAATTATTACCAATAGCTAGATGTGTGTAGCTCAGGAGTCACCCCCCCCCCCAGCTAGAGCCTCTGGAGGTTTCCATTATGAGCCTATCCCCCCACCCCAGGGAGGTCTTAGCGTAATGAATTTTGCTATAATCACATTTAAGGATCTGGTCCCTGAGCCATGCAGTCAATCGCAGAATCGAGCACCATCTGGTTAGTTTGGTCACAGGATGGGAAGATAAGGCCTTAGGCCTCAGGTAAATGTATTGAAAAATAGCTGCCTCTGTTTTTAGGGGTGTGGTTCTATTACCAAGGGGAGAGGCCATCTGGGAGCTGTTTTGAAAAGAATACGCTGGCTTTCAGAAAATGGGAGTCCTCTCAGCCTCGATGGGAGCCTTAGCTTCACTTTCTGCTTCAACTCCCTAAAAGAGCAGCACAATTGGCACTGCTCATATTTAATGTGTTCATATTTAGTATAGAATCATCTGCTTATTTGTTCATTCATTCATTCATCAATCAATCATTCATTCAATCGGCAGGAGGCAAATCCCCACCACAGCAAGGCAAAGGCTGGGGTCCCCAAGAACGAGTGGGGACCCTGCACTATGCAAATCAAGGGGCTCCTGGTTAGTGTAGAAGAAGCTGATTTAGTGAGCCAGTGGGTGGGCAGGGAAGGAACAACAGGGAGCGCTGAGAGCTGCAGAAGAGAAGAGCCCACCCATCACTGAAAGGCAGCCCTAGTCCATGTTTCTCAACATGGTGGCCCGCCCACAGCCTTCAGAGTTTCAAGAAATGTCAGAAATCCAGATGTAGTGTTGGTCGACTGGAAATAACATCTTCATCTTAAAATCGTGGCTCATATTTTTATTGAGCATCTTCTTGGCAAACAAACAAACAAAAAACAAACAAACAAACACCACATTTCAGTGCACCAGATTCGTGGCACAGACGGCAAGCTGTACCACAGACATACCCTTGTGGAGCCCCGGGACATTCTATTTCATAGGCCCACCTATAAAGAAGACTGAATGAATTCTTCCTACATCAGAAACCAAATAAAGGGAAGGATATTTGGAACTGAGGGACGTCCACACTAGAAGCCTGCCTCAGTGGCTATCCAGCCTCAGTGGCACGTGCTTAAGCGTACGTGCTCTCAAAGCCTCCTGCAAGCTAAGGTTAAAAAAAGATGTTCAGTTCCCCCGAGAGGGTTTGGATGAATGAAAGAAAAGCCTTTATGAATAGATACTTGAAGCTAAGACCCTGCACTGGGTTTAACTTGCTTCCCTCAGCTCAATAATTCCTTCCCAGGGGATTGTGGGTAACAAGAGTGGGCACCGTAAGTGATGCTGTGCGAATAGGTGAAAGAACCCAGGACCAAGTGGCTGATGGGTAGCCGCACTGGAAGGAGTTCAGCAGGCTTTGCAGTCCCACAGACGTGCAGAACACAGCAGAGAAGGGTGGGAGCTGGGTCGTCGGGACGGGGGCGGTGTGTGTGGGGGGTGGGGGCGGGGGGCGAAGCTTCCAGCTCAAAACAGCTGGGAAACTCTGGATTGGTCCAAGCTCACGAAGTTGATTGAATTGCAGCGAAGTTTGTGCTCAATACTGTGCTCCTTTGCCTTGTGAATTCATTTTCCTCTAAGGAGATTATCTCCAAGCTTATCCAATGCTAGAACTCAGAGAATCCCTGAGGGTAGGCGTCACAGGGAGGAAACCGTGTGAGACAGTGATGGAGTCAATTGCTTTCTGCCATCTTGCTTTCCCAAAAGCATCGTGTATGGTCCACCTACGCCGGAATCTTCTCCTCGTGGATCCAGAATCGCTGAGTCACCCTCTCAGGCCAAGCTCTGACTTAAACATTTTGCTAAGCTCTCAGAGTCGCTTTCCGCCTCTCTAAAGTTTGGGGTCCACTGGGTGGCAGAACCCAGCCTCCACCTTACCAACACCACGATGGCTCGATCAATTCCCAACCAGGCTCTTCCTCCTGGGCCCCTCAAAACTCATTTCTCTCCCCGCCGCTCGCTCGCCGATCATTTCTCCAGCCCCGTTCACACAGCTGGCATTTATCTTTATTGCTGCTCTGTTTATTGATTTAGGGCCATCTCTGCAATTCGTCAAGCCTCGATCCCATTTTAATCTGGGCCTCCGAAGTGGCAAAGATCCCTTCCAGCTTCAGCGCTTGCAGAAATGTGATTAGCTGAGGCTCCCTTCCATCCTTCAAGCCATTAATGGAAATAGTAAATGGTCCCGGTTTGGCACGAAGGTCTTCCGGGTCTCTGGGGATGTATGAGTCCCTCACGCGTCACCAGCTCTGCCTGGACAGTGGCTCCCCACCGTCATGCACATTTCAGTGGTGGATTGTTGCTTCCCTATTACGAATCTATGCAGAAATCCTAGTTATTAATTAGTTCACTCATTCAATATAAACACTCAAGGGGAAATATAACCTGAGGTCGTGTCATTTTCCCTCTCATAAATGGTTTGATGACCTCAGGGAGAGGGAGTCTATGGGAAGGACATGTGCAGAAAAGCATGCTTCCGCCAGGGGTGGTGACTCACACCTGTAATCCCAGCACTGGGGAGACTGAGGCAGGGGGACAGCTGAGAGTTCCAAGTTGGTCTCAGGTATCTCCTACCTCCTAAGTGGTTTTCATAGACAGGAGCTTGGCTTTTGCGAAGCACACATGACAGACAAAGCTCACTTCCCAGGTTTTCCTCATGAAGGCCAGAAAGCAACTGTGCCACTCACTTTAATCTCTCTTTCTTATTAATTTATTTATTCACTTTGCATCCTGATCAACCCCCTTCCTCCACTCCCCCCAGTCTCACCCTTACAAATCCCTCTCCCCCATTACTCCCTCATCTTCTCCTTAGAGAAAGTAAAGCCCCCTGGGGTACCACCCCACCCTGAGACATCCAGTCCTAGATGGACTACACACCCCTTTTCCTGAGGACCAACCAGGCAGTCCAAGTAGAGGAAGGGGATCCAATGGCAGCCACAGGGTCAGACAGCTCAGTTGTTAGGGGACCCACATGAAAACCAAGCTGCACATCTGCTACAAGTGTATAGGGAATCTAGGTCCAGCCCACTGGTTAGTGGTTCGGTCTCTGTGAACCCCCACAGGCCCAGGTTAGTTGTGGTGTCTTTGACCACTCCGGCTGGCTTAATCCTATCCCCTACTCTTCCACAGGACTCCCCACAGGCCACCTGATGCTTGTGTCTGCTTCCATCTGCTCCTAGGTAAAGCCTCTCAGGAGACATATGTCTCCCCTTTTCAATAAGGTAGTATGAAATACAGAGAAAGTATATGTGAAGCACCCTAAGGGGCAGGGCAGAGGGAGGGAGGATGGCAGTGTTCCCACTCCGGCAGGCTGTACGAGCAGGGAGCTTCCCCGGGGCTGATTCTCTTGGAAGCCCAGCCCTAGAGAAGACACGCTGGACTGGTGTTTCCCATAATACTCCTGGGAGAGGGGAACATTGGACAGGCAGGCAGAGAAGCAAGCTCTGGAGCACGGTGCCCAGCTTCCCTGTGGCCTCATTCATACACCTGCCACACAGTGCCAGGAGACCTGGCGTTAAGGAGCCACCTTTCTCAAAGGAGCCCGATCCTCATGGAGATTGCCGCTGCTCTGAAAATATAGCGGGCGTGGCCATCCTCTCAGCTGACACACCCTTTGACCCCTTTGAATGCTTGGAGCTGGCAGATGCCTAGAGCTGAGGACACTTACATGTATGTTCAAACAAGTATAAGAAGCTGCACCCCCCGCCCCCTTCAGACAGAGCAGAGATGAACCAGAAGGCCCCCCGCCCCCATCTCCAGCAAAGGCGGGACAAGCCAGCTGCCTGGAGGAGGGGCATAAGAGTCAGTTCCCCACGGACGACTTCGTTGACAGCTGAAGGGTGAGGTGGAGCGACAAGGAGACACTCGCTCACCCTTCACCCCTCATGAGTGCTGGGGCAGCGCTGCTGGCTGGTCATTTCCCAAAAGCTTGCCAAAACAAGCGACATAAATCAAATTTTCATTTCATTCCTTCAGGCTCGACCCTTCCGTCAGGCACTCAACAGCTGCCTCCTGAGCAGATGTACAGCTCATTAGTCTATCGTGCCGCTAGAGCCAAGTCCAGGACCCCAACCCCCATTCCGGGGCGGGGGTTGGGGGGGGGGCGGTAGGGAAGGACGCTAGCAGCCTTTGTTCTTCCACTGTCGAGCACTTCGCATATCAGCCACCAGGGGGCGAAAGCTGCACATACATCGTTGGTTCCCAGAGCCAGCTCAACCCTACAACCCTCTCGCCTGGCGTTTGGAAGGCGATCAGGGAGGGATGGTGAGACCTTCCTCTACCTCCAGAGCTTTTCAAGCCTTTAACGTGTAGGAATATCTTGTTTGGTGCGAGGATGCTTGGTTTAGGCAGACAGAACTGGATTCAGATGCCTGGTCTGATGCTCTCAGCCTTTGGGCCTTCATGATGAAATGTGATGGTATCGCTTGCTGTGGGACCCCACCCGGTGATCCTGAGGCTAACGTGAGGCAGATGAAGTGAGGAGCAGCTAAGCATCGTGACAAGGAAGTTCTCTAGGGACATAGAGTGCATGCAATTTCTCATGTCTTTATTTTCTCTTACTATGTCTCATTAACCACACATTTAAGCCTCTTATTTAATATAGATGAACAGAATCATATTCAGAATATCTCTGTGTTCTCTGTCTCTCTCAGACACACGCACGCACACACACACACACACACACACACACACACACACACACACACACACACACACGTCTCTGTCTCTCCAGGGCTGGAGATAGAAACCAGGGCCTTGCACATGCTCAGTAATTACTCTACCATTGAGCTATGTTCTCAGAGTCGTCTTTCTTCTCTAAAACAAACCAAGCCAAGAAGCGCCATGTGTTTATCTGTAAATCAACATGTCTATAAATCGATTCCACCAGTTGTCCCCATCCTTAAGTGTGGAGTCCAAGAAGCAGCAATAGGTTGGAGAGTGAAGCTGTTTCTGTTGTGCCTGTGGCTCACCCGTTCTCTCCCTTGTGGACCTGTGGTCCTCTCCCTACTCTACCCAGGATCCTCCCCTCCCCCTGCTTCCTTTGCTGCTGCGACTCAAGGTGGAGTCGCCTCCGCTACCCCCACAATTCTGACATTAGCAACCTGCCCCAGGTGACTTTCTAAAGGGAGGTGGGTTCCTGCCACATTCTCCTTGGAGGCATCACAGTTGCGTTTTGCCTGTTGACAAAGCTTGACAGCAGGCATCCAGGCCCTTAGAGCTGCATGTACTGGCTTCAAAGCCTGTGCCTGGCTCTTGGTTATGTGCTGTACACTCACAAGGCTGTAATCGCCTTCATAGCTATCTTGAGACATGGGGTCACATTATCAGCTTCAATTTGTAGTTAGAACTGGGCACTGAGAAGTGACCCTCTTGGTAATCTAGGGAGGAATAGAAGGGACAGCAATCTGAGACTTCCCCAAGTCACAGGACAATGTAATGCTATGCCTAGTGTCACCTTGCTTAGACGTACTGAGCCTCCTCCCAAGCAGCAGAATTCATGGTTCCTTCCCCCATGTTTTCCAGGAGCCCTGGTTATGTGCAAGACATTTTACCAGGTGTCACTCTGCCTCTGCTACTAGGATGGAATGGATTCAAGCACAGAACCAGAAAGGAACACTCAGAAAATTCTGACTACATCAAATCCTCTTTTATCTAGTAGTTTTACTGAACCATGCCTCCCATCCCACGCCCTAAACCTACCATTAGCCTCTATGCAGCTGGACTGCTGTGATTTCAATTTTGAATGCACCCCAAAGGCCTGTGTGTTAAAAGCTTGGTTCCTGGTGTGGTGCTGTTGGGAGATGGGGGAACCTTTAGGAGGGCAGGGCCGAACGAGAGATCTGCAGGTCACCAAGCTCTGCAACTTGTCCCTTTGCTTCCTGCCCATGAGGAGGTGGTTTTGTAGCATCGTGTGTTCCCGCTGTGATGCGCTGCTGCTTGTCACAGGCCTAAGGGATGAGCTAGAACCTCCACACCGGAGCTAAAATAAAGTTGGTTATCTGGGCTTGTCTGCCACAGCGCTAGAGAGTTGACAACCTCATGGGCTCTGCACATGCCGCAACCTGTTCAAGCTAAATCTCCTAGGGCAGAGCTCTTTGTGGATAGATCTGAGGTCCATCCTGGGCCCAACTGTGGCCTCCCTCTCTAGACCAAATCTCTCTCTGTGTACTGGCCTGGCTAGTCATTTTGCTCGGTGTACTGGTCTGGCTAGTCACTTTGCTTAAGAGAGCCTCTTACCTTCTGCCTGCCGCCCATCACCTTCTTATCCCAGGCAGGGGGCTGTTCTCAGCTTTGCTCTCACTGTCTGCCCCGTTGCACAGCCACTTTCAGCCCCAGAGGGGGCAAAGGAGCTGTTCTATAGGCAGAGGCAGATACATATTCAAAAGCAAGTGGGACAGTAACAACTTACATGGTGCCGTAATGATCCACACGGAAATATTCCCTCGCCTCTTGGTGAAATTGTCATTCCGAACCACGGAATACATTAAGTTTTATGATCTCCCCGCGTCTTTGGGGAATATAAATCTGGAAACATCATCTTCATATGACAAGGCAAAGAGTCCCTGGGGACTCAAGATGTTTGAGAACGTTAACTGAGAATCAGAAATAGTTGGCGATTAATATTGGGATTTTGTTTATGGGCACAAATAAATCCCAGGTCTAGGGCTGACCTCTAAAAATCTGCCTATGACAAAAATTCTGAAGGCAAATGATGGGGCAGGAAACAATCTGAATTTAAAGAAGGGATTGGGGGGGGGGGCTGGGCGGCAGTGTTTAGAAGCTCATCTTTTCTGACTGTACATTTGAATTCTGTGCACACCGCCATAGTCACCGACTGAAATAAAGATGATAGAAGGTAGAAATTTATATCAGCGGTCTATAGTCAGGCAAGCTTTGTGACTACATGGGGTGAACCGGGAGTACTCTTTTCAAGGCTCGTTGAGGGAGGCTCCTTACTCTTCTTTCACCACTAAAATGAAGACCCAGTGGCCATCTGGGCAGTAAAGGGACACGGGAGGATACGCTGGCACGCTGAACCTTACTGCGTCTTACACCCAGAAACGGAGGTGAGGAGTGAGTCTTCATGGAATGAGTCAGCTTGGCGTGTGAAAGCATCCTTTCTGTCTCCTGCTTTCCGTCTCCAGCTCTTGCCTAACCAGAACCAGCCAGGCTCTTCCTGGGCCTGGAGCCCATCCGGGAATACTCATGACTTCTAGATGACGATGACTGCCTAAGCTGGATATGGGGGCGCATGCCTGTAACCACAACACTTGGGAGGCTGAGGCTGGAGGACTGAGTTCAAGGTCAGCCTTGCCTACCATGAGACCATGGATCCAAAAAGCAACAAACAAAAACAAATGTGGAGAAATATGACGGTGGAGAAATATGACGGTGGAGAACAAGGTCATTAAAACTGGCAAGTGTGGCTCACTCTTTGTGTTTCTCTTCATTCACCCGCCAGTCCCCTCTACAGCCTTTCTCTAACCTGCCTGGCACAGCTAAAGACACAGAACGACCACTGAATCTAATAATAAAAATAAAATCAAGTCTCTCCACCTACTAATATCTGTGTGAGAGAGTAAAGACCCAGTTTTAAGTCACCTGCAAAAAAAGCACCCCAACTAACTACTTACTAAGGAAACACACTTTGCCTGTCATTGAGATTTAACCTTGACTTTTCTAAGAGTTTGGCATCTAACGAGAGCTAGTTGTTCTCTGTCCTGAGATGCCCTGGCCTCTCTTTTATCTTCTGGAAGGCCTGGATCCTTGCACCTTCAACATCCTTTCCCAGTCTGGTTACCTGCTGCTCACACTGCAAGCCTCTATCTTGGAGCAGACCTCATGGATAAGAGCAATTTGATGGGAGAAATACATATGTTCTAAGCTTGAAAAGCTATGTAAGAGAGCTGATACTGTACACGCACACACACACAAACACACACGCACGCACACATATGCACACGCACACATGCATACATATGCATATACACTAACACACATGCACACACGTGCACACTCATGCACACACACACACACACATGCATAAACACATGTATACACACGCATGCACAAACATGCTGTGGTTATAGGTGCGTACCCCCATATCCAGCTTAGACAGGAATCGTCATCATTCTAGAAGTCATGGGTATTCTGGGATGTGCTCTAGACCCAGGAAGAGCACACATGCACACACCCTCTAAACCAAACCATCCAAACAAGCAAACTACTAAGCATAGGGCTAGGGAGATGGCTCAGCATTTAAGAGCACTGGCTGCTTTTCTGGGGACCTGGGTTCAATTCCCAGCGTGTACATGGCAACTAATAAACATCTTTAACTCCAGTTTCAGGGGATCTGATTTTCTTACACGGGTCTGTAGGAGAAAAAAATTTTAATCCTTAATAAAATTAATCACTTTCAGGTCTTTAATGGTTTGAACGCAACTGTTATAGCTCATTGTCCTATACTAAAGGAAAGTACAAATCAGAGTACGAGTAACCACTCCCATGTTGGAGAAGAGTAAAGTCATCCTTACTGTGAAGGACCGTCACATTGCTGTAGGTCATTTCAGAGCGCTTTCTGTGAAAATAAAAATGGTGTAGCTGTTCTTAGTGAGTGGTTTCTGTGTCCCTGGAACAGCCAAGTTCTTATGATTCAGGGTATATAGGAAGAGCCCCATTTTACAGTTGATGAAACCGTGGCTTGAGAAAGCATTTGATTTTCCCAAGGTTACCCCACAACTAAAGGTAGGATCAAAGTTAGACCCTACCTCAAAAGCCCAAACTCTTCACCCCTGCTTGCCTCTCATCCCACCTTTACAAGGTGCTGTCTCACAGCCCCTATTGGACTGTCTTCCATCTCTGCTGTAACAATGTTAGCACGGTTTTGTGGTTTAAAACAACAGACCTATTCTCCTACAGCTGTGGATGTTGTGAGTCTAAAATGAGTCTCCTGGGGCTAAAATCAAGATGTAGACAGGTGGGCAGCTGAACATCTATTCCTTGCTTCTTCCCTCCACACTCCCAGCAAAGATGAGCTTCCTGTGGGTCCTCAGAGCCGAACTCACAAAGACACCCAAAGCCCCACTCAGCAGTGGCTCCTACGTAAATACAAAGTGATTTATAAGTTTAAGACAGCCGTGCTTATGATGGCAATGACTTGAGGGCAGACTTTCACTGTCACACAGCACCAAGAGGTAGATTTGCAATAGAGGACATGACCATGTGTATGGCCCCATGATTCCTGCCTTCATTCCCTCATCTCTCCGCTGGTCTTTTCTCCTTACAGAGATGCTGTGGCCACCCGGGGTCCACCCAGATAGCCCGAGAGAACCTTCCCTTCTCACAATCGGCAGCTTAGTTACACGTGCCAAGGCTCTTTTTTCCGTTGAACTAGCATATTCACAGGGGTCAGGCTATGGGATATGGATGTCTCTGGAAGTATCATTTAGCTCACTTGATGGCCTTTCTATCCAAAGACCACTTTTAGGGTGACCCATGCCCATATTTCATGACTCACCAAGGACAACATCCTGTCTTCCCTGACAACACCTAATTTGGAAACTAAGCAATCCCGTTGCCCACTTTCTCCATTCAGTCCCAGGCTTACCCTCTTCAGTCTCTCTGGGGCATGACACGCCCCTCCATTTTTTTTTTCACTTTCTTCCAGAGGGAAGAGGTACTCCAGCATCAGCACCCGGCTGTCCTCTGGTTCATCTGCTGCCACACATGACCTTCATATTTAAGTAGAGTGAGTCTGACCTCCATAGGTAATGGGATAAAGGGAATCTCCCTTGGGTGCAAGGTTTCCAGTCCTCTTCGTTACTTCTTGGCTGGTTTTGCTTTTCAGTCAGTTGCAGTATCTGTCCTTTCCCACACTATAGCTGCCATCAGGGAGCTGTGTGTCCATTCCTGCTGCTCCATAAAATACTTGAGAATAAGGAATTGTCCTAATTTGCCTTCTATTGCTATGACAATATACCACGACCAAAAGTAGCTTAGAGAGGAAAGGGTCTACTTCAGCTTACCATTGCCATCCATTATGAAAGGAAGTCAGGGCAGGAAGTCAAAGCAGGACCATGGAGGCAGGAACTAAAGCAGAGACCATTGATTATAGTCAACAGCAAGGAAAAAAGCTGCTTACTGGTTCGTTCTCAGCCTGCTTTCTTTTATACCCTAGGATCATCTGCCAGGGATGGCACTACATACTGTGAACTGGGCCTTCGCATATCCATCACTGATCAAGAGAATGCTCCCCAGCCTTGTCTCCAGGCCAACAGGAGGGAGACAGTTCCGCAAGGGAGGCTCCCTCACCCAGATGACACACATCCCAGTCCTGAGCCCAAGTCTCCTCCCTGGACAGGGTGGCCCTCTCTCATGAGGTGTGGTGAGGAGAGCAAGGGGGAAGCCCACTGAGTACCTTTGCTTGTTTCTCTCTCTGTTTCCTGACTGCAGATGCAATGTGACCCGGTGCTTCACACCCCTGCTGAGGCAGCCAGAGCTGCTGTCTCACCACCTCACCTTCAGCTCCACAGTGGCCTGCACCTCAGACAGTGAGCTAAAAATCCACCCTTCCTTCCTGAAGTTGCTCTGTCCGGTGGTTGTTTTTGTTTGTTTGTTTCCTTGCTTGCTTGTTTTTGTCACAGCAACTATAAAAGAAAGTAACACACCACCTTTTATGAGAAAACCATGGTCCTCTTAACTCTTAGCTCCCGGGGTCTTTAGTAGGATAAGAAGGAATGCTAGAAACTGGGGTCTGTGCTGAACAGTTTTCTGTCAATTTGACATAAGCTAGAGTCATTTGGGAAGAGGAACCCTCCACTGAGAAAATGCCTCCGCCAGATTGGAAGCCTCTGAGCAAGCCTGTGATGCTCCCCCCACCCCCACCTTGGATTAATGATCAATGGGTGTCTCTCTGCTGTGGCCTCAGCCCACTGCACCAAGGATCCGCCTGCCTCTGTCTCCAGAGTGCTGGGATTAAAGGTGTGTGCCACCAGGCCTGTCTTCATAAAGGGTTTTCAACAAGCAAGCCCAGCAGCACCTTAAGGCTGGCAACAGGGAGAGTCTATGAACTTATGGTTTGCAATCTGTACTTGGATGGTACGCTGGTTACTTTTCTTATTGATGGCACCAAATACTTTACAAAAGCCATTTCATGAGTGGTAGCTTCACCTGGGCTCACAGTCTGATGGTGGGATAGACAGGGCAGCAGGAGCTAGAGACAGGTGGCCATTCTGCATCTCCAGCGAGGACAGACGGGAGGACGATGCTGCTACTCAGTTCTCTTTCTCCTTCATTTTGTTTTGAGACAGGCGCCCACCGTGTAGGCCTGGCTGGCCTGGAACTCCCTCTGTAGACCCTGCTGACCTCAAATTTATACAGAGCCTCTTGCTTCTGCCTCCCAACTGCTGGTAATAAAGATATGTTCCTCCATGTCCATTCTAGCTAGTTTTATGACAACTTGGCATAAGCTAGAGTCATCTGAAAATGTCTCCATAAGATCCAGCTGTAGGGCATTTTCTTAATTATGTGGCTTGATTGTGTTCTTAATTATATGTAAGAGAAAGAAGCCCCTGTTTCTCTTTTATTCTATCTAGGGACCTATCCAGTAGAGGCTCAACTACAGAATGCTATAGAGTGGGGCCTTCTGACTCTCATTGATTGGGAAGAGCCTAGCCCATTGTGAGTGGTGCCATCCCTGGGGTGGAGGTCTCATATTCTTTAAGAAAGCAGGCTGAGCAACTCATGTGGAGCAAGTCAGTAATCAGCACCCCTCCATGGGCTCTGCATCAGCCCCTGCCTCCAGGTTCCTGTTTTGTGTTCACTCTCGAACCCCGTGAACACCAAGGAACTGACTCGGATGCAGTTGCATTAGGGTCTTCTTATTGAAGACCAACCTTGGGCTCACCTCCGACCCTGATGCAGCAGGACAGGAGGGTGAGGTCTCGAGCCCAGTTTCAAGCAAGCATTTTATAGGGGCACGCAAACAAGCAAGGGGGGTTCTAGCCAGTTCTGATTGAGGGGCTTTTCTGGAATTTTGTTGCCCTTTAAAATAATTGGCTGGTGCTGAGAGCCATAAACTTAATCTCTGCTTCCCTCCTGATTGGTGGTATCAGGCCGGGCTTGTAACCTGGAGGCGCAGGTTTATTGGGGAGTAACCTGGAAACTGGTGCTAGACACAGGTTTGTTGGGGAGTAACTTGAGTTCGACCTTAGGTCAGGTTCTCTAAGATGGAGTCTGAACCCAAGATCTGGTCTCTCACCTGCCCTGCTTGAGTTCCTGTCTACAGGATGTATACTACAATGTGGAAGTGTAAATAAATCGTTTCTTCCTCATCTTGTTTAGGTCATGATGTTTTATCACAGTCAGAGAATCCTTCACAAAGATGATCCCCAAGCCCCTCTTTCTCATTTTTATTTTGTCTGGGGACCTGGCCAGTAGAGGCTCACATAGAGAGTGGGGTCTTCTGATATTAGTTACCTAATCTGAAGTTCCCTACAGACTTGCTCAGAGACCGGTCTCTTAGGTGGTTCTAGGTCCTGTCAAGTTAATCAATAACAATCAACTCAGATGGGATTCTTTCTTCGTTCTGAGAGTACCCTCTCAATCTGGAGTAAGTAGATTTAAAAAAAATGTCTCTCCAGAAAAAAAATCACACAATGGAGCAAGCAACTCTGTCGCCTAAGGAGGGAGAAGCCCCATCTCAGTTTGAGGTGATTGGTGGCTTTCTTTCTAGTAACAACACAGAGGGCTATCAGCTAAGAAAAACTGCGTCTGTGTACTGTGGTCTCCATTGTGACTGCCCTGGTCACTTGATCACTAAGGTGGCTCAGCAGGGTGTAGACAACCATTTAAATCATGGCATGGATCTTCTAGGGGAAGCCAATTGCTCCCTGGTTGGATCTGAGGACTGCCCTGGGAAGAACATATGCCGTCACTACAGACCTGTCAAAACTGGATGACTAGGGAGGTCGCAGGCCCTATGGGAGAATCCATGGTGGATATTTTGCCAAATGGAACTTGTGTGTAGTCAGAACGCCTCCTCAATCTATGTGTTTATACCCATTCTTCATTGCAAGCTCTCAGCTTTGGCCAGAGAAGCCTCTCTCTGCTGTGGCCATCAGTAAAAGCCGGGCCTCACAACTAACTGGGCAAAGTGCTAGGAATAAGTGTTTGCTGTGTGTTCAGTCTCAAGAGGAGGCCACGGAGCATCACGAAAGGGGTGTGTAGAAGGATCCTGGGAGCCAAAGTGTGAGGAGGAGGAGAGTGGCGGGTCTTCTCCATATGGCACGGCCATTGCAGGCATGAGTACATAGCAGCTTTAGCAACCATAGCGGCCATGACTGCCTGCCTAGGACTGAGAGAGGGGATAGAGGAGAGGAAAGAAAGTACAAGAGCCTGGACCACTCGGGGAGAAGGAGGTTAGCAGGAAGGGGCAAGAGAGGGTAATGAATGAGACTATAGTGGGGTTCCGGCCAAAACCCACCAACCCCCAGTAAATCATGGAAGCAAATTCTGTTCCTTAAAAAACAAAAACAAACAAACAAACAAACAACAAAAAAAACAAGGCTAACTTCCCGCTTCTGCTGAACATGAAAGATATGGCCGACTCCTTTTCTAAAAAAAAACAAAAAACAAAAACAAAAAAAAACAAAAAACCCCAATAATTTTATATTGTGCTGCTAATCTTATGTCACTTGACAAGGGCTAGGGTCATCTGAGGGGAGGGAACACCTATTGAGAAAATGCCATCATAAAATCAGGCTATAAGTAAGCTTATAGAACGTTTTCTTAATTAGTGATTGATGAGGCTGGGCCTAGCCCATTGTGAGTAGTTGCATCCTTGGGCTGGTGGTCCTGGGTTTTATAAGAAAGCAGTCTGGGGCTGGAGAGATGGCTCAGAGGTTAAGAGCACTGACTGTTCTTCTGAAGGTCCTGAGTTCAAATCCCAGCAACCACATGGTGGCTCACACCCATCTGTAATGAGATCTGAGGCCCTCTTCTGGAGTGTCTGAAGACAGCTACAGTGTACTTACATATAATAAATAAATAAATTAAAAAAAAAAAAAGAAAGAAAGAAAGCAGTCTGAGCAAGCCGGTAAGTAGCACTTCTTTATTACCTCTGCGCCAGCCATTGCCTCATGGTTCCTGCCCTGACTTCCTTTGATAATGAACAATGGTGTGGAAGTGTAAGCTGAATAAACCCTTTTTTCCCCAAGTTGTTTTGGTCATGGTGCTTCATCGCAGCAACAGTAACCCTGACTAGGACAGATAGCATGGCGTGTTTGTGGGTACACCACACTGTTTTTCTGTTGCTGACCTCACACATTGCTATTCTACTCTGCTGTTATAGTTAAGGGAACATTACTGGTCATTATTATTAATCGGTGTTAGAGCACATGCAGATTGTCTTAGTGTTTATCCATTTCCCCTCTGTCCTTCTGATGTCCCCAGCATCTGACATGGGGTTGAACCTTCCACATGGTCACTGCGTCTTCCTGTGCCCGTGACAGTTTCAGCTTTCCTTGTTTCTGATCCTGGCTGTTTGGAGGCTGTTTGGTGGGATGTCTCTCTGTTAGAATGTATCTGAGGCTTTTCCCTCAGAGTTTGCATTGGGGAGGAGCTGGAGAAGCAAAGTGCACTTCTCATGCCGTGTTGTCCTGTGACATCATAGCATGTCAAGAAGGCTACATCCTGTGATGCAACTTCTCACCATTGGTTCTAACCTCGGTCACCTGAGTGAGGTGACTTTCCCTATTGCTAAATTACTCTTTTCTCTCAACTTCCTTCATGTGCTTTTTACAAGGAAGTAACTGTGCCAGTCCCAAGATGGAGGCTGGAGAGATGCCCTCTGCATCCTTTGTCTACCTAACTTATTTGGAATTCTTCGTAAGGGAGACTGTACCACTTATTTATATGCTTATTCCATCATTTATGTGCGTCAGTGTGGACTCCTGGATATTTGTTTTACTCATTGTGGGACACATACTTCTGTTTTTGTTTTTGTTGGTCCTGTGTTTCTTTGATATTCCCCAATTCCCCCCATGAATGTAGGGCTTGTATTTTTCAAAGCACTTTCTTACTCTCTAGCCTTGTATGTAGCTCTGTGTCTTGTGGTTTCTCCCTTTCAGCAATTTCTCTAAGGAGCTTGGTACTGTAAGAGTGGAGCATGATAAACATCCTGTCAGCTGTGACAGTGCATGCTCGAAATCCTAGCACTGGGCAAGCTGAACTAGGAGGAGGCCAGCCAGGGAGACCTTATTTCTCAAGCAGGAAAATCTGAGTTCTGAATGAGGACGGGGGACACAACCATGACTAAATGAATGGAGGAAACCACCACGAGGGCGGGCTGCAAACCTGGGCTCCATCACACCACATGTGTGCAGACTTTAGATGTCTCCAAACCAAGTTCTCTCCGGTAGCAAAATTTTAGTTGCTTTGAAATGTGTTCTTCAAATTACATCTATTAAAATGCAACTCAAAATGGAGCCTCATAAACTACTTTGAGAAATCACCCACTGCCCCCCTGAAAGGTGATCTAAATAACACTCTGGTACTCATAATTATCCCAGTGGCTCTGAGGCTAGGGGCTTGAGGTCTGAAGTGACCTCCCTGTCAATGCGGTCCCTGGGGATTCAGAGCTAGTCTGACAGCTCCTTGCCTTTGATAAGCACCTTTCTTATTCTAATGACACCTTTCCCTAACTTAACTCAGTGCTTGGCTCCCCTCCACACCTGACCCTTGGCTCCATTTGAAAGGAGCTCCCAGAGGCAGCTGGTGGACAATGGTGCTCAGGGATGGCTTAATCGGGAAAGGAAACCTGTAGAGAGCCTTATCTGGGGTGAGGTCTCAAGCATCCAAGATTATGTCCCTGTCACCCCGTGACCCATCTTCTTCATGCCACCTTTTAATTTTGGTAGCAATTACGGTGTATATGGATAATGCCCATTAGCATATTCATAGTCATCTCTTCATATTTATTGTCCACGCAACTCATTAATCTTCATCTACTTTGTGTGCTTGACAGCTCAATCTATTTTGCAATCTCTGGGAAGCCGCCATAGCCCTCCAAAGCCTTTGTTTTCCTGTAAATAAACTGTGTTGGGGACCAGAGGACAATGGTGCATCCTGTGGTGATTGACACCAGCCATGGCTACTAATCAGGATGGGACTTCATTGCCAGCTGAGTCGAGTGCATTATGAGGCCATTGTTCCGATGCTGCCAGGGCAAGAACATACGCAGCCAGTCACCTTCGCAAGATGGGCTGATTGTTCTTCAAGATTAGCTCGAGTTGCCTTATTATCCGTCCTAGACGACAACGCATCTCACCCAAACAGACGCGTTTTCAGGGATGGCCCGCACAGCAGCCAGATTTGAATTGCTAATGTGTAATCTGCCCACACAGATGTGCAATGAATATTTGGATGTTGTTTGGCCCGTCAGTTGAGGAGGATGAATTGATGAGGTGAGGAGTATTCTGAGATGGGTCCTGGATGTTGGCCAACAGCAGAGTCTAAGCACCCCCATGGGGGATAATCAGGTCACTCTAAAAGTACCTTTACCACCATGCAGCAGCCAGGCTGCGACTGCCCAGCAGGGCGCATTTCTGGTGGTGGAAAGTCCCCTTACTATTCTTGGGCAATTAGAAGTTTTTCTGACTTGAAGAGGGAAGAGGATTCTCTTATGTGACATTCTATGGCTACAAAGAAGAAGAAAAAGAAAAAAAAAAACAAAACCCAAACGGTGTGGAAATCAACTGTGATTTCCTAGCTTTATTAAAGCTCTTGTACCTTAACTTCCTCTTCTGTTAAAACATTTATTTTTTTACCAATTCCATAGGGCTAATGTGAGGACCAAGCCAGTTGCTGGACCCAGGCTAAGTCCCAGAACACCTTGTAACATAGTAATAACTCAATATGTGTTACCATCCTTACATTTTTGGCCATTTCTCATCTCATCTCGTCTCTCTCCTCTCCTCTCCTCTCCTCTCCTCTCCTCTCCTCTCCTCTCCTCTCCTCTCCTCTCCTCTCCTCTCCTCTCCTCTCCTCTCCTCTCCTCCCTCTCTGACTTTTTTTTTTTTTAGGTCCAAGTTTCTCTGTATAACAAACAGCCCTGGCTGTCTTGAAACTTGCTTTGTAGACTGGGCTGGCCTTGAACTCACAGAGATCTGTCTGTTTTAATCCTGAATGCTGGGATAAAAGTCGTGCACCACCATACCCAGGCCAAGTAGTTGTGTGTGGATACACTGGAAATAAAGCCAAACCATCTTGATGGCCTCTGTTCTCTGGGCATCCCCTTAGCTATGTTGGCACATTTCTGATCGAATAGACTCTACCCTACACGTAAATAACCAAGGAGCCCCTTATTTCAGAGCTTTCATTTTTTTTTTTTTTCAGCTTAGGTCCTCAATATTTACTTTATAGGAAAACTTGACCCGGATGATAGTAGAAAATTTACAGAATTTTGAAAGAATGTGATTTAAGAATTTAAGTACAATGTGCAGAATTTTATGACAATGGGAACTATGCACATGGATATTATACCATTCTCTCGTGGGGAAAACAACTCAAATGTTCAACAGAAAGGGAGTAGTGGAGCTGAGGTGTGGACTCAGTGTCTGATGATAACTACTACAGATCATGGAATCAACTGACTACGTTGAAATAAGTCCAGTCACGGTAAATACATCCTCATACTTGAAACCATATTATTTAAATCTTTCTCCCTGCCGGACAGCCTTCTTCATGCTGGACAGTGGGGGCTGCTGTTAGGAGCAAGCGCATCAACAGTTCACCAAGATGGAAAGCAAGCCCTGCGTGCTACCAATTCCACCTGCCCTGTAAGGAGTGCTCTCTGATTAGACTGAAGCTCCTCCATATGAAGGAATACATGATTGCTTCTCTAAGCCTGGTGAAAAGTGCATGGCTCAATGAGGTCTTAGGTCTCCTTAGATGGAGGGGCTACAGAAGATGCTGATGGTTTGCTAAATAGGCAAGTTCTAACCCCTATAGGGATTTCATTCTCAGACCTGGGGAGGCAGAGATGCTCCTTTTTTGCAGTAGGGAGTGGTTACTATAGAGACATATCTGGTGCAAGTGCTGAGAATATGAGTGTTCACCCCAACATCACATCTGTGTTAGGCATCTCTATTGCCTGCTCCAAGGGAACATCTCACAAGCGGGGGTAGAGAGAACTAAGAGAGTAGAGAGCAGTGCTTTGAAAACTGCTAACTGGAGCGCACATGGTTGCAGTCGTGGACAGACACGACTGTGGGCACTTTTCACAAGGCTCCACAATCAGGGAACCCCTTAACATTGCATCATGGATGGGAAGGCATCCATGAGAGGCCCTGCTCCTTCCTGAGATGTTAGCAGTTAAGATTGGAAGGCTACTGTTAGCAATTTCCTCCTCTTCCTCCTCTCCCTCCTCCTCCTCTTTCTCTTCTTCTTCCTCCTTCTCTCCCTCCTCCTCCTCTTCCTCCTCTTCTCCCTTCTCCTCCTCCTCCTTCCCCTTCTCCTTCCTCTCCCTCTCCTTCTTGTTAGTAGTACAGTGGCTGGTAGACTGCCTACACTCCAGCAAATAACCCCTTTGGGTTAGTTGGGAAGCAGGTGGAGTTCAGGGTGAGAGGGAGGGGGTTAGAGAGGATGACAAAGGGTGGATATTATCACAGACTACATAAGCGTGAAGTAGTCAAAACATTAGAAAAAAATCCACTAAATAATGAGATAACTTCATTCATCAAGGGAGACAAAAGAAGAAGGAAAGGCAAGCGTTTTTCTGAAGGAAAATAGAGAGGATCGCATCCATCTGATTATCTAGATACAGTTAGAGAAACCAAGTAGTCTTTAACAAGTAGTCAAGGCAAACTCAAACCCACACCCCCAAAAATGAGCATCTAAAACCATGTGACTCCTAAATCTAATATTTCTCTGCTTGATAGACAAATAAACAAAAACCAAGATGGGTCCCCTCTGTTTCCCAGCCTCATCCCAGAACACCAGCTGTAGCCTTCCTTTTCCCTGCCCACCTTTGTGGACCCCACAGAGCTTCACCTCAGAGCATCCCTGTAGTGGCTATTCCTGGTTGTCAACTTGACTATATTTGGAATGAACTACAATTCAGAATTGGAAGGCTCACTAGTGACCCTTATCTGGAGGCTTGGAGATAGAAGTTTCTGATCTGGATCTTGGTATGGAGATCTGGAGGTATAGTGGCTATGGATTCCAGAAGATTAAATCTCCGAGTTCAAGGTCATCTGGGATTAAAGGTGTGGTGGAACACACCTTTAATCTGGGTTACACCTTCTGCTGGGGACAATATAAGATATTGGAAGAAGGCAGTCTCGTTCTTGCTCCCTCGCCTGCTTGCTGTGTGAGACTGAGTAACTGCTAGATTCTTGGACTTCCATTCACAGATACTACTGAACCATTGTTGGGAATTGGAATGCAGACTGTAAGTCATCAATAAATTCCTTTACTATAGACTATCCATAAGTTCTGTGACTCTAGAGAACCCTAGCTAATACAGAAGTTGTTTCTGTCAGTTGCACAGCTGTGTGTTGGGCACAGCTCGGTGGGACGCAGCCTTCTGGTCCTTGCTCTTCGCAGCCGTCACCATGTCGGTCCTAAGCGCACTCACGAAGCAGCCGCCCATCCAGTCTACGGCTGGGGCCGTCCCAGTCCCAGTTCGCAAGGAGAAAGGTGAGATCTCAATGGAAAAGGTGAAGGTGAAACGTTATGTGTCCGGAAAGAGACCAGATTATGCCCCTATGGAGTCCTCAGATGAAGAGGATGAAGAATTTCAGTTCATTAAGAAAGCTAAGGGACAAGAAGCAGAGCCTGAGGAACAGGAGGAGGACTCATCCAGTGACCCCCGACTTCGGAGGTTACAGAACCGCATCAGTGAAGATGTGGAAGAGCGATTGACTCGACACAGAAAGATCGTGGAACCTGAAGTAGTGGGAGAGAGTGACTCAGAAGTAGAAGGGGATGCTTGGCGCCTGGAACGGGAAGATAGCAGTAAGGAAGAGGAGGAAGAGATTGATGATGAAGAAATCGAGCGACGCCGAGGCATGATGCGTCAGCGAGCACAGGAGAGGAAAAATGAAGAGATGGAAGTCATGGAGGTGGAAGATGAAGGGCGCTCTGGGGAGGAGTCTGAGTCAGAGTCTGAGTATGAGGAGTACACAGACAGTGAGGATGAAATGGAGCCTCGACTTAAGCCTGTCTTCATTCGAAAGAAGGATCCGGTGACAGTTCAAGAACGAGAAGCTGAAGCATTGAAAGAGAAGGAACTGGAACAAGAAGCAAAATGCATGGCTGAGGAGCGGTGCAAGTACACCCTCAAGATTGTAGAAGAAGAGACCAAGAAAGAGCTAGAGGAGAACATGCGGTCTCTTGCTGCCCTGGATGCGCTCAATACTGATGATGAAAATGATGAGGAGTACGAGGTATGGAAAGTGCGCGAGCTCAAAAGAATCAAGCGGGAGAGAGAAGACCGAGAAGCGCTTGAAAAGGAGAAAGCAGAAATTGAACGCATGAGAAATCTGACTGAGGAAGAAAGGCGGGCAGAACTTCGGGCAAATGGCAAAGTCATTACCAACAAAGCTGTTAAAGGCAAATACAAGTTTCTACAGAAGTATTGTCACCGAGGTGCCTTCTTCATGGATGAGGATGAAGAAGTCTACAAGAGAGATTTTAGTGCACCACTCTTGAGGACCATTTCAATAAAACCATTCTTCCTAAAGTCATGCAGGTGAAGAATTTTGGACGGTCTGGTCGCACCAAGAACACCCACCTTGTGGATCAAGATACCAATTCCTTTGACTCTGCATGGGGCCAAGAGAGTACCCAGAACACAAAATTCTTTAAACAAAAGGCAGCAGGGGTACGAGATGTATTTGAGCAACCATCTGCCAAGAAGAGGAAAACCACCTAGTCTTCAGCTTATCCCAGCTGTGGGACACAAGGGGATCTGGTCAATTCTCTTGAACCATTTTTTACATGGTTCTTGTATAGAGCTTTCCAGACTTGCAGCCATAACTTGTGTTTGAAGGTGCTTTCTAAGAGGTTTGGACTCATACAAAGAAACCCACAGAAAAGCACTAACCAGGTAGGCTAGAGGCTTCCAGCTTAAAACCATTTCTGAGAAATCTTAGGTTTTTCACCTTGGCTTCCCATATTGACTTGGGGCAATTCTGAGTGTTTGTCCAGCCTGGATCAGATACCTGGACATACAAATGGATGGCACTTACTTCCTTCCTTCCTTCCTTTCTTTTTTTTTTTTTTTACATTATTTCTTCCTTAGGGTTAGGAGTAGGCTATCAGGAAATCCAAGTTCAGTCCAACCTGTTTTGCATTTGTGGTGTTGAATCTAAATATTTATGTGGATAGATCTCTCCAAATGGGCAAAGGATGTGAAGATATTTGTGTCCCATGTAAATGCTAACCAAAAGGTGACTTTAGCTGAGGAAGATTTCAGTAATCAAGTGGATAAGATGAACCATTCTGTGGACAGTCAGCCTCTCTCCCCAGCCATCCCTGTCATTGCTCAATGGGCACATGAACAAAGTGGTGGTCAAGAAACAAGCACAAACCTTTTGACACAAAACATCCAGGAAAATGGGGGCACCATGAAAAGACCAAGCCAAAGAATAATAGGAATAGAAGGAGAAGATTCTCAGGAACTCAAAAGCCCAGAAAATATTTTCAACAAAATCATAAAAAAAGAAAAATTTCCCAACCTAAAATAGGCAATGCCTACCAAAGTACAAGAAGCTTACAGAAAATCAAATAGATAAGACCAGAAAAGAAAGTCCCCTTGCTATATCATGAAACACTAAACACACAGAACAAAGAAAGGATATTAAATGCAGTGTACTGGCTAGTTTTGTGTGTCAACTTGACACAGGCTGGAGTTATCACAAAGAAAGGAGCTTCAGTGGGGGAAATGCCTCCATGAGATCCAGCTGTAAGGCATTTTCTCAATTAGTGATCAAGGTGGGGAGGTCCCCTTGTGGGTGGTTCCATCTCTGGGCTGGTAGTCTTGGTTCTATAAGAGAATAAGTAGGCTGAGCAAACCAGGGGAATCAAGCCAGTAAGTAACATCCCTCCATGGCCTCTGCATCAGCTCCTGCTTCCTGACCTGCTTGAGTTCCAGTCCTGACTTCCTTTGGTGATGAACAGCAATGTGGAAGAGTAAGCTGAATAAACCCTTTCCTCCCCAAGTGCTTCTTGGTCATGATGTTTGTGCAGGAATAGAAACCCTGACTAAGACAAATTGGTACCAGGAGTGTGGTATTCCTGTGACAACCTGACCATGTTTTGGGGAGGACTGTGGAAGGACTTTGGAACTTTGGGTCAGAAGATCTATTTGGTGTTAAGAACTCTGTGGGATGTTGTATGGAAGCTTGAAAGATAATGTTGAGAACAGTGCAGAAGATGGAGGCCTGGTTTGTGATATTTCAGAGGGAAGATTAAAGACTCTTTTCAGGGCCATTGCTATTTTGATTGTGAAGATTCTGTGGTTCTGGTTAGCTGGGGCTGAAGAATCAGCTGTGATTAACAAGATACCAGAACTACTAAAGCAAAACCTTTGCATTACTGGGACCATTGATGCTGGTTAGCTGGAGCTAAGAAATTATTGGTGATTAAGAAGAGACCAGCATCGTAGAGGTGACATCTTCTGGGAAGTGTTTTCTGAGAGCACAGAGGCTGTGTTCCAGAGATAGCCAAGGTTGTACCTTGTGCTGTGGCTGGACTTGGTAATGTGTAATAGTTACCCAGATGGTACTTGTTTTGAAGGCCTGAAGGGGTCACGCAGAGCAGCTGAGGCTCGGCACTGCGAGAGGCCATGGAAGGCCATTGGTGAAGGTGCAGCCTCAGTTGCAATTGATGTCCCAGGACAAAAGGGGTCATGCAAAGGAGTTGAGGCTTGGCATCATGAGGAGAGCCTATGAGAGGCTGTTGGTGAAGCCTAGTTACAGTGGAAGACAGCAGTGTTTTGGAGATGCCAGTACCATGAGATGACCACCAAGAACAGTAGAAGCAGTGGAGTACAGGCAGCTGGAGCCTAGAAGACAATGTGTGTGCTACAAAGGGCAAGGCTGGAGAAGTGACCAAACCCTTGGAGGAGCCCAGAAGATCGTGAGTTGGATCCCAGACATTGGATAGTTGGAGTTTGATTTTGCTTTTCATTGTGACTGTGCCCTGATGCTTTTCCCTCTTGAAGGAAGTATTTTAGTGGAACCCACAGTTAAGAGACTTTTAATTGTAAAGACTTTGGATTTTAAGAGAGTGAAATTTTAAGAATTTGAAAAGACTGTGGGACTTTTAAAGTTATTTAGATCTTGGGGATGAATAAGAAACTAAGGGTTGAGGCTTAATAGTGATGTGTTTGTGTGTCAAGTTGACAAGGGGTCAATTGTACTGGCTAGTTTTGTGTGTCAACATGTGGAAGAGTAAGCTGAATAAACCCTTTCCTCCCCAAGTGCTTCTTGATCATGATGTTTGTGCAGGAATAAAAACCCTGACTAAGACATGCAGCAAGGGAAAAAGACCAAGTAACATAAAACAGACCTATTGGATTTACACCTGACTTCTCAATGGGAAATCTAAAAGACAGAAGGTCCTAGAAAATGTGGTGCAAAGTGTAAGAGACCACAGGTGTCAGCCAAGACTACTATGCTCAACAAAACTTTCAATCATCACAGATGGAAAAACAAGATATTCAATGATAAAGCCAAAATTAAACAATATCTATCTATAAATTAAGCCCTCCAAAGGTGCTAGAAGGAAAACTCCAACATAAGGAGGCTAACTACATCCATGATAACACAGGGAATAAGTAATATTAGGCCAGCAAAATCAAAAGAAGGGAAATACACTTACACACACCACCACCACCAAAAGGATAGACTTTACTTCAGGGTAAAGAGTTGGAAAAAGATATTCAAAGCAAATGGACCTAAGAGGCAAGCTAGTGCAGCTATTTTCATACTATCAAAATAGACTTTTAAAAACCCCAATCAAATAAGATAAGAAAGAACACTGCATAGTCACAAAGGAAAAATCCACCAAGATGACATTTTAATTATTAATATCTAGGCAGCAAACACTAAAGCATTCAAGTTTGTAAAAATAAACACTACTACATCTTAAATCACATATTTATCCACATACCTGGACATGAAGCAAGTCTTAGCAGATACAAAAAACAAACAAACAAACAAACAAACAAACAAACAAACAAAAAACCTGAAATAACTCCCTGTATCCTATCAGAGCACCACTGCTGACTAAAGCTGGATATCAACAACAGAAAGATTACCAACTCATGGACACTGAACAACTGTCTACTGAATCAAAAATGGGTCAAGACAGAAATAAAGAAATTAAAGACTTTCTAGAATTCAATGAAAATGAATAGAGGGTATACCAAAATTTATGGGACATATTGAAAGTGTTTCTAAGAGTCAAGTTTATTGCATATGTATCTACCTAACAACAAACCAACAAAAGAGCAAAACTGGAGAGATCACATATTAGCAACTTAATAGAATACCCAAAAGCTCTCCAATAAAAAGAAGTAATCATTCCCAAGAGGAATAGATGGCAAGAAACAATCAAACAGGGTCGGAATCCATAAAATAGAATCAAAGAGAGAAGTCCAAAGTGCCAATGCAACAAAGAGCTGGTTCCTTGAGAAAATCAACAAGAAAGACAAACCCTTACCCAATTGATCTGAAAGGTGGCGAGAGAATATCCTAATTAGCAAAATCAGAAATGAGAAGGGCAATATCACCACAGACACAGAGGAAATCCAGAGAGTCATAAGACATACTTTATAAAAACAGTACTCCACCAAATTGGAAATTCTAAAAGAAATGGATAATTTTCTCAATCAGTGCCACTTTTAGAAGTTAAATTCAGACCAGACAAACAATTTAAATAGACCTATAATGCCTAGTGAAATAGAACTAATCATTAAAAGTCTCCCAATCAAAAAAATCCAGGGCCAGATGGTTTAAGTGCGGAATTCTACTAGACTTTCAAAGAAGAGCTAATACCAAAACTCATCAAATTATTCCACAAAATAAAAACATTTAATTTTATGAGGTAATAGTTAGCCTGATACTCAAATCACATAAAGACCCAACCAAAAAAAAAAAAAAAAAAAGAGAGAGAGAGAGAGAATTGCATACATACTCAATAAAATACTTGCAAACTGAATCTAAGAACACATCAAAAAGATCACTCACCATAATCAAATAGACTTCATCCTAGAAGATAAACTGTGGGAAACCAGACCTTCAATGGCTCCCTCCCGGAAAACCAAACGGTCCTTTGTTGAGAGTCAGAGCCACCCCCTCCATGCAAGGCTGACCCTGAGAGCTGGCCAACACTTATCTTGAATGAGTACCTGGGGCTGTTAGCCAACATTCAGAAACAGATCTACAGGATGACCTTCGCCCTGCATCTTCCCGTACAGGATGCCACAAAGCCTGCTATCAGCATACTCCCCAAGATGTCCTTCTTCTATCCGCCTCAGATGTCCTTCGCTCTGAAGTCCTTGTTCTCCCTTCTCAGCCCCTCCTTATTCCTTTTCTTTACTGTGTGTATATAACTAGGCTTTCAGCCTCATTAAAATCAGACCTTGACAACTCTTTGCTTGGTCTTGCTTCCCTTTCTCCTCCCATTTCTCTTTCAGGCCTCGGTCCTCCTCAACCCACGGAATAACTAAGTCCTGTTGGACGGGACAGTTTAAGTGCAGAATTCTACTAGACTTTCAAAGAAGAGCTAATACCAAAACTCATCAAATTATTCCACAAAATAAAAACATTTAATTTTATGAGGCCATAGTTAGCCTGATACTCAAATCACATAAAGACCCAACCCAAAAAAAAAAAAAAAAAAGAGAGAGAGAGAGAGAATTGCATACATACTCAATAAAATACTTGCAAACTGAATCTAAGAACACATCAAAAAGATCACTTATCATAATCAAATAGACTTCATCTTAGAAGATAAAGAGATGGTTCAACATAAGAAAATCAATAAATGTGATCTACCATATAAATCAACTGAAACCATACACACACACACACACACACACACACACACACACACACAGATAATCTTGCTAGATAGTGAAAAGGCCTTTGACAAATCCAACACCCCTTCATGTTAAAAGTCCTGGAGAAATTAGTGGAGAGGGACATACCTAAACATAATTTAGGAAAATTACAGCAAGCTTAAAGTCAATATCAACTAAAGTGGAGAGAACTCAAAGCAATTCCACAAAAATCAGGAACAGGACAAGGTTGTGTACTCTCTCCATATTTATTCAATATAGCACTTGAAGTCTTAGCTAAAGCAATAAGACTACTGAAGGAGATCAAGGGGGATACAAATTGGAAAGCAAGATGTCAAAGTATCTTTATTTGCAGATGATATGATAGTATACATAAATGACCCTAAAAATTCTACTGGGACACTCCTACAGCTGATAAACACCTTCAGTGAAGTGGCTGGACACAAGATTAATTTATGAAAATTAGTAGCCCTCCTATATACAAATGACAGACTGAAAAAAGAATCAGGAACACACCACCTTTCATAATAGCTCAAATAACATAAAGTATCTTGGGGTAACTCTAGCCAAGCAAGTGAAAGACTTGTATGACCAAAAACTTAAAGTCTTAAAAGTCTTTGAGGAAAGAAATTGAAGAAGATACTGGAAGACAGAAAGCTCTCTCATGCTCATGGATCTGTAGGCCTAATACAGTAACAAGGCCCATCCTACCAAAAGCAATCTACAGATTCAATGCAATTCCCATCAAAATTCTAACACATTTCTTTTTAACAGAACTTGAAAGATCAATTCTCAACTTCATATGGAAAGCAAAATAAAACAATCAAACAAACAGGATAGTTTAATAGTCTTATACAATAAAAGAACTGCTGGAGGTCTCCACATTCCTAAATTCAAATTGCATTACAGAGCTTTAGTAATAAAACCCATATTGAATTAGCATAAAAACAGACAAGTTGATCAATGGATGGAATTGAAGACCCAGGCATAAAGTCCACATACCTATGGACATCTGATTTTTTATAAAGAAGCCAGAAATACACACTGGAAAAAAAACCCATCTTTTACAAATGGTGTTGGTCAAACTGGGTGTCTACATGTAGAAAAAATGTAAACAGATCCATACTTATTACTCTACACAAAATTCAAGTCTAAATGGATCAAAGATCTCAACATAAAACCAGATAGATACATTGAATATGATCGAAGAGAAAGTGTGGAACAGCCTTGAACTCACTGGCACAGAAGACTTGGATAGTCATTTGGACAAAGTGGCAGCCTACAGAATGAGAAAAGTTGTTTTTTTTTTACCAACTGTACATCTAATAGAGGGCTAATATCCAAATATATAAAGAACTTAATAAACTAGAAATCAAAAAGTCAAATAACTCCATTAAAAATGGGATACAGATCTAACAGAGAATTTTCAATGGAGGAGACCCAAATGGCTGAGAAATACTTAGTTGTTCAACATTCTCAGCCATCAGACAAATACAAATCAAATTACTTTAAGATTCCATCTTACTCCTGTCAAAATGGCTAATATTAATAACACAGATAACAGCTCATGCTGGTGAGGATATGGAATAAAGGGGTACTCTCCTATTGCTGATAGGAGCCCAAACTTTTACAGCCACTATGGAAATCAGAAAGCTGGGAACTGATCTACCTCACGATTAGCCATACTACTCTTGGGCATATCTACCCAAAGGATGTTCCATCCTACCATAAGTATACTTGCTCAACCAAGTTTATTGTGGCTTTATTTATAATAGCCAGAAACCAGAAACCACCTAAGTGTCTCTCAACAGAATTAAGGATAAAGAAAATGTGTGCATTTATACAATGAAGTATTAATTTGGTTATTCAAAATGACAGTATTAAATTAGCAAGCAAATGGATGGAACTAGAAAATATATTCTGAGTGAGGTAACCCAGATCCACAAAGTTCAATATGGTATTATATGCTTACATGTGGATATTGACCATTAAATAAAAGAAAACCAAGGTACATTCTGCAGACCCAGGCAGGTAAGGTATAGAGGAGTGGGGCACATGATCTCCCTTAGAGGGGGAGAAAGAATAAATATTGTGGGTGGACTGGGAACAGGTGTGGATAGGGACAGGAGGATTATGTTGGGTAGGGGAGAGGAGATGGGGTTGAGGGATGGAATGTGGGGAGAAATAGCTGGAATGGAGGGGCATTTGAGGAATGCTATGGAGTCCTAGTGCAGTAGAAACTTCCTCAAATATATGGAAGACAGTATTTATCAATCAGGTATCCTAATAATGGGGAGATGGAGTTGCAATTGGCCATTTCTTGTCACCAAAGAAGCTTCCAGTAGTGGGACTGGGTTGCATTCAATTAAGTTGTTAACCAGGGGAGTCCTATAGAAATCCCCAAACAGCCCATGCTGTTGCTAAGACAATGAGTTACCCTCCACAAACTGAACCATTACCAGGGACTACACCCACAACTCATTAAACATGGAGAAGTTGAGCTGGTATCTATATGGATGGAGCCTTCAACCCTATGTTCTAGTGACTTTGGTATGGGAAGACACTCTGAAGGCTACCAGAAAAGAAAAGTAAATACTAACCTAGCCACAAACCCTTTGACCTATAATGTGTTCTCCCTGCAAGACACACTAGAGCAATGGTGGCACAGAACTTGGGGAGTAGTCAACCAATGTCTTATGTAAACCCAAGGCCCACTCCAGGAGGAGGAACCCATACCAGTCACTGCTTGGTTGACCAAGAACAAGAGACTAGATAGCCCAGAGAGCTAGGGTAAAACCAAACACCGTATCAAAAAATGACTCTTAATGCTATACTTACAGAGCAGTGTCTTTTTTTTTTTTTTTTAACTCTTAGAGAATTTATTTGAGGCCTTGCTTATAGTATTAGTCCAGCGGTTCTCAACCTTGTGTGTCATGATCCCTTTGCGGGATTCATGAGCCCTTTTGGAGATCAACTTTTTAATAGTATGGAAAACACAGATACTTACGATTCATAACGATAGTAAAATTACAGATATAAAGTAGCAATGACATGATATATGGTTGGGTGTCACCACAATGTGAGCAACTGTATTAAAGGCTCTCAGAATTAGGAAGGTTGAGAACCACTAGATTAGTCATCTCGGCAGGAAGCAGATCAACTTTATGCTGAAGTCGTAGCTGAGATCATTACATCCTGATTCACAGGCTGCAGGCAAAGGCAGGGGGAGAGGAGAAAACATTTGGTCTATTGGTATATATTGCAATGCTAGGCCTACAAGTGATTTTTCATGTGTACAAGCTTTTGTTGTGCAAACTTTATTTTTCTTTTCTTTTCTTTTTGAGGACTTTTTTCTTTTCTTTTTTTTAACTGCCCCCCCCCCCCATGGTTTTCTTTTTTATTAGATATTTTCTTTATTTACATTTCAAATGTTATCCCCATTCCTGGTTTCCCTTCTGAAACCCCCCTAGCTCCTCCCCACTCCCCCTGCTCATCAACCCACCCACTCTGATTCCAGGTCCTGGCATTCCTCTATACTGGGGCATAGAACCTTCACAGGACCAAGGGCCTCTCCTCCCGTAGATGACCAACTAGGCCACCCTCTGCTACTTATGCAGCTAGAGCCATGAGTCCTACCATGTGTTTTCTTTGGTGGTGGTTTAGTCTCAGGGAGCTCTGGGGGTACTGGTTAGTTCATATTGTTGTTCCTCATATGCACAGAGCAGTGACTTACTCAGCCATCATCACAGAAGGTTCCTCCTGAACCAGATGGGAACAGATGCAGAGACCTACAGCCAGACATTATGAAGTCCTTGTAACACAGAGCTCTAAGGTGGAGAACTTCATCAAGTCCCTCCCTTTGGAGCACAAGGAACCCCACAGAAGAGGAGGCAGAAAGAGTCAGAAGGGATGGAAGACAGCAGGAGAACAAGGCCCTCTAGATCAACTAAGGCTCATATGAACTCAGAGACTGAAGCAGCAAGCACAGGGCTTACCTGGGTCTGCACCAGGTCCTCTGCATATGTATTATTGCTTTCAGCTTAGTATGTTTGTAGAGCTGACTGTGTGAACAAGAAGGTCTCTGACTCTTGTGCCTGCTCTTGGGGCTCTTATCTTTATGTTGGGTTGCCATGTCCAGCCTTAATGTGATGGTTTTGGCTTTATCTTATATTTTATTTTGTCATGTTTGTAACCTCTGAGAAGCATGTTCATTTCAAATGAGAGTCAGAAAGGAAGTATATCTGGAGGGGAAGGAAGATGAGGGGGGAGGAATTGGAAGTAGAGGGTTGGGAAACTGTTATTAGGACATATTGTATGAGAAAATAACCTATTTTCTTTATTTTTTAAAAGATTTATTGATTTTGTGTATAGGAATACACAGTAGTTGTCTTCAGACACACCAGAAGAGGGAATCAGATCCCATTACAAATGGTTGTGAGCCACCATGTGGTTGCTGGGAATTGAACTCAGGACCTCTGGAAGAGTAGTCAGTACCCTTAACTACTGAGTCATCTCTCCAGTCCAACAAGCTATTTTCTTTCTTTCTTTCTTTCCTTCTTTCCTTCTTTCTTTCTTTCTTTCTTTCTTTCTTTCTTTCTTTCTTTCTTTCTTTCTTTCTTTCTTTCTTTTTTTTCCTTCTTTTTTTTTATTAGGTATTTTCCTCATTTACATTTCCAATGCTATCCCAAAAGTCCTCCATGCCCTCCCCCCAACCCCCTACCCACCCACTCCCACTTTTTGGCCCTGGCGTTCCCCTGTACTGGGGCATATAAAGTTTGCAAGTCCAATGGGCCTCTCTTTCCAGTGATGGCTGACTAGGCCATCTTTTGATACATATGCAGCTAGAGTCAAGAGCTCTGGGTTACTGGTTAGTTCATAATGTTGTCCCACCTATAGGGTTGCAGATCCCTTTAGCTCCTTGGGTATTTTCTCTAGCTCGGCTATTTTCAATTAAAAAAAAATGTGAAAAATATCAAAACTAAAGTATGGGAGCTGGAGAGATGCCTCAACCAAGCCTGACAGACTGACGTCAAGGCCTGGAATCCACATGGTGGAAGGAGAGAACTCACTTTTTCAAGTTGTCCTCTGAATCCCACAAGTGTGACATGGCATGTGTGCACACACTGCCACACACAAAATAAATGTGTGAAAACTTACAGAAATTAAGATACGGGTAAAATATGATTCCAACTGTGAGCAAACAAACAGTCAGGTCTCAGTAAAACTGAAGGCTGCAGAATTACAGAAGTCCAAGAAGAGTCTGAGGCTGGAAACATCGTTTCTTTTCCTCCAGTCTCCTGCATGACAGGTCCTACGTACACATTGGTAAGATGGGTCAGGGCAACAAAGGGTACAGTGTAAGTGGGGCTTGCTGGATGGTTGTCAGAGGCCTGTGGGGTGTCACACTGAGCACTGGGGAGCCACCTGCTTGCTCTGTCTGCCTAGCTCCTGGGGACAGCTTGCTTGGTCTTCTCTGCTTCCTCCTTGTACTCTTCTGGGCTGGATAGTTGTACTTCTAGGTGGCCTTGGGTTCTGGCCTTAGCCATGGACTTGAGGTAGCTCATTACATGAGCTGAGCTCAGAGAACATCTCTTACTTGCCTTTGGGGAGTTTTCTTTCTGACAGCAGTCCTTCTCTGACATCTTTTCTGAGAGAGGGCTGGCTCCCTTTTGGTGAACCAGCAGGATTATCTGCTGTTGGGGACCATGTTCCCTGCTTTGAAGGTTGTCTATCATGAAGGTTACAGGATATTACAGAAAGTGTGCTCTGGTGATCCATTAAGTGGATCACTTAAAAATTTCAAGTTTAGTAGCATCCCTTCATATGCCTAGTTTTCCTTGGATTATATGATCTATCCCAGTAGCTTCCTGAAATCTTCTCTTTTGCTTAGAGCCACTTGCAAGCGTTAGGACCATGCTGCTCAGTGTTCCAGAGGGTGGCTCCCAGGACCACACGTGACTCTGGTTTACTCAATTACACCGAGATATCCTTAGATTTCTGTATTCCATAATACAAAGTGAACCCACAATTCGGCTGGATCTGAGCTGGTTAACGTGGTAACTTGGTTCTAAAACCATTGTGGAGGGCAAGGCATTTTCAGTTTTTGAGACCTGCATCCTTGTACCTGCGTGTGATGCCCGGCAGTTGCTGCAATCTTCTTTTCATGTCTCTTTTTTTTTTCTTTCTTATCTTTGCCTTTCAATTTTGCTGCTCAGAATTTTAAATATTTTCTTTTAGAATTTAATTCTGTTGTCATTCCACTGAGATGCTTATGGTAGCAAAAAGTTGAAGCAATCTCAAATATATAACAATAAGAAATTATTATAAATAGTAGTGTACATTTCAGGGCATTCGTTGGACACATTGCTGTCCAATACTATGCTGTAAAAAGAAATGATCAGTAGGATTGTTTTTTACAGTTTCTTTCTTTCTTTTTTTTTTAAAAGGCAAGATCCTTTAAAAATATTTAGATATCTAGGCAGGGTCTCACTGTGGAATACTGGCTGACCTGGAACTTGCTATGTAGACCAGGCTGGTCTGGAACTCAGAACTCCACCCAGCTCTGTTTCTCCCAAAGTGCTGGGGTTAAAGTCATACACCACTATATACAGTTAAAAAAATTGTTTCATATTTTTTTTCCTTTTTAACATTTATTTGTGTATGGGTGTAAAAGTCAGACGACAGCTTGTGGGAGTCAGTTCTCTTTCTACCACGGGGACGGATTGAATTTAGGATGCCAGGCTTCGTGGCAAGCATTTTTATCCACTGACATTTCTCAAGGGCCCTATTCTCTCTCCCTCTCCCCCTCCCCCTTTCCCCCTCCCCCCTCTCTAAATGCTGGTATTCAAGGTGCATGCCATTATATCTAGCTGAAAAGGTTTTTAGTTGTCCCATGTTAGTTGCACACATTTATGACACAGCACGATTTCAGTACATGCATACACTGTGAAATAAATAAGGGCTCTTAGCTTTTCCACTAAGACTAAATAAGCAAAACAAACAATTCACAAACCAAAAAACCAACCAATCCCCAAAACAACAAAAAAACTCAACCAACTAACGAACAAAAACAACAACAAAACAAAATAAAAACAAAAACAAAACCCAAACAAACCTGTAAAACAAAACATCCTGGCCTGGCCCCCCTTACTTCTTTCCTTCTTGACCCTGGTCTTCTGGGGAGCTGCTGGCTTGAACAACTTTGGCTCCAGGTAGCTTGGAATGCGCCCCAACCCCACTCCCCCAGCCTCTATTATTCCCTTTCAACACTGGCTGTGTAACCAGTTTGTTTAGTCACCTGCCATTGGGAGAGCTCCTTACCTTCCACCTACGAGATGTAGGGGTGTTGGTGTCCAGATGGTGGTCCTCCAAGGGGCACAGAGCTGCAGGGGGTTGAGCTGGGGTAAGGAATGAAGGAGTAAATTCAGAGTGGCAAGAGGTGAGTGAGTATAGGTATGGTGGAGATGCTGAAAGAGGGGCTCCACAGAGACCAAGGAGGGCTGAGGCTGTCCCTTCAGACAGGTGGCTTTGGGCTGATCCCTCTCACCTGCATAAGAACAAATTAGGTTGGGTGACCTCTGGAATCTGTCAGATTCAGGGAGCTGCACTGCACAGAAAGGAAGTCTCAGGGCAGTTAGTGGCAGGCATGAAGACTTGCTGCCAGCAGTTGAGACTCAGGACAACAGACTGGGTAACTGAAGGTTGGCAACTGAGTTTGATGCAGAGCAAGCAGAGTGAAACAGGTTCCTGCAGCAGCTTAGAAGGCGGTGAAGTTCTGCAGAAGAGGCATTGCCACGACTGAGAAACTCTTGTCCTAGGCTGTCTGGAAACCCAGTTGTGGTGGTTGGAATAGGTATGGCTCTCTAGATTCATGTGTTTGAATGCATGGCCCATAGGGAGTGGCATTTTAGGATGTGTGGCCTTGTTGGAGTAGGTGTGGCTTTGTTGAAGGAAGTGTGTCACTGTAGGGGCAGGCTCTGAGATCTCCTATGTTCAAGCTATGCCCAGTGTGGTTAATAATCTCCTTTGCTGTCTTCAGATCAACTCTCAGCTCCCATTACTGTTCTGTGTCTGCCTGTGTGCCACCATGTTTCCCACCATGATTATAATGGACTAGATCTCCAAACTGTAAGCCAGCCCCAACTAAATGTTTTCCTTTTTAGAGTCATGGTCGTCTCTTTGCAGCAATAAAACCCAAACTTAGAGTAAGACACCAGGCTTCGATTACAGCATAACTACTTCCCAGATACACATCTGATTTCCCACCCGAGGTACTTGTAATTGCCTTTGAAGGATGTTATGGCCACTGAGGGTGAGCTCTATACCACAGGGAAAGGTTCAGAGGCCATGGGAACATTATGAGGGAGGAAGAACAGTAATAATGCAGCCTGCCACTGAGCAAGTTCATACCTTCTGTGTGTAAGGCCATCCTCACCCTAACTGGGTGTGCATGTATGAGGGGCGTGGTATTCATGTCTCAAGCTAACTGAGAAATCCTGGCCAGTCTTGAGGTTTAGAGGCTAGATGGGTTGAAGCCTGCCTCTGATACTTTCCAACTGTGCACACTTGGTTGTGGCTTTCATTTGTCTGGGCCTTTGAAGATGATGGAGGATTAGACCAAGCTCAGACCACCCAAAGATCAAGAGGTAAGTAACAAGGGGCCCAAGCAAGCATGGCAGCAGTGCTGTGGAGGGAGGTTCGAGGCAGACAATCATGGAACTTGATGACTGAAGCAGGTAGGGTGGGGTTCCAGGCTGTGATAAAGCAAATAGTTTACCCTCACTGATCCACAAGGGGGCATTGGATTTCATATGAGGATTAAATGAATGTCTACTATGCATCTCGGGCAGCACGCTGAGAAGTGGTTCCCTAATGCTAGAATTACTACTGATGAGGCCACAAGTCAGTTTCTGTGGTCCATGCTATTTCTCTACTGAATGCAATTTTGCAAATTCTGGACACCCTGTGGGGAAAGCTCCACCGTTAGCTGTTTATCTAGGAGCCTAGAGTCAAGTCATTCAGAGCAGGTGGGACTCTGCAGTCTGTCTACGCCTGGGAAGTTTTTTGTAATCCCACGGGCTCAGGACAAGGAAGACAAGTGCCAGGAACCCAGAGTTCATTTTAGAATGATAAACGCTCATAAGCAGCAATAGATTTTGTGCTTGCAGTGAGTAAGCCCTTACCACAGATATGTGACCAATTCTACCGGTCTTGAATCAAAGGGTCAGAGCTTTTTTGAAAAAGGGTCAGGTTTTGCCCGAAAGGCTCTAATTCTCCAATGTATGAACCAAACCACAGACTTGGGAAGACCTACTTTACTGGATCTTCCAAAACACTAGAGAAACTAAATTCCAGAGCCAGGCGTCCCATCCTTACTTGTGAAGCTTCCTTTTGGTATCGTGCCTGGAAAAATGCTCTTGAGATACAGATTTAAACTAAAACTACAGCTCTATGGAGCCTCAACAAAGTGGTCTCTCCCTGTGGCCTGAGTTCACATGGAACTTCTAGTTCGTTTTAACCTCTAAAGGTAGTGGCTAACATTTATACCATGTATTTCTTCTGCACTGTGTCTACTGATGAAATCTGTCACAATCACCCTTCCAGGGAAGCGTGACAGGGCAATTACCCCACTTCGCAGATGAAGAAGTGAGGTGTTAAGCAGAGATTACTGCCCTCTAAGTCCGGCAGGCTGTTCGGCTCTGTGCTCGCAACCATAAACTGGACCATCTGATTACAGATATTTATTATATTCTTACAGGTGAATTTAGCTTTAAAATTGCTTTAATACTTGCACTTACAAGCAACAGGTAAACAACAACGAACAGTTATTACTGGGCAGTGTCACAGGGATAGGGGAGTTGAGAGGTGGGGTGGGGGCGGGGTGTCAAGCAAGCTTCACACAAAGGCATTTACGTGAAGGACAGGAAACACTGGCATGCTAAACTGCAGAGAATACGATACAAACACTACGAGGGCTGGAGACACCAACAACATTAAGAAACACGTCTGAAATATGAAGCTTAGTATATAGTTCAGATGCGGAGTGTCCCCGGTGGTGGCCATTCTTGGTTGTCAACTTGACTCCATCTGGATTGAACTAAAATCTAACAATGGAGGGCACACCTGGGAGGGATTTTTGCTTAACTTGAAGTTGGCAGGTCTTCCTTTAATTCTGATCTTCAAGTGGGAAAACGTACCTCTAGTCTGCGCCATGCCTTCTGCTGGCAGCCTATACAAGGACATGGAAGTAGGGAGCGTTTGCTCTTGGCTTGCTTGTCCTTACCTTGCTGGCAAGTCCATCCCTTCACCGGCGTCAGAGCCTACTTTGGGATTCCAGTGTATACTGAAGATCAGCTGAGACATTCAGCCTCCTGGACTGAACAACTACTGGATTTCTGGACTTTCTGTTCATTGTTGGATTAGCTGGACAGAAGCCTGTACGCCATTTGTTCTTCTTCTTCTGGGAATTCATTCTGTTAAGTGCTGTTTGCTATTTTAGAGAACTCTAATACAGTTCCCAAAGGCCTGTGCCCTGAGGCCTGGTCCCCGGCCCACACTGAGAGCCACACTAGGAGGTGACAGGACTTTTAGTAGTGAGGGCTAGTGGAAGAGAATCAGGTCATCAAGGGATATTTTCTAGAAAGGGATATGGGACCCTTTTTGTCTTTGCTCCCTGCCTCAATACACTGTTCTGGCACAGGCTCAAAGGAATAAGGCCAAGCGTGACACGGTAGGCCAAAACATGTGTGATGGTGTTCCTTCATGTAAACTATCTCATTTATCCTAGTCTTCTGACTTCAGGTTTATGTATTTAACAAGATGAAGTCAGAGCATCGGGCTCAGATCTAATGTTCTATTCTCTTCTGATGCCAAACATATTTTATTGTCAAGTTGCAGTAAAAAACAAAACAAAACAAAAACCAAAACAATAAATAATACTGAGTACTCTTGTTATAGATCCAGCCAAAATTCTAACAAAAATTTTCTAGCAGCTACTAGAGAACACTTTAAGTAAACCGAGCTTGGGAGCTGCAGCAGCCTCGTTCCCATTACGCTCTGAAGTCAAATCAATTGACTGTGACAATGGTAAGACCTACACTACTAAAGCCAATTAAGGCACTGGATGATCAAACCTTTATATATAAAGGAACAATAATCCAGGAAAATAGAGTTAAAATAGTCTGCTAGCAGCAGATTCCTACCATACTTTCAACAACACTCACGAGATACGGAATGATTACAGCATTAAGAATATTTCAGAAATGACAGGTAGGTGTGGTGGACAGGTGGCTCACATTCAAGACTCAAGTCTACTTAAAAAAGAAAATCTCACTAGCACTAGATTCTAGCTCCTTTGTTTCCCCCTTTCTTTTGGTTTCAAAGGCGTTTCTACAACCCATAAGAGGGATCGCAGTGCATGTAGCATACAGACTCTACACTGTACTCTCCTGACTACACCAGCTTCGTGACATACTGGTACAGCTGGTCTGCAAATGCATCAGCTGAAAACTTCTCCGCCACCCTGGCTTTTCCAGCGAGGCCCATCGTGGCTTTTAAGGATGGTTTGTGGATGAACTTCTCCATGGCTTCTGAGAAGTGCACTGGGTCTGGCTCACACAGGAACCCCGTGACCTTGTGGACAATGGACTCCAGGGGCCCACCGTTATTAACAGCGATGACTGGGCACTGCATGTACATGGCCTCCAGAGGGACGATGCCAAAGTGCTCGTTGCTCGGAGTGTAGAGCACACACAAGCAGCCGTGGAGGAGTGAGATCTTCTGTCTGTCCGAGAAGGACCGCAGGAAGGTCACATGACGCTCAAGGTCTGACTCTTGGACCATTTTCTTCAACTCCTTATAGTGCTCCACGTTCTCCGGGATCCTATCGTCATAACCACCGGCCATGAAGAGATGAACCTTATCCCACTCTTGAGATGGTAACCGATTCCGAAGCTGCACCAAGGATCTCAGTGCCAAGGGCAGATTTTTCTTCCTTTCGTATCGGTTGATAGAGAGGAACAGGAATTGCTTCCCCTTGGGGACGAGGTCATCTATCTTTTCAGGAATAGCCAAGTCAAAGCTGCCGATATTCAGAGATGGGTAGAGCACATCAGGATTTCTGTGAGACAGGGTCTTGAAGGTTTCTTTAAAGACGGAAGCAGTGTACTGGCTGTTGACCAAGATGCGGTCTGCCATGCCTGTGGTGTATTCCTCGATCCAGTCGATGGGGGCCCTGTAGAACTTCTTCAGAGCTGAATTTCTCTGAGTAAGCAGCAGATCTGGGAAGTGACAGTAAAATAGGACCCTCTTACGCCGTCTGGCCAGTTTGAACACCGGGATACAGGCAGACACCTAACCAAGGTAAAACAGTAGATAAGTGACTGGTCGCCTTAACCTCCTTGGCCATAAGCCTTTTCCTGGTTGACTAGCTGCCTGGTATTACTGAATCCATAGGACCTGGGTAAATGTCTGCATTAACCATGAACATACGGCTTCCTCAGGGTGGTTCAGTGCAACTCAGGATCATAATTAAAGATTCCCTGGAGCAACTGTGGCTATTTCCACATGTCAGCTTAGATAAGAGCACTGGGTAGCCAAGTATAGACCTTGGAAGAATAAGGTGACATCATTGTAAGTAAAGGCTGGAAACTGTTACTGACATTTACAATGACCATGACTATCAGGAGATTCCTCAGAGGACTGTAAGAAGTGAAATAAATGCAGTATTAGGATGTCATATCTAGTGTCACACCTAGGATCACACACACACACACACACACACACACACACAGCAATGTTAGTGTCTTTTAGGGAAGACTGAAATATTTACAGGACAGGGGACTTTCCAGTCACTGAAGAGACTGATGTGGATCTTGAATATCAATAAGCAAGATGTTTCAAATTTTTGCAGAACAAAAGCAAAAAGTCCAACAGCAGGTAAACTGGATCCCAGCTGTGTACATATAAGATGTAGCAGGAAACAGACACATATACTACCAGGGCCACACATCACTTCTGGAAGGATGCAGAAGACACTGTTGACAATGGCTCGCCCTCTCAAGGATGGGGACAGGGAATTTTTACATTATACTTCCTATTTGAACTTTTACTCCTGAGTAAATGTTACTTCTTAATTAAAAAAAAAAAAACACTGAGGACTGAGGGTTGGCTCCAGGAATGTTGGGTATGGCAGTGCACACCTGTCCAAAAGTCTAGCTCAATCTTTCAGTTCCAGGTTCAGTGAGAGAGCCTGACTCCAATGTTCAGGTGAATATTAGCTGACCTCTGGTTTTGATATGCAAGCTCAGACACTTGTATAGACAAAATAACTGGATTTTTCTCCAAAGACCAATGGGGACCCTAATGGGGAAACGATATGTTTAGCTTGACTTTAATCCGTGGCACTGCTAAGTACTGGAATGGCAGTATTAGAAAGACTGGAAGGGTGGGATGGATGGGACCTGAAAGCAGAGACAAAGGAATAACGGAGAAGAAAGAAGAGTAAATTGAGTCACATACAAGGTGTGGCCGGAAGTCGTCTTTTAATGCCAGCAACCACCTGGATCCAATCATTTTAGTCCCAAGGCTAAACATTTAAAATGCAGACACATAAGCCCTACCTCAAGGATCTTCAACGAAAGGAAGGGGGCGGGGGAGAGATGTCCCTGAGATCTGCCATTTTAAAGGGTCTATCCATACTAAAATTGGTGGCCGTTCTCTCCCTGGGGACTCCTGCTGGACAGTTCCTAAAAACCTAGAACAGCGGTCCCTCCCCCCCTCTCGGCGCCGCCCCCCCCCCCCCCCCCCAGCCAAGAATTGGTGGCGGCCTCACCTGGTCGCACACCACCACGTCGAACTCCTCGCCGGAGAGAAACAGCACGTAGAGCGCCAGAAAGACCATGCGCACGTAGGAGCAGATGGCGGCGCCGCGGCCGCCCCAGCCCAGGCTGCGAGGCAGCCAGTCCCCTGCGCATTGCACCGAGAGCTCGCGGGTCTCGATGAAGCAGTGGTTCGGGTCGTAGTGCGCGGTCCATATCTTCACATCACAGCCGTACTCCTGCAGCGCCAGCGCCGCGTCCAGCACTAGGCGCTCGGCTCCGCCTATACCCATGTCTGGGTGCAGAAACAGCACAGATGGGCTGTAAACCCGGGAACGGGCTCGGTACAGGTTTTCGGCCATGGTAGATGAGCCGCGCTTGCGCTCTCCGCGCGAGCTTCTGCAAGCTCCTGCAAGCTCCGCCCCTGGCCCCCTCTGGCTACTGAAAGCCGAGCCAGCGCAACTACGCCTGCGTTAGTTTAGGCCACATCAGCGATAAGCTTGTGGGCGCTAAGAAAATGCCTGACTCAATTTCTCATGTGGACCTGTCCAAAGCTTGCAATTTGGTGATGTTTGACCATATTAAGCACGCTAAATAAATTACATAAAAGAAGCGAAAGGGCTGTACTTTCACACGGCCCAGTTGTTGTCGGCGTAATCTTTACAGGCATATCTCAGGACAGCCCAGTCATCCAAGAGTCTGCGAAGGCCCTGCCAGCCGGCCGGGGGGCGGTGCCAGAGCCTGTATCTACGAGAGTTCTGAGTGCTCGGCAACTTCACGACTTCCCTCTTCCTGCCTCCTGTGCCCACCGTTCTTAGGCATCAGCATGGTGCGCGGTCCCCGCTTCCATGGGGTGCACTAGCCCCTATCTTGGTCTTCCTTTCTGGGACCTCATTGCTCTTCCCAGCTTCTCGGGTGGGTGTGGGGTCGGGGGTGTGAAGAGGATTTGACCCGCGATGTTCACTGTTTGTCTGCTTCCCTCTGCAGCCGGGTCCAACGCCCAGTGGCACCAACGTGGGCTCCTCTGGCCGCTCTCCCAGCAAAGCGGTGGCCGCACGGGCTGCGGGATCCACTGTTCGGCAGAGGTAAGTGGCTGGGGGCTTGCGGGGGACGCCCGGTTATGGCTGGAGGAGGCTAGGTACCCAGGGTTGCATTGCATTGCTGGAAGGAGGAGTTCCAGGATGGAAAGATTAATAGGGGCCGAGTGAGCCCGAGCTGACGTGGCCATCTAGTTAGTTAAAGGCCCTTTAGGAGGGAGGCATGGTTTTCCTCTCCTTGATCAGCTGCACGCACCACTTTAGTTAAAGGTAAATTAGACTAGGATCAGGAATAACTTTAGGAAAAGCGTTGGCATAAAGCTGGTGTGTCTGAGGCTTTACCTTTCAGTCTTCCATATGGAGGTCCCATACACACTCAGTTTAACAAAATGTGTCTTACACAGTCTGTCACCCTGGTTCCCCATCCCAGCTGTGTGTGTGTCTTTCTTTTTAAGTCTATTTTGTGTATGTGTGTGTATTGCACGCACCTGTGTGTGTGTGTGTGTGTGTGTATGTATGTGTGTGTGTGCGCGCGCGCATCTCTTTCTTGCCTGGTGTCCTTGGAGGTCACCTGAAACTGCAGTTATGAATGATTGTGAGCTACCATATGAGTACTGGGGACCGATTTGGGGTTCTCTGCAGGAGCAACAGGTATTCTTAACCTCTCAGCCACTTTTCCAGCTTCAGGGTCTCCTTATTTTTAAATGTCACTGCTTATTTATAGAAATCTAGAAACTCCAGTTATTTATCTTTTTTAATTTGGTGTGTCTTCTCTGTACAGTCATATGCCATATTTCATAGGAAGACCTCACTACTTTTTTTCCTCCATTTCTGTCCCCCCAGTTTAGCCCTCAACTTCTTCTGCTTTGAATTTACACCACTATTCACCCTCCAGTTGCTCTTCCACTTAGGTTCTCTGTAAGTTTCTGGTGGTGCCTGTTAAAAAAGGCTTTCAGAGGGATTCCACGCCTCTCCTTTCTCCCTCCTGTGAGCCAGCAATTCTGAGCTTACTACCATTTCTTTCCTTTTCTTTTCTTTTTTTTTTTTTTTTAGTTAGTTAGTTTCTTTTTAGACATTCCCACACAACCTAGGGTTGAACTCAGATCATCCTTCCTTCACCTCCTATGTGCTAGGATTGTAGTTGTAATAGGATACTACTATTTACATCTGCATGTTCATCTCCTCTGCTTTGACAGAACACCTGCCCAAGCCCTCTTCCTTAGCTCTTGCCTTAAATCATGCCACAAGAAAATGTTGACTGAAGGAATCAGTCAGCCGTATTGTTGTGTTTGTTGAACTACTAGTAAAGGTTTTTGTAGAGAGGAGTAGACTTTGAAAACGCAAAGGAGCGCTTTAAAACCACCCTTAACAATGTGAAGAGGAAGGCTTGAGGATATAGCGGGGAGATAGCTCGGGAATAGAGAGCTTGCTTAGCACGTGTAAGGCCGCAGGCTTGATCACTAGCACAACCAACAAAACACAACACATCAGCAGAAGAGGACGTGAAGGACTTGTTGACTGCAGTATGAAAATCTAAATCTGCAGTCTGAACGAGGTGGCTTGAACATGTGTGCATCAGATTGCAGCTTGGAGGAGGAACTTGTAATAGAACTGTTAGGACTGGTAAGATGACCCCGAGGGACCGTGAACGTCCTGTTACTAAGATGTGCAAGGAAAGGATATTGTGCTATGGTTTACATTGTATGGGCCTGCGGTGCTTCTTGTTGCTAGCTGGGATTTCAGAGCCTTTTGGGCTACTCTTGTAGCTGTGTGTAGTTCTTTGGGGATTGGTTTTTGTTCAAGAAGAGTTATTAGGGAAATTTGGCCATCTGAGAGTTCTTAGGGAACCGGAAGGTACCTAATTATGAGATTATCAAAAGAGAATAAATAAAAATGAGGCAACCAGTGCACAAGTGAGGTGACAGATGCAACTTTGAAGGTTATGGATAAGGATGACATCTTTTAGGTTCTGGTACTGGAGGGCCCGTAATACTAGACAGCCAGTGGCTATCTGTATGGTGTGTACAAAATTCATTTGCACATGCTAGTGAGTGTGTGGCTATATGCATGGAGTGTACAAAATTCATTCCAGAAACGTATTGATGGTTAGGTAATTGTGACTGCTGTTGGCTATCTAAGAATATGTCCATTCTTTGAGAAGAAGTTGAAGCTATGGCTAGCGATACTTGGGCTCTGGAGTGTGCAATTTTTATTTCTCCCTGAATGAAGTGATAGAGTAATAAGGCCTCAGAGAAGAAGTGTGTGGGATTTAAGGTTAAGCTGGGATTGGAGCCCTTGCTCTGCACAGTACAGTGGGAAAGGAAGCTGCCACAGGACGAGAAGGAGTGATGATATTTCAGAGACCACAAATTATGAAGTGCCAGCCCATGGTGTTCCTACAGAAGTGATGGAAACTACAAGTTTAAGATGGTGGGATAGTTAGGGATACTAAGACAGCTATAAATAATAACTAAAGGTCTGTCATGCTGAGCCTTGCTTTACCTTGGAGAATGTAGTTGAAAGAAAGATAGCTAGGGCTTGTATTCATGCTGTGAGCTTCTTTCCAGTGTGGAGGCCATGAGTAGCCAGGGCAAATGAATAGGTCATGGAATTTTAAGTGATGAAGGCAATAAGTTGGGGAAGCTGGGTGAGGAAAGAGTGAGGGTGGATGGTTTGGATAGAGTACGCAGGGTGAGTGACTCGTAGAGACCCATGAGGTGCAAGGGAGTGAATGACACGCTGGCCCAGGGAGGACAGGCATCCTAGGCTAAAGGAACAGTAAGTGGATGGGCAGGTCAGAGAGCTGGGGTTGCTCTAGCACGTGCCAGCAGCCATAGCAGTAGGCCAAAGCACGCACGTGGTTAGGGTGAACAGCATTTGGTTAAAGGTGCAGGAAGAAGGTGCAGACTTGGTTGAAGGTTAAGAAGTTAAAGTGGGCTCTGTTAGGCACCTCAGCTAGCTTCCCAGATAAGGTAATGAGGAATATTGTGAGCCCAGTTTGATGTTTCTATGGACCCTGCTTTTCAGGGACTCTGCTCTGTCCCACTGCCGGTGGCAGAAGTAACAACAACAAATCCTATTGGCTTCTGTAGGGATCTTGAAATTCTAGCTTTGAAGAGAGCTAAACTCAGGGATTGTGCTTTGGAGAGTGGCAATCGTGTGGAGGTGGTAGTTGTGGCTCAGGTGATAACGTCCCACGTGGACACTGGCTTGTCTTTGGTTGTAGCTGTAACTCCTGTTTTATGAACAAAGAAGATTTCAGGTACCCACCTTCCAGATTAGAGACATGGCTGCCCAGGGAGGCTTTCTGCACACCCCGTACATCTTCTTTTGCTATTTACAGTCAGCCTTCCCAGAGAAGCAGTCATGCACAGGGTTGTATGTTTCCAGGCTACTGTAGCCCATAGCTAATGTATCTGAAATGTCATTCGCTAGCAGAGTAGACACAAATCATGGGCACTGACTGCCGTCAGAGTTGTCATGAGTACAACTGGAGTCAGACTGGACCAAGGCTCTAATCTTCCACTCATGTGGTAGGATGAGCTTCCTTGGCTATAGACAGGATTTCTGTCAGCAGCCCCCACACAGGAATGGGATTTCAATAGAGAGAGTATTGGGATTTGGTAGTGTTGCAAGAAATATTAGTTCCCATGCTCCTTCCAGCTACTCTCTGCCTGCCACTCTCTGGTGAGCCAGAGCTCCCGAGTTCCCAAGTTCCCTTCGCTGCCATGCCAGCACCACGCAATGAACGTCCACCCCAGGGTCAGCCCCCCACAATACCCAGCTACCTGGTAGAAACAAAACTCTAGAAGCTTATAATAAACAAGTCAGATTTATATATCAATAACTTCTCTTTTTCTCTTTTCTTTTTTCTTCGTTTTTCGAGACAGGGCTTCTCTGTGTAGCCCTGGCTATCCTGGAATTCACTCTGTAGACCAGGCTGGTCTTGAACTCAGAAATCTGCCTGCCTCTGCCTCCCAAGTGCTAGGATTAAAGATGTGTGCCACCACTGCCTAGCTTCAATAAATTCTCAATTCACAAGATACCCACACAATAATTTCAGGGCCAATTGATCATGGTACAAGCTGCCCACCTAGATCAGACAAGTTATCCCAGTTAGTGTATCCTTTGTGATAAATCTACCTGTGGCTATTTAAAACAGATGCTGGTTCAGGATCTTCTTCCTGTCTGTCTGTCTGTCTCCATCTCGCCTTCATCCCCCTCCCTCCTGTCAGTCGCTCTCTGTCCCTGCAACTCTTGGCTCCGCCCCCTTTTCCCTGTCCAGTCACAGGCCTCCTGCTGTACTAATATTTCAATGTAACTGGACAGGGAAAATTCTGCCACAAGGTAGGACAGGACATTCTTTTTGAACACCTAACACTTGTGGCATAATTATACGACTGATGATTTCTTTTAGATTTCTTCCTGTCACCCAGTGCTTGGGTCCTCGCTTTGCCACTCCAGCATGGGGTAGGGCAATGCCCCATTCCATAGGAGGATAGGAGAGTCTGTGTCTCGTCCTGGTCCTAAGTGTCCATGTCTCTGGTGTGCTCTGTCTGACGAGATGGCTCCGTGCATCAGCCGTTATCCTTTTGCAGAGAGCAAGTTTGGGTTGTCAGTTGTTTGCTTTTTACCTCCTGCTCCTCTCCAAGACTGACGGTCAGAATATTAAAATAGCTCAGCTGTGTTACAGAATTCTCATTCATCATGTGTCGTCTCCATTTTGGGGACCTTGCTATAATTACAGTTCAGTGTCTTGTCTTAATTTTGCAGCAAGTGCAGTTATTTTAAACCATCTCTTTGAATAGTCTTTTAAAAATGAAGTTATAATTTAAGGGCATTTCTGGATGGGTTTATTTCACAGAAGTTCCCATGAAGACAAACTGAGGGACACTGTCCACTGAGAAGGCTAGATATGGTAAAGGCAGTTCCTGTACACATCGGCACCTGACAGGTAGACTCAGTCCATAGAACCTAAGATCAGCCAGACAAAGGAAGAGTTTAAATCTAGTAAGAAGGTCTTCTTACAGCTTGCCTTTTTTTTTTTTTTTTTTTTTTTTTTTTTTTTTTTTTTTAGAGAAAGCCTGTATGCTAGAAGCATATAGTATCTTATTAAACGGATTTCTTAGAAAAACTACTAATTTTTCTTTTCTTTTTAATCTGTTACAGAAAAAATGCCAGCTGTGGGACCCGGAGCGCAGGCCGCACCACCTCTGCAGGGACTGGGGGGATGTGGCGATTCTACACGGAAGATTCCCCAGGGCTCAAAGTGTAAGTCGTGGAGTGGACTCGTGACCGAGGTGTAGGAGCCGTGTCTGACATAGCCTGCAGCTGCATTTGTGCCTGGTGGGCTGGGTCTGGCTCGCCTGCTCATCACCTGATGGACAGATTAGGGTGGTGAAGGATACCTTTCTGGGAGTGATTAAGAGATGGAGCCTCCTGTCGCAGTATCAGGGTAAACGGCAGGCACAGGGAACAGGAGGGAAGCTGCTTAATTAGAGGAAATCGCTCTTCATTTGGTTCCCCTGCCCCACATAGAGACACGGGGAGGGGGCGTTTGAATGGGAATTGGGTGATTTTTCAAAGCTGCCCTGAGGTGGAAGCTGATATTATTACAGCCTAATGGAAAAATTTCCATTATGTTGTGTTACCCAAAGTTCCTTGGCTTCCTTGCTGTGGGAGCGTGGGGGTGGACCCAGGAGGGTGAATGCATCACCTTTCAAGCTTAGCCTTGAGAGGACTGAGGGGCGGTGACCAAGGAGAGGTGACCGTCCGTCAGGCAACTTGTGTCCTGCGCCTCGCTTACCTCTTAGGCCAGGCTGTCTGGCACCACAGCATCCTTTGCTGCTACTTCCCGTCCACACCGGATCAGGGATGATGATAACAACAGCAGATCTCCCGCCTTTGTGTAGCCCTTGCTGTTTTTCAGAAAACTTAGTATCTTTTCTGCTTTGATATGGCCAGCCTTCCTGAGGTAGGACCTGAGCCATTTTGCAGATGAGGAGTTCCAGAGGTAGTGAGGCACTCAGACACAAATGGTAGGAGGCAGAGCAGACCTGACTGTTGGAGCCCAGCCTTCCTCTACTGTCCGTCTGGTAGAAAAGAGACAGAAATTCAGTTAGTTTAATTGATTTGGCTTACATTACAGATTTAGATGACTTCCCTATAACTTGTGGGATTTGGTTTAATTCATTTATTGACTTTTTTTTTCCTCTTACATTTTTTTTTCTCTTTTGGGGGCAGGGTCTTATAGTGTAGCCAGACTAATCTGGAATGTTCCTTCTCTCTACCTCAGACTCCTAGCTGAGCACCGGTGCATGTGACCAGGCCTGGCTAGTGTCTGTCCCACCCCCACTCCCCCACTGTCAGCTTGCAAGAATATCTTTATGAATCAGTTCTTCAGCTGGGAGGGTGGTGGTGTGAGCTGGTGGTGTTCTGACCGCCTTTGGTGATTTTCCTAGTGTCTCTTCCCAGTGGCCCTGCAACTCACTTTAAATTCCTCAGAAAGGTGGGAAACCCTTGTATGGACAAGTCTGGCTCATGCCTGCCCTTCAAGTCCTTCAGTTGTAGCGTTCTGGTCCTCATAGGAACTGGTAGAAACTGTCTCTTGAAGTGTCATAAGCAGTATCCTAACCCTGTCAGAGAAATGTGCTTCTGTGAAAGGACACAGTTGAGAATTCCTACCTACAAATCTGTCCACCAGCATCTTGGAGCTTATTTTTGGCTCCTCCTGGGGATTTTGTAAAATTTCCAGGTTGATAGTACTGTTTCCTGAGAACCTGCTGTAAGCCTGCCTTGTGTGCATGTAGCTCTAAGGTGGGTGCTGTTGTAACCGCTTTACAGATGGGGAGACAGACTTGAGGGTAAGGAATGGGCACAGGCAAGCTTGTGAATGTCAGGCATCCTCAGTCCGTGCCCCCCGAGAGCTGGATCCTCAGCTCCGTGCCCTGGCTGATGATAGCAGTGTGCCTGGCAGGAAGGGAGGAAGATAAGTTAGTGTGGCGGTCTCGCTCCATTTCAACCTTCTTACTCTCTAATTGTACAAACTTTAGAATGATGTAGCAGAGACCTTGGTCCCCGCAGTATTTATTATCCAGTCTGATCCAGTCTGGACCACTGCTACCTCACCTGGCCCTGCCTGGTAATGCTTTGATGAGTAAAGGATTCCTTTCTGGAATCTCTACCTCTCGGTTGTATCTGGGAGGGCAGTGCTTACAATAAATGCTCACAGCTCGGGTACGCTCAGAGGCAGTTCTTTATAGCAGCGTTTGATTCAAAGAAAGGCAGACGGGGGGGAAATCTATTCCTTGTCTGCAATTAAGCCCATGACTACAAGTCAGTTTAGTTTAGCGCACAGTGCCTGGAATGTGGTGCCAAGATATGTTGAGTGTGGTGTGTACACCTTTAATCTGAGTACTAGGCCAGCAGAGGCAGCTGGACCTCTGAGTTCAAGGCCAGCCTGGTTTCAGTGTGAGTACTGGGACCATCAGTTCTACACAGAGAGACCTTGTCTTAACAAAACAAAAGAAACAGAAAAAACTTGTAGAAGGTAAATGAGCTTAATGGGTGGGGTCCGAGATGTTCAGACTTCTGTATTCCGCGAGTCTATAGGCAGGAATCCCTCTGAGCCTTGTCTGTCTCCTTGTGTATAAAGGATCAATACTTGTCTCACTCATGAGATGCGTGAGCTTCTGCAGGTTGAATTCGATCATAGATTCACAAGCATTTTGTGCTAGTTCACCTGTATGTCTCATACTGTAGTGAGACGGAAAAGGTTGTCTCAATACATGTTAATTTGAGAAGGTTTGCAAATAGATTTTTTTGCGCATAAGAGTTTGGGAAATTTTTCTTTTTATTGTAGAACATATTAAGTACACAAAATTAGCATATCTGAGGGATTATCTCTAGGACATCCGATGTCGTCGTTTGTGTATAATGTGCTGCCCTCGGCAGTCGTGAGTATTAAGCCTACCTTGAGACTGAAGTAAGCATGACTTCTCTTCTCATTCCCAGGGGCCCTGTCCCAGTGCTGGTGATGAGTCTTCTGTTCATCGCTGCTGTATTTATGCTGCACATTTGGGGCAAGTACACGCGATCATAGATTGGGCTACATCCATCTGTCATCTGAAGAAGAAGAAGAAGGAAAAAAACCCAACATATCTTGGACCAAAAGTGTAGTGATTTTCTGTTCACGTGTATTATTTTACAGAGAATAAGAATTGACTTTGAGAAATCAGTTTTTTCTATGGCTAATAAACTTTGGAATTGCTTTATATGGAGACTGGTTGCCTGTGCTTTATTGTGAGGGCCCTCTGCCTTAAGATGTAGCAGTGAATAGGTCTTTCTTACAGAGCTCATTCTTTGCAGGATTGGCAGTTCCTCCTACAACCATGTAGTCACTCAAACTCAAGATGCTCTAATTGGCCTTGGCATGTTTTTCCCAAGGTATTTCTGTGCTAGTGATTGTCATTTTGGGTACTTGGTTTTCAAGAAGTGTGCCTTGGACTGCCATCAGGGATCTGTATGTGAGACAGGTGGTGCCGAGGGTAAAGAGTCAAAGAAATCAGAAACCAAGAGTCTTGGCTGGGGCGTCGGCTCATTCTGTTGTTTTGTTTTGTTTTTACTTTTTTGAGATGGGGTCTCGCTGTGTTGCTCAGACTCTTGGAGCTTGCCACGCTCCTGCCTCCACTCCTTGAGCAGCCCTGGCTCATTCAGTTCTTTGTGTCTAAAATCCAGGCAATTGTTTGCTTTTTCTCTTGTTCACATGTCCCTTGGGGATTTCTGCCCACTGATCTCTCATTTCTAAACCCACTTTGAAAGTACTGATTTGAGAAAGTGGATTTATTGGTATAATTTTGTTTTCATTTTAAAAAATAAAGACTTTGTAACAGGAGTGAGACAGCACTTATATACTACTATCTAAATGATTGTGTCCAAAAGTAAATATTGGGATTTGTCTTCCCCTGTGCTGCCCACTGAGTACAAATAGCATTTACTGTTCTGGGAATCACCCCAGCAGGGCAGTCCAGGAACCAAAGGCTCCACACTGGGATGCCCAGAGAGAAGGGAAGAAGGGACTGACTGTCCACCAAGATCAATGTTGAAGATACGTGCAAGTTTTGCATCTGTAAAACAGGCCATGGGAATGGATGGATGGCCCAAGTGGGGCAAACTGTCTGCTGATGATCTGAGTTTAGTCCCTGGGACCCACATGGTGGAGGGAGAGAACTGATCCCCACAAATTGCTCTTTGATCTCCACATGAGTCATGTTACGTGTATGCCCTCAAGTAAAATAAAGACATGAATTGAGAAATAAACGTAAAAAACATCTTGAGGCCATCTTGAATGGCAGCAGTTGAGGGTGTGCACTGCTCCTGCGGAAGACCTGCTTTCTGTTCCCAGCACCCACGTCAGATGGCTCGAAACTCTACAGCTTCAGGTCAGAGCATCCAACACTGTCTTCTGGCTTCCAGATGCACAGACTTAAAAACTAAAAATCAACCTTTGGCCTGGAGTAGTGGCTGCTCTTGCAGAGGTCAGCATCCACACCAGGTGGCTCATAGCTGCCTGAGATACTAAGTAGTGTATTGTACCAAATGCTGGCTTTCATTGGTATTTCTATATGTGTGCATAAAGTATTTAGTCACTGCTCTCTTCTCTTGTCCTCTGCTGGCTGGCTCCTTCCTCTTTCTAACTAGTCTCCCGTCTTTTATGTTACAAGTAGTCAGATCCAGAGCTTTGTACATGCTACATTATGTCTCGTCATAAGATTTATCTTTAAAAATTAAATTTAGTTAGTTATGTGTGGGCGGGGTGGTAAGTGTATGATAAGGCACATGTGTGGAGGGCAGGAGACACTTGGGGGGGTCGGTTCTCTTTTTCCACATGGATGTTCTGGGTCTCTGATAATCAGGTTTCTCAGCGAGCTCCACTACCTGAGGAGCCGTCTCACCAGCTCCATGAAAGATTTCTTATGGCGACATCAGTAGGTTTACACTTGTTAAGTCTTAGCAGACATTTTATTTGAGGGAAAATGGCTCGAAAACTGGTTTTCTTGGATTCTGTGAATATCTTACTGCACTAAACAGGTGTTTTTATTTTTTGAAACACAGGAAACAGAGTTCGATTCATTTGGAAAAAAGACAACAATATCCATAATAGAATCCCACCCTCCCCCGTAGCCAGTTAGAGGTACCAAACAAAACTAAAAGTTATTAACTTTAATTTGGAAAAGAAACGTGTGTGTGTGTGTGTGTGTGTGTGTGCCTGTGTCTGTTAACTGTCTCTAGGGTAGACATATTACAACCACATGGCTTTCTTTGCTGCATTGGCTTGGCTAGCCTGGTCCCCAATGGTAGCGGGAAACCTGATGCGTTTTCCGAGCCAATGAGTTATAAGGTATGTGCGCTCTCACTGGCAGGATGGGCAAGCTTCAGTCAGCAGAAGGAAAGGAAGGGAGCTTGGGAGTTGGATGGAAAGATGTGCAGCATGTATTCCGAAGCTGCCTTTGGCTCTGCGGTACAATGCTAATACTGTTGCTGAGAGACGTGGTGTTCAAGCTATTCCTTTCTTTTTTATCAGAAAAAAAAAATTATTTTTTTTGGTGGTAAAACACACATAACATAACATTTTTCATCTTAACCATTTTCAACTTACTGTTCAGTGGTATTCAGTACATTTATCTTGTAGGATGCTCTCTCTATCTGCCTCCCAAACTTGTCATCTTGCAAAACTGCCCTCTCCGAGCAGCTGACTGCCATCACTGTCTTCATGGTGCGGCTGTTCTTCCTACAGGTGGAGTCACACAGTGTTTGTCGTGTTTGTGACCTTAATTTGATTGGCATTATGTCCTCCATATGGGATTTCATTTGCCAGAATTTGCTTCTTTCTAGGCAGAGAGATAATTTCATTATATATGTATGCTACTTCTTATGCTGCTTTTTTGAAAATTATTTTTTAAACTCATAATGCTTAGGAGCCATTAATAATGTGTGTGCGTGTGTGTGTACTCCCTCTGTGGCCTAGGCTATCCTTGAACTCTTAATCCTTCTGCCTCAGTATTATAGGCATGTGCCATCACCACCCCTGGCTTTTATTTATAGCCCCTGTAAAATCCTAACACATTAGATCTTTACTTGAGTTACGGTGTTCTTGGCCCTGAGACGGATGCTTCCAGGCCCCTTAATGTGGGTTACAATTCTAACGGCTTCTGATGGCAGCAGTCCCAGCAAAGTGAACTGCTATCACACTAGCTTAGGCTGAGCCTTCAAAGTTCTTGGAGATGCCATGTTGGGGACAGTGCCTGAGTCCCTAAACTAGTTGAGAATGGGACATCTTGGGGTCCTAGTGTTAACTCTGAACACGGTGGGCCTGGGATGATGGCAGCTGTGTGCCTCTCCTGTTCCTACGCCCATTCTAGTCTAGATTCCAGGGGTCAGGACCCCACAGGAGTTGGACAAGACATTCTGAAATCATGCAAATGTTGGCACTAGGTTGAAATGCCCAAAGGTGTCTATAATTCTGGGCTGCATCTGCTGGGAAGTACTGCAGAGCCTGCGGAGCTCATGAATGCAGGGAGTGTGCCCTTGTTCTTGACAGGGTGCTGGGTAGCTCTGTAGACATGGCTGGCTTCAAACTTAAAGAGATCCGCTTGCCTCTACCTCTCAAGTGCTGGGGATTAAAGGTATACTCCACTAGGCCTGGCTGACAACATACTCTTGAGGCCCACACAGACGTTCCTTGGGAACCTTTAGAGCCAGGAAACGTGGGTCCAGGCCAGGACTAATGTGACTCTGGGCTGTACTACTGCACCCGCCTTTGAGGCTTAGAAACACTGCTACCACATAGCAGTCAGCAGATGTGGCCACTTTGCTTTCCTCCTCTGGGTGTCCTTATGTGTGGGTGATTATAGATGTAATAATTTCACAGTTAGTAAGCTTTCATGGGAAGAAAGTAATAATGTCTTGTGGGGTAGCTAACCATTGAATGCTTTAGCCATATTTTTTTGTTAATTTTTTTCATATGTATGTACATGTTTGTGTGTGTGTGTGTGTGTGTGTGTGTGTGTGTGTGTGTATACATGTGCAAGCATGTGCAGAGGCCAGGGTTGCCACCAGGTGTCTTTCTCCTTTGCTCTTCATCATGTCTATTGAGGAAGGGTCTCTGTGCTTCCAGCTTGAACCTCCTTCTCAGTGTTGCACTCACAAACTTGTAAGTCTGTGCTCAGCAGCAGGCTTCTGGGGCAAGAGCGTGGGCACTGGGAATGGGGTCACACTGGCAGTGCCGGGGCAGTGTTAATCAGGGCTGGTGACAGTGGACGGTGTTAATCAGAAAGGGAAGTGTAAGGACATCAGGGTTATATAGAGAAGTGGAATGGAGTAGTTAGCCCACTCAGGAGAAAGCCAGCATGTTCAAGAGACGACACAGAGAGAAACCGACAGAACAATGGTTTTCCCATTGGTGAGTCCTCCAACAGGAGGCGTCTCCAGACCATAGCGAATCTGATCAAATTTGTTTAAATGCTTTTTTTGGTCAGTCTGGCAATTTGATCTCTTTCTTAAGCTGAAGAAATTAAAATAAAGCATGCAGATGAACTACATAGGAATAGAGGGCAATTGCAAACAGTCTGAATGGGCTCCCTTTAAGGAAATGTCTAGAAGTTTATGTCCCCAAACAAACAGAACTCAAGGAACCTGCATATGAAAGGGTTAAACACTCTACTGTCTTGCCAACGAGCAGCGGCAGGCTGCATTTGTTCCCTCCTGGTCCACACAACCACACACTGGCCATCAAGAGAACACAAGCTCACTCTTCTAAAGTTATGATGGCCTGGGGGGGGGTGTTGAAGATAAATAATAAATGTCATGAGCACCAGTGGGCAGTTCTTTCCAAAGCAATACTCTCTTCAACAAAGAGCAATGGGATTTATTTACCAGCAAGCCTATGCATATTCCTATAGGGGTTGGCTCAGTCCTGCAGTGCTCATTTTAAGGTTAGTGTAGAAGAAGGAGACACATTTTTGGTATGCTTAACTCAAGGTCGTGGAGCACATGATTAAAAGGTTGAGAGGAGAGGCAAAGGTGTCTCTGGGCATGCTCAGCTTGCATAATAATACTTAACTAAAAATAAAGGAGAGGGCATTCTGAAGGTACATTAACATAGGAATGTACAGCCCATCGATAGTGGGTTACATGCCTTTACTATGAGCACTTGGAAGGCAGAGGCAGGTGGTGGTGTATTTGAGGCCAGCCTGGTCTACAGAGCAAGTTTCAGGACAGCCAGGGCTACACGGAGAAACCCTGTCTCAAAAACAATCAAACAAAACCGAAAAGAAAACAAAAACAAAACATAGGAGTTTGCCTGTAAACTCCTGGATAGCGGCTAACACGGGCTTGGCATTCAGAGCATTTGGTTCCCAAATGTCCCCATGGGTACTGCTCTCCAATGGGTACTGCTCTCCAAACAGGAGTCCAAAGTGGGAGTCATCTGGAGCAAAGCTGAGTCTGTAACCTGCTCCGGCTCATCTCATCACCATACAAGTCAGCTGCTGCTGTCCCACGTTGGCTTCTTGGAAGCTTCAGGAGGTGGTACATGGGGAACACCTCTTTGCACATTAGTGAGCTGGCAGTGTGGCTGGAGAGCTGGAAGGCCCTGGGAGGCCATAGTGTGCAGGGTCCCTTATTTCCATCCTCTGACTCAGTGGCACTATCTCCTGCAGCCTGAACAAACTCTCCTGAGGCGCCCTTTTGGCCTGCCCACTCTGCCCGCCCTGTTCTATGGTAGACTGTAGGTAGACACACTGTCCTAAAAGCTCCAGGTGACTTTGGGAAGAAGTGAGAAGCACAGTGTCAGGACTGCTGGGACAGCTCAGAGGCTAAAGTTGCCACGCATGCCTAGTGGTCAGCTTTTATCCTTAGAACCTATGTAAGGGGTACCAGGAGAAAACCCCACCAAGCTGTCCTCTGCCTTCCACATCTGTGCTGGTGTGCTGTAGCATGCTGTCTCTGTGCTTCTCTCTCTCTCTCTCTCTCTCTCTCTCTCTCTCTCTCTCTCTCTCACACACACACACACACACACACACACACACACACACACGTCATACACTTTTAAATAGAGACACGTAACAATCGTGCCAGACAGGAATTCCTTCTGGGTAGTCCTGCCTGTTCTGGAACTTGCAGTGTGTCTGTACTAAGAGATCAGCCTATCTCCTCTGGGATTATAGGTGTGTGCCACCACAGCCGGGCACATCATATACCTTTGAGAAACAAGAAAGCAGCGCGTTCCGATCCACAGCCTTCAACGTGATTTTCTGACAGCTCTGCATCTGGGGAGCTTACTCTGGAGAAGGGCAGGAGCACAAATTGGACAAATTGGAGTATCTAAAAGTGTATGCCCCCCCCCCCCATTATATAAATGGCCAGCTGTTATACGAGACCAACCCTGATTCCATGTAGACTGTGGAGTCTGGAGGTTTGACTTCGGGTGGTGCTCTGACTCAAGAGGACAACTTTGGCTGTGGAAAAATCCTTGGGGGTGGGGAGGGGGATTCGATAGATACCAGTTTTCTTAGCAGTGTGGGTGGCAGGCACTCTTCCCACCAGAGTTCAGGTCAGCGTGGCTGGCGCTGGCACAGCCCGCAGGGTCTGCTGGAATACTTTTCACCTCATGGAGCCAGATTCAAGCCAACACTGTATGCTGCTTTCATGTGTCTAGAAAGATCTCCTCTTGACCGTCGTGCCAAAATACGTTATCAAGATTGGCTTGGCTTGGCATCTTCTGGTCGTAGGAAGGCTTGCTTGCAGGTTGGCCTGTGGCTGGAATCTGAAAGCATGGTTTTGAACCATTGAACTGATATGGCTGTGGGATGCTATGGTGTTCTCGAATGCCATTTCTTTCTAAGGATACAGTGTTTTTGTTGCTTTTTATTTTATATGTATGAATGTTTTGCCTTTATATATGTAGGTGTACCGGGTGTATGCCTTCTGCCTGCGAAAGTCAGAAGAGGGCTTGGGATCCCCTGCAACTCAGGTTGCAGACGGTTGTGATTCTCCACGTAGGGGCTGGATTTGAACCTGGGTCCTCTACAAAAGCAACAAGTACTATTAAGCACTGAGCCATCTCTCCAACCCAGATAAGGTACTTTGTCAGTCACCAGGTGTTAGGGGCCTTTGTGACCAGCATCAATTAAAAACCCTGGGATCCAAAGGCCTAGCCAATTTTGAGCTAAAACACAACCCATATTATCACATCTGCCAGTACTGCAGAAAGAGACAAGCTGGCCCTCCTAGAAAAACACGCCTCAGGGAGGCCTGAGCAGGATCTCCTTTCCACCTGGGTCTGCGTGAGTCTTCTCAGGTGATCGCCATTTACCCTTTCATTGTAATGAATCTTAAGCTATGTATTAACCCTTGAATTGTCCCTCCCCTCCCCCCAAATCACTGAACATGTGGATGATCTGGGAGGAGCCCAAGACAATCATGCTGAGTCAGGCTTTGTTTGCTTTGGACACGCTAGCCTCTTGATCTCGGGGGTCCATCTCCAGACTCTGTTCTCAGTGCCCCTCAGCCCAGTTGCTATTCCCTGCCTTTCTGTCTCTTATCCCTCACCAGGCCCTGCCCTCCCCCCAGCCCAGCCGGCCACATTTTTCAGAATTACCAGATCTAATTTCCTTTACCATTCCCTTCACAAAAACTTCTTTCCTGATTTAATTACTATTTCTTTTAATTCACTTTCGTTCTCTCAATTGTCGTTAAACTCCTAAAGCTGTTTTCTTAAAGAACACGGCAGCCGGCCCTGTGCTTAGTTAGAGATTAATGTGGTCATTTCATTTGAACACAGGTGCTTTTTGTATCTCAACAATTATCTTTGGAAGGGAAGAAAGTCACCATCTTTCTTCCTAGACCCTCTCTGAGGATAAAAACCGCTGGTGAGAGAGACGGAGCTGAACCTTGTAAGCACTCCTTATACTTTCCACTGACTGTAGTCTCAGCATCTAGGCTGGTGGTTCTCAACCTGTGAGTTGTCACCTATTAGATTTTCTGCATATCAAATATTTACATTACACCTTATAACAGTAGCAAAATTACAGTTATGAAGTAGCAATGAATTAGTTTTATGGTTGGGGGGGTCACCACAACACAAGGAACCATATTAAAGGGTTTAAGCATTAGGAAGGTTGAGAATCACTGAGCTAGGCAGAGCTGGGAAACCCCAGGTCTCTCAGGGGTGCTCAGGTCATAAGTGGTCATAGGACAGCAACCGTGAGAAATGAGGCTCTGTGTCAGGAGAGTTTGGATGGTAAGGGGAACAGGTCTCAGCCTCATGTCCTGCCCACTCAGACTGTGGCTCATAAAAAACAAGACACTGGCCTGGAAGTCCCCCTTCTCTGGAACTGGATTGTTGCGTGACATTAACAAATGTCCCCTTCGGTCAACTTTCTACCTCCCATATCCTCATTTCCATGACCACATACATCCAGCTGGGGCAGGATTGCATACATCCAGCTGGGGCAGGATTGCATGCAACCAGTGGGGGAGGGGAAGGGAGTGGCTGGACTCTCAAGTGGGAGTCTTTGAAACCCTCCTGTCCTGTGAGGGTCCTGTGCATGTTCACGGCTGCTCTGAGTTCTACAGCGTCACTCGGAGGACAGAGTTCTCTAACAGGTTCCAACCGTTCCAGCCCTAGGCCCTGCATTTCATCCATCCGGGCGTATTACCCTCATCTTTTTGCATAGACTCTTGGAAACTGGTGGCAGAATTCCAGGCTGGGTCCCTTTTAGATATAATTGCCCTGTCCCAGCCCCTGAGTAGGTACGACATCCTGGAAAGGCAGAAAACACAGGTTCTGAGCCTGGTGCAGGGTCTCAGAGACGAGTCTCAGTTCCTGTTTGTGGATAATTGGTATAATTGCAAATGGAGTGACTATTGTGCCCACTTTTCTGTGTCGAGCCACCTGCGGTGCGTTCAGCACAGTTCCTGCTGCATGGCAAGCCTTGGGCGATGATATCAATAGCAGCTTTGGTCCTATTTCAGTCTGAATTCCTTGCTCATAGGACCAAAACTGACCCTTCTCTCTCCTCCTCACCTCACTAGGAAACCCCTCTTCAACCTTCAAACCTGCCTGGATTCCCCCTGTGGTAGGAGCTCACTGCTCTGGAGAATCTTTGTCTTTTGGAAGTCATTCTACAGATAGGGGGTGTGTGTGGGATGGCAGCTCAGTTTATAGGATGTTGGGTCACATTCCTTTCCAGGGGCAGGAGGCAGGTGGCAGGAAGCCTTTCTCCTATGCAGCAGTCACTCTCCTAGGGAACAACGGAGCAATGATGGAGCCATTGGAGATAATTGGGCAGGAAGCTTTGTGATGTGTAGCAGGTCAGAGCTCCAGACTCGATTCACCAGGCCCCAGGTTGTGGAGTCTGGCAGAGCTGACAGCGTACAGCTGGAGTAGCAAGGCTAATCCAGGCATATTTTATAGATAGCCTCAAAGACACCAGAGGAGCCTCTGGAAACTCTCTTTTCTTGGGCTCTTGAGGATCATAAAGGACACTATCCAGCTCTGCTGAATCATGCTCATTAATGCCAGAATAAAGCGACCAGAGTTCCCTAGGGCTCTGTCCCTGTCACTCAGGGGCCGTAGACTGCATTTATGAGAAGGCCTGGGGTGGTTAATAAAGTGTCTGATTTGTCTAATAAAACCCTCCTGGGTCGAGGAGCTTTCTGTCCCATGCTCGGGGCTCTGCTGGGCAAGGGCAGGGTGCATGTTAAATTCCTGCCAGGGCTATTTCGCCTTGGTTGAAAGGAAATCATGTTTGAGGCTGAAAGCAGATTTCCTAATGTAAATGTAGCCGAGGACCTAGGTGTGAGGGTTAGAACCTGCTGCTGGCGTTATCAAACAGCTGGGGAATAATTTAAAGAGGTGAATGTGAAGCAGCTGTGCACTCGTGGTGGCAAACCAGACTGGCTTGTGTGCACAGTAATGAATTCTCTTCATCCTGCGTGCGTGTTTATATAATGCTGACTTCCTTACATTAGTTAGTGATGCATACATTTTATTTTATGATAATGCTAGATTTTGTTTTTAAAAATTGTATATATATATGTATTGTATATAATATATGTATGTATGTATGTATATATATATATATGAATTAGAGACAGTTATGAGTCACCATGTGGTACTGGGTATTAAACTCAGGTCTGCTGGAAGAGCTTTTAACCACTGAGCCAGGTCTCCAGCCCTGCCTGTCCTATTTATTTGTTTAGAGATATGGTCTCTAAAGATCCTGGTTGCATATCCTGGTTATTCTCTAAATGACCCAGAATCCTCTTGCCTCAGCCTCCCAAGTGCTGGGGTTACAGACCTGCAGCAGCATCCCATATCCAGCCTTCCTGTAGATGTTTGTGTGTCTGGGAGGATCCAGAAAGATCAGATTTTAGGCGTCTGTCCAGTTCCTTCCTGACACCAGCAGCAAAGACAGCGGCTGCAGGGCAGGGACACAGTCTGGAAGTTGAAGTGTCTGTCACATGTGGGCTCTTTCTGCCATGAGAAGAGACCCTAAACCTGTGTTGACTTTGATGTAAAGAGCACACGGGAGAGGAGAAGCATGTTCACATACATGCTCGTGATAAGGGACCCAGCGGCAGCATCGTCCGATGACATCAGGACCCGCCTGGACCGGCCAGAGTCGGTGCCTTCCTCTCTCCCTCCTGCTGCTGCTGTCAGTGCTCCTCCTGCAGCCAAGTGTGCCTGTGGTTTGATAAATAGCAGACAGATGTCAGACTTTAGCTTCAGCCAGCTGTGTCTTCACCTCTGTGGCTCTCAGTTTCCTAGTTTGTAAGGGACTTCTTCCTCCCACCCTGTCATGACCTGCAGGACCATGTGGTGGGTGGGGAAGTCTTGGTGCAAAGCCCACACTGGCATCAAGGTTCTCTCCTCTCTACTCTGAGCCTTTTCTCTGAGTTCCTAGAGCTGTACATACATGTGTGTGCCTGTGTGTGTACATGTGTGTATGTGTATGTATGTATTGTGTGTGTGCGCATCCCATGAGCCCTCAGCACACAGAGGAGCAGTCTCAGCTCTTTGATTTCTCCCTCTGCTTAAGACCGATGCAGGTGTGTATTGAGAACAGGCTGTATTGAGAACTCGCGCAGTGGAGAGGGTTGTGGACTGGTGTTGGTTGTTTCTTCTTAACAAATAACTGGCCCAAAGGACTCCCTCAGCATCTGTTCCCTCAGAATCACAGACCATCCTAGCCCATAAGGTCTGTGGCCCTGACTCTTTGCTGCTGTGGAGACCTATGGGACACTTATAAACAATGCCTCAAGCCAGTTTCATTTCAGAGGGAGTGCCTAGCAGAAGTGGTTTACAAGGGTTGGGCTTTTGAGAGTTACACTCCATTCTGGAACATTCTGCCCCAGTTGCCTGCTTCCTGATCAGGAAGAAACAAGAAGTCTTTGTCCACACGGCCAAAGGGTTAGGGTGAGGGTTAAGGTTAGTGTGAGTGTTAGGCTGTAGGGTTAGGGTGAGGGTGAGGGTGAAGGTGAAGGTAAGGGTTAGGGTTAGGGTGAGGGTGAGGGCGAGGGTGAAGGTGAAGGTAAGGGTTAGGGTTAGGGTGAGGGTGAGGGCGAGGGCGAGGGTGAGGGTTAGGGTGAGGGTGAGTGGTCATGGAGCACTCTAGTATACCTTACCTGTCCTGAGGGACTGCGACCCCTTTCCTCCATAAGCTCTTCTGTCAGGTATTTTGTTATAGCAACAGTAAAGTAGCTGATGCTAAAGGGGAGAGGCCCTCATGATATTGTCACCTCTTATGCTAATACGTTGGCAGCATCTGAGACTTGGAGGAGACACGTTCAAATGGTAGCAACAGAGATCTGATGTGGCACTGTTCCAGTCTCCCTGACATCCTAATCATCTCTTGCATTCCTTCCTGTTCATGTCATCATCAGCACAGGCCTCAACATTACCTCATAAGAGCAAAATGGCTGCCAAAGCAGCAGCCATTGTCTTCATATCTCAAGCATCAGGAGACAGAAGACCAGTAAGGGGTCTGCCAACTGACTCAGGCCTCTTTTTAGGAAGTATTTCTCAAAGTTCTCAATAGTTCCCACCTGTCCTCATTCCAGGTATTGGCCAGAAGTGAGTCACACTGTCTCTCATCCGGTGTCTTCACCTTTTGTGACTGTCCTTAGGAGGCAGAGGTTGTAGCTGTCTTTCATTCATTCCCCCTGTTCTGTTACTAACCCTCTGACTGTGGTGAGAACTGCAGGCCAGCTGTTAGGAAGCATGTCGCAACTGTAACAACACAGGGGCGAGTGTTTGGTATTGTGATGAGTACCATCTCGTTACTTAAGGTTGTCTGCTCAAGTTGAAGGAGTGTGTCTTCTGAGAAAGGGGGAGGAGAAGAGAAGAAGGGTGGAGGAGAGAGAAGGAGCACCAGGTGTGTGTGTGTATGAGAGAGAGAGAAAGAGAGAGGGGGGGGCGGAGACCATTGGGCATGTGCATAGGAATGTGTGTTCATGTATGAGTGTGTATATGTGAATATGGCTATGTGTTTATGAGTGTGTGCATGTGTGAGTGTGTGTGTGTTTGAGAGAAAGAGACAGAGAGCACTCACTGGACATGTGCGTGAAAATGTGTGTACATGTACGAGTATGTGTATATGATTATGACTGTGTATTAATGAGTGTGTGCAAGTGTGAGTGTGTCTGCATGTATGTGTATGTGTGTGTGTGTGTGTGTGTGTATGGTATGCTGCCTTTCTGATGACTAAATAGTACAAGATGTTTCTATTTTTTGGCCCTTCTTGGTTTGAGGACCATCCTAGGGACTTCAAGGTCTAATGCCTTCATGTCATACAGGGGCAAGGTAATCTCCATACAGGGACAGGAACCCACAGTTGTCACCTTTTTGTAAGTCACAGAGCTGGGGTTCCCCTGTGTATGTGACTCAGATACAATCTATGCCAGGTACACACAGAAACAGCAGGGATTGCTGCCTGCAATTGATGGAAACCAGGGGCGTGCCTGCCCCAGACAAGGCAACACAAAGGCCAAGACTAGTCAGGCCACTGGCTATGTGATGTGTGGACGCATGGCAACTGGTGTGCTGGGGGGCTCCCACTTTCATCCTCTCTTAGCAGCCCTCCTCTCTTCAGTGGTGGCTCCATGGGACAAGTGGCTTGCGTCCTCTCTGCAGCACTGTGTGGTGACTGCAGAGGTAGACCCAGGCTGTGTACTGGGGCTGTCTGGAGGGCAGCCTCCCAGTTCTAGTTGGCCTAGGACTATATGGCTCCTTGCACATCTCCCTATTTGCCTCTGTGTGCTCTTCCGTGGCCTGGCCTGTGACAGTGGTCCCTAGTGACACCCAGTCCCTGAAGGCTGTTGTGTGACACGGATATGCCCGTTGTGCTTTCTCATCTCTCTCCTCCCCATTCCCTCATCTCCCCAGCCCCCACCCTGCCTCAGCAGCTGGAAACCACATTCTTCTTCCTGTTTAGGAGTTTGTCTTCCTTGAGTGTCCCCCTCCTCTGATTCTTAGCACATCCTGTGGAGGGGTGGTCAGGCGTTTAAAGCTCCACTGCACAGGTGGAGATACTGAGACCCTTGGGCTCGACGTCTTTCTTGATGACAAGATGAGGAGAGGCAGAGCTGGTCCTTGAACTAAAGCTGGTGGTGGTGGTGGGGGCATTGGGTACTGGAAGGGGCCCTCTTCTCTGTATCCATTGTCCTCATAAGCTCTATCTTTTTGGTGGCTGTCCTGGCAGAGGTTATGACCTCTTTTGTGGGTGAGGCCGAACCTCTCCTCTGTGCCTCGAGGACCTTCCTGTGAGTCTGAGGCACAGGCCATGGTTTATCAGAGTTGGTAGGTGGTGAGCCACCTGCTCAGTGTGACATTGGTGGCAGTCCCCTTCTTTCCCAACCTGGGTTCTCTGGAGACAGCTGACTCTAATGTCCATAGGTTGGTCTTGATGACTTAAAGGGAAATGAGAACATGACATGGCCAGGGAGGGCCTGTGGAGACGCCTGTGTTTATTTCCATGTGCGGTCTTGATGGTGATTTACTTAGTTTGCTGGGTTGCTTAGAGTACTAAGGAAAGGTGTTTGTCCTTACTACTCACCCCATGAAGGTGCCTGTCTGAGTGATGGCAGAGCCATCCATGACCCTTCTAGGGGCTGGGCAAGGCTGTCCCTCCCTGCTCTGAAAGAATTTGAGGAAGAGAAATAACTTGACAACAAGACTCAGATCTGTGCTGGTTCTAGGGCGCTGTGTGGCCTCAGCCCCTCCCACTCTCTGGGCACTTACTTTCTGCCCTGTGCCATGAGGATCTTGGACTGTAATTTGGGTACTCTGGTCCACAACAGCCAAGAGATCTTGCCACAGTCAGGGAGTGCACTGGCTAGTTTTGTGTCAACTTGACACAGCTGGGGTTATCACAGAGAAAGGAGCTTCAGTTGAGGAAATGCCTCCATGAGATCCAACTCTAAGGCATTTTCTCAATTAGTAATCAAGGGGGAAAGGCCCCTTGTGGGTGGGACCATCTCTGGGCTGGTAGTCTTGGTTCTATAAGAGAGCAGGCTGAGCAAGCCAGGGGAAGCAAGCCAGTAAGAATATCCCACCATGGCTTCTGCATCAGCTCCTGCTTCCTGACCTGCTTGCGTTCCAGTCCTGACTTCCTTTGGTGATGAACAGCAGTATGGAAGTGTACGCCGAATAAACCCTTTCCTCCCCAACTTGCTTCTTGGTCATGATGTTTGTGCAGGAATAGAAACCCTGACTAAGACAGGGAGTTACCTTCCTGTACCCTTGATTCTTGCTATGGGGGGAGAGAGGAGTCTGTCCCTCAGAGCCTGCACGTTCTTAACTGGTCTGGGTTCTCAGAGCCTCACTGGCTGCTCGGAAGCTGGTGGTTCAGAGGTCAGGACAGTCTGTCCTACCTCACATGTGAGCAGGATGCTGGGACCCCTGTCTCCTCACCGTGTCCTGAAGTCACCCTCAGGAGAGGGACACTGCCAGGATGCTTCTCAGGTTCTCTTCCCATCCGTCTGCCCAGGGCAGCCTGACCGTGTCCTCAAGCCACAGCAAGTTCAGCATGTCCTCCTGTGGTAACTGGTAAGGGGGCAGTAAAACCCAAGCTTCCTGGAGGGCAGGTGATCCTCACGGGCCAGCCAGGGCTGACTCAGAGCTGGGCTTGCCTGACAGCCTGGGGCCAGCTGCTCCAGGGGCCCAGCACAGAAATGAGGCAGCTGCAGTGGCCTCAGAAGGCTGTCCCATTACCAGCGCTGCCTTGGGAAGAATGCAGCCCCAGCCTGGCACAGAGAGGGCTGAAGGGGCAGCTGACTCTGCAGGGAAAGCTGAGACAAGTCAGTTCCTGGCTGGCCATGAGCCCTGAGACAGGGATTGCTGACAGTCTGACCCTCATCTTGACTGTGTGACCTTCATCGACCTTCTATCTGCTGGGGTCTTGTTTCCCTGTCTGAGCTCAAGGTGAAGAAAGTGCTTATAGAACACTCCCTATGACTTCACTACTTTAAAAGTTGGGTGTCATTGCTTCAGTTTCTAGGGAAATATAATTATTTGGAGGAAGCGTGGATCATGGGACTTTCTCCTAGGCTCCATGATCCCCCCCCTTCTCCCCATGTTCTTGCCTGAGCTGGCATCTTCTTTCCAAGATTCTAGAAGAAAAGTATACCTTTGTTCTTGACTTGCAGAGATGGGGGTCTCTGGAAAGACGTTTGGACTGACCAAAGAACTGTTTGCTTTGTCAGCTCCGCCCATCCTGAGAAATTCTTCCTCTCGTTTCAAGCCTCAGTTTCCCTCCTCAGACGTGTGAAGTGTTTGGGCAGGGTTCTTGATTTCCCTTTGGGAATTAGACTCTGTTCCCCCCTCCAATGTCTCACAAATGGGTTTATTCAGAAGAGCCAAGAAGAAAAACGACTTAGAGACAGGCAAGGAGAGCACAAGCCAACCTCCAGTGCGGGAACCTGTAAGGACACCCCACCCCAACCCATCTCTAAAGACTAACAGTGGGGTCCCTCACACTCGTCCATGGAGAGGTCTGTGGACAAGGGAGGGTGCTGGGCAGTGAGGAACTTCCAGGCAGTGCTTGTCCCCGAGTGAAAGTCAGGCAGGATCGTGTCCTGGCACTGGGACTAGCTGGGATTACCTTCACAGTCCAGACATGATTTATTTCCCACAGACCTCGGGATTGTCCGCAGAGATTCCAGAAGCTTCATGTGAGCATGAGTATCCATTATGCGGGGGCTGCCTGCCAAGAGGCTGGACTTTTTGCCTGCCACCACCACCTGCTGATTGTGAGCTTGCTGGCTACCTGGGGTCCGCATAGCATCCCAGGCACGTGGACGGCTTGGCCAGAAGCTGGTGCACTCTGATTCCAGTGCTTGGGTGAGAACCTCCACCCTGGCGCCACTGACATGGCCGTCAGGGGCCACCTTCCTGTGCCAGAGCCTTCCTGGAATAATGCTGCCCTGCCCAGGACTGGCATATGCACAGGCAGCCACCGCTCTCATAAATCTACCCCACGCCTGGCCTTGAATGCCTCCTTCTGGGCCACAAGGACAGTCAGATGAGCCGGTCTCTGTGTTGTCCCTGCTCTTCTCAGAGAGCCACTGTTCTTTTTATTGCTATGGCTTTATTGAGATGTAGTTCACATACCATGAATCACTAAGACATGGTTTAAATTGGACAACACAATGGTTTTCTGTCTTTCATCGGGTGTGCCAGCCATAAACACACTCTGAGAGAGTCTGTACTCTGGCCACCAAGTCCAAGTTCTTCCTGCCTCACCCCCAGCCTCGGGCTACCAACTATTTCTAGGTAGATAGATTTTGGGTCTTTCATAGGTAGGTTCTTGTGGTGTTCGCATCTACTTTTTACTGAGCGTGTTTCTAAGGTTCATGTTGTAGCATGTGTTGGTTGGTGTTTTACCCCCCCCCCCAGCTTATGACAGTAGTGCACCTCACAGACTGCTCCATGCGTCCACTGATGGACAGTGGGTTCTTACTGATTCCAGGCTGTCTGAACAAAGCTGTTATAGGTATCTGTGGGTGTTCCCCACTTTTGAGACAGGATCTCCTCTGTCCGAGGCTGGCCTCAAATGCATACTAGAGAATGATCTCTCACTCCTGACCCTCCTGTTACCACCCCTTGCTGGGTGCTGGGGTCACAGGTGTGAGCCATTACATCCAGTTCATGTGGTGCTGGGGACTGAACCCAGGGCTTCATTCATGTTTAGGCAAAGCCGCAGACCCCTCCTAACTTACTCTGCTCTTCTATCCACTCCCATGCACTGCTTGTCTGGCCACAATGAGGCCCCCTCTACCCCAACACAGTCCACATTTTCAGATCTCTACATTTCTTTTCTTCTCAGGAAGGGGGTAGTAAGAATCATACTATGTTGACATTTTTCAAACTCTAGCTTACAGTCTACTAGGGATCCATGAAATCAATTTGGGGGATTATTTTAAAGAGGCGCCCAAATAACTAAAGCAGGAGACTCTGACAGTAAGTCTGGGCTGAAGCGTGGGAGTGGAGATACATGTAGAAATGGAGGTGGCTACATTTAACTTCCCTTTCCTGCACCCATTCATCCATTCCTCCATCCCTCCATTCCTTCCGGGCGTGGTGGCCCACATCTGTAAGCCCAGCACTTGGAAAGTAGAGGATGCCCCCCTCAAGGTTAGAGGGCTATCCCGGGCTACATGAGGCTCTGGCTTAAAAGTACACCAAAAAACATAAGCAGAAAGAAAGAATGAAACTCAAACAAAAAGAGTCTCAGGACAGCTTAGGTTCTACAGTGAGACCTTGTCTCAAAATAAAACAAACACCCTAAAGCCAAAAGTCCAAACCAAATAAAACTCAATCAATCAGGTTGAGAGCAGTCCTCCTCCTAGACGCTTAACATAATCTGATAATGGAGGTAGACTTCATACTTAGCTATTTCTCCTGAGTGCTTCTGCCCTCTGTTTTGGGCCTGGATTTTATGTTTTTCACAAAGCCCTGTTGGAACATCCCTTCTTCCTGCAGTTCTCTTGGGCCACATGACTCCACGCACCGGTGCTGTGATGTGAGATCGTTTCAGCCTTGGATTACAGGGTTTTGTCTATGGTTCTTAAATGATCCTACTGTGTTCTCCCCCTGCTGGCTTCATGGGGTCACCTTTGGGGTTGTCCCTCTAGTTTGAGTGCTTCCTACAAGCAGGTCCCACCCGTGCCTTTCAAAGTGATGTTTTTTCTTTAAACTTTATCTATTATGAGTACATGTATATGTCTGTGTGCTGTGTACGCGTGCAGGTGTGTATGCACGCGACATGATGCACATATGGAAGTCAGATGAAACGGACAACCTTGTGCAGTCCTTCTCTGCTCCTTTCTGTGTGCTGTGTGGACAGACTCAGGTCAGCAGTCTTGTGCTGGGTGTCTTCATTGGCTGAATCATCTCCCTGGCCCTAGTGATCCTTTGATGTGCTTTGTTAGGGACTGGTGTGCCCTGTAGTTCTGGGAGGTCTGTGGTAGCACTTTGGATCTTCTAGGAATGAAAACGAAGCCGGCATAGCACTGCCTTTGGTTCCTCTGGCCCCATCCCCTGCGTTCAGGCTGGTGCGAGCATCCCAGCTGCTCTCTCAAGTTTCCAGGTAAAATCTAATGAATTACGCTGAAAAACAAGGCTGTGTGATTTGGATCCTGACTTCTTTGAGTGCTGATCATGACCTTGGGATTTATAAACACAGACAGCTGTCGTCCCAGATGACCTAGCAAATTGTGTTTCCCTCAAAAGCAGAGCCCAATTAGAAGCCTAAAGCACAGGGCGGTGCAGAGGACTAGATGACTTCCTGCCCAATGCAAGGTAGGAGGAGGCGGCTCACCAGGAAGCCTTTCACAGTAGCATACACAGTATGGGCGCCCAGCACACAGCAACCATCCCCACCTCCAATGGGACAAGTGCACTGGCATGAGATTTCATTCTCCTCCTCAGAAAGCCACACAACTGAAAGTGTATGAGTCATTTCTTGAATTTTCCATGTGACCTCTGTACAGGTAACTGAGAAAGAAAAACAACAACAACAACAAAAAAAAAACCAAAATTCTTCAGACAATGGGGCTACTGTAACGGTAGTTTGAGACACATGCCAATAATATTATAATATTAAAATGTCAATATTTAAAAAGTATCATCTTTAAAATCTGATTATTGGGTATTAAGTATCGACTCGGCGTTGGGCTGAGCATTTATCATTATTATTACTCCTGTTTATAGATAGATAATCTGACATGCAGAAAGGTCAGGTGCTTCGCAAGGGTCTTCTAGAAACGTGTGGAGATGGTCTGGACTGACATTAGGTCTTCTGAGGGCACAGCCTCGGGAGTGGGCTGGCCTTGCGCTTCCCTGGTTCACTGAGAATCGGGAGACATGGACTCTAGTGTGGACACTCCCAATTTGGGATTTGAATCTTCACAAGTCCCCTCCTTAAACACAAAGCTAAGCAAGACTCAGAGTCCAGCATTCCACCCCCTTAATGTACTAGAATTTTCCCTACCTCCCGATCTCTGAGACATATATTCATCCTCTGCCACTGTCAGCCAGTCTGGCCTAGGATCTTTACCCATCTTTAAGAGATGGGTGGAGTAGCTCCCCCTGTGGAACCCTCTGGGAAGGGCAACTTCAACTCCCTCCCTCCCCCCCCCCCCCCTTTCACAGATCTCTGTTGTACAGCCTTCCACAGTCTTCTGATGGACTGTGAACTTCCCAAGGGCAGACACTGGTTTCTTTACCACAGCGATGTCAGCATTTGGTAGGTGTGGGCCTGGTGTGGTCTTCTGTCCAGAAGGACTCCAGAACTGCCCTGGTGGTTATGATGCAATTTCACACTACTTCTGATAGGTGGCGCTGTGGCACATAGCAAAAAAGCCAACCTGTCTTCTACAAAATCCAGGTCCTGTGGTCTGTGGGCAGACCGCACCCATTTCATGGCGTTGGAAGATCCTTAGCCAGAAACCCTGGAGAAGTGTTTCCCTGTTCTACCCACCTTATGTGTTTTGAACAGTAGCTTCAGGCTTTTTCTTCTCATTTCTTCAGATTTAGGAAGCTGGGGCTCCTGCTTTCTTCCCTCTGTGGCAGACCATTCTCGTGTCCATAGCTGGGTTGTTGTAGGCTTAACTGTAAAACATGTGATCTGCTGGCTTTTGTCAAATGTCATTCTCACTCATGGAGAAAAGAAAAAGTACAGTTTAGGATCTCATGGCTACCTTTCCGACTCACAGGGTTCCTAGCATTTCTAATCCGCTTTGTGTCTGTTCTCATCGGCCGTGCGTTTGCTCTCTCATGGTTTCTTTCTGCTTTTCTGTAAGCACAATAGCTGGTGTTCTTGTCCTTCTGCAAAGGGGGTGGGGTGTGGCATTGGACTGCACAGTTTTGAAACTTGCTTTAGTCATTTACTGTTTGTGTGTCCTTGCACAAGGTTTTAACCTATTGGAGACTCCATCTTCATCTATAAAGTGGGGACTTGGATAGTAGCTATCTAAAGGCAAGGGTGTATCAAATAAGTCCTCAATAATGCATTTTAGAGAGGACTGAGGCTTAAGTACTGCAAAGAGTGTACAGTAGAATTTACAATTAGAGTCAACCAATTCTTTCTTTCTATCTTTCTATCTATCTTTCTATCTATCTTTCTATCTATCTATCTATCTATCTATCTATCTATCTATCTATCTATCCTACCTGAGACAGGGTCTCATTATGTAGCCATAGCTGGTCTTGAACTCACAATCATTTTGCTTTGTCCTCTTGAGTGCAGCATTACAGATGTGCACAACCACGCCTGGCTTGTGCACATTGAACCGTAACGAACTTCTTATCTTAGGTTGTGAATGTAAAAGATCAGAAGCATTGTGGAAGGGAATTTGATAGTGGGAAAGAAAGAGCCAGGACAAAGCCGATTGCTAATTTCTTGTTTATTTGGAGTGCCAAGCTGGACACAAGACTGAAGAGATTCCTGATAGCAGTGTCCATTCTATAAAAAATCGTTAACGAGGCCAGAGACGGCTCAGTCAGTAACGTGCTTGTTGTGTAAGTATGAGAATCTGAATTCAATTTCCCAGAATCCATGTAAAAAAGCTGGGTGGGCGCGGCAGCGTATGCTTGTGATCCCAGTGCTGGTAAGGCAGAGGCAGGAAGAGCCAGTTAGCCAGGGGAGCCAAATCAGCGAGCTGCAGAGACTGTCACAAAAACCAAAATGGAGCGTGATTAAGGAAGACCTTCAGTATTGAATTCTTGTATACACACAGACACAGACACAGACACACATGTACACAGTCTATGGAAATACTAAAATGGTTGAACGATGACCTGACCACATGATAGAATTTAGCTATTAAATGGATTTCTATGAATTATTAATAATGTGGGAAAGCATTATTTAAAAAAAAACATTTATTTTTGTGTTGTGGTGTGTGTGTGTGTGTGTGTGTGTGTGTGTGTGTACAGGCCAGAGGTCAATCTCAAGTGTCATTCCTCAAAAGTGTCTACCTTTATTTTTTTTGAGACAGTGCCTGCCATGGGACCTGTGGCTACCTATTCAGTTAGACTTAGTGGCCAGCAAGCCCTGGGGTGGCAGTGGTGGCAGTGGCAGTGACAGCGGTGGTGGTGTGGGATTGGGGTTCCTCCTGTTTCTGCCTCCCCACACTGATATTACAGGTGCTTGCCACCACACACATCTATTTTCAAGGCTTCTGGGGACAAAGGCAGGTTCTTATTATTGTGGGGCAAGCATTTTTATCCACGGAGCCATTGCCCCACCTCTAAGGGAATTTATTATAGCAACAATTATGGCCTTTTCTATTTTCTAATTGCCTAACCGATCCTGACATGAACTCTGTGAGGCTCTGTGACAGCCAGAAGGCAAGCTGGGGGTGGATGCCTGTGGGCTTTTTCCTTTCAGCGAGGAGTCTGATTCTGTTCTATCATCGGCTATTTTAAGGCTTTCCCATGATTCCTGCCTCGAGGCCATTCTGAAACTGTTTTGTTGATAACACCTTCCTTCTATGACTCAGTAGGTTTTTCTCTTGCCTTCCTCAAACTTTCCTTTTTCACAACAAATTCCATGACCACATCACTGCCTCCCCCATGTTACCCTGCGCCACACTCCCTTCCCATCCAAAGCAAACAGTACTCTATCCCCTCTGAAGACTGAGTCAAGATGGCTGATCTCAATCTTTTCTACATCTTTTAAGTCCAAATAAAAACTAACTGTCTGGGCAGGTTGGGGTTACACTCTCCAGAGGAAAGGATGACTAATTTGATGTAAGAGATTGGGAAATTTGACCAACTATTTTGGAATAAAAGGAGCGAGATTCCTATGGCATACCACGAAATAAATTCCAGATGGACTACAAAGTCCTAGGAAAACCCGAGGACGATATTAGTGAAGGCCCCGTCTCAGGAGGGAGCGGCTGCCTAGAGATTTATGACATGCAAAGGCTTATGTGTCTACATGAGCACAAATTGCTTCTGAATCAACCAAGCCCCAAATGAAATGGAAAACAAATAGAATACTTGTGGCCAAGATAGAGCTCCTTCAGATAGAAAGTCTTTGGACGTTAATAAGAAAATCTGAGCAAGTCATTACAAGACGAGCAGAGACAGCACATTTAGAGATAACACACGAGGTGGGCAGTTTTTGCAGCACATTGAGCAGGTAATTTATTTAAAGAACTCCTCTGATCCATAGAAAAAGGGCAAATAACTCAACATACAGCCCATCATAGGCCACGAGCAGGCAAGTCCCCAGGAGAGAAATAAGCATGGCCGACAGAGACTCAGCCTCACGGGTGACAAGGGAACACAGCTGGAATCCTCCATTTCTTCCCGATGTATCTGTCACACCTGTTACCCAAGAACTCAGCATTTGGGACAGTGAAGCAGGAGGATCAAGCGTGTGAAGCCATCCTGTCTCTGTAAGAAAAAAGAGGGGAAGAAAAATAAAATTGACAAATGAACATTCAAGAGTTAAAAGGAAACAATGGTTGTGGATGTAAAGATACACACAGCTGTGTTTTTCTCACACACACTCACACTCACACAGACAGCACACTCTCACACACACTCACATTTACACACATTCTCACACACACTCACATACTCACACACTCACACAGACAACAATTCACACACACTCACATACTCACACATACTCACACATTCACACACTCACACACTCACATTCACACTCACACACTTATACTCACAAAGAAACTGTCCATACACACTCACATATGCACTCACACACTCACATTTACATACTTACACAGACAACATATTCACACACACACTCATACATACACACTCACATACTCACACACACTCACACACAGACAACACATTCTCTCTCTCACACACACACTCTCACAGACAACATGCTCACACACACACTCTCACAAACAACATGCTCACACACATACATACTCATACTCCCACATTCACACATACACACATAGACAACACACACACACACACACACACACACACACACACATGAGAATTTGTCTATTCTCATTGGTAGGTCTTTGGAGGACACTTTGAATGTAAAATTTAAAACCCATTTGTTTCCTTTGGCCTAGAAGTTCTCCTTACGTTACTTATCCTCTGCAGCACTCACACGTGTGCATGGAGACATATGCAGGGAGTTTTCACTAGAGTAAAAACTGCTAGAATATTCACAGATGTGCGTCTCGAGGCTTTGGAAGGATTTGGAAACAACTCAGCAGTCCAGTAAGAGCAGGTTTACACAGAGATGGTATACAGCATCCTAATGGACCACTACTCAGCTTGCAAAGTGAATGAGGTAGATTTATATGCATGGGCGGGAAGAGATGTGCACTATAATAATAAAAAATAATCATGACCGAAATCATTACTTCTTGAAAGCAGCACTCAGGGTTTTGGGTAAGTCTAACTCCATTTGGGGAAACAAACGGTATGACCCGTGCGGTGGTGCTGCGTCCTCTGTGGGCTTAGCAGGGCTCTCCAGATGGTGGCTGGCCCTTGACTGCACACTATGCTGAGAAGCATCCCCAGTTCCCAGAACCTCTCACCTTGAGCAAATCTGAGTCTGAGGCAGACTCTTCCTCGATTTCCTTCCTTTCACAATGTTGATGAGTACACCTGAGATGCCACAAGCTTTTTACACTGATATAACGTGGGACGTGACCTATAGGATTCTAAAGGATCTACTTAGGAAGGGATAGGGCAGTAGTCACTGTCTCTCTACTAGTGTAATGAAGGAAACAGCAGAGGCTCCTAAACTACTTTTGGCTTAGTACTAGCAGGAATTTCTCAGCAATGACAGCAAGTCATACACAGGGTAGATAGGGTGGCCCTCCATGTCAGAAGGAAGTAAGGCTGGTACAGGAGGAGACCTGAGGCCTTTCTGGGTGCAGGTAAAACTGTTCGAGGTTCTATTTGGTTTTATTTTCTGTCCTCAAGATCAAGCCCTTCTTAAACAAATCCAGAACCCTTGGATTTAGAAATTTTACAAAGGGACCTCACGATATTGTCTTGTTCTCTGTGTCAACCTCCAAAGTAGAACACCCGTTCTTGAGTGTTCCAGACTCAAAGATGGGAGACCAGACTGGGTGCCCCCTGCCACCTAGAGTCCCTCAGAATCCCTCACGGGCTGTGATCTGTGGCTTGACATGACATTGTCATGTTTACTGATCAATTCCTACCATCTTTGTTTCTTTGTACTGTGTAGAAAAACTTGGTAAATGTAGAAGGGGAGGGAATCTCTGCATATCAGGTGGTGGAAAATGAGTCCTAACTCCCAGATAGAGAGAGGGAACACCAGGCTTCCTGAGGGGTTCCTCGCCTTCTGAGTGAAGGTCCTCACTGGGACACCATGCCCCCTTTCGAGCTGAGCTGAGACCATTCTGCATCTGTCTGATACCTGTTTTATAAAGGAAAATAAAACTGACAGACAAGTGTTTACTAGGAATCACATGGCAAGGATGGCCACATTGTCATGTGGGCAATGACCAGAGAAGTCACTTTCCAGTCACTGTTCTTTAAAAAACAAAACAAAACAACAGCAACCCAAAGAAGGCTGATTGGTGATCACGACGAAGTGGCCACATCTCCTTTTCGGTTTGGATTCGGTTACTCAGATGCGGTTGTAGGATTATCTGGAAGGGTATACCAAAACACAGTTTCCTGAATTTTCTTTCATTACAGTTTCCGAACTTTAGTTCTTTGGGTGGATCCAGCATTTCTGGAGGTGTCATAACTTTAGTAGATCCTATGTTTTTAAACATGTTTCATAGGAATGGAATGATTTTAAGATATGAAGAGAGTAAAAGAGGAAAATAATATATAAACTGTGAAATTATAATGTTGTAAAACTGACCTAGGGCTATGAAACAAATAATGAGATATTTGCTTGTATAGATGTCCTGACTGGAACTTAGCCCTAGGAATTCTGAAACCGTTGATCAATTTGTCTCTGTGTGATCCCTCCTTCTCTCTTGGATCTCACTCTGTCTTTCCTTCTGTGTATCTTTCTGTCTCTCTGTTTCTTTCTCTTTCTGATCCGACTTCCTCTCTCTTGGATCCCATTAGCAAGTTATCGGTGGTTACTGTCCCTGGTCCGTCACATCTTGTTATCCCAGTACTCCCCTTTAAGAAAGTCCTGACAGCCTGACTTTGATTCTGGGGACCGACCTTGTGAAAGGAGAGGACTGACTGACTCTGGCTACTTATCTTCTGGCTGCACACATATGCATGGTATGAGCCACTCTATACAAGATTTAAATTAATGAAAATTTAAATAAAAGGAAAGTGCCTTCTATCTTATACTGCAGTGTTGGCTGCTTTTCTTCACACACTTGTCTGCACTTCCTGCTATCTATCTCACTCTCTTGAAGAGCTTTAGGTAAAATATTTCTTTTGCTGAGTCTGAAACAATCTCTGGCCCTTCCCGAAGTGCCCAGTGATTCAAAGCTATAGTCTCTCAGAGCGGAGGACGTCGGTTACCCAGTGGCATCCGTTGTGAGAGCATCTTGTTCTTAACACTTTACATTTCAAAAGCCACCTCTGATTTTGTTCTCCTCACAGTAAAATCTTTACAGCTGATGAGAATCACACAAAAGATATAATTAGAGAGCATTTTATTTCATTATTTATTTCATTTATGAACACATTGAGGCTGTACATACAGAGTTTTGTATAATGTTTCAAGGTAGGTACCAATTGCATAATGTTCAATATTTTTCACTTCTTTGTGGTTAGAATGTCCACAGTCTTACCTTCTAGCTTTTGTGAAATACATGGTTATTGTCACTGGTAGTTCCTCTACTATGTAGTAGTACATGGGAACCCACATACACTTCTTATCCAACGGCAGCTTTGTGCGCATTGAGTGTCCTTCCTCCATCAGGAAGAATCCATAGATGCGATAACAGCCTCAAAAATCAGAATGTCTCAAAACAAAACAAAACAAAACAAAACAAAACAGGACAACAGGAAGGAGAAATAAAGCATATCCATGAATTTAGTATAGCCAGAAGGGTTACAGTGTCCCAGTTGCAAATTTACCAACAAGTATATGGAGAAATAAGTTTTCAGTGAGTTTTCTTTATGTTCGGTTCACTGCCTAACCAAGGGCATGGTGTGAAGTAGGAAACGTTGTTTGGTAGAGGGAGGGGGACTGGTGAGAAGCTTGAGGTTGATCGGAAGTCATCGCCAGAGAGGAGGGATTTGCCCGAGCTGGCAACTACTGATAGGAGCCTGAAAACTCATCCTATGTTAGAAGGGCAAAGAGAATTGCTTCAGGGGAAGAGAAAGCAAGAAGTAGGCAGGAGGTGCTGTGGTGAGGAGGTTTGGTGGTGAAGAGGAAAAGACCCCAAGATGGGAAACTTGAGTCTTTCAAGACAAGAGACAGCCATGAAATAGGAAGGCTGATGATTCCTGCTGCCCTGAAAGCAAACAAGGGCCACCCTCAAAATAAATTCCACATTAGCCAGAAAATGGTGTTGCCCTCCTGATATTTCAGTAGTCAGGAGGTGGAGGCAGGAGAATTGCAACCTTGAGGTTGGCCTGGGCTACATGGTGAGACCCTGTCTCAAAACTACCACAAAAATAACAAAAAGCAGAAGGAATTATACATTGATTTAAAGATATAAAGCAATGTCATTGAATTAAGAGCCAGTGAACTGACTGAATTTAGGGAGGAGACAGTATCCAGTAGAAGTTATAAAGCACCAAGGTAGGATAGACCAAAATAAAAATTCGATAGGAATTTGTCTCCACAAATAGACCAGGCTTGCCTTGAACTCGAGATCACCTGCCTCTGCCTCCCAAGTGCTGGGATTAAAGATGTATACTACCATATCCATCTATAAAGAATTATTTTAAAAAATGTACAAGTAGAACACTTTCTCCACACAGTGCCTTTGCTTACAAAAGGTATTTGGAGGTAACGTACCAGAACGGTCACTCTAAGTGTATAGAAGTTCACTGGGTTGTGTAGCATCTGGGTCTGGTGTGTTTGTGTGATATTTTCTAATCTGCATTTCTTTAAATGATAAAGTTTAAAGTAAAAATTAGATGCTACTTTGGTTTTGGTTCTCTTTTATTTTTTATTTTTTTCATCTACTTTCTTCTTTCTGCTAATAGGCAGGGGAAAAACATAATTATTCAATGAAGAAGTTGTGAATTGGACTTTTTAAAAAAATATTAGATTTGGCCAAGCTTCTCTAGTTTCATCTTTAAAATTTTTTTATTAGATATTATCTTCATTTACATTTCAAATGCTATCCCCAAAGCCCCCTATGCCCTCCCCCCACCCTGCTTCCCAATCTGCCCATTCCCGATTCCTGGCCCTGGCATTCCCCAGTATTGGGGGGCATATGATTTTCTCAAGACCAAGGGCCTCTCCTCCCATTGATGGCCGACTAGGTCATCCTCTGCTACATATGCAACTAGAGACACAGCTCTGGGGGGTACTAGTTAGTTCATATTGTTGATCCTCCTATAGGGCTGCAGACCCCTTCAGCTCCTTGGGTACTTTCTCTAGCGCCTTCATTAGGGGCCCTGTGTTCCATCCAATAGATGACTGTGAGCATCAACTTCTGTACTTGCCAGGCATTTCATTTTTAATCAGTCTTGTTTGGGACTAGAAAATTTCCTTAATATAAAAACATCTTTCTTTAAATTAAAGAAAAGCTTTGTTTATTCCTTTACTCTGTGCATATTTTATTCATGCCTTTGACTAAGATAAAAATGTTTATTGCTTATCACTTAGGTCTACCGCATTCGACACCCCCAAATTTTAGTTTTTTCTATTTCTGACTTTCTTCGTACATTCATTGCTATATTTGGGATTTTGTTTTGTAAAAGCCCACTCTTATTTTCAGACACAAATGTATCTTCTCTTTCAGTTTATGCACTAAGAGCTTCATTGAGGATGCTATGTTGTTTAGAGCCTATAGAGTTGTTTAAATTGTTGGATACAGGGGAGTTTTCTTACTACAGTTGTCACCTGGGTCTCCATGTGCCTTGGGATGCCTGCTCACCACTCTCTGCCCTGACTCCTTTGTTTTGATTGCTGTACTCAAGTTAAAATAGGTGTTCTTCTCCTTAACCCATTTGTGATTGTCAGCTAGACTCCTTGGGATCTCTCTAGGATTGGGTAGGCCTGGGAAGTTTTGGTCTTAGGGGCAGCAGTGAACAAAAATTGTCTTCCTGGTTCTTGCAGGTGGAGGGAAGAGCTTTGTCAGGTTCTAGGGGTAGCTCCTCTGCTGAGGGGACCAAGAGTGACCATCCTGCTTCCTCTGAGGCCGAAAGGGTTTGCATGATTCTGTGAGGGTCACATGAATGGACTCTGTCAGTGGACACTGTCTTCCCAGTGAGCTGGAAGGTGCAGACATACCATTTCCTTGTACCCCACTATCTTTGCTTGGAGAGGAAGTTAAGTGGGACAGGGAGTGGGAAACCTTTCACAGGAACCGTTATTCTAAAGTCAGTTTCAACATATCCAAATGAATGTATGTAGGTATGTAGTTTGACACATATGTGCCATATTTGGCTGGTCTGGGGCTCACTGTGCAGAACCGGCTGGCCTCAAATTCTCAAGGGCTGAGATTAAAAGCATGTACCACCACACCCCACAGCAGTACTTTCTTTGTTAATTTAGAAAAGCCCTTAGAATTTCCAGCATCATTGTGAAGGAGGAGAGAAGGAAGGAAGAAGGAGCAAAGGATGTCACCAAATGAGTGCCGTGCTTGTCTAAGGATGAACACAGGTGGTCAGTGTGTGTCCATGTAAGTGTGTGTAAGCAGCCGTCCTACTGTTTCAAAGTCACCCGAGTCTGATGTGACACATCTCATGTTCTCCTAGCACAGTCAGGAGCCACCACCTCTTTTAAGAGTTATTTTTATTATTTTTAATTGTGTGAGTATGTGTGTGTCTGTGTGTGGGTATGGGCACAGGGCACAGATGCTCATGGGGGCGCGGGTCAGAGCATTTGGATACTCCTGGAACTGAAGTTTCAGGAAGCTGGGACTGGAACTGTCTACTCTGAAAGAACAGAAAGTGCTCATGACCTTGGAGCCATCTCTCCAGCCCCACCACTTGCTTTGTGATTAGCAGGTTCAGGTTCCGAGGTCAGCAGTTTTCTGAGGCATCCGATTAACCCATGTGTGGCAGTCCAAGCTCCACTGTGTCCTGTCTCTGACAGCTTGACTTCTCTCCTCTGATCCTGCAGCCAGTCTATCCCTCACCCAGTCTCTGAGGGGCACAACCTTGTTTTCCTCTGACCTGCCCCTACTTGTGTCATCTGGCAAATACACTCTGATATTTGAGTAAAGGTTCTCTCAGTGGAGTTGACCTCATCCACTGTGGGTCCTGGTTAGCTCATGTGAGGTTGTTACTTCTACCCTGGGTACTGCAGCTGGAGGCTGGAATGACAGACATCTGTGCAGGGGAGATGAACAGGAAGAGGGGACTAGGGACTGGAACACACAAGGACTGACTGGAACCACGGAATGGGCTGGAATTCATGCTGGTTGTTCAGTCTATGACTTAACTTTGTGATAGGGGCATTTTTTAGAAGTTGTGCCTCTTCTCATTGAGCCCTTAGCTGGCCCAGGGTGCTGGGATGCTAAAGACGGGTCAGTCATCAAGATCTGGAAAAAGGGGTCCTGATCAGTTTCCCATTCTCATCTCATTATGGGGACAGCAGAGATAAGCAGGTTGAGATCTGAAGTAAGAATTTTGGTTCTGGTTTTTAATGGGTTAGATTATTATGGACCAGTAAAGAGGGAGACGGAGCACACATTCTTTTATAAGCCTCAACTAGGCAGAAGCAGGCTCTCAGAGATGCTTGTACATCTCTGCCTCCCTATTTACTGGACAAATTCTTATACGACTGTGTTTACAAAGTCAGACAAGGGTTTATAGAGGACTTGGAGATGGACATTTATAGAAGGCTTCATGTGTCTGTTTGCACACTAATTTTCTCAGACTCCTTATTCTGTTCCGAAGTTGTGTGGGCTGAGCTGTTGATGCTCTCAGGGTGAATTCTAGGAAGGCATGGCAGAACTTCCACCTTTTAGACTAGTCTTAGAAAGGGGATGCCACAGTAGGATAGCTGCCTCTCACCCACTCAAGGCTTTGTCTGGCGTTTAGCCAGAGCATCAGTCCCCTGAATTAATTTGGAACACACTCAAATATTATTCCCAAGTGCCTGCTCTACGGCTTCTTACAGCTGGATAGAGGGCGTGTGAAGGCACGATGACGCCTATCCAAGAGAGAATGTTTCTAGAACCTCTTTAACCAAGTTGCCTGTGGTGGGGTGAGGGAGCCCAGGAGATGTCACAGAGACTTCTTGGAAGACTCCTTCCTAAGTCTCTTCCAAGTTTGGACAGGTGAGGTTTGGGGGAGCAGCGTGGCTTACCTGGAGGGCACTGACTATTTGATACTAGCTCAGAGTTTTCTCCTGTAGAGGGAAGACTGTCCAAGATGTCTCCCTTCTATCATGCTGACATTCCAGCACTAACAAGGCAGTCCCAAGCCTTTTGAGGAGGAGCACACTGCTTGGTGGTTCTCATCCTGCCCTCATCTGACCACCATCCTCACAATGTCTCCAAGAAATAGATAGGACAAGGGACAAGATTTCCCTGTATACAGATGAAGCAACTAAGGCTCTGCGTGGAAGATATGCCCATGGTCATGGCCAAGCCTGGAGTTCAGTTCCCTCTTCACCCGTCTCAATTGCTACAGGGCCTTTGGAATCGGATGACCTATAGTTTTAGAGCCAACTTCCTATCAGCAATGTATCTATGGAGAAGTGACCATTTGGATAGCTGGTAGCTTTTATACAGGTGACATCTCCATACCGAAGAACCGTATAAAAGGAGACGAGGAAGGGAGAATAGACTGTCTCTAAAATGATGAACTTTTGACAGTTTATTAAAGGCAGATTTATTGCCGAGTCCCTGGCCAAAGCATAGCTGTTTTCAGTTCATAACAATGAAGCTAGAATGGGAATTTCTGGAGAATCTGAGAAAAAAAATAAAAGGGAGGAAGTCTTAACGGCCTGTCTCTGGGAATAAATCTTAGAGGCCATGTAAACTAGCGTGACTGGAGTTTATACCTCTCCTCAGCGCCTGAATGATAATGCAGTTTGAGTGGAGAATTACAGAAATGGCTTCTCTGAGTGAGTCCACTCTTGCCTGCAGACCCCTCTGGGCTCTTGAGGAGGCAGAGACACTGGCATGCCCTTGTGGGTGGCCACCTTATGCTTAAGACATAAGTAGCATGGCAGCCTTACCCTCACTCGGTTTTTCTAGGAGATTTAGAAAATTCTGAGTTGACGGAGATGCACCCAGAGAGACCCAAGGTAGTGAGGGCAGGGCATGAAGGGAGGGTAGGGGTAGCTGCAAAGGGTCAAATTGGGGAGGGGTGTACACATCTGAACCATTCTCTCCCAGACCATATAGGCTTTTAGATAGTTGCATCAAAATCACCGGGCTGGAGTGTGCATAGCCTTCAGAGACTATTTCTAGATTCTGCTTTTCAGATGAGAAGACTGAGGTCTGTTACTTGTACTGAATAATTAATGCAATGTCACAGGGTCAGCCATCCTGTAAGGATGCTCCCATGGACCCTAAAATTCCTTTTTGGCAGTCAAAATCCTGATGTCCATGCCTACACCTTACTTTCATCTATGCGGTCATGTGACATGAGTAGGCTCTAAGTTTTATAGGCTCAGTCTATAAAAACAAACAGAAAGGAACAGAGATCTGTCTGATGTTGTGAGATGATGGGGTGGGCTCATTCACTTCCTGTCCCTTCCCTTCTTCCTTCTTCACAACCACACAATACAGAATATTTTCCTTTATTATATTATTATTATTATTATTATTATAATTATCATCATCATCATCATTACCATCATTATTTTGTTGTGGTGGTGGTGCTGTAGTTTTAAGACAGGTTCTACCCTAGGCTAGCCTTGAACTTGTGAAGTGCAGGGATTACAGGCATACATGATCACGTTCAGCTTAGCTATTTTTATTCTTAGTATAAAGAGGTAAAAACAGGGGTCTGGGGCTGTAGTCAGTTGGGAGAAATCTCGTCAACAAACTATGATTCCACCCTCAGCATAACATAACCTAGGTGTGGTGGTACAGGACTCTAACCCCAGCACTTGGCAGATGGAGACAGGAGGATCAGAAATTTAAAGTCAAATTGTATAGTGAATATAGGCCATTCTGGGCTACGTGAGGCCCCGTATTGGAAAGATGAAGAGGAGAAGGAGAGAGGTAGGAAGAGAAGTCTTGGGAGGGGAGGTAGGAGAAGAAGAACCTTAAAACATAAGCACCTCCAGTATAGTCTCATCGTGCGAGGAAGTGGGCCGTCTCTCCACGCTGTGCCTCGAGCAGTTCAGGGAGTGGCAGGAGTCACGACTGCTGCTGGTTCCACTAGGGGTGCAGAGAAGCCCCAGCTCCTGCTCCCTGTCCTGAGACACACCATCTAGAGGGGAGAAGGACATCAACCCAACATACCCAGCCCCACCTTTGTCTTCCAGAGCCCCCACCCCCGTAGTCCTGGAGATTCAGTTAAGGCACAAGCAACGCAGAGTTTCGTATTTGATCTTCGAGCCCTAATTTCTTCATTAAAAAGGAAATCCTCTTTAATGATTTAAAAACCTTTTCAACTCAGAGTATACTTCTGGCTGATTTCCTTACTTCTATTTGTTTATCAAATTTATAGCATTTGTGTAAGATTTTTAAAAAAATCTGCATAGATGTCTTTTCTATTAAAAGATGTAAGATGACTTTTCTTCAAAAGGATACGTAGCTAGCAATAAACACCTGCATTACGATTTACATGCCAGACAGCTGTCGGAAAGAATATGCTTGAGTCCACCTCAGTCCTCAGGGCATGCATCTATCTGTGCTGGGGGTTTGTAAATGGTTCATAATCAACCACTGAAGAACCGAGACATGGAGGCAATGGCTCAGATGAGTCAGGGCTAGATGTTGTAGATCTGATTTAGTTTAACCTAACAGTGTGTGCTAGGGGTTATTGAGCATTTCTCAAGAAGCCAGGGGAGGGCACAGTGAAAAGTCAAATTCTAAATGTGTAGAAAAGAGGGTGGAGAATGGCAGGGGCCGTCTATCTAAGTCTATGCAGATGACCCAGGGCAGCTATGAATGTAGCTGATTCAAAATCACAAATTTAAAGAATTATGCGACTTGACCCCCTGGTTTTTAAAAGATGTGACTCAATTGCATGGTTTTCATGCATGAACCATGAAGATAAAACGTGAAATAAAGAAGTTGGGTATGTCTGATAGAGCTTCAGGTTCACTACTAGTGAGGACGTCAGAGCTAAGTCATCCACAGATTTGTGTCATTTTCTCATTCTTTATCAATAGCATCTTGACATTGTTTGGGATTCCTCTGTGCCCAGGGAAACAACTTCATTCCTGGTCTCCCTTGCATCTGAGGGCAGTCACGAGCATGGCATGGCCTGTGCAAGTGGAGACTTTGTTGGGATTTCAGGAAAGCTTTTCTTCCCTGAGGGAGGAGCTATCTCTTTCCCCAACCCCTTCCCCCCTCCTCACTTTCCTCCTCCTCCTCCTCCTCCTCCTCCTCCTCCTCCTCCTCCTCCTCCTCTTCTTCTTCTTCTTCTTCTCCTCCTCCTCCTCCTCCTCCTCCTCTTCCTTCTCCGCCTCCTCCTCCTCTTCCTCCTCCTCCTCCTCCTCCTCCTCCTCCTCCTCCTCCTCCTCCTCCTCCTCCTCCTCCTCCTTCTTCTCCCAAATGTGAGGCTGGTCGTGAGCAGCCATCTTGCAGCTCTAAGATGGCCAGTCAAACTGTGAAGACAGATGGCAGGATGGCTCAGTGGTAAAGGCACTTGCTCACTGCCAAGCTTGACAACCTGAGTTTGAGCCCCAGAACCCACAAGGCAGAAGGAGAGAAGTGGCTCCCTCCAGTTGTCTTCTGATCTTGTGCAGCATGACACTTGTATACCCTCCTACTCCACTCCATATAAAAACAACGTGAAAAGAAATTTAAAACTCGTTAAGTAAAAATAACATTCAACTGTCTAATTAGGCACACCAGTGCCTACATCTCTCTCACACACAAACGTGCAGTTCCTACTGACACATTCATGAGTACGCTGGATACGAGGGTACCAGCTCAGAAAGAAGAGGTAGTAGGAGGCTAGAAAGGTTGAGCCCAGCAGTGGCAACTGGCACTTCTCAAAGATTGCTTCCATAAATGCTGGCCTGGTAAAAACAGTCTGGTGTCCTGTGTCTCCAGAGCTCGCCCAGAGAAGACATTGAGATGCTCTGCTGAAAAGCTTCTCTCCATCTCCCATCTGGTTGCACAGCAAGAGGGAGTCCAGCGGTTATCCTGCCCCCTTTCCAGGACCTCCACTTATGAGGCAAGGATGCCACAGTGTGGGTGGGAAGTTACTGTGAGAGTCAAGGGCCTGCAGAGGTTATATACCTTTCTTTTCACACTAGGAAGTCTGAAATTAGATGTAGAAAGACAGGAGTCACATAACAAAAGCTGAAGGAAAAGAGGGGGGCTGCTGAACTGGTCTCTGACAACTGTGCTGAAGGAGATGGGTTGATTTGGGCAGGCAGAGGGCACAGCATTGCAAATGCAGGAAGCAGAAATGGGCTGAGAATTGCTGCACAAAAGCAAGGGGGACCTGAAGAGCAAGCCAGAACCTAAGGACTGTCACACTGTAAAGAATGGGATGGCAAACTCAGGGCAAAGGGAAATGGCAGGGTGTGAGGTGTTTATGCCCATGCTGCGTTGCCCTGAAGGTGATGTAGGGAACACGGAGGTGGCGGGAATGTTTCCCTACTGTTGAGGATGAATTCTTTAAAGCAGCTCCTTCCCAGGTTTGGAAGCTAGAAGTTGCTCTACAGCACAGATCTGGAAGAATCCGAGGCCAGCCTCCCCTTTCTTTCTTCCCATCCACTCACTAATGCTTCTGCGCATGCGCTTGCACACACACACACACACACACACACACACACACACACACACACACACACACACACACACACAGAGCATCTTTCTACCCCGCGTGGCAGGGCCATAGAGAACATCGTTCCCGGGTAATGAGACAATTAGCTCCTTGAATTCTTCCTGCAGGAACAAATCCGGGCCCCCATGGCATCTGTCCCCTCCTGTTCCTCCAGCTGGCCTCCTTGCCATGTGCACCCCCTCCCGGAACCAGGCCTGGCCTCCTGCCCCTGCCCACTTGTGCTTGTGCCTTACTGGAGCTTAGGGTGCAGGGCTGGAGCTCTGGTGTGTGTGTGTGTGTGTGTGTGTGTGTTGGGGTGGGGAGTTAGGGTGGTGGTGGTGGAATGGGGCTCATGGTGAGGGACTGGAGCATGTGGTGCAGAGCTGGAGCTCCTGTGGTGGGGTGGGGTCAGGAACAGGTGCTGGGGTGTGGAGCTGGGGCTGGAGCTCACAGCATCCAGAGCAGCAAGGAGTTGCAGGCAGGCTGCCGGTGGCGTGATGGAGGCCTGTGCCCCTGAGCCACGAACCCAGCTGCACAGTTCTCCTGTGGGGCTGGCAGTCACTTCTTCAAAGCTGCTCTGCAGCGAGGTGGCATATGGCCCCCTGACAGAGCAGCTGCTGGGGAAGAAGCCGCCGAAAGGAAGCCTTGGGGGATAAATACAAGAAGCGCATGTCACCACGCAGCGCCCGAAGCGGCCCCGGAGCTTCTCCGGAGGAACGTGGTTTTAGATGATGTGCGAGGGCCTCTGCCTTTAGAATGTTTCTCACCATCATCGCGGAACTAGAATATCACTGGACACTTACTAGGAACCAGACAGCTCTGTATTCTGCTTTAGAGGAACCATATCATGGATTCCTTTGAACATCCCTCCGGAGAACTCTGGGTGTTCCCATGTTGTAGAAGAGCACACCAAAGGTCGAGAGAGAACTTCAGGATTTTATGCTGTCCCGTGGCTTATGAGCGACCTGTGGCTGACTCTAAAGCCTTCAGTTGACTTCTCTTTTGCGGCTTGAGGCCATAGCCATCTTGGTCAGAGCATCTTGTAGACTTGGTAGTTAGGATGCCAGGCCTGGTGTCATTTGCAAAAACAACTAGAACACACACTCTCCTATCTGAGGTTCGGAGAGTAAGGGCAGGCATGGTCACCTGGCATTTCTAGCTTCTAAAACAGGGGTGGCATTCTGTGGAGTAATTTAATAGAAATATATGGAGAATGAACCATGCCTGGGGGAGCTACTTTCCCATTTTGCAGGTAGGTAAACAGGGGATTGGGGCTTTGCCTAAGGCCTCATTATAAGCCTGCCAGAGAGGAGACTTGGGCTCCGAGCTTCACACTACACATCTTATCCTCTTTGCTTTGCCTGGAGTGGATCATATTAAGGAAGGAGCCTTCTTAGCTGGAGGAGGAGGGAAAAGAAAGAACAGGAAGTCATGACTGTAGCTTATTCTTGACAGTGGCTGGTATCTCTACACATCTCCAGGCTATAGAGCTTGCAGACTGATTCAAAGAACATCTAGATTGAGCTAAAAGATACTGTGATTTTTTTTCACTTGTCCTCAACTCTGTTTGTAACCCAATTCCCAGAGGCCCCAGGAACTTGTGGGTCGGTCCCTCTCTCTCCATTCAATGCCACTTCTCCTGGTGAATCTGCCACCCCAGTTGGGGATCTGGACCTTCCAGACGAGGAGGCAGAAACCAAGAGCCCATTCATCACACAGAAAACGGATACCTACCTGTCAGATTCAATTCCACTCCAATGCTGCAAACTTATGGCCAAACAGAGGGCCTCATTTTCCCAGGCACTAGGATGGAAGAGTTGCCAAGTAAAGGGCAAAGCACAAGTGGCAACCCCTTTAGTAGCTCCCCACAAGGCTGTGACAAATCTCTGCCTGCCAGGGTCTTGCTTCACAACACAAGGCTGGAAGATTTGTCAGATGTCTTCTGAGCGTGGACTCACTGTGCTGTTTGGTCAGGGAAGCAATACATCCAAGTTCTGGCCTCCCTTTTCTTAAGTGGAGGCTATGATCCTATACATGAACCTTGGCTGAGCTTCAGAACAGTGAAGGGGGATACGAGCCCCTCCCCCCCCTCCCCCCGGCAACATGCAAAGAAAACCAGAAACCGCTGATAATTTGTGGGTTGGATTCAAGAGTTTCTGAGCACGACAGCGTCCTTGGTCATGAGGACAAGAACAGAAGCATGTCACATCTGGCTTGCAAACAATCTTTGAGGTCTGTTGAGACCAGGTACATTGCTTGAGGTCCTGTTTATGAGGTACAAGGATACTCTGAATGGAGTTACTGTATGTAGAGTCGGCTGGATTTCTGAGCATGGTGTGTGTGTGTGTGTGTGTGTGTGTGTGTGTGTGTGTGTGTGCCTGTGTCTGTCTGTCTGTGTTTGTAGTGTGTGTATGTATGTGTGCCTGTGTCTGTCTGTCTGTGTTTGTAGTGTCTGTCTGTCTGTCTGTGTTTGTAGTGTATGTGTGTCTGTCTGTCTGTCTGTGCTTGTAGTGTGTGTGTGTGTGTGTATGCACATGTGCATGGTCACATCTGTGTGTGCGCATGCCTGTGGAGGCCAGAGGACAGCGTCTGCCAAGCAGTTTAGCAGTTTAGTTTGCCCAGTGAGCTCCAGGGACCTGTCTTCACCTCTCAGCACTGGGATTACAAGCACATACGCTGTGCCTCTTCGTTTTTTAAATTTAAATGTTTACTTATAAAAACCGAGAGTTCTGAGGATCAAACTGATGTCCTTGTGTTTCTAGGTGAAGCGCTTTATCAACTTCTCAGGCCTCTTTCCCCCCAGGTTTTGAGTCAGTGGCCCAGGATGACCTAGAACTTGAGCCCCTCCAGTCTCAGTTTTCAGAGTGCTGGGATCACAGGGCTGTGCCACCACACCCAGCTCCCGCCCCTCATTTGCCCCTTCGATGTCTTCCCACTTTGCCTTCAGCTTCGTCTCATAGTCTTTCATTCCAGATGGAGGCTTGTGCTGTTCTTGGTGCCTAGGACACACATGGCTCTTTGACATCCATCAAACTTCTATCCGTACTTAAAAGTACGGCTAAGTTCACACCCTTTGTTTGGAAAGTTGTTCGAATTCCTCACAAAGAATTGATCACGTTCAGCTTTAGTTTCCAGGCCTTAGAATCCACATCAGACCCAGGAATCTATGCGGGGACAAGCTGGCACCCTTGTCCCTTCATGGTCAGCACTGAACCAGGTTCAGGCCAGGTTCCTTCAGTTGCCCTAACCCTGAGGTCCCGAACTGAACGGGATCATATATTATTTCTTTACTCTTTGATTGTGTCATTGCTCGCAGTAGACTGCATAAAGCTGAAGTGTAAGCACCATAGCTTTTAATGTCTGGTTGGTTACTTTATCATCCCTCCTGGTGAAGATATAGAGCAAAGGATGATTGTAATCCTAAATTCATAAACTGTAAAGTGCTGTGGAAATGTTGGTTTTGACTGTTACCAGGAGGTGGAGCCCCTTTCCCATTAAATCTCTTTCCTACAACTCTAGGTTTCTGGCAGCCATGAGCATGCTACAGCCAGCCTGGTAAATTATTGCTGTTGCCAGGACTTGAGTTCCCTAACTGTGTAGACTGGCCACAGAGACACAGGCCCATCTACCACCGCTGCTAACCACAGCTCCCAGGGGCCTTACTGTGGAACCACAGGTCCCAAGCAAAGCCCCTGTGGGTGACAAGATGGCTTCACAAAGTGGGGGACATTGCAGTACAACAGTGTAATTTCCATTCTGTATGATTTGATCTGTAAGATCTTTCTCTAATCAGGGACAAGGAGGAGAAGTTTCGGAAGCTTCTTATGCTGGGAACACACTGGTGCAGTGTGCACTCAGTGTGCTTAGACCTACTCAGTGACTGCTGACGTCCTTCCCATGAACGGCTCACTGAGACTGTCCTCTCCAGTTGTGACTCCTCTGGCCTTTTGCCAGTGCCAAGCTTTATCAGCTGATTCTCTAGTTGACTGCTCTCTCAGAGTGAACCTATCTTCCTTCCTCCTAAACCTGGCTCTCTCTTCTGGCTTCTCCTCGTCCCCCATTCTGGCATCGCTAGCCTTTGAGTGGCCACTCAAAGTTCTGTCTGGAGGAAAGTGCTTCCTCCGCCTGCTTCTCCCTCTGGGTTTTCCCTCCTGACACTTGCATTGTTGTTGCTAAAAAGCCCACAGGGTACCAAGCCATCTTGCAGGTTCTCTCTGTCAAAGCTACCTGCTTCCCTGTTTCCTGCTGGCCTTACCTGTCTGGGAGAACTGCAGAGCTTGTCTCTGCTTTTGGCTGTACTCCATATTTGTTTGGTCCCAAGCTTCTTTTGACTGTTGGCAACTGCTAGCCTTTTCTCAGAAGCTCTGTGAGTGCTTCTGGATGCTTTCTGATTTATTTTTGACAGGTGTCTGTGTATGTGGTGTGCAAGCCTGCACATTTGTATCTATGTAGATATCTATGTGTGTGATGGTTTGTACATAAGTTGTACATGTACTCAAACATAGAGGCCTGAGGCAGACCTTGGGACTCTTTCTTAAGGGCTCTTCCTCCTATTCATTGAGACAGAGTCTCTCAGTTGGTGCCAGGCCTCTCTGGTATGGCTAATCTACTAGCCAGCTTACTCTGGAGAGCCCCATCTTGACCTCCGAAGTGCTGGGATTACAAGGGGACTGCCATGCTCACTTGGCATTTCTGTGGGTGCTGGGAATATGAACTCAGGTCCTCATACCTGCATAGTGAATACTTTGGCCACCGAGATGACTGCTATTAGCCCTCTGGACACTTTCATGGTTAGAACTCTCATGTTGACCTCCGGGTGTCTTGATTCTGGTGTCAGGGCTTGCTCTCTGTCCTGGTGGACAAACAGATGAAGACTGTATTCATGACTCAGTGCAGAAAGTCAGAACCACTAAGCTACCAGTCATACTTCAAGAGTCCAACCCTTTTCTAAAAGGCCAGGATATACTAATCTAAGGTGCTTCTGAGAGCACGGCCCACTGCTCTCCATCTCCTACCTCATGCCTTGTAGAACAGGGCAGGCCTCTGGCTCTAAATACAGCTAGGAGCTGGAAATTGCTGAACCCAGAGAAACTTTGTCATAATTAACTACCCACTTGAAAGTACAAACTATGTAATTTGCCTTTAAGTGATCTTAAATTAATCCAAATAATGAAGTATGCTTAGAATACTCCAGTACAGGTACATCCAATTGAACACAATTAAAATTAAGATGGATTTATTAGTATTGTGACTATTATTGATTAAAATGGTAATGATAAATAAGGAGAGATGTTAAGTACAATAAGGAATTGGTAACATTTCTTCAAAGTAATCATTTTGCCGTGACTACCCAATTATTAGTACATTTAATGTGTTATTCAATGCAATTAATTATCCACTTTGCTTCTGGGAAGGCACTAGGAGAAGTCGCTTCTTCCTGGAGTGGTGACTGCTGCCTTGCTGAGGGACAGGGAGAAGGCAGTGTGTGGAGGAGCCTCTTCATTAAGACCGCACTCCTGGCTGTGGCTTGCTGAGGCTCAGACAGAAACTTCAGAAGCTATGGGGTAAAGTGGAACAAGTGGGTGCTAACTTTTACCCTCACAGGGAGTAGCTTTTTGCAACCACAGAAGCACCTATGAAGCAGACAGGCAGAAGGAATCGGGAAAGCAGCCTTGAGTTTTGACGGGGTCACCTGGATCCATGACCTAAGTTTAGTGGCCATATCTCCCTGTGGGTCATCTTTGTTGAGCAGGAACAGAACAGTATGTGTACAAGGCTCTTCGCAGGACTGAAAGTAGAGCTCGGCTGTCAGAGGAATGGATGATGCCCTGGGTTCTATCTACAGTTGACAATGGACAAACCCAGGCACCTCCAGTCCCCGTCCTCAGGACAAACAGAAGCTAAAGGTTGTCCTCAGCTGTATAGGGAGTTCAAAGCCAGTCTAGGTTACAGGACACTGTCTAAGGAAAACACACACACACACACACACACACACACACACACAACAAAACAAAACAAAACTGACAAACAATTCTTTGTAAAGGAACTCCATAAGGGACCCTGGCAATTGCTCACCAGGAGGCTCAGATACCGACCCCCCACCCCACCCCCGAATCCCTAATTCAGTAAGACTTGGAAATATGCTTCTGGTTCCTGTATACAACCACTAATATCAATCATAGGTCCCAACCACTTCAGTGCAAGGTGGACATGAGAGACTGCATATCCTTCTGCTAAGGACCAGCCTTGGCTTGGAGAGGGGTTCCTGAGAGAAGGGGTGTCTGGGAGCAGTGAAACAAATGACTTGAAGTCAGATTGTGGGTCTAAGTTGATGGCCTAAGACAGCTTTTCAGACTGATTTCTCTGTGTGTGTGTGTGTGTGAGAGAGAGTTCTTTTGCTATTCTAAAAACTCTCTGGATAGCTCATCTCTTGCAGATCAAAAGCCCAGTTTTTTATTTACATGTCAATTCAGTCATTACTCCAGGTTCCCTTTTGGATATCCTGTGAATCTGCATCCCAGAGCCCCAGCCCCTTGATTCTTACAAAGAGCAAACATAGGCACAGACAGTAAGATAGCTGGATGGGACCCCGCCATGAAACTACCTGAACTCCCTTCTCTCCCAGGCTGACCTTGAACTCTGGAATCTACCTGCAGTTGTAATCATAAACAAAAAACTTAGCTGGGTGGGAATCTTACCTTTCTATCATCACTCCCTAAATCTCTTTATCTCCTTCCTTAGTAACTTTCTGGCGTTGGCCCAAAGAGCAGCTCCCTCTGTTCCTTTAGATCTGTGAAGCTCCTTAAATAATTCATAGTGCGTCCTTACATTTTGCATAGTTGAGAAATTATATATTTTCCAACTCATGTTTTCAACGTTCTTTCCCACAGCCTTAAAGGCTGTCCTGAAGGTCACAGCATTCTACTGTTTTTTTGTTTTGTTTTTGTTTTTTGCTAAAATGTAGACAACATACCTCCTGCTCTCGGTGATTACCATGGAGTCATTAACCTTGCCAGAGAGGACATTCCTCAAAGGAGGGGCAGGAAAATATGTACATTATTATGCACACAAACCTTATGCCTACAGCAACCATCAGCACTCTTGGAGACCCACACCCTCCTGACTGTTCCAGAGGCAGGAAACCAAGTCATACTGTCCCTTACACATGGCCACCCTTCCTCCCTCTCCACTTTCCTCTCAGTCTATGGCCTAGACTGATTTACAGGACTCCTTTGTCCTTTCTGCTAGAAGAACAGGGCTGGGTGACATGACAACTGAGTTGTTGAGCCTTTCTCTGCAGTTCTTTTCTGTTTGTTTCCTTCTCTCTCTGTACAAACATTCTAGCAGACAGTAGACACCATCAGTCTTGCATTGAAGTAAGAATGCTGAGTCTAACATGAAGGTCTAGAGAGCAGAGTGGCTGCTCCAAGGTCGTAGGTCTCAGAAGTGTACCCTTGGGGAAGCAAATTCAAACCCCGAGACTCTTAGGAAACACCCTCCCAGACTCGATTCATTTATTGTATAGATCCAGGATCTTTTTGTCCTTGGAAACTCTAGCTCACTGATTCTCCTAAGGCCAGGGTTCAACATAATGCTTCCTAAAGCTAATTGTCAGTTTTTACATAAAGGTTGTACTTTATGAATTCCAAATTGCCAAAATTAGAGTTTATTAAGCATGCACACACACAATTTTCCTTTTTTAATTAAAATTAAACTTCGTTCCTTTGACATTTTCAAGGGAATTTGAGATAGCTTTGTATCCACAGAAACACAGGGAGAATCTTACTCCCAGATGCTTATCCACAGAACGAGGCTAAAAGTCGGCTGGTGATTCGGGAACACTACAGGTATGCAGCTGCTTGTCCCAGGCCTCAGTCTCCCCATTTGTAAATGGAGAATTAAGAAAGTGAGTTCCTGCAGAAAGATTTTAGGGCATATTCCAATTCTGTTCCTGGAAGCTAATGGCTGCAACATGGTGGAAGGGAATGGCATGCCTGGACTCACGAGAAAAAGACCATTTCAAGTCACAGTCATGTTTTGCAACCACTATCACAAAGATCTGATGTTTTTGGCTATTATTAGGATATTTCTGAAACTCATGCCTCAGGAAAACCCTGTCCCACCCCACCCCCTTTTTGCACAAATTGTCATAGCTTTTATGGAAAGCAATTAGCAATATAAATCAATCTCTCTCTCTCTCTCTCTCTCTCTCTCTCTCTGTCTCTCTCTCTCTCTGTGTCTCTCTCTCTCTCTGATTTGTTTGCTCATACATCCACTTAGAGTTTAACGACAGAGCAATAAAACCAGGAGACCTCTTATCTGCTTCTAAGTAGCTGGTTACAGCCTGATGCCCTGCTAAGTCCTGGGTATGTTGAAGAAACAGAAAAAGAACATTGTGGATATTTATTCAATAGAAATGGGCTTTCCCTCTAAACAAAACGTGGGTGAATCTCACAAATATTGACAAAGCAGCCCACAGGCAAAATCTGTATGACTTTGTATTTGTATTTGCATGAAATTTAGAGATGCATTTACATATAGTTGATATCTAAGATACATACAAGCATAATTGCATATGTGTGAAATATGTGAGTAAGTATGTAGTTTATATTTATGAAAACTATTCCACTAATAAATATATATTTGGATTTTTATAAATTTCTATCAACTGTTATTGATTTGAAACGTTTCTCAAAGGGTCACATATTAATAACTTGGTCCCCAGCCCATGGTGTCTCTGGAAGACATGAAACCTTTGGGAAATAGGAACTACTGTAAGGAAGTTAGGTTGTCGGCGGAATGTCCTTGATGGGGACATTGGGGTCCCAGCCCTTTCTCTTCCTCTTTGCCTCTTGGCCTCTAGGTTATAAGTGTAGATAGAACTCCACCACATCTTATCACCATCTGCTGTCTCTCCAAAGGCCCAAAACCACAGAGCCAAATGACCATGGAATAGAACCTCTGGGACTAAGGCAAAACAAAGTGTACTTTTTATGTTCACCACCCCAAATACGTTGCTATGATGATAAAACCATGCCTAGTATACTATAGTATATCCTAGAGGGAGGTGCAGCCATTAGATGGGGCCACAAAGGGGGCTTGGCTTAATGATCATATTCTGCTTCTTGATCTGGGTGGTACATCTCTGGGCATGTTCTTTTTGTGATCAGTCATCAAATTGTAGACTTTTGATTTTTACACATTTCTCTCTATATAATTTACTTTGATTTAAAAAAGCAAATAATTGAGTATATGGATAATGATGTGTGAAAAAGATATTTATTGCAGCATCATATATTACAGTTAAAAAATAGGAATAATCTAACACTCTAAAATGGGAACTATTTAAATATGGTAATGACAGTGCCTTTAAAGAACAGTGTTTCAAAGGATTTTTAAAGTGTGAGAGAATTTTAAGATTTCAATTCTGTCTTAGTTAGGGTTTTATTGCTGTGAAGAGACATCAGGACCATGGCAATTCTTTTTTTTTTTAATTTTGGAATCTCACATCATGCACCCAGATCACACTCATTTCCCAGTCCTCTCTCTTTCTATCACCTCTTTGCCTCTCCACCTCCTCCTCCCCCCAAAAAAAGGAAGAAAGGAGGAGGAAGAGGAGGAGGAGGAGGGAGAGGAGGAGGAGAAGGACCAAGTTCATTTTGTGCTGTTCATATACTCCCTGTAGTATGGTCACAATTCTAGTGGCTTGTCCCCAAGGGAAGGTGAATCTTTCTCTACCTGCACCTCCTCCAGAAGCCAGTGAGGGGCAAGGCCAGCTCTCCAGTGCCCACACCACCACTGGCATTGCTGTGGGCCACTCTTACAAAGAACAACATTTAATTGAGGCTGTCTTAAAGTTCAGAGGTTTATTCCATTACTGTCACAGCCAGAAGCATGGCAGCATGCAGACAGACATGGTGCTGGAAGGGCAGCTGAGAGTTCTACATCTGGATCTACAGGCAACACAAAGAGAGAATAACCCTAGGCTAGACTTGACCGTCTGAAACCCCAAAGTCCATACCCAGTGATACACCTCTTCTAACAAGGCCTCACCTACTCCAATAAGGCCACACCTCCTAATAATGCCACTCCTTATGAGTCTATGGGGACCATTTTCATTCAGACCACTACAAATGCTTACTGGATTTCTCCTGGATTCCTCTAGGGTTCCTCCTGTCCTTGAGAATTGTTTGTCATCCTATCTTTAGCTATGCTTGTTTGGAAATGAGTTGTCTGGGAAGAATGGCTCCTGAGAACTCCTACCCAACATCTCTCTTCATGTCCTTACAGTCAATTGTGATGATAATTTTAGGCAAGAAGAGAGACAAGTTTCTTCCATGCCCTCGAGTCCATCAAACCTCTGCCCACAAAGTTGTGAATATTTAACACTATTAACCAGGGCCATCTAACGGGTCCTCCCAACACTTGCTTCACTCTGCCGCCCACCTTGACTCAGTCTCAGTGCAATTAATAGGTTGCTGTCTTAATACTGCTGCAAGTAGCTTGGTAGTCACCTTGTAGGAGAACTTACTTGTATTCGAGTTCAAGCCACCTCCTCCTTCAAGGATGAAGAGTAGGGTGGGGAACACTTTCCAAATTCCTTGCAGTGAGTTTTTTTGTTGTTGTTTTGTTTGTTTTCACTTTTATAATCAGAAAATTGACCAGCATTCTCTCTGAGCCATCCAGATGAGGGATTTTCAGATGTTAGTTCCTTGTGCCTTTGGATCACCTGAGGTCTCATTGCACTGCCGCTGACTGAGCAGGTCCTGAGAGGGTCCCGGAAGCCTGCATTGCTAGTATAATGACTCCTAAGAAGGTTGGGAGTCAACACATGCATCTGCTAAGCACAACATTTTGGGGATCCCTTCATTAGAGAACAAAGTCAAGTTCCTTTGATCCCCAAGAGGTTATAATACACTGAAGTCACTAGAAAGGATTTAGAGGTGCCATGAGGCCAAGTGTTACATCCCAGCGTGACTACAACTTGCCCTTTCACAAATATCGCCAAACAGGCCCAAATTCAAAATCTGTAGCTACAAAATCTGTTGGGATTTTGTACTTTTTTTTTTTTAAATAAAGATATTGATTTCCAGTCTCATGTGTCATAGACTTAGACTAAGAGTTAGGTCACTGAACCATCTTGGAAGCTGGAAGTTGGTTTCTTGGACATTACTTTAGGGGTTTAAGCATTTGAGGGGAAGGTGCTTAGATAACTCAGAGCATCTCCATTATTCTGAATCTCAGGTAGTTCTCCTTCCCAGTTCTATGACAAATTCAAAGTCCACATTGTGTCTCCCTGAGCAAACAGGAGGACATTGGATTTACATCAGTGAACTCGTTATTATTCACAGTCACATAACTGAGCAGGAAGGGTTGAGTGGAGCCCGCTAGGCTTTAGCTTCTACCTGCCTGTCAGAATCGCTTTGTAGAGCTGCAGAGCTGTGGGGAGACAGCTCCCCAAATCAAAGGGGACCCTGTCTTCTGACTCTAAGCAAATACTTCCTGAACAGGAATGTGTTTTGTTTTGTTTCAGGCAGTCCAGGCCTCAGGTCCTCATGCCGTAGGCCGGGCCTGGGACTTCTCTTAGGTGAGTGGAGCTCTTACCTGGGACTTCTCTTAGGTGAGTGGAGCTCTTACCTGGGAATTCTCTTAGGTAAGTGGAGATCTTACCTGGGACTTCTCTTAGGTGAGTGGAGATCTTAGTGTTTTGAAGTTTTCCCAGCTCTTGCCTGTAAGCCCTCCTGCCCCAAGCAACAGAGGACTGACCTGTGTCCGTCCCTCTTGAAGACTTTGTTTCAACTGGCTGAGATGGGGCTTGGAGTCTCTTATTGGTAGCCATGTCTGACCTCCTCAGGCATATGGATTCAGAAAGAGGCATTGCTAATATAGAAGTCCATTTCTTGGATTCAAGAGAAGAAGTGTATTGCTGGAGGTGTAAGACTCAGGCCAGCTTTTTTGGTAGTCATCATATGAACTGCTAGATCATATACATATATACATACTCATACATACATAGATACATACATATACATATATCTATATATACACATACACACATATGTGTGTATACATATATTTATATATACACATATGTATGTGTATATATACACACATATGTACACATATATGCATATATATTAAGATTGAGATAGAGAAAGAAAATAAAGTACAAAAATAACTCACAAATATAGCTGTGATTAATGGTAGCAAAATTGAAGTCAACATATGATATTGAGGTTAGTACACTGATTTTTTTACTTTAATATTTGTCAAAACTGTGAGTGACAAAACACATATTTAACATAATACTTTTTCTCCTAGAATTTTAAAGTAGACAATTTCACAGATGACAAATGAGCCTTAGCCATAGAAATTCTCACCAAGACATTACTTATAATTTCAGTAAAAATTTAAAAATTCAATGTGCAAGAATAAGGTACTAATTAAATTGAGGCCTGGTTATAGAATGTTGCTACTTAAGATGATCAAAAGACCACAAATACAGCATTTAATGGAGTTGATCAGAAAAGGCTTGACTCATTTATAATCTCTTGTTATATGATTGAAGGAAGAGAACAAGAAAAAGCAGGCTTGTGTTAAACGATTATTTGCTTAGTAAATACAGACAATGAACATAGTGTCCTTAGGGACATCAAAGCCAATGGAAAGTTCCATTTAGACTAAATAGTGCGTCAGGCCTTTCATAAAAACTCACTCATGGAATGCTACAGTCTTTGGGTTGTTGAGGAAGGGTGGTGCACCAGTTCGGTCCCCTAAGCTGCGGAAGGAAGTTTATTTTCATCATCTTAATGCATGGTACCCTGGGCTCTTTATGTTCCGTAGCTGGAAAACAACCCACCAAGTTCTCCTCAAAGTTCCTTGCCACCTTTGTGAGCCAGGGTGGGAGGGGGGAGGGGAGGCAGATGCACACGATGCAGCTAAGAAAGCCAGGCTTTTATCTCAAAATTTGTTTGTTCAGACCAAAATTCTTTTGTTCAGAGCGGATTGGCACCAATTTCTCAAAATTTGCATCAGAGAACAAAGATTCATGTTTGAGTAAAAACAGTAAGAATAGCACAGCTTGCTTCTCAAAGGTCCTTCCAACCCCCACTCCCACCCACTCCAAGGCTCTATTTCTAAGCTTCGGGGGCAGGGAGGCCCGCCCCCTCTGATAAGGAGCCATTTAATGGAGGAGAGTCCAAGGTCTGAGCAAAGGCCTCTGCTTGAGGGTGCTGGCTCCTGGGTGGGCAGCTGGGTGTCTGGGGTCTGGGACTGGGGTGTTAGGCTTCCTCACTCTCAGGTCAGGAACAACATCCCTGAGCGTTAGAGTTTCGATCAGTGGTTTTCTACCTGTGGGTTGTGACCCCATCGGGTGTCACCTAAGACTGTTAGAAAAGCACACATATTTACATCGTGATTGATAACAGTAGCAAAATTACAGCTATGAAGTAGCAACAAATATAATTTTGGGGTTGGGGGTCTCCACTGCATGAGGGGCTGTATTAAAGGGTCACAGCATTAGGGAGGTTGAGAACCACTGATCTGGATAAACAAGACACTGCTAATTTGTTCTGAGCCGCATCCTTGCAAATAGCACTAACTCACAGTGTCAAGACTGTACCCGGGGCTGGGGATGTGGCTCAGTCAGTAAAATGTCTTCTGTACCCGCATAAAAGCCTGCATTTGATCACCAGCACCCATGTAAAATTGGGCAGAATATGCCTGTGAACCCAGCCTTGGTGAGGCTGAGACTGGAGGCTTGTTGGCCAGCCAGTTTAGTTGAATTGGTCAGCTTCAGGTTCAGTGAGAGACCCAGTCTCAAACAATAAGGTGTCATTTGTATTCTTAAAGATGGCCTTTCTGGCTTAGGTGAGAGTCCTAAAGCAGTCTTAATTTACATTTCACTGATAGTTAGCAGTGTGAAGAAGCACTTTTTTTTTTTTTTTTTGGTCTCCTAAATATCTATGTTTATAGATCACCTTGGTCAGTGTGGTGGTTTGAATGTGCTTCACCCATGGGAAGTGCCAGGCCTTGGAATAGGTGTGGTCTTGTTGGAGGAATTGTGTCACGGTGTAGGTGGGCTTTGGAGGACATCTATGCTCAAACTCTGCCCAGAGCAGAAGAGAGACCTTCCTCCTTGCTGCTTTGAAAGACAGTGGCCTTGCTGCTGCCTTTGGATCCATGTAGAACTCTGTGCTCTTTCAGCACCATGTCTGCCTGGATGCTGTCATGCTTTCTACCATGATGATAATGGGCTGAACCTCTGAACCTGTAAGTCAGCCCCAATCAAGTGTTTGCATTTATTAGCGTTGCCTTAGTTATGGTGTCTGTTCACAGCAATGGAAACCCTAACCAAGACAGTTAGAGAAGCTGTTTTTTGCAGCGGGCAGCCATCAACACAAAGAGATGCATAACTTGTCAAAGTGCTGCTAATGAGAGCAAGTGTTCTCCTCTACATGAAATGCCAAGCCTCCAGTACTAAGTCACCACCATCGAGGCTCAGGAAACATTTCGGGAAAGGAGGCAGAAAGAATGTAAGAGCCGGAGGGTGGGGAGGAGCGCTGTGAAATGCTGTCTTCTAGGCATGACAGGACACAACATGGCTGTCACCTCATGAACCCAGCAGCTGTGGTTACCTGCCAAAGACTACAAAAGACCAAGGCACTGAAATCCCAGCCTGGATGGGGAGATGATCTCCAGGCCCCACCCCTTGCTGAGGATCTTTGGAAGGTGGTAGTGGCTGGGGTAGGGAGAGCCTACCTTTCAAGGGTGTAGTCACTAGTAAGTTTTCTATGACCCACTTCCATGCTTGTATGGCCAGCACGAACTGGACTTAGTAGGGTATAAACAAAGAGGGGTGAAGTTGAGAAGAGGTGCTTTGTAGGGGTATGGGAGAAACTGGAGAAGCCGGAGAGGTGAAAATGAGGGCAAATACGATTTTACCTTATTGTATACAGGAATGAAATTCTCAAAAATAAAAAAATAGATAAAGAAATGACCTAGAAATGACATTTGATGTTGGTTTTTGGCTTCCCTATCTTTCCTCTAATAACATGTATGTGCACACACATATATACACATCACGCGAGCATACACACACCCACACACCATTGTACCCAGATTTTAGTTCTGAATTTTTTTCTTTGAGACAGGTTTTCTCTGTGTAACAGCCCCAGCTGTCTTGGAACTCCCTTTGTAGACCAGGCTAGGCTGGTCTTGAACTCACAGAGATCTGCCTACCTCTGCCTCCTGAATTTTGGGATTAAATTTGCCACCACACCCAGCCTCAGCTCAGCTCCTCAAGTTTTAAAGCCATAAGCCAGTTCTGGGGCAACACACAATCCCCTTCTGCACCTGTTTTCCTAATGAAACACGATAATTAACACCCATCTTGTGCAACCCAGAGAGTTATTGAAAAGGTTGCTTCAACACCAGATTGGCAGTACTTGGGATCTGCAAAATGTATGTGGTAATTATTTTAATAACTACTAACAGGAAGACTGCCACTATGATTTTGAATTTTACTCAGAGTCTAAGTATTGAGTCTTCCAAGGCTTGTGTTTCTCTAATGTGTAGGCTGCATGCATTGAGGTTGTGTTGTAAGTTAAACCCTTCTCTCTAGGCTGGTCAACTGTGATTACAGGTAGAAGATGGTGGGCCAGACAATCTATAGAAAGAAGACACCTGTCTTGGGGAAATGTGGTCAAGCCTTGGCTTTCATTTAAGTAGTGGATGACTAGGCAATGAGAAACACAAGCCAATGACATCCTGGAGTCACTTGTGAGAGCCACGAATCAGAGCTGCTTAGGGAAGGATGGGGGCGACATAACTAAGACACTGATCCTCTCTTCACTGACAGAAAACTGGAAGCTCGCTGATAGTTTGCTTCCCACGAGCCAAGCAGTGCTTCCATGATCATTCACGGGTTCAGGTGCAGAGGCTTGCGTGGTGAGCAGTGTAGTCACGCAGGTGAGCGAGCGTTGCTTTCGGGACAGTTTATTCACTTGCTGTACGCTTTTTAGCTCTCAGAGGATGCTCTCAAATGGCTTCCGAGAATGGATCCCACCAGTTTCCATACACTGCATTTGCTATCCTAACCCTTGACGCCTATCTTTGCACTTTGGGCCACACTGAGGAGGAGAGTAGGGTGGGGGAGGGGAGAGTGAGGCTTAGAAGGCCTTGGGCAAGGCCTTATGGGATTAACATAAAAAATAAAACCCAAACCAAAACTAGACCCACCCTCCCCCTTAAAAAACAAAACAAAACAAAACATCCCCCCCAAAAAAAACCCAAACACAACCCCCCCCCCAAAAAAAAACCAGTTGGTGGAGACCAGGAAACCAAAGCACTGGTGCAGAGGTGTTTGATGTCCAAAAGCGACCTGCCGTTCTTTAGAACATACATATCCTAGTGGAGATTTACGCTGCTGAGACAGGAGACTAAAGACGCGTGATGCTGTAGACTGAACTCCATGGAACCGAGCACCCGTGGGAAAGCTTGCTCTGTGAAAACGACCCCAAGAGCCTACACCATGCAGAGGATGCCAGAAGCCTGGGTATGTGACATAAAAGCCCCACTCCGTGCACCACCACCTTTGACCTACTCAGTTTTCATGCTGCCCTGACCTGCTTCCTATTTTGTAAGAGTGTCTTCCTTAATAAAGTCGATCGCTTGGCTCGCTACTACGCATGTCTCTGTGCAATTCTTTGTTTCACACAAGAACCCAGAATGTTTCCTGTGGAGCAACAAATGCAAGGGCAACCACTGAGCACTGAGAAAAAGAAAAACCAGAAACTGTCCTCTGGCTTCGGTGACATGGGATGTCATGTTTATTGGTTGTCTTTATATTTTTGGTTAATTGCTTGTTTGCTTCCTTTATATGTTGTTGTTGTTTTTTTTTTCCTGAGTTATCTTTCTGATCTTCTGTTAGAAACTCTTCGGTGTTGTGAATATTAATATTTTACTTGCTGAGTATTTTGGAAATAATATTTACTAATCTCTATAACCCAGTTTATGGGGTATCTTAATGAGACTAGGCCTTTTCTTCTGTATTTCCAGATTGTTTTTCTCTTACTAAGAACTTCCAAACTTTTATTCAAGTTAACTTACCTTTTCTTTTTACTTATATTTTGTTTGAAAATTAAAAACGTTATTAGTGTATATTCATTATCGGGAGCAATGGCTTTCATAATACAGTTTTCAACGCTATGATAGATGTACTGTCGTCATTATCACCTGACTAGTCCTCATCTCTTCCCAGACAGATCGCTTTCATTTTTATGCCATGTGTGTGTCTGTATGTATACATACATGTATCATGTATCTATATTTATGTTATCTAGGTTCTACATATGAGAGAAAATATGTAATGCTTGTCTAGCCTGGCTTACTTTCTGTTCTATTCATTTTGCTGCAAATGACATAATTTCAGTCTCTTTTTTGTGGCTACGCAAACCCTATTGCATGTGTATCGTATTTTATCTATTCATCGGTTCATGAACGTTTAGGTGACTCCGTAACTCCGGCCCTTATGGATACTATAGCAGCAAACATGGCTGTGCAGGTGTCTTTGTGGTTGCCATCTTAATCTCTTTTGCGTGTATTCAGAGGAATGGCAAAGCAGGATCATGCGGTCTCTTTTTCCCAACATAATATTTTTACTACGTATTTGGGGAATTCATATAATGAGCCCCAATCACACTTGTTTTCTATTCCTCCCAGGTCCTCTGGCCCATTCTTCCACCCCCTGCCTCACAAAAGAAGAAGAAAAATATATACCAAGTCCTTTTTGGGTTGCCCATATACTCACTGGAGCATGGTCTCAGTGGACAGCCCCTTAAAGAAAACTGAGTTCTCCCCCACCAAGTGCCCTGCCAGAAGCCATCAGCTGTGAAAATACATTTCAGCATCGTTATCACAGTTTTTAAGGACTCTCTTCAACAGCTTCAGTCTTGACTGTTTTTGTTTTTGGGGGGACTTGGGGGAGGGCTTGGCACAGAAGCCTTCAAAGTCATTCTTAGTTACTAGTCTGCAGTCATTAATAGCACAGCAAAAGGAGCTTTTATTTGCCCACATCAACCTGCGGTAGCATGGATCATGGATGTGGCCTCGGGGGCTGCAGCACCCATCACAGACTTCAACATGGCTTCTAGCGGCAGCATGGATCGTTGAAGTCTTTTCTGGAGAATTAACTCAGAAAACGAACCATGCACCGTCTGGCTATCTTGAGGTTGCTCAGAGTCAGCGTGATTGTGGGGTTGGGCAGCGTGTCTGGGGCAGGACCCACTGAGCTCCGAGATGCTGTACACCTCCTTGCCCTTGGTAGCACCCTGGGCACAGCCATCTTGTTTGCAGTCCGTGAGCAGCACCATGACCCTCTGCTCATCACCCTGCCCCCTCCAAACCCACCGCGCAGAGTGAGCAGCTCGGCAGTGGCAGCAGCAGTAGAGGCTCCATACCACCGGCTAGACCTGCAGGCTGAGCAGCAGCGCTATCCTAGTGAGAAGCGGCAGGATGAGGAGGCCCAGTGGTGGTCCGAGGGCCAGAGGGCCAGCTCTCCTGGCAAAGACAAGCTCCTTTGTCAGGTGCAGCCCTGCTCCAAACCTGTGGCCGCCAGCCCACTCCTCTTTACCTTGCCTCCTGTATCCTATGTGGGGTTTGCTGCTTGTTTTCTTAATGATAGATACCCATTTTGACTGAAGTGAGGTAGGATCTAAATATAGCTTTGATTGTCGTTGCCTGATGTTTAAGAATACCCCACCTTTTTTTTTTCATGCGTTTTTGGATCAGGTATACTTCACCTTTTGTGAACTGTCTCTTCATCCCATTTACCTATGCACTGATTGAATACTGTGTGTTTAACTCTGAATTGTTTATGGTTTCTAGCTATTATGCCTTGTTGGATGTATAGCTGGCAAGCATTCTCCTCCCATTCTGTAGGCTGTCTCTCAATGTCACTGGCTGTTTCATTTGCACCCCCCTGTGCTTTCCTGTAGCAGTTTTGAAGTTCCACACCTTTCATTAAGGACTTTGGAACTGAGTGAGAGATGGGGATCTAGTTTCATCTACACACACATATCCAGTTCCCCCAGCACTGTATGTTAAGGTGAACCAATGTTTTCTGGGCCCTTTTTCGGAGACTCGGCTTTCAGTAGCTGCGTGGCCTCATTTCCGAGTCCACTCCACTGCTGTGTGTCTGCTTGTCTTTGCTCTGGTACCATGCTGTCTTTGCTACGATGGCTCTGTAGTATACCTTCAAATCTGGTTTGAAACCTCAGTATTGCTCTTTTTGCAATCGATTTGGCTATGCCAGGCCTTTTTTTTTTTTTTTTTGGAGCCAATATGAATTTTAAGAGTTGCTTTTTGATTTCTGTGAAGAACGTTCGTGGAGTTCTGATGGGGATTTCAATCTCTCGATTGCTTTTGGTGATACGGCTGCTGTCACAGTATTAATCTCAGCAGTACGGGACCATAAAGGGCTTTGCATCTTCTCGTGTCTTCTTTAGCTGATTTCTTCAGTGTTTTAAAGCTTCCCTTGTAGAGGTTGTCTGCCTCTTTGGTTAGATTTATTCCTAGTTTGGCTTGCTTGCTTTTGAGGCTATGGTGACTGAGAATACTCTGTTTTCTCAGCATGCCTACTGCTGGGACACAGCATCACCGGTAAGCGCGGTGCTGATTTTGTACTCTGCTGTGGTGTTGTCGGATCTAAGAGCTTCTGGTGAAGTTTTCAGGATGCTTTAAGCAGAGGATCCTATTATCTGCAAGCCAGGATAATTTGATTTCTTCCCTTCCCATTTGTATCCCTTTTGTTTTTTGTTTTTTTTTTTTTTTTTGTTTTGTTTTGTTTTTTTTCTCTTGTCTTATTGCTCTGACAAGATTTTAAGTACAATATTGAGTAAGAGTGGAGGGAGGGGGTGTTTTTTCCTCAGTCCCGATTTTCAAGAAAATGCTTTTAAGTTCTCCCCATTTAGTATAACGCTGGGTACAGATTTGCCCTTCGTGGGTCACGGTGGATGACGTTTTAATGTGCTATTGAATTTGTGTTGTATTTCAGTGAGCATCTTTGTGTTCATATTCAGCAAGAAATTGGCTTATAATATAGTTTTCTTATTCCTCCTTTTCTGTTTCCTTATCAGGTTTTGGCGTTGGGTAATACTGGATGTATAATGTGCGGTTGGAAGCAATTGTTCCCTTTTTGTTTTATGGAATGGTCTGAGAATCTTTGCCACTTGTTTTCCATCTGTAGAGTCCTGCAGCGGGTTTGCTCAGTCCTGGGTTGCTTCAGTGGAACACCCTGTTTTTGCTTCTATATTATTCTCATTACAGATCTTTTTGTTTCTATCTTCTTTGCTGAAATTTCCACTTTACCAGAATAGAAAATTTTACAGTATTTCCTAATTATTTTCTGAATTTCATTGGTTATAACATATCTGTCTTATCACCAGTTAAAAACCAAAGATTTTTCTAAGTTACTTTGTATCAGGCTGTCTTTGGAGTACTCAGCTGTCAGTGACAAGTCTATATCATGCCTCTTCCCTCAAGGCTCAGATATCTATGTAGAAAGAGTGTGAGAGGCACAGACAGTAGACAATTTCAAGGAAACGGTGTTTCCCAGACAGAGCAGGGCCAACGTAAACTCAGAGAAATCGTGTCAGCATGCATGAGACCTGCCCAAGCCTAAGCCAGACAACATCCCAGCACAGGAGTGGGGAGGACTCACGGAGCTTCATCCCTGCTGGGGAGGATTCACAGAGCTCTATCTCAGCTGTCAGCATCTCAGAGCTGAGGGGAGAAGGAGAGTCGGTTGTCTTTAATGGTGTGGCACCTGATAGATCAACCGCACACTAAGGCAGGCCCCATTCAAGGAGTAGTAGATCAACAGAAACTGGAGGGGGTGGGTAAGGGAGCATCTGGGAGGAGCTGGTGGAGGACGGTGATTATGATCAAAATTCACTGAATGAAATTGGCAAAGAATCGCTAAAACATTATATTTAAAAAGTAGATCCAAGAGCAACTGAGCAGTAGCTAAATGCTAGATGACTAAAGTTTTAACATCTCAATCAAAAGAAAAACTAGAAATGAGATGCTCCATACTTCATACTGGATTCAGCCACTAGCTCTTTAACTGGGTGAAGTCTCAATGGGCCTGGGAAAGCAGGTGGCCAGGTCTTTGTTCTCCTGATCTTAGCTTGGGATTCAAGCCACAGCCAGGAAAATACAGGACAAACCATTGTCACCTAGATTGCTTTCAAAGGGTAATGTGAGTAGATTCATAAAACGTGTGCGTAGTCTTAGAGAATCTCCCAGTAGTTATTAAACAGGGCTGTTCTTTCAGAACTCGAAACACTGCAGGTAGCGATCTATGGCTACTGAGAGCTTGAAATGCAGCCAAGTCCAAATTAAGATGTGCTGTTAGGTATAAAACATGCACTAGATTTAGGAAAGGTAGTTCAATAAAAGAATGTGAATAAATCATTTTTGTTTGATTATAGATTGCTATAACACTTGGTGTTTATTGATTTATAAATAAAAGATTAAAAGTTTAAAAACCAGTTTGTCAATTTCTGTTAAAATTTTGTTGAGACTGAAAAAATAATTCTGAATTGCTGTACCTTTTCCCCCTAACCTTTGCTTTTATATTGTGTTTCTGGGTGTTGTACCTGTATATAAGTCTGTGCATCATGTGTACGTGTATAGTGTCCATGGAGTCTACAAGACGGTGTTGGATCCCCTGGGACTGTAGTTTTACAGAGGGTTTGTGGGTGCAGAGAATCAAACCCAGGTCCTCTGGAAGAACAGCCAGGGCTCTTAAAGGGTGAGCCATCCTCCTAGGCCCCTGACTGTTGTTCCTCAATGAATGATGTGTGTGTGTGTGTGTGTGTGTGTGTTTTAGAGATAATTAAGAATTGTCAGTTGCTGAGTTATTAACAAACTTCAGATTCCCTTCTTAATCTCTGGGATGAGTTACAAACTCATAATGGATCTAATATGAGGCTGTTTTCCACCCCTTCACAAAGCTTTCCTTGGACCAAGTATAGCCATTAATATGCTCATGAATTTGACATGTTAACCCTTATGAATTAGGGTGACTGAAGCTGTGTCCCCAGGTACAGCTGGTCATGCTTTCCTAGGCCTCTGTTCTTCTCGCTTCAGGCTCTATTGTTGACTACGACTGATGGTCACTGTAGCCGTCTTACCTTCAAACATGCCAATCTTTGTCGCCCCTCAGAGTCAACACATGTCATGGCTTTTGCCTGAGTGTGGTCTGGCCACTGCCTTGTGCCACATATGAGATGATAATGAAGTATTAACTGAATGGATGCTTGTTTGTTCCATGGCCAAGTACATGGGACATAGCTTTTCTCTGCGTTTTCAGATTTGAAAAACAAACAGGTTTCAATTTTGTGTTCTTCACTGCCTGCTAGTTTGAATGGCTTATGATTCTAGTATTTTGAGCCTCATCTCTGCATGCCTAAAGTTGGGTTGATCACAATGCTGGCTTCAGGAGGGTTTTCATGGCTCCAGATGAAATGTACAAGAAGTGCTCATCACTGTGTGGGGTGAGTGGTTAGTGATGCTCATCAGTAAATAATTCTTGTTATTATTACTGCGACTCCCTTTACAACTTCTGGTGAGCCTTCCCCAATCTCAGGTTCTCTCCACAGTCAAATGCAGGCAGGAATCTGCACCCCCTCTTTCACTGTGGGACATGAAGAAGAGATGAGAAGACATTTAAAAATGTGATGGGGGTGGGGCGTGTCAATGCTGTTTGTTTTCTGCTGTGTCAGAGAAAGGTCTTTGCTGAAAGCTCTGGGAGGCAGTGGGCTTGGTGGGTAAAGCAAACAGCTGTAGTTTGAAACCCTTTGGCTCATGACCTGACAGTACTCTAACAACTGGATGGCTGGACAAACTCCAAGCCTCTCTGGTCTTCAATTGAGCTATTGCTGGTCATTCTGTAAAGTACGGGATGGAAGTAGCCACTTTGCAGCACTAATGTAGAGATTAACCAGAAGGGGACTTGTGAAAAGCCTGGCTTGACATCTTTCACCAGGAAGGATTTATTATCATGTAATAAATATCTATTAATATTATATTTGCCTATGAAAAGGGTTGGCAAGGCACGATGTAGAGTAGTCTTGTTCCAATTTCCCGTCATCAGAATACTCACGCTTCACACATCTTCCCTGGCAGATTTCACAGCTAGTGGAGTCAGGAAAAGTTTTTTATTTGACTAACAAATTCTTTGCCCAACTCCCCAACCTACACATTCTAATAGAGCTTTATAGATCTAGATGTAGAACGGGAGGATCATTGAAGCTGGGAGTGAGAGGTAGAGATCTGAGGGTGGAGATGGGAGCTGGGGTCACAGAAGCACTGTGTGAGTTCTTTCTGGGTGCTAGGCACCGTGGAGGAGCTTTAGAGGGTCTCCTTCTTCATCCTTATCTCACATACAACAAATTACTTGTCCAGAGAGGCTGCCTAACTTGCCCAAGACAAACTTTCCCAAACAGCGAATTAGAGGCAGAAGCAGGTACTGAACCAGCATCTAGATCTCCGTGTTCTCTGTTAGAATGGAGCAGAGACATCAGCGGGTGAGAATTCTACCGCCGAACCAGCGACGAGGCACAGAGACACTTGGGCACAGAAGACTAAGCCATGCCTGAGAGAGGACACAAGCACATCCATCTTTATCTGGGCAGACAGTGCTCTGAGTCTCCAGCATGTCACTTGATGCGGGAATAGGTTACTCTATCAGTCTATGTGCTTGACAGATACTTTTTGGATGAATAAATAATACATGAATAAATCCATAGTCCTCTGAAGATGTCTGTAGACAAGACTATAAGAGCATGCTGGAAAAATCACGTAGAGAATGATTAGATTCATTTTTAGTTCCAAACTGTAGGTATTGGCTTGTTTTCCTCTTGGCTTATCTCTGTCTATTAGTTAAAGTAACATATGTGGTTGGCTAGCGATTCACCAAGCCTACACAGTTTCTCAGCTTCTTTCCATGTAAGGTGCACTCTAAACTGAATGCTGTGGTAGAAGGTGAATGGAACTCAATGCGACTGCCTGGCTATGGTGCCAAGAAACAATCTCGTGCCATGGGTCTCCTCTTATTTCCTCATCTGTGACTAAGTGTCGAGGATCCCGAAGAGCAGGGGATCCTAGAGAACGAAGGCAGAGCCCCAATGTGGAAAGAACCTGGGTTTCTGCAAAGCCGTCTGCCAATTGTCAACCTACCATAGGATGTTCACATGACCCACAAAAGGATTGGACTGGGCCACCAAAGTATGAGGACTTGGTAAACCTGTTAGCATTACCTTAACTACTCAAACATGTATGGTTTATTTTGAATTATCTAGTACCTATAAAGATGCAGACACACGTGTGAGATCATTTTATTGGGAAACTTTTGAAAATGTAACTGATGAGTGATGGGGACGTTCCTTCTCAACCCTCTTCAATATACAGAAATGACCATTACACTTTATGAACAAGTTGCACATGACAATTTAGTTGGGTATCTTAGGGGCAGATTGCTGTGTGAAGGAGAAGACTGAAACAGTAAAATGTCTTCTCCAAGGTCTCTACAGTTTGGAAATTAGAGGCAGAATGGAGGCCTACACGAGGGGTTCCCTGCCCTCTTACATACTCTGTACCCTCAGTCCTACAGTACAATAGTCAATGTCAATGTCTCTGTCTAAGATAAGTCTCCACTTACCAGCTCAGTGTCCAAGATAGTTCTGACAAGTGCCTTCTCCCCTCCTCTTCCTGCTTTGTCAGAGTTTCTTGGGGGTGTGGTGGCCAAAGCCTGTTGATTGTGAGCAGTCACAGAAACAGGAAGCAAACATCACCCTCAAATGAGTTAAGTCTCAGAATTTGATGTGGATGGACTTTTAGGAAGTGTATCGATCTGGCAGAGTATGTGGCTGATCTTGGAAGGCCACATGAATGTCACATAACTCCTTCAGCTGCAGGATGAGAAGAGTTTCTTCAAGTGTTCGGACTTCTAAGACAGAGTCTATTTAGCTCCAATTGATCTGTCTAATTGTGATGCTATTCAATGGTATGACGGTTATACCATTTCCAAAATATTTGATAAAATTGGAAAATGTTCACTAAAACCACCAGGCATCGAGAC